>NC_051312.1:14726694-15443447 GCF_015220235.1 Choloepus didactylus
TTCTTCTTCTTTTTTTTTTTTAATCATTCAACTGGCCAGTCCTAGAAGGAAGGAAAAATAAGTAATGAAAGATTTGGAAAGAAAGAGATAAAGTGATATGAATGTGATATGAATGATAGGATCATTTACTTAGAAAAGTCAATGGAATCCCCCCCCCCAAAATATGAGGAGTAAGAAGATAGTTTACCAAGTTTATCAGGTCCTAATCAACCAACAAAAGTCAACAGCATTTTTCTACAGCAGTAACCAATTACAAAATTCAATAAAAATAAAACACCATCCATAATAACAAAAACTAAAGTATCTAGGGGTTAACTTAACCAAGTGTGTATTAAAAATTTATGGATAAAACTTGGGATGAATCAATATTATAAAGAAGTCAATTCTTCCAAAATTAATGTTAATTCCATGCTAAATTTCAGTTGAAGTTTTTGAAAACTTGGTAAATTATCTTTAAAATTCATATGAAGAATAAAGGTTCACGAACACTAAGCTTATCTTAAAAAAGAAGACTAAAGAGAGGTAGGATCGCTCTACAGGTTATTAAGATGTATATGCAGGAGCTTATATGATAAAGGTAACTAAAAATCAATGGCAAGGGATGAATTGTTTAGTTGGTATTGTTAGGAAACCCACCTTGCTAAGCAGAGATTAAAAAACTTGGATCATTACCTATCTTCACATACAAGGTGGATTCCAGGTGGATGGGAGACGTAAATGCGAAAGGTAATAGAAGGAAATATAGGAGAATATCTTTCATTCTAGGGGCTGGAAGAGCTTCAGGAACAAAATGTTAAAATCTTAACCATAAGACAAAAAAAATGATGTAGTTGATTCCATAAAAATAAATTGAAAAACTAAAAAGTTAAAAACCATATGAAGAGATGGTAAAAATCATTGGTCATCAGAGAAATACAAATTGAGAAGATTTAACACTGTACACCTACTAGAATGCCGAAAGTCACCAAGCTGGTAATTCTAAGGGTTGACAAAGTTGTGGGGTTTGGGTTTGCTCGTGTTTGTTTGTTGGGGATATAGACTATAGCAGCCTTTCTGGAAGAGTCCTGAAAGTAAATTGAATATATGTAAATTATTTCATCCACAGAGAGAATGTTCATCACTGAGAGAGCACGTAGGGAAAGATGCTAGTGGAGTATTATGGAACACTTAGGGTTAATGGTTGACATACACTATTGGCAACGTGGGTGGATCTTAAAAATCCGAAGCTGCCCCACAGGCAGGGACACACACACACACACACACACTATACCATCCAGGTGACTTGAACATATGCACACAAAAGAGCACTATGCATTTTCTGAAATACTTTCAAACAAAAGCACATGCATTAAATGGTGCTTCCTAAGGGGAGATCATTGAGCGGGGAGTGCAGAGATAAAAAAGCATATTTAATAAAAGTAAGGAGGGAGTTTAACAGAACTAATGAGATAATATCAGTAAAAAGTTTTATAAAGTTTATGTTGTGATAAAACTATACATCACCATTATATGTAGACAGGGAATTAGGAAAAAACGATGCTGTCATTCTTTGGGAGTTGGATCTTCTGGAAAACTAAGAAAGCATTTGGTGTTTATCTGGCAGGTATTAACTCATGCAGTTTCAACCTGTTAAGGTTATGGATGACAAAACACACCTCCCCACACCCCTACCCCCAATGGCAAGCCTTAGTGTTCACTGAGGAAAAAATGACTCAGCAGTAATATCCAAAGTAAAATATGTTTAGAGTTTACTGGAAGGAAATAATTCCTTAACTCAAGACAACCAGATCCAAACTTCGAAACTTTACACTCAACATTCCCCAAGCAGAAAATAGAACCACAGTTAACCATTTTAAGTTTTATTTATAGAAAAGGGAAAAAAGAAATACTGAGATGGACTTTTTCTAGAAACTGCTTGAACAAAATGATGACATTCTTTATTCGCCATTAAACTTTTTCATCTTGGACTGAGGTCATGATGGTTTCTGCTCTTTTGTATGTGAGAAAAGGATCTCCTTGTGCCAAGAACCTGAGGTAAGTTGAGTGTTAGTAAACTGATCATTAATACACTCTAGAAAATGGACTTATTCTAAGTCATCGAATCATCCTACTAAATGACTTTTCAAATTCTTTTCTGTTAAATACCTACTCTGACCTGGTGAGGTGAATTGGAGATAGAACATGCAGGGAATCAGAGAAATAAACACTACCCTTCTCAGGATGAAGTTAATTCACAGTTGGACTCTGAGTGGCTCAAGCCTCTTCTCAGGTCCTCTGTTTCACATTCCTCTGGGCAGCTGAGTCATATAATTTCTGGTTTTGGTGGTCACTTTGGGAGGGATGTTAATGGGTATATTCTCACCATTGAGGGTTTTTTCTTTCTGGAAATCGACGCATTTACTTTTGATGTTTCTCTTTTCTTTGCTTTCTTTTAGGTTAGACACTAATAACCATGCTTTATAAACACTGAAAACGTAGATTGGACTTACATGAATATTTAATTTGCTAGGCAAAGTAATCAAATTTAAACTGTTAAGAATTTAATGCTATGCTTAATGCTTATTAGGCAATTACAGGAATTTAGAATAGATGGAATGCAGTTCATTTATTCACTATAGTTAACATGAGATTGTATTTTATCCAGTGCCATTTGTTATGGTGTAACTGTAAGAAATACACAAAACATAATTTAACATTCAACTTTCTTTTTTTCTTCTGTATTAGAGAAGTTATGGGCTTACAGAGCCATCATGCATAAAATACAGGTTTCCCATATACCACCCTATGATTAATGCCAAAGTTTTCTTGATGACACTGTTCTCCCTTGTTTTCCAACATTCAATTCTCCACTGATTCTCTTCTTCAAATGAGGCCAGCTTTCCTCTGGTGCTCCAGAAGAGGGTCAAGACTTAGAAACCGAGGGACTGAAATTAGCCCACAGACCCTGATGGTCTGTTGTTGGTTTGCTTTGCTTTTGGTTAGGACCCACCAGGATTTCTGTCTTAATCTGTTTGAGTGACTTGAGCTAGAATTTGGGCTCCCCAATTTACTACTTGGTCACTACTTCCTAACGTCACAAACCTGGTCTTTTGCCCAGGTTTTACTCTCATGTTCTTATACCATTCAGGTTACCACTACATCCCGTAGGTTTTGCAGCTGTGTTTCTATAGTAGCTCCCACCAGCAAGGCCTTTTATAGCTAGAGTTTGGTCTGCTACCTATAAATCGACAACTGCCAAAGCTGAATCTCAGTCCTAGATCTCTCTACTGATCTCTAGGCTCATATTTGCACCTTCACACTAGATGTTTCGGCCCCAAAACACCCCCGCTAAAACAAGTCCCAAGTGAATTTATTATCTGAACCAAAGCTGATCCCCTTTTCTTTGCAGTTAAGATCACCACCACCAGTTGAAAACCACTCCCAAATTGAAACAATCTGAAAATCCTTTAGATACGGTCTCCTAAATATATTTCAGTTTTTTCCTCCTCTTCTCCATTGCCCACCTCCCCCGCCCCCCAATGCTGACTTAGGCAGGTGTCTTGTAGCATGAGAGCTTGCTACTCTAGCACTGCATTCAGCTCCTCGGTTTCACTTCCCATCACTCACCTCCTCAAACACTGTGCTCCAGCCTCATCAAGCTCCTTACCTTGTTTCAATTTTCCTCCCATTATGAAGATTTTAAAGTCAAATTATTTCCATTTTGAATTAACCCGATACATTTGGTAGGTGGGGAAATGAAACGATCAGATGATACATTTATTTTCTTGGGTTGGGACTCAGCTACTTCCCAGTTTACCTTGATGTTCTGAGGCTACATCTTCATTTACACAGTGAAAAAAATTTTCTTTTTTCAAAATATGTGGATTGGACTTCATTCCAGAGAATTGGGAGTTTTGAGAACCTGATCTCTGGATCAATTATAGCTTTTGAACTAAGTTATCTAGACCTTTATCGTCACTATTGATAGCTTTTCCAGTCACATGATAAGTGTCCCTTTGAGAAGTTTTTTCTTTATTTCAGGTTATTTTAGCATCCATCATTCATATCCCAAAAATCTTTGGGTAGGATTTGGTAAATGCTGAAAAACTGGGGCTTACCCTTTCCAGTCCAATTACCAGTCCACACCTCTGATCTGAGGTTTTCTTGTGCTTCCTCGTTGCCTCACACAATTTGGGTTCTTTATTTTCATTGCTGCTCTCCTGTGAGATCAAAGGTTGACACACTTTCAGTCAGTTGTGAATGAGTTTTGAATGCAGGGCTGGGATGACCTATTTCTGGGAGAGGCTTAGAGTGGAGAGCTGAATTGTCTGAGTATCACTGGGTTTCACCCAGGACCATTAGTGCGTGATAACAGGACCTGTCGTTACCTGTTCCCTCCCTCCTTCCAACATGTTTTAACTCCCTTCTGCTCCAAGGCTCCCAGGTGATTCCAGGAATCTCAATTTTACTTGATAATTAGAGGCCACAGACCCAGTGGACTGATGACCTTCCAAATGGGAGAGACTTGAACCAAAAAATGATACATCTGCTATATTTTTTTGTGTGAGGATACAGACATAAAACCTTTTAATCCTACAGTTTTATCTAGGGAGAATTGTCTTAATTCATATACAGACATATATAGTTTAGTACAGACTGTTCTGGCCTACACTCCGTATTTAGAGGCAACACTAGTGACAAACAATTCCTATGAAACTTTAATCCCTTAGCATGTATCCATAATAGAAGCCAGCGGTTCCTAATTAGCAGGAGAAATGAAATACTTACATTCTCTCTGATAGTTGCCATGCTGATATGCTTGGATCCCCCATTTGACTACTTTCTTTGCCAGCAATAACTGTAAGGTGGAGAATAACCCCAAATACACTGAAAGGAGCATTCCAATTTTCTAAATGCAAAAAGAAAACCTATATTCCTCATAGATCTTTACATTTCTAAAATTTCCAAAATCTTTATATAAAGGTAATATGAAATCATAAAAGATTTAGAAAATAGGAAACTCATCTATAATATCCTATTGCTTTAATACAGTTGGGATGATTTTTGTCAATTTACATGATAATTGAAAAAACAGACATTTGTTGGGCCCTTACTAGATGTGCCAGGCATTTGTGCTAAATGCTTCCCATGTATCGTCTCATTGACTCCACTCAACAACCCCTTGTGGTAGGTAGCATTATTATTCTCATGTTAGTTTGTGTTATTAAATGTTCGGAGTTGCTCAGAATTTTGTTCCAGGCTTCCTTCTCTACACGCTCTCCCTTGGGTACTTTCCATTCCAGGTCTGACAAGACTCCACGTCTATGGTTTCTGCTTTCTTGTACATTCTCATACATCACCATTATTGTAGTTGTAATTAGAACAATAATTATATATATCCCATTCTTTTCATTTAAAATCATGCCCTAAGCATTATTTTACACTTCATATAATCTTTATAATTGTAATACTTAAAAGCTATATCATATTTAAGTGGGAACATAATAATTTATTTAAGTTTGCTATGAATTTTTGATTTAACAACACTTTCCTTCTTTTGGATGATTAAAATGGATTTCGAGAAACCTGGTTCTTGGTAAACAGTGTAAAACTGTTTCCCCACGTGCATTTCACCACTTCACACGGTTAGTATCAACACATAAGAGGACTAATCATGGTCTCTCTTTATTTTTCACAAACTGGAACAAACTTTGGATTATACTACATGAATACACTATAATTAGTGATCCTTATAAAAATCTTTACTTGAACATGACTGAAGATTAAGGTGAGCAGGAGTTGATCTTCTGAAAGATAGGTAATATTTTTAAGTGGCATTAAAAATGCTATGTTTGGTCCTTCTTGGCTCTTAAGTGGCTTTCTAATAATCAAAACATGTTTTGGAAGATCTCCAGGTACACTTTACCTAGAGCAGAGGACAGGCATCCTACTAGATGCTATTGGCACTATTTGTCACGAAGTTGGAGTGCCTCCAGAGACCACTGGTCCTGTTAATGATTACCACTAAAAATATTTGATATCGATTATTTTAAAACAAAAAATATTAATTTGGGTAGATGTCCCTCAATTCATTGTTTATATCTAATATTTTCATTAATTTTTAAGTGTCAATTTCTTTAGTTAATTTTTGATTAATCTTGCAACTGATTTTTCTGGGTAAGATGACTAGAAAGCTTTGATTCTTGAAAAAAAAATATATATATATAACAAAGGTTAGAGTGGAAATAAATGAAATAGAGAATAAGAAAACAATATAGAGAATCAACAAAACCAAAGTTGGTTCTTTGAAAAGATCAATAAAATGGATAAACCTCCAGCTAGAGTGACTATATATACATATATATGTATATGACAGAAATAACTAAAATCAGAAATGAAACAGGGAATATTATTACCGATCCCACAGAAACAACTCACGCTGGAAAATGTACATACATTTGAGACTGGTCTGATAACCAATTATTATCAATGACCCAAGAATTATTGATGAAATATAATTTGAAGTACTGCAATCTCATTAATTCCTCAGCTGTCTATGCTTTATCCCCTGATCAAACCAGACCATTAAGAAGCACCATTCTTGGTCCATTTCTTCACTATTCACAGAAAATGGTTCTTACAGAGTTTCCCTAGGATTTTTTTCAAAAGTCCTTATAAGAAATAGCTTTATGGAAGCTGCCGTAAGCATTTGCTGAGGGAATGTTGTTATTCACATTTTTGTTTCTCACTTTGCCTACCAAGAAGCTTAGTCTATGGGGACAGTCCAACTTTGTGACAAATAGCGTCAATAGCATTTAGTAGGATGTCTGTCCTCCACTCTGTTTACGCTAAGTGCATCTTCTGAACCAAGTCCTGGCCTAGATGCTGGGGATATGGAGTGTCTGAAGCAGACAAAATCAGTCTTCAAGTAGTTCACCTGGTAGTCTTCCTCCTGACTCAGTGTCTGTTACACTGAACTCTACACAAGCAATTGATTTCAGAGCAAACTATCATTAAAGGAAGTTCTTTACCCATGACAAACTGAAAAATTTATGCCTAATAGACAATTACAATCACATAAAGATTGCATTTCCCTTTTCATGTCGCCTACCAAGAAGCTTAGAGCAAAAATTGTGACTCCATTTTGGTAATTCACAGGATCCTAAAACCTACATATTTACATTATTTTTTTCTCATGATTTCACAAGGAGAATATTCCAAACAGCAAATATTGGAATAGTTTAACATATTAGATTGAACCATCCATAACTGATATTTTGTAGGTCAAAAACGGTCTAATAGCAATTTCATACAGTTCAACCTCATACGTATGATTATACTATATATTCACAACAATGTAGGCTAATATATACTCTTCTTCAACATTTATTTACTAAATTGATTTTAATTATATTACTATAGGAATTATTTAAACTCCTTCAAACCCTATGTGGGATGAGGTAGGATATTAAAAAGTAAGCAATTTATCATATATATTTATCTTCAGTCAATATTTATTCTTAAAAAAACCATTATTCTAGGTACTTAAAAATATGTAACAGTGTGCCTGTGGAGAAAGAAGAGAAACTACATGTAACAAGGAACTTAGAAATATTCAGAAAGTTACTTGGAGCAGATATTTTCTGATTCTTTCCTGGACACTTGAATGGCTTCTTTAGAACAGGCTTCCAGTGCCTGACAAAGGCCGCCCCTTCTGGTAGCTTTTGGTAAACAGATCTGGTTGTTGGGGATAATGAGAGCAAATTTTCATAAAGGTCAAGAAGACTCCTGTAATTCCCAAACTGTTCTGCCATAAGGAAAGGGCTGTAGTTGCTCCTAGCCTCAGAACTTTTTCGGTGTGCCTCATCAGCCCTGGGCAGCATCTTTACTAAGCCTCAGACTTCTGGCATTTGGAATGAATCTATTATGCACATACAATGATTCTAGCAACCAGGAATGCAGAGTATGAGTTTCAGTATAGCATGTTCCAGTATTTTTCAGGGAGAAAGGCTTTTAGGCATTAAAATTAGAAAAGTTATACTAAAGGTTTTTCAATATTTTATCACTCCCTTACAGGGTATCAATATCAGCTCATTAATAGCTGTAGGCATTGAAAGCCATCATCCTTTAGAACATTCTTGTCATTAAATTTTCTTGGTAAGGTTCAGCCACAATGTATAACAAAATGAACTTCCAGGAGTGTGGCAGGCTGAACTGTGAATATACTGCAATCCCTCTGGCTTTTGCTTTATACCTTTTGTGTTTGCGTATATATGAGTGATAACCTCGAAGACTGATCAGCTAGTATTTACAGTGTTCTTATTTATTCTTATAACCTATAAAAACAGAACCTTGCCCATATGTACTGAACTGTCCCATTAATAAAGCATAAGCAGGACACCAAAAAAGAAATATGAACACTCGATATATCTCAGGTACTTCCTAAAGCCTTCCTTCTTCTCCATAAGGCATGCAATACATGCAGCGTCATAAAATGTGCGTAGTCCTAAGATGACAAAAATTCCCATAATGCTTATCATAGTAAAAATCCTGGATTGTGCCCTAACTATCCTGTCACCTTGCAAATTTTCTGAAAAGGAATTAGAGTTCCTTTCTTTGTCCTCGTTCTGTCAGGTCTTTGATATCCTGAAGTGATAGTGTAGCTGTCTGGTGATAGACAGGCCTCCATAACTCTAAGAAATGGGGACTCCTGTGCATGTTTAACCGATGACCAATAAGTTTGTCTTTCTTCTATTTCAACGTCCACACCCAGTATTTAGTTTAAAACAAAGTGGTTAGTGCTGTGTCAAGAAAAAGTGAATTTATGGCATATTCAGAGAACTTGGGAATTATCTGTTGTGTCCAGAGAGTTTCTGATTACCAATTCTCAAGAGTACTTTAAAAACTTAATCTGGGAATACATTCAGAGGGATGCTTAATTGAGTTCATTAATTCATTCATTCATTCAATAAAACTTATTAGACTCCTATTCAGTTCTAGGCATTATAATAGATACTGGGAGACACAGATGACTAGAATATATCTAGTACATTACGTGAGCCTGCCAACCTCAGATCTATCCTTATTTTGAAAAAATATATATATATTTAAATATTTATAGCTTTTGTGTTCTTATCAGCAGCCTTCATCTGAATCTCAATAATCTGAATATTATTTTATTTTACACAATACTCTTTAATTGATTTCTTGAGGTTTCTTGTTACAGGTTTAGAGATGTATTTAGTGGTTTAGGATCTGTATTTGTGGTTATGGCAAATATGGATCAATAATTTGGGTCACCTCCACAATTGTCCAACATCAAAATACTCTCTGATCATTTACCAACAAATTTAAAGGGTAAGCTTCTAATTGGGGGAAAAATACTGTAAAGCCTTGCACTTACATGGAGCCATTGCAAATGTCCTTGTTTCAGTAAAAGGAGTATCAACTCAATTACAATTAAAAGTAGACCGATCACTGCAAGGGCAGAACTCTGGAAGTTCGTCCTTATGGTGTGCAACAACTGGAATAGATACAACTTAGAATGAAGTTACCAGTTTGCATTATCAGTAGTCATATTCAAGTTGATGATTTGTTATAATTTGTTATCATTTCTCCTCTCTCCAGACTCAAGGGGTTTCCCAACATCCAAATTTGTCAGGATCCAAGTGGGACTCATTGGTTTTCTTTTTTATTTATTTTTTAAATTTTAAAATCACTTTATCAAATAAAAAAAATTTCTAAAAAAACAAAACAATGGGAAAAACAAATATCCTGAAATAACTTCATTCCTTCCAATATGCTCCTATCATAACAAACAAAAATTAATGTTAATTTTCTCACTGGTTTTCTGATGCTGCATGCATTCATTTCATTCACTCATTAAAAACAAAACACTCAAGTGTGCTGTGTTGGGGCAAAGAAAAAATGGTCTTTAAACTCAAAGGGCTGCAGTCAAAGAGGTGACAGTAAATGTGAGTAGATGGTAATAAATATTGACACCACAGGCAGATTACTAGGAGGCTAGTAAATTTTAGGTCTCTGAGCCTCTTCAATGTACCTGCCTTTCCTAAGGCCTTGGGAGAAGGAGCCCTGGCAACTTTTTTTTTTTGTTTTTTTTTTTATCTTCATTTTATTGAGATATATTCACATACCACGCAGTCATACAAAACAAATCGTACTTTCGATTGTTCACAGTACCATTACATAGCTGTACATTCATCACCTAAATCAATCCCTGACACCTTCATTAGCACACACAGAAAAATAACAAGAATAATAATTAGAATGAAAAAGAGCAATTGAAGTAAAAAAGAACACTGGGTACCTTTGTCTGTTTGTTTCCTTCCCCTATTTTTCTACTCATCCATCCATAAACTAGACAAGGTGGAGTGTGGTCCTTATGGCTTTCCCAATCCCATTGTCACCCCTCATAAGCTACATTTTTATACAACTGTCTTCGAGATTCATGGGTTCTGGGTTGTAGTTTGATAGTTTCAGGTATCCACCACCAGCTACCCCAATTCTTTAGAACCTAAAAAGGGTTGTCTAAAGTGTGTGTAAGAGTGCCCACCAGAGTGACCTCTCGGCTCCTTTTGGAATCTCTCTGCTACTGAAGCTTACTTCATTTCCTTTCACATCCCCCTTTTGGTCAAGAAGATGTTCTCCGTCCCACGATGCCAGGTCTACATTCCTCCCCGGGAGTCATATTCCACGTTGCCTGGGAGATTCACTCCCCTGGGTGTCTGATCCCACGTAGGGGGGAGGGCAGTGATTTCACCTTTCAAGTTGGCTTAGCTAGAGAGACAGGGCCACATCTGAGCAACAAAGAGGCATTCGGGAGGAGGCTCTTGGCACAACCATAGGGAGGCCTAGCCTCTCCTTTGCAGCAACCGTCTTCCCAAGGGTAAAACCTATGGTAGAGGGCTCAACCCATCAAACCACCAGTCCCCTATGTCTGTGGTCACGTTAGCAACCATGGAGGTGGGGTAGCCCAATACCCCTGCATTCTCCACAGGCTCCTCAAGGGGGCACTACATCTTTTTTTCCTTGTTTTTCTTTTTTTTTTTTTTTAACTTTCCCTTCTTTTTTAAATCAACTGTATGAAAAAATAGTTAAAAAGAAAACAAACATACAATAAAAGAACATTTCAAAGAGACCATGATTATAATTTTCAGTCTTTTCCTTATTGGGATTTCCTCCCCAAATTGGATCAGCTTGATGTGTCCCCCCAAACCCAGAATCAGCCAGAGTGCCATTGAAACAAATCAGATGGGCATGGAGCACAGTTATGGCGAATCAGGCAGGGAGGTTTAATGAGACCTGAAAATAGAAACGGGGTTAGCCTGGCGTAGGGTAGAGCGGAGCACATTGTGCTTTTTGTGATTAAGCCACATGAAGTGCAGTGCCAAAAACAGAGATTATGGAACCCAAACTAGTGGCAGCAGTAGAGCGAGAAGAGAAGTGAGCTTTGAGGTCAGACTGACCGGATACCAAATTTAACTCCACCACTCACTAGACCTACGACCTTGGGCAAATTACTTATCTTCCCTCCGACTCAACCTTCTCTTTTACAGAATTGGGGTAATCATAGCCCTGGTCTCAGGGTTGTTTGAAGATGAAATTAGCAGAGAGCCTGAGTACAGGGTCTGCATGCAGAAAAGGCTGGTTCTTAATTTCCCAGGGCTTCTGTAACAAAGGAGCGTGGACTAGTTGGTTGAAACAACAGGAATTTATTGTCTCACGGTTCAGAAGTCTGGAAGCCTAAAATCAAGGTGTCTGCAAGATCATGCTTCCTCTGAGGTCTTAGGGGTCATCTCTTTCCCTCTCTCTCTTAACTGTTTAACTGTTTTTGCCTTTAAATTGTAGAATTAGTGCATTTTAACTTAATGTGGTTAGTAATACATTTATTTTAAAATAGACTGTCTTATTAAATACTTTCTGTTGTTCTGTTTGTTCTCTGTTCCATTTTCCCTCTTTCTTGCCTTCTTTCAAATTTATTCTATTTTTTAACCCTCTGTTAGAACTTAGGAGTTATGCACACTTTTCCTTTCCTTTCTTTCTTTTTCATTTTGCCTCTCCTCTAGAGATTACAACCAACACCACTGAGCTGTTAAAGCATAATCGTGCTTTAATGTATTGGTACTTTTAACCTCTGCCTGGAAAATTCAAAGAGCTCAGACCACTTCCCTCTATTTACCTCCATTTAAACCTATATGCTATTGTTGTGTATTTGGATTTCTTTATATATTTTAATATTCACAAAATGCTATGTTTAGTATTTCATATGGTCAATATTCTTTGGTTTTTACCTACATATCTTCCAATTTATTTGCTTTTCATTGCCTGTGACATAGCATTCTAAATAAACTAAAAAAAAAATAAATGGAAAATGAAATCAATAAAAGTTCTGTAAAGATTTCCATTTCTGGCATTCAGATGGATTTTGGCATTCTAAAAAACCCACACAGTGTAAACTACTCTAAATCACGCCTTGCTTTAGTTTGTACCTTTTTGTTACTGAATAGCAGTATTCTATTTTATAGGGCCACAATTTATTAAGTCATATGATGGTTACCTTTGGGAAGGAGGGAGGACAGAATTATTAAGAGAAGGGAGAGGGAGATTCTTAGATGGGACCCGGGAGGGAGTTATCTTAGGGTTGTTTTACTCTGTGATAATTAATTGAGATTGGTATCTATATTTTCTCTGTTTTCTACATTTGTGATATACTTCAATTTAAAATGTTAAAAACAGAAGATACAAAGTAAAAAAAAACACACACACATGGAAAAGGAATTACTGAATTTCAGGTACTATTGATTAGTTAAATAGTAAACACAGTCAGGTTTGTGGAAGAAAAAATCACATTGAAATTGGAAATTGTTCTTAACTGAATACTCCTGAAATTGCTACTTCTTAAGATTTGAGATATGCCACTAATGATCTAAACATCAGTCTCGTGAAGTTATAAAAATATCAAATGAAACCCAAAGAAAATAGAGAAAAGGTAATAATAAAGACAAGAATAGAAATAACACAGAAAACAAACACACAAGAGAGAGGATTAAAAATTTAATTAACCCCTGGAGTGATAGCCAAGAAAATGGGAAGACACAAATAATCAGTATCAGAAATAGAAAAAAAAGAATGAGACCCTTTAGACATTGTAGACCTATGCTTCTGGATATGATGAAAAAGCTTGTGGAAGACCAATGTTTTTGCTTAGAACCACTATGAAAACAGGATACAATACAAAAATCATTCCATTTATGTAAAGGCATCATAAAGCTACCAAAGCTTCAGGAATATACAGCAGCCCTGATGACAGAGGAAGGAGGCCACCGAGAGGCGAGCAGATGTTCTAAAGATGATTTTTTCTTCAGAGTATTGGCGAGGGCAAGGGGCCGAGTTGTAGATTCCTCCTGAGCAGAGGATGTTCTTAGGGGAGAGAGGAATCAGCTTAGCTCTTGGTGTTCTTGTGGAGCGTAGAGACACAACTGGAAACCTGTGGAGTTGAGCTCCTGAGAAGAAGGGAGGGTCAGAGAAATGCGCCAGACACACAACTACTTTTTTCTTAAGACATGTCAGATTTTGCAGCTTTTGCATGTCAGGAGGCTGATGAGAGAAGAAGAAAGCATTTGAAAAGCAGAATGGAGTTTTGAAACAGGGATCAGGATGCCAGTGGGAGCTTCTTGCAAGCACACCAGGTTCTCAGTTGAAAGGTCTAGGAGTGGAAGAGCGAGGCATATAGAGATTTATACACAAACTGACCTCCAGTCTCAATCCCAGTTTACCTGCCAAGGTGAAGAAAAGGCGAATGCTCTCTGAAAGAACTTAGCACCAGCTGACATTTCTACACTTTTTAGATACCTCATTTCTGGCATTCATTGCTTGACATGTCAGTCTACAGGACCATATTTAAAAAAAATACTAGGACAAAAAAGACAAATAAAACATCTCACAAGTGATCCAGTTGTTGGAGTTAAAACGGTTAAGTGCTTGAAAATAACTATGATCTTTATGTTAAAGAAAATAGAAAAAAATGGAGAAGATAGGCGAAAAGACAAAGAATTTCTCAGAAGAATCAGAATCTAAAAATAGAATAGTACGGAAATTCTGAAATTGAAATACAAAATAATTGAAATGGAGAGCCCAGTAGCTGAGTTTACCAGCAGATTAGACACGAAAACAAACAACATTGTGACCTGGAGGGAAAAGAAATAGAAAATGTTGAAACTGAATTAAAGAGAGGGGAAAAAAAAAAAAGAATAATAGAAAAAGGAAAAAAGTGTGAGAAACATGTAGGACATAGTGAAAACATGTGACATATAATTGGAGTACCAGAAGTAGAGAAGAAGAGAAAGGCAATCTGGCAAAAGCAACATTTAAAGAAAAAATGGCTGACAATTTTCCAAAATTGATGAAAAATATCAATCTGAAAGCTTAACAAATATAAATTAACAAACACAAAGCAAACCACATCTAGACACATAATAGTGAATCTGTTGAAAACCAGAGGTAAAGGGAAAATTGTAAAAGGACAAAACTAAGACTAGCTTCACAAACAAAGCTAGTGATGGAAGCCAGATCACAATAGAATGAGATACTTAAGCTGCTGAAATCAAAGAATTGCCAACCTGGAATTCTCTACATAGCTAAAGAAACTTTCAAGCACAAAGACAAGAAAAGATTGTTTGCAGACTAACATGAGCTGAGAGAATTTATCATTCAGCAGATTTGTGCTAAAAGAAATACCACGGGGAGTTTTTTTAGCCAGAGGAAAAGAGAATCCCTAGTTGAAATGCTGAAATGCAGGAAGAAATGATGAGAAGTAATACAGGTAAACATGTGGGAAAATTTAAATGAGGAATTTGTGTTACTTTACTTTTTTTACTGATTCATAGGGTACTTGGATCCCATCTTATCCTCAACCATCACCAGCTCTCTCTCTTGTGATTTTTTTTACCCCAGCCTTCCTAAGCTGAGCACTGTTCCTCTTACCATATCCCATAAGCAATGGTTAAGTATTTGGGTTCTGGATCCAAGTTCCCTGGGCTCAAAGATCAGCTTTATCACTTATATATTCAGTGATCTAGAGATAATTGTTTATACTCTTGGCATATTAGTTTCCTTTTCTATGTAATGGGTATAGTATAATAACTTAGCCACCTGACAGAGTTTGTTGTAAGATAATATGCAAAATCCTTTAGTAAGGCACCTAACACAGAAGCCATTCAATAAACCTTAACTTATTATGAAAATCACTATTTCCCTCACACATCACCTATTATCACACACTTCTCTCTCTCACTGCTTCAAGGTTATCCATGTACACATTTTCTATCACAATTGACATCTTAATTTGCAAGGAATGTCATGTTCTGTTTAAAAGCCTACTTCTGAGTTTCTGATTTGCTTCATGCATTCTGAATTATTTTGATGTCTTAAGATAATAGAACAGGATTCTATTGAGAGCATCTATTTTTAAAAAAAGTTTTATAAAATTATTTTCTATTTCCATATTTTAGGTGAATTTTTACTGTTTCAGAGGCAATGATATCTCCTCTTAACTGCTATCCTTATTTTTAACAAAGTAAATTTCTATCTCTGAAGTTACTTACCAAATTTGAGGAACGCTTTTTCTCTGCTCCTATTACAAGAAATCCTGATGCGATAAACTAGGAACAAAAAGAGGCACATATAAATACCTTTTCACTAAGTTTAGCACCCAAGAAATTCTTCTCACAATTTCAATAACATTCTTGAAGCCCATCCAAAGAGTAATTGGACTTGGGGAAGAATTTGGGGGTAAAACCAAAATCTCCATTGTAGTTCTGTGGAATTCCCTGGAAAAATCACTCAGGAATAAATCCAGTGGGTTTCTGTGATAGAGTTGGGAGAAACCATTACTGAATTAATGTGACATTAATATTTGGGGTGGATTAAAGGGATATTTCTCACAAAATTTCATGGCATGTGTGGTAAATAAAATTTTAGTTCTTAATCCATGAGCTTTATTACAAAAAAAAATAGAGTGTTATAGTTTAGGAATCCCACTTGCAAGTCATTTAGTAAAATGCTATTTAAAATATTTTAATAACAGAAAACAGTATTTCAAAACATTTAATCTGAAGTTTACTTTTTGAAATGTAAGAATCACCTACTGTCTTCCAAAAGTAGCCTTTCCTGATGAGTCTTTCACTATTTCCTGGCACTGGTTGGAAGGACAGTAGTTTCTGGTGCATAAGGAATTGATTTTTTCTTTTACTGATGTAATCTTATGTGTGCAAACAACCTTTCCATGGCATTAAAAAAAGTTTATCCATGGACTGTAATGAGGGGGAGAGCATGTTCATTTCCCAAAGTGGGGCCTCTGACAAATCATAACAAACGGAGTGATTGAGACAGATAATAAACAAATAAAAAGGTAACAAACACACATAGAAGATAATTTCATGTCATATTAAAATATGAAGAAAATACAACAGGGCAATAGGATAGAGGATACCCTGAGGGCAAATTTCAAGAGGTTCTTCCAAGAGGTCTCTTAGAGCTGACATTTAAGCTGAGACCTCCTTGACAAGAGGCACCAAGACTTCTAAAGACCCAGGGCATGAGCATCTCAGAAAGAAAACTGCTACTGCAAAAGACCTAACCTTCAGTGCGAGTGTCCCTCCCTCTGGAAATCCTCCCTCATTTCTCCTGGCTGTTGGGGTCGAGTTCCTGCAAGCCTTCATTGTCCATGTCTCCATAACTCAAGTACACTGAAAAAATTTACACACACATTCGTTTGCCTCTATATTTATACCCTTTCAGTGCAAAATGGAATTGAGTTGGCTGTTATAAGTGCATACATTAGGTTTAAAAAATAATGAACAAAAATAATTACTAAGTAAAGACACTAGGAAAAATAACCAACTGAGACCAGGGAAAAAGTGAAATTTTGATCCATTGCAAATGTATTGTGAGTCCCTGAGAAACTGACCAGAATGGATACACTGATCTTCACTACTGACTCTGAGGATACTGGTAGCTTTCTTCCCGAAGCGTGATATAGTAATAATATGGCATGTAGATACATGTAACCCAGGCATGGTTTATCCACACTGGGTAACTGTTGCTCTCAACCTCCTACTGCATTCCCACCATAAGTCTGAGGCCAGACTCAGTTAATCACTATGTCATAATGAAAACATATACTATATTTGCTTGGTCAGCTTCTGCCACATTATTTTTCATCCCTTTGCAGAAAAACTCAATAAAAGAGTAAAAGAATTGTCTGAACTTGTTGTCTGCTCTTCCAATTCTTTTCTAAACCCACTCTACCCAGGTTTGCAGCCCCACCTCGCCTTGCCACTGACCTCCACTTGTCAAGATCAACTCATGACTTCAGAGGACAATTTTAGATCTTGTTTCCTCTCACCCTGTATGTAGTCTTTGAGAACTGATTGCTCCCTCCTCCTTGACTTCTTTATTTGGCTTCCAGGATGGCACACTTTTTGTTTTTCTCATTATTTTCCATTTTCTTTGCTGGTCCCTCCTCTTTAATCCCGAACTCTTAGTGCTGGGTACCCTGAGGTCTCAGATCTTGGTTCTGTTCTCTACTCTACCCACACAAGATAAGATCACTTCTTGGTACTTTCACCTTGTCTCATAACATTAAATACCATGAATATGCCAGGGACCCCAAATTTATACTTGTCTCCAGAACTCCAGACTCATGTATTTAGACATCTCTGCCTGATGTCTAAAAGAGATCTCAAGCCCATGGTGCCCCAAATCTAACTCCTGAAATTCACCCCCCTTCCCTTCAAACAAGCTCAACTCATAGCTTTGCCCATCTCAGTAAGTGGCAAGTCCATTTTTCTAATTGCTCAAGCCAAAATCTTGGAGTCTTCATTTCTCTCTTTTTTTTCTTCTCACATCCCATATCCAATCAATCAGAAAATCCCATGGACTCTATTATAAAAAAAATGTTCAGAGTCAACTACTTTTCAAAACCTCTTTTGCCACCCCCTGGTTTGAGCCACTATCATCTCTCACCTACATAATTTAATTAGCTTACAAGAGTCTCATTGCTTTTATCTGTTTCCTTTATGATCTTTTAATGATCCTTTAACACTTGTCAGATCATGTCACTTGTGCTCAACGCCCTGCAATGTTTTCCACAGCAAAAGTCCGTACAATGACTACTAGTTCTTAGATTATTTTGCCTCCTGTCACATAGTTGACCCCCTTTTCCTTACCCATCATCTTTTAGCTCAATTTGCTCCATGCAAATTGCCCCACTTGTTCAATAAACGTCTCAGGCTTGCTCTCATCTTAGGATCTGCTCTTTTCCTTGCATACCCCTCCTCCAGATATTCCCATGAAGTATCACCTCAGTTCCTTCAAGTTTTTGCCCTAATGTCTCATTCTCAGTGATGCTTGATCATCCTATAAAAAAATTGCAACCTGCACTCCCACCTTCATACGTCCTTACTCTCCTTTACATTTTAATCTTATTCACAGTCTTTTCATCTTCGAATACATACTCTCTCTGTAGCAGGTAAGTTTTACAAGGTTAGAGATCTTGGTTTGTTTGGTTCATTGCTATAACTGAAGACCTTAGAACAGAGCCAGGCTTATACTAGGTACTCAGTAAATATTTGTTCAGTCAGTGGACTAAAAATACATTAGTGAGATAGTCAGTGGGAAAATAGAAAAAGGTGGGATATTTTACCCTATGCTGTAAGACATAATATAAATTACTTGGAAATCCCTGTTGAATTCTTTCAAATTCCTCTTGATCCAATACCCCCATGATCTCTCTTCTTTTCTCTTTTGCAGAACTAGTTCTAGAAGACCCCTCCACTTCCCCAGCAATTAATCACCAATTCTCAGTTTATCTCTATCATTGGCAAACAAGCCATATAGGCAGGCTGAGCAGTCACCTTTCACTGATTATTTGTTTAAAATGCCCTTTGGGAATCTTACCATTCCTTGTCACTCTCTCAACTAAATGGACTTTTTAAATGGGAGAACTTTATAGATAAATTGATTATTTTAAAATATCTTCAGTTGATACAAGAATGAATTCATTGACAGTAAAGATTGTACGTTTTCACAGTGGTATTTCTAGCATATTGCCTGCCACACAAACAGTCACTAAACACATTGGATGAGTGAATGAATGACTGTCAGCAATGTGATAATTTACTCACATAGATGGCTGCCCAAAATGGGTATCCTGACAGCAAGACTACAGGCAGATAGATCATTAGGAGTGGATTAAATTGTGAGATATATAGCTGTATCCAGATGTATCCCAGAGCACAGTGAATCAGACCAATCATTATTTGGGCAGCCCGTAAGAAAAGAATGTCATAATAAATTACATGAGACATGTCGTAATTCTTACAAATTGGGTGACAGAAAAAGTATGGATGAGCATAGCTTCTCATTGTGTTTCTGAAGCTCAGGGGTCTCTGCTACCATTCTTTGATCAACCCTTGAAATTATAAAAAATTGGGAAGTCAAAGTGAATGGAGGAAGGTAGCAGGTGTAAAAGGGCTCAGAATCACCACATGTATCCCATACAGGGATTATTTGTGAGGGTTTCCAGCAACTTGGAGAGGACTGGTTTCTTTCAGGTAAACGAGGGCATCTGGGGGCTTGTTTATGGGCCAGGTCATGAGAACATGCAACTGGAGTAGTCTCTGCTGGTGCCTTCTGCCCCTGCTTCCTCTGATCTGCTCAGGATTGCCAATACTACCCACAGATCCAGCACTTGCTCTCCCCTGCCAATTTGACGTGAAGCCTCTGACCTTGTCTCCTTTCTCTCACCCATGCCTGCCTGGAACTTGGGACTTTTAATTTCCCTTTGCTTTGTCCACTCCCTAAGTCACTGCTGACTTCTGTAACCCCTGTGTGGGCATAGACCTGAGTTTTGTTCAAATAGGAATGAAGATAGGACAGAAAATCCCTAAGAATCCTATTCTTTTGGAACTCTTCATTCATTGATTCTGTCATTAAGTGACTATTTTTGTGTGTTTTAGTTGTGTCTTGATGCTCAAGCCTTATCTGGTAGCCCCAGCTCACAGGTGTCTCATGTTGCCCAATGTATGGGCCACAGTAAAAGTAAACTCCTGGAATTACGGTGTCAGGGATTCAGTTTCTCATGGTAGGGTCTTTCAACTATGATGAACAGAAACGTGATTTTCAGAGCCCTTTCCTTCATCAGTTCCTCAGAGTCAGATCATTACCAAACTCACAGTTCCCCAGCCCCAATTCCCCAACTTCCAGCAATATTACAATACAACCAGTGTTGAAGAAGCTAGATTGGAGATCAAAACCCAGTGGGTCTTGGAATCTGGCAACCCTGCTCTGCAGGCTTAGTTCAGTGAAGGATTCAGGGAAGTTCCGTAGGAGGAGCTGGTGCAAGCCCCAGATTCTTCAGTGTCTCTGAGAAGACAAGGGTGTGGCCAGCAACAAGCTCTTTTCTCTGATACATTTGCACTATGCCCGTTCCCTTCAACCAGTTAATGGGACAACGAGTTCTTCTGCTAGCAATTTTGATCCTCAACACCATGGGGCAGGTGGTCTCACAACCAGTTCTGCAAATCCTCATATTTTGGCCCCCAAGATCTTGGGCACTTTCCTGAACCACACTTTACATTATAGTCATGGATTTTGATCTGCCTCAAGGCCCAGTAATTAGGGTATATGACGAAGGAAGAAGTAGCATGCTAGGTTTGAACTGGAGTGAAGGAGTAGTAATAGTGGCCCATTCACCAACCTGAGATGAATGTGGAGGGGGCGTTTCAAGAGCATAGTGCTGTGAGATGATCAATGTTCATAAAGACCTGTGATCTAGATTATCTCTTGGCTACAAGACCCTGACCTCATTATCTTGTTTAGGACCCATAGTCTCAGATTTACTTCAAATTCTCTATAGAAACACATAGACAAAGGGGAAATCACAGAAGTAGGATTGCCTGAGTTTATTTGCTAGGATTCAGTTCATCAGTTCTGTTCCATTGGGTAGCTGAGGTAGAGGAGACAGTGTCTCCTTCCATAAATATTTGGAATTTGCAATACACAGTCATTTATTCACTCAAGTAGCACTTAATCCTTACCCCCAACATTCTGGTTTCTTGTTTTAACACAACGGGGAATGATTGCATCTTGTTCAAAATATAGCATGGACATTAGAGAGGATGAATGGAATCTATTTCTGAAAGAAAATAGAGAAAAAATAAACATCATGATTTTCTCAGGTAAGGCACTTAAAATTCACTGAGAAAGTTATTCTTGTTTTCTCTAATTTTTCACAATGAAACAATTCCCTGAAAAAAATTTTTTTTTATCATCAATCCATTGATAGGCTCTCTTGGACATAGTTAATGACCTCTTAGCAATTCTAATTGTCTGGTTAGATTTTAATCCATCTTCTACAAACTTTCAATGACACTCTGTGAATTCATTAGGATTCTTAGATGAAGACAATAGAATTTAATCTTGCTCATTTAAGCAGAAAAAAAGGATGCTAGTGAGCTCACAGAATCATTGAAAAGGCTAAGCTTGTAGGATGCCCAGAGCCCAATCACTGATGCAGCCTGAGGAAATGACCCTGCTACTTCCTCCCGCAAAACTCTGCTGCATAACTGGCTTGCTGGTCTAAACTTTCCTTCCCTCTAGGTGATGACCTGTGCCAAAAGACTTGATGCCCATTTTAGGGTCCCCTTTGTTGTTCTCTTTAAAATCAAACTTTAGCATAAGAGTGTTTTACTGGCAGAACCTAGATCAAATGCCTGCACTTGGGATGCAGGGGAGGTTGGGAAATGTAATTTTTTGGATTCAACTTTGAGAAAGATCCTTTTCACAATTTAGAGACCAATAAAAAAGTAAGGAAGATTTTCAAAAGTTATAGCAGCCATGAATGATTAATCTCTACTTCATTAATTCGTGTTGTGGACACCCTCTGAGTATGTACCCCACATATCTCAGTTTCATGCTTTTTATCCCTAGGAATTACTCTCTGATCATACCTCGTTGGACCAGAGATGGGGAATTTGTCTCAAGCTGGACCCATCAGTGTCCCTTTACCAGACTCTTACATTCAGAATTAAGGTATTATAATCTTAGTCTGGCTTTATCTCTTGATAAGAAGATACAAAATCTTGAAACAAAGAGCATTGTCATATTCAACTATATTGGCTGAGAGTACATCCAGAAAAATCAGAGATGGGAAAGTGAAAGAGAATTCCTGGAGTTCCTGATGACTTTCAATTTCCTACTTTCAATTCTTTTCTGCCTTCCTGCTTTGGGGTTTTTGGAGACATACCCATACACTTAGAATAAACTTTCCCTTTGTTTTTCTTAAGCTAGCATGTGTTGTTTTCTGTTGTTTGCAACCAAAGTATTTTTTTTTCCTTGCCTGTCTTTCTTATAACTCTTGTCCTATAGCTTAGAGAATTTACTCTTTTAGTTCTTCAATATCTGGGGGATCGTCATTCTTTCTCTGGCTTACATATTTTTTTTTTCCTCATTTTTTTGCCAATAGCCAACTTTGAAGTCTAAACCCTTGGTTTCAAAATCTTCACTTACACTATTTTTTTTTTTTTTTTTTACCATTTACATCAACCAACAATTCTCAAGCATAAAAAAACAAAGTGGATGTCTCATTGACATGCAAAACAGAAAATGGAACATAGCGTTGTGTAATGAGTGAGTTCAAATCTTTATATCAATTACTGTTTGACCCGGCCCTTACTGAATCTTTCAGAAAACTAGTTTTCTCATCCTCCAGAGTTGTTTTAAGAGGCAAATAATAGAGATTGGCACATACTCCATTTGTCAAATAGTGCTTCTTTCTTAGTTCCCCTCAACCTTTCTCCAGGTTCCTGATTGCCAGGATTTCCTCCACAGCTTTAGATGCTTTATTTTCTGTCTGTTTTCTGTATTTTACTAGAAGCAAGCTCATTGATTCTTTTGAGCCGTTCCTTTGAGTTATTCCCTTGAGTTTAGTACAGTTTACTGTAACAGCAATCTTACTGTGTTCCCACGCTGACCCATGTCACAGAAAACTCTCTGGAGATTAAGACACCAAAGAGCACAGTGGTTGCTGCTGTCTCTAGAGCTCCACGAGGCTGGAAGACGGAGCTTGGTCAACAACTTCAGCAACCCCATGCTCCAGGTGCTTCTCCCCAACCTCTGGGGCAACTGTGGTGGTTCCATGACCCCAATTATCTGATGGCCAAAATTGGAGATGCACCCTTTTTCTGACTTGCTGTAAAATAGCAAAATACAAAACAGTAACCAGGGAACCATAGCAGAGAAACCTAAAGCCTTAAATCCAGTCTCCACCCTAGGACTACAATGGAATTTCCAAACTGGAAAACACATGTGTCAAGCCCCTGCTGGAAATCTTTTAACAGCTGGTTCTTACCTTTAGGCCATAGTGTACATTCCTTCATGTGGCTCCAGACCTCCAATACCTCCACCTTCTTTTCTAACCTCATTCCCCACATAGTACTGCATCCCTTTCTGACCACTGACATTTCCACTACCATGTGATAAATGCCCATTTTTGAAAGCACCTACCCATATACATCTTGGCCGCTGTAAAACCTCGCACAGCGCCACACGGTGTCTGGCTCTAGCAGTGTGTTACAAATTGTTGGAGTTCAATAGTTGGTTGTTGCATCAACCTGATAACTGAAATTAAAGTTATCTCTGTTTGTCTGTGACTACATTATATTTAAAGGGGTAGATTTGCTTACACCCATCATGTAATGTATGTTTGGGGAGTTCAGATTTAAAGCAGAGGCTCTCTCTCATACACAATTAATTCTGAGCAGCTCTGGAGGGTAAGACAAAGACACGTAACAGTCATTTTTCACCGCAGCTGAATCCAAGGAAAAAGGACAGGCTGACCTGGAAACGTGGCACCAACTGAGAAACTTCGGCTAGAGAAGACAAACTCTGGTTTTTGATGTTCACATTGAATTTCTATGGGCAGGTCATCCGAATTGCAGGAGATGAGTCTCAGAAGAGCCACTTCCCACATGAAGTGAGAGGAAGGGGTATTGGAAGGAATAAATAAAAAACTACCACCATGTATTAATTGGGCACTTCCCAACTGTAAGTGGTTTGGTGTCGTTGGGAACGCCTGCCCCCAGCCTCGTCCCATTCCTAGTAAGCCGGCCAAGGCTCCCTACGCTCACCTCGAGCCCGGAGCAGAGAGACGAGGGGCGTGATCTCCCAGGAGGCGCCCTCGGTTCGAGGTCTCCCAGGCCCGGGAGCCCGGTGGGCGCCGCTCCTTCCGTCGCGCCCCTCATCTCCGCTCGCGCGGCTCCAAAGCCGCGGTTGTGGCCAAGAGCTCGGCGGCCGGGGGCGCTGCGCGCGGACACCACGCGGCCACCAGGCGGGCGGTGGGGGCCCCGCAGCTCCGCTCAGCCTGAGGGCTCCCGGGACGACGGGGGCGGGGTGGGGCGGGAGTGGGGGCGCACTGACGGACGTGCCGCCTTTTCCTGGCCGTCAGCGTCAAACTCCGACTGCGGACCTGGAAAGAGGCTGATTCCGCGGCGCCCCCCGTGGCTGACTCTGCAGAGACACCCTCCGAAGAAGGGTCCTCATCGGAAGCTCCCTGCCACCCAGAGTCTCCTACAGGATGTCGGGGGTACACAACAGGGCAGAACAGTTAACTTCTCTGTTCCTTAGTTTATTCTTCTGTGAAGTGGAGGTAATACCTGCTCGGGTACCTCACAGGCTCACGCTACAGAACTTTGAAAACCAAAACTGTTTTACAAATACTTTCCAGGGTTGCAATCACGTATACTCTCCTGGGTGCAGAACTTGACAGCTTACTTCTTATACCCAGTGCTTCAGGCTGTCCCCAATACATGGTAGGAACAAATGAATGCTTGCCAAGTATGGTCCCGGTGGCTAAATTACTTGCAGCCGATGGTTAATTATGAGTAGAGGAGGGGACTGATATTTGTTGAACTCTTTTATGTTTGGTGTTTTGCCATTAATTAACTTAATACCTTTTCATGGAGTTTCTGGGTGCTGAGGACTAAAGCTTAAAGCAACAGATGAAAAAGCCGTGTCCTCTGGGAGTTCACAGAAGAGACCAATAATAAAAAAGATCTACAAATAAAATATACACTATGCTAAGAATGATAATAGCAAGAAGAAAAGTATGGAAGGGGATGGGGTATGTGTGGCAATGCAAGTGTAAATGAGGGCAGCCGAGGAAAAGTCCTCACTGCGAAAGAGGACAATTGATCAGAGGTCCAGAGAAGATGAAGAGAACTTTGGGAGTATCCGGAAGTGATGCGTCTGGCATCAGGAGCAAGCAGCTGGACAGGATCTGAGGTTATTCCAGGAGGAGGCGTATGGCTGGAGCAGGGAGCAAGGTGATGAATCCAGGGAGGTGACACTGATGGTCCAGGGCTTTGTGAGGACTTGGTCTTTACCCCTGAGCGAGATGAGACACTATAGAAGATTTCTTGTTTAACTTTTATACATGGGGAATTTCAAGTGCACAGTGAAAAATAGGGTGAATCTCATGTAGCCATCACCCAGCTTCAACAATTACCCTTATTTTTTTGGGTATTCATTACTCTTTATTAACTTTATTACTCTTTATTCCTTTTAAAATGCAAACCAGATCACACCATATTTCTACTTGAAACTCTCCAATGGCTTCCATTATGCTTTTTTTTTAAGATGCAATTTATTGAGATATATTCACATACTGTATAGCCATCCAAGAGTATACGAGTCGGACTCACAGTATCATCACAAAGTTGTGCATTCATCACCACGATGATTTTAGAACATTTTCATTACTCCAAAATAAAGAAAAAAATAAAAATAAAAAAAACAGCCCAAAACATCCCATACCCCTATTCCGCCCTATTATGTTGCATAATTTTTGGTCTTTATTTGATTACTCATCTGCCCATACCTGGATAAAGGGAGTGCCAATCACAAGGTTTTCACAATCACATGGTCACGCAGTAAAAGCTATATAGTTATACAATCATCATCAAGAATCAAGTCTACTTGATTACAGTTCAGCAGATTCAGGTATTACTTTCTAGCCATTCTAATATAATAGAAACTAAAAAGGAATAGCTATATAATGCATCAGAAAAACCTCCAGAATGGCCTCTCAACTCTATTTGAAATCTCTAAGCCACTGAAACTATTTTGTTTCATTTCTTTTTCCCCTTTTAGTCAAGAAGGCATTCTCAACCCCATGATGCCCAGGCCAGGCTTATCCCTGGGAGTCATGTCCCACATTGCCAGGGAGACGTACATCCTGAGTCATGTCCCATGTAGAGGGGAGGGTACTGAGCTTGTTTGCAGAGTTGACTGGGAGAGTGAGGTCACATCTGAGCAACAAAAGAAGTTCTCTGGGGGTGACTCTTAAGCACAATTATAAGTAGGCTTTGCTTCTCCTTTACAGGAACAAGTTTGATAAGGGCAAGCTCCAAGATCAAGGGCTTGACTTATTAAATTTGAAGTCCCTAATGCTTGTGAAAATATCAGGTAATTCCCCAGTGGGGAAGTTTAATATTCCACATTTTCCCCCCAGTTCCCTGAAGGGGACTTGGCAAATACTTTTTATTTCCGCCCCAAAACAGTCTGGGATGTATCAGGGTGTTATGTTTAACCTGTACATAACAAGATCTCATTCCCTATTCTAGGGTCCATGTAATTATGTGTTTAAATAAATTAACCATATGGGTTAATTTACTATGCTACAGAGAATATAAATTTTGTACCAAATAAACATCTCTTAAATAAGTTAAAACTCAGACTAGATGTGACTGCTGTAAAAGCTTATAATCTAGGCACTCTTCCAATAAAGCCTTATTGAACATTCCATTCTACTGCATTGTTGATTGCCCAATCTCTGCCCATGTTCTTTCTCCTGATAATGTATTCAACAATTACACTTTACAAACCTCATTTAAATCAATTATCCTTTTCATTGTCCTGCCTTTATTTTTTTTTGGACCAGGTAATATATCATTTCACCTTTAAATATTTCAGTGTGTTTTTTTCCTAACAGGTAAGGCAACAGATTTTTACTTTACTTTTAAACAATGTTACTACTACACCTAATAAAATTTAACAGTTACTTCCTTAATCTTATCCAATATCTAACCCATATTTAAATTTCACTGATTGTCTTAAAAGTGTCTTTTTGTAGTTGACTTATTTGAATCAGGATTCAAACAAGGTTGACTTATTGCACTTGGTGGATATCTCTCAAATCTTTTAAAATCTATGAACAGTTTTTCTCCTTTTTAAAATGCCTTATATTTGCTGGGGAAACAGTGATTTTCTCTTATAATTTCCCACATTCTAACTTTAATTGCTCTGGTGTGGTGTCATTTAACTTGTTTCTCTATTCCTCCTTATGCCAGTTTGGATATACTATGTACCCTAAAAGCCATATTCTTTAATGCAATCTTGTGAGGGCAGACATTAACCTTTGATTGTTTCCATGGAGATGTAACTCAATCAGCTGTGGGTGAGGTCTTTGATTAGATTATTTCCATGGAGGTGTGTACCCTGCCCATTTAGGGTGAGTATTAATTAAATCACTAGAGTCCTATAAGAGAGCTCACAGACAGAAGGAGCTCAGTGCTGCAACTGAGAGAGACATTTTGGAGAGAAGCTTAGAGCTGACACTGATGTTGACATGTGGAGATGCTTGAAAACATTTGGAGATGCTAGCCCAGAGTTTGCCCTGGAGAAGCTAAGGACACATGAGCTGGGAGAGAAGCTGAAAACCAGAACCTCAGAGCCAAGGATCAGCAGATGCCAACCATGTGCCTTCCCAGCTAACAGAGGTTTTCCGGATGCCGTCGGCCCTTCTTCAATGGAGGTACCCTCTTGTTGATGCCTTAATTTGGACAATTTTCATGGCCTTAGAACTGTAAATCTAACAAATCCCCTTTATAAAAGCCAGTCCATTTCTGGTATTTTGCATAATGGCAGCAGTAGCAAACCAGAACACTCATATTTCCTGTAATCTAGTAGTCATATTTAGAGGCTTGATTAAATTTAGGTTTGGATTTCTGGCAAAAATGCTTCACGGTTGGCTCTGCATAATTCCTACTGCATCATGTCAAGAGGCACTGATGACAGTTGCCCTGTTTTATGTTCAATGCATTTAGGTTCTGTCCTGATCCATCCATTACAAACTTTCTCATGAACTTTTCTCCTAATGAATCTTAGAATCCATTGATGATCTTTACTTAGACCCATACCATTGGGGATTACACAGGGGCAGTTTTCTTAATCCTATCATTTCTTCATTTATTGCCTGGAATTCTTATGAAAATAGTAATTTCCCTTGAGGAATTTTTTTTTCTCTAAAAATTTTACTTTTAATTTACTTTTAATCCTATTTTATTTATGTTTATTTTAATTTTTATTCTCCAAGAATAAAGGAGGATTCTAGATATATTAGGGATCTAAATATGAAAGGCAAAACTATAACGTTAATAAAAGGAAATGCAGGAGAATATCTTTGGGCTTTTGAGTGGGGTATCATTTCTTAAACAAAAATTAACAAATCCTAAGGCAAAAACTTGATGTATTTTAAATACATCAAAATTAGGAATTTCTGTGCAATGAAAAACATGGGCAATACACATATGACAGATGAGTGAAAGTTATTTGCAATGTCTAAAACTGGAAGTGACTTAATATCTAGAGTTCTAGACTATATAAGGACCTCCTGCAAACCAACAAGAAAAATAGCAATGCCAAATAGAAAAACGGGCAATAGATATGGATAGGGACTTTACAGAAGAGAAAACTCAAAACACCAACAAGCATTTGAAGAGAAATTTGAAATAATCAGGTAATCAGAGAAAATGCAAATGGAAAAAATGTGATATCACTTGACATCCTTAAGACTGGCCAAAATTATATCGCTGGATAATGTCAATATTGACAGGACATGGGTATTTGGGATCATTCATGCACTGTTGATCCTAGAGAGTAATTTGGCAGTACTTAGGCAAATTACAAATAAATTTTATTTTGCACCTGAGTAAAGATAACAAGTAAGTTCTCACACTATTCCATAAGGAATCAGGGACAAACATATTTCATGCATAGTTATTCAAGGGGGTAAGGAATTGTAGGCAATCTATATGTCTATTCCTGAGAGACTGAATGTGTAAAATGTGCTGGATACACACAGAAAACACAGCTGTATTCATCAACCACAGAGGATTAACCATCATTTAGAATCAACTGATAGATGCACTGATAGCAACATGGATGGAATTTAAAACATAGTGCTGGGAGGATAAAAGTGTAAAGGTATACGTGTGTGTTGTGTGTGTATGCGTGTGTGTGTGATCTCCATTAATTACAAATACCCACCCATGATACACGTGTTTTCTGGGGATGTTTAAAATTAAAATTATGCCCATTATACACAATAGAACAGTTGTTCGTGGAGGAGAGGAAGTGGAAGTAGCGTATAGAGATCAGAGGAAATTTTTAAAATAGGTAAGTGTCTTTACAGACAACAAAAACATTTATAATAAGACAATGTACCTAAAATGCTTATAAAATTCAAAGTATGATAACTCATAGAGTAAAATTTTGAGCAAAGAAGATGTCATTAATATTTTGGGAGCTGGATTTTGTAGAAAACTGAAATCCTATTGACAGTCATTCATGTAGTCTCAGTAACAAAATGAAACGGCTAATTGTAATATGCCCTCTGCACTATTCAAAGATAAGCCATGTAAATTTTAAGTGTCTAGTAAGAATGAAACATTGGGAATAGTATTTAGAGCTAATATGCTGAGAAGACATCACAGGCAATGGGACTGATTATAATCTATACTAATTTCCCTTTTCACAATGAAATGATTTCCTTGAGTCAGCATTTAGCAAATCACCCTATCAATATTAGGTCTAGATTCAACTCCAGAAATGTTTACCCATTCTTGAAATTTCTTTTCTATGGAAGAATCTGTTACTCAGGCTGACCAAGTTCAATCTAAGATAAACTTACCCTCAACAACCCACACAGAAAACACAACTGTATTCATCAGTTTTACTTTTTATTAATGGAATCAGGGAAAGGAAAGACTGAGGTGGACTTAATTAAAATGCATTTTGCAAGAAGCCTCAAACAGAATGAAGTTCTTCATTCGCCACTAAACTTTCCTCCTAGACGGAGGTCATGATGGTTCTTTAATACGTAGGAAAAAAAAAATGAATCTGAGGTAAGTTGGGTGTCAACAGATCGATGATTAATACATTCTAAAATAAAGAACTACAGAATTTGGAGTAGCATTTTAGAAGGAATGCTAATGGGAATATTCTCATCATTGAGATTTTTAAATCAAATCATGTGCTTTTGATGCCTTTTTAGTTTCCTTCCTCTTTCCTTCCCTTCTTTCTTCCTTCTTTTTTTGTTTCTTTAGGTTGAAAGCAGAAAGACAATTTTATATGAATAGGGAGACCCCAAAACATGATTATACAGAAACATTTAAGTTTCTAATTTCAAACTAAATTGCATTACTCTTGCATGCAGTGGTGAATACATGAGTTTAAATTCTATCTAGTTTGAATAAAACACTATACATTGTTATATGTCCAAGCCATGTTCTTTCTCTTTCCACTTCATTCACAGATGAATTAAGAATTAGGCTTGTGTGTGTTTGGTGTGTTTTATTCATTTTGCTTTTGGCTATCGCCGTGATTTCTTTTTTAAACTCTGAGTTTTAATGCCTTTAGATGGGACTTTAGCTCCCCAGTTTACTACTTGGCCATCACTTCCTAATCTCACAAACTTGGCTCTTTAAACGGCTCTTTACTTGGGACTTAATCTCCTTAGGCTGCTGTTATGTTCCTTGACTTTTCCAGCTGGAGCTCTATAGTCTCTCCATGGACAAAACAATTTACACTTACAGCTTGGTCAATGACCTATAAATTTCAACAACTCCCAAAGCTGAATATACATCTTAGACCTCTCTACTGAGCTCTAGACCCATATTTCCAACTTCTCACTAGATGTTTTGACCCAGATGATCCCAGTACACCTCAAATAAAATATATCTCAAACTAAACTCATCATCTCACCAACAAAGTCATTTCTTCTCTTTTCTACTTGGGTACCACCATCTACCCAACTGCCCTGGCTGGGGAGTTAAGAAACACTCCCAAACTGAAACAATCTGAGACTCTTTGATATGATCTCTTAAATATATTTGAATTCCGTTCTCCTTTTCTCCATTTTCCATAATTATAGTTTAGACAGACAACACTCAGCACGGTATTTGGCTCTGTCATAATTTAGCTACCATCTACTTCCCCAGCCTCATTTCCCATGACTCAGTCTCCCAAACACTGTGCTCAGGCCACATCAATTTACTTACCATTCAATAAATATGCAGATATTTTTAATTAATCTCTATTTTGAATTAACCTGATAAAATTAATTAGGAAGTAAGAGGAAATAATCAGATAAAAATTTCCTGGATTTCCTACTTTCTATTGATACTCAGAGGCTGCCTCTTCCTTTTGTATTGCAAAAGGCATTTTCTCTTAAAAACATGTGTGTGTAAGATATCATTCCATAGAAACTGGGGTTTTGAAGACCTGATATCTGGATCACTGATTGCCTTTTGATAAGTTTTCTATAAGTTTTTCCTCCTTGTTTTTATGTTTTCAGATCCTAAGAAAAATGTCATTTGAGGACGTTTTCCCTTATTCTATTGTACTATGATTGCTGTCACATACATTCAACAATGATACTTTTGCTAGGAATAAAACCCAATTGTCTTAGGTGTAGCTTTTAAATGTTAAGATTTACCCATACTCTTCCTACCCTGGCTCTCAGCTCAGAACTAAGGTTGCCTCGGATTTCCCCATTTGCTCACATAATTTGGGCATTCCCAAATCAGAACAGTGTTGATCTCAGCCATCTGCACTTTAGCATGAATGAGTTTCAATGCCCAGACTGCTGTAAGTTTGTCTTTAACTGGTGCTTTAAGTGGAGGAAAATGTTATCTGGGTATCAATGACTGCAGTTACATGAAATCCTAGACTTGGAAATATTTGAAAACAGGATCTGTCACATCTGCTCCCCTCCTTCTTCTCAATTCCTTTTCCTTCTTTTGCTCCAAGACTCCCAAATCCTAGGCATTCTAATGCTGTCTTGTTATTTCCTAAAGCCCTCTGTGCATTTGGTCTAAAACATATGGAAAAACCACCGTTTCCTCCCATGTTAACCTTTGGCTTCTGGGTTGTTGTTATGATCACCTTGTCTCTTAGATCTTGGTCTGTGGAGGAATAGCAGACCTATCTTTCCCCAGAGTTCTCTGATTTGTGATATGAGGTCACTTGGAGATAAAGTTTGCCTTCAGATAGGAAGGCAGTAGGTATGGGGGAAGTAGGAAAATAGCTTTATCAAAAAAGGGTTTTACCATCTTTCCAACTCCTCAGTCACTTACTCTAAGACCTTGGCTTCTAAAGACACTAAAGTTCCTGAGCTTTGCTATTCAAATTGTTCTCCCAAAACTTGAGAATTAAAGGTCTGAGACCCCAGCATTCCCATAGCTCTGTGCCTGGTAACAACCTTTACAAAGTATTTTGTTTCCAGGAAAGTATCTCCTCAATTAAATGGATCCAAGCCCTTATTCTTTCATGACAGTATGGACATAAAAATATCCTATAATAGAAGCCATGTTTGTTTAGGGAAAATAATTCACCTTCAATTGTATAGAGACCCATAGAGTGCACAAAAGTTAGTGCAGGGTATTTTCAGCTTCCCTCAATCACAGCTTAGAGATGACATCATTTACACTTAATTCTTATCAACACCTTAGTTCTGAAAATTGAGTTTATAACAGAAGCTAGTATCTTGTAAGTCAACAGGGAGAAATGAGATACTCACTGTACATTTAACTTCTTCTAGATCTTGCTTTGAGTCCCCAGTGGGCCACTGTACTTGCCACAGTCACCTCCAAGAGGGTGAGTAGGAGCAAATATTCTGAAATGATTCTACCACATCTCTGTACCCAAAAAGAAAATACACATCTTTACAGAGGCTTATATGTTAATACTTCTAAAGCAATAAAGGTATCATAAAATTGCAGGAAGATGAAAAGTACAAGAGAAAAATTATTTGCTATATCCCCACCCTCAATAGCTGTGATTATTTTTATGTACTTTTCTTGACCATGTGATAATAGCTTACAATTACTGAGGATGATGATAACCCCAAAACTCTCTGCCAAATGGATGATGAGAATCATTGACTGTGTTTTCTGTTTGTTTTTGGGTATAAGGTTAGCAAATTATCATTGAGGCCAGTGAGCCTCTAGAGAAGATGGAACTGAGGCCCTCTTGATGGTCAATGTTATAGAACTTATTTAATGGAGAGGTGCATGAAGTTAGGCCTACTGTTAGGGAAAGGCCCTGAGGTGGAACTCACAGTGAAGGCAGAGGATGTTTGGATTAGGGATTGGGGCTCATCATGAGGGTGAAAGTATCCTTGAGGTCGCCTATTTCCTGCTGGGATTGTGTCTCTGATGATAAGCTTCAATAGACCTGTATCCTCTCAGGATAGCTGGGCTGGGAACGGGAACAGAGAATCTGTAATATTGGAAGCCCAAGCCTGAAAGACCCAAAACATCTTTGTGAGAAGGCCACCTTGGGCTACTGGGAACAGTTTTCAGTAGTGGTACCATTTAACAGTAACTGAAGCCATGGCCGCGGAAAGTACAGGTACGCTTGGTGGACTGCTGATATGTTCCAGGATTCTCTAAACCAGGGGTTTGGAGTCTGGCCAAAACCTTCTGGCTCCCAATGTTCTTGAATATCTTGGGAGGGCCAACAGGGAAGAGGAAGTTCCTAGGTTGACTTGCTAATATGGGCATTGGTGTTTCCAGAGATGAATTGCAAAAAATGAAAGGGTTAAGGCCGTAATTGTACTCCAATCCAGTAAGATGAGCCATACCTCTTATGTAAATATAATCTTAAGGAAAATATTGATGTTTATATTTATTTCAGATTTCACTTTAAGGTATCCATTAGGGTATGTATCATGAACTATTGGCATCCCCTGTAGTGATAAGGTGTGCCACTGAATTGATTTTTGTTAGGGCTCAATTTGGCATGGCAAAAGACCACTCAATTTAGACCATCCTCGATTAGAATAAACACTCTGCAAGTGACTATCCCTACGACCCTAAGCAATTAGCTTAACATTTCTAAGCCTGTTTCTTTAAGTGGATCAGGGACATATCATTCCTTGAGGACGTTTTACAACCTTACTTTCTTAAAGATCATTTTCAAAGCTACACAGAAACACGCAAAATCCGGCAAAATGAAGACTAATATCTGCTTTGGATTAAGCTAGTTAACCAGAAGTTTGGGGTATTGAAGTAAGGAGAGCTTGCTTAATTAGGTTAGAATTTTTGAAACAGGCAACATCCAAGGAACTCAATTCAGAGGAATTGGTTTCTAGGTCCTGGTCAAAGGTCCAGCTCATTTTGACCTCTGTCAAGCCTTGGGCAGATGGAATAGAGCAGAAGGATAGGAATCCATAAGAGAAAATGTTGGCTCCCTGGTCTTCAATTCTCAGCCAACTTGCTGAGCACTGACTCCCATCTCCTTGCTCTCCCATCCCTTTCTCCTCTCCACACCAACATATATAGAGATGTGCATATATGGTCACAGACACAGGTGCACACAAAGAACACAGATATACAAAGATACTGGAACACAAATACAGAAATGCTTAAAATGACTCACACAGACCTGACAGACACAAAGCAGGCAGCACAAACATGTCTACCCAGTCATGTGCATACAGAACAGAGTACACATGCATTCCAAATTACACACATATACAGAGTTCAGCTTTATTCTGTCTATAAACTAAAACCCTGACATTGAATAGAAATCCCTCAGTATCACAAGTACATAAGGATGCTATTTCCTTCTTTAAAGAACAAGTCCTGCTATAAAAAGTTTGATCTTTTAAGGCTAGGAGAACAGGCCTCAGAGATGTGGGTACCTGGAAATAATTGAGCTACCCATTAGAAAAATATCTCGGCTGTTGGGTAGGTCAGGAATTGAATATGATGTTTAATCACTCAAAATACCTCTACTACTATTTATAAAACTTTCCATTTGGTTACATGGGATTTTTGTTGGTTCCAGGTTTGGGAATATAAGCTGTAGTTTGAACCATATTTTTAATAGTTGCATATGCTAAAGAGCAAACTGATGTCAAGAGTCACTGCCATAGCTTGCCTCAAATACTCAAATACTCTGCTTATCAAAGAATTTAATATGTAATTGCAACATTCTGATGAAACTCTCACAGAAACCTGGCACTTACCCATGGCCAAATAGTTTTTTCTGTACTTAAAGCGTATAGTAAAAGCTCAAGTAATATGAGAAGCATGCCAATCGATGCAATGCAGGCACTTATGATGCTTGCTACCACGGTGTAGGTCACCTGGAATAGACAGAAAGAATCACCTGGTCATTGGAAATATAAATAGGTGAGGACGAAGTTATCCATTTGCATTTCTGGCAAGTACATTCAAGTAAAAGATTTATATAAATTCTATTCTTTCCAGAATAGTAAGGTCATTAACTGGACCCTCAGATTTGCCAGGATCCCAGTAGTTCAATATGATTGAATGATTTTGGAGATAATAAAACTTTTGATGTAGCAGGCATGTGTTTGTTCCTTCACCGACAAGTAATTATTGAATGCCTGTTATGTTACCATGCAATCTATGCACTGTATTAGTGGATAAAGAGGAAGAAAAGAGATGGTCTCGGTGTCAAGGAGCTTTCAGATTATTGAGGAAGACAAACAAGTGCACACTGAATGTGAGTGGAATGTAAAAAGAAATGTTAACAATATAGGCAAATCCATTGTGCTATAATACAGGGTCAGATTTCCAGAAAGCTAACAAATTCCAGTGCCTCTCTCCTGCACAAGTCCATTCCAGGGTCTTGGGAGGGTTCCTAGAAACTCTATATTCATAATTTTGCATTCTTTTTAAAAAGAATATCTCTCAGAAATGTATAAGCCTCAGGTCCCCAGTGCCCAGAAATGCCCCTGGTGGAAACCAGTGGGAAGGGCAGGGATACAATCTGTGAAATCAAGCTTAATGAAACCAGAGGATTAAAATTGGGGCTAGACTGGTAATGGAGCAGAAGGTAGCACATTGGACATTCTAGCAAAGGAGCAACCTGTGCATGTGTGAAGTTGAGAGAGATCATGGTGAGCTGGTAGAAATGAAAGTAGTGGAAGCAGCAGAGTTCAGAAGAACACAGGCCTCAGTGTAAGATTGTCTGGATTCAAATTCTGACTTTGCCAGCCACTGGCATGAGTGTATGTCTTCAGGAAACTGCCAGGAGTTTTAGGATGAAAGAAGGGGAGTTGTACAGAATTTTGTTGGAGAGACAGGGGCTATCTAGCTAGAGATATAGGACTTGATCTTGGAGGCAGTAGGGAAATACATGCTGTAGGTGCCTACTTCATTTCCAGGCCACACTTTTGTTGGGCTATGGACTCCAGACAATGCGTATATATCATGTTGCTGCATAATTGCACTTTGTCCATATTTGTGGTCAGAGGTGATAAATCATATGGAAATTTCCATGAGATCTTTCTCTTATATTTATTTCCTTGTCTTTATTTGTGCCCATAGATTTTTTTTTCCTATCTAATATGAATTAGATAATTATTGTGAAAGCCGAAGCTACTGGATTCTAAAACCTTTTTCACTGGATAAAGCAGATGCTTATCTCAATTGTTGTTGACTGTTATGCAGCGATCTCAATTAACTTTTTCATGTGGAAAAAATCTTCCTTACCTAAAGACAGCCACATTAAAAAGTTTATAAGCTAAACATCCAACATTATTTAGCAAATGATAGTATATAAATGTAATTCAATCTGAAAAATGATGTGTTTTATGAATTTTCAATTATATCAACAAATGATTATGCCTCAATAGTCAATTTTTATTTAGAAAAAGAGCCCTTTGTTGGGAAGATGCATCTGGAAGGCCACCTGCAGTGTTCTGTGGAACACTGAGATTTGCTGGCCAAGACTTGTCTGAATGAGACAAACAGAGGCACTTGTTTTGGTTCCTGGCCTAGGTTGGGTTCGTGTTGGGGTGCAGTCTAAGAGGACAGGGAAGATGTGGAGAGACTGGGACACTCATATCCTGTGAGTAGGAATATTAGATAGTACAACCACTTTGCAAAAGAGTTTGGTAATTTTCTTAAAAAGTTAAATACATATGTGCCATATGATTCAGGTGTTTACCCAAGAGAAACGAAAGCGTATGTCCATACAAACACTTGTACGTGAATGTTCACGGCAATTGTATTCATAATAGCTCAAAATTGGAATCAAGGGAACTTCTACCAACAGGCGAATGGATAAACAAATAGTGGTATATCCGTACAGTGGAATTCTATTCAGTAATAGAAAGGAATTAACTATGGATATACATGGGTGAGTCTGAAAATAATTATGTGGTGTGAAAGAAGGAAGACAGGAAGGAGTACGTGGTATGATTCATTTTATATAAAACTCTATAAAATTGAAACTAATCTTATAGTGACAAAAAGCACATCAGTGGTGGCCTGGGGAGGGGAGGGATCAGAAGGGGGGATTACCAAGAGGTACAAGGAAACTTTTGGGGTTGATGGTTATGTCCATTATCCTGGCTGTGTTAATGATTTTATGTGTGTTTATATATGTCAGAACTTATCAAACCATACACTTTAAATATGTACAGCTAGTGTATGCCAAGCATGCCTCAATAAAGTTGTTTTAAAAAGAGTAGGGAGTAAAGGGGCTCCAAGTGAGAGCCAGGTCTGGTGGTAGGAAGGTGTGTAGCATGGGATGCTCTGTGCCCCTGATATTTACTACGAAGTTCATTTTTTTAAAGTAATTTTTCAAAGACATAGAGGCTGTATGAAGACTATTTTAAGAAATACTTTTATTGCCTCCACTTAAAATTAATAACTATTCATCTTTATAAAAAACGTCCAGGTTTTTAAATCTAAAATAATTCAAACATTTCAGATAACGTTTTTCTAACATCTAGCTAGCCCAAATTCAGGTTTTGGTTATTATGAATAAAATTGCTGTAAACAATTGTGTGCAAGTTTTTGCTTTTTAAAATTTTTGACTTTTGCTCCTATTTTTTTGGGGGGGGAGGATAATTACCTAGGAGTAGATTGTTGGGTCAAATGGCAGGTGTATATTAAATTTATAAGGAAGGACCACATATTTTTTTACACGGTGATTGTGTCAAGTTACTCTTTCAACAGCAATATATGAAGAACCTAGTTGCTCCACCTACTTGTCAACATTTGGCATGGACAGGATTTTTATTTTAGTCACTTTAGTGAAGATGAAGTGGTATGTCTTGCAGATTTAGCTTGCGTTTCCACACTGATTAATGATGTAGAGCAACTTTGCATCTGTTTACTCGTCATACATGTCTTCTTGGTGAAGAGTCTTTTTAAATCTTTTCCCCTTTTTAATTCAGTTGTTTTTCATATTACTGAGTTGTAAGGATTCCTTTTGTATATTTTGGATACAAGTCCTTTTCAGATACCTACATTTCAACCATTTTCTCCCAGTGTGTCTTTTTCATTTTCCTGACTGTGTCTTTTAAAACCAGAAGGTCTTAATTTTGATGTTCAACTTATCAATTATTTTTTCTTTTATGATTTGTGCCTTTCAGGTCCTTTCTAAGAAGTCATTTTCATATCCCAAGATAATTTTTCCTATGGTTTCTTCTAGAAATTTTATAATTTTAGTTTTAATATTTAGGCTTATGATCCATTTCAAATGAATTGATTTTTGTGTATGGTATGAGGTAGAAGTCAAAGGTCTTCTTTTTCACCATACCCAATAGCAGTCATTCTCCATTCCTGCTCCCAGTTTTCCAGTCCTAAGGAATCAACTATTGACTTTCTGTCTATATATTTGACTATTCTAGACATTTTATATAAATGAAATCACACAATATGTGGCATTTTGCAACTGGCATCTTTCATGCAGCATAATGTTTTTAGGGTTTATCCACTTGTAATACGTATCGGTACCTGATTCTTTTTTATTGCTGAATAATATTCCATTGTATGGATATACAACATTTCATTTATTCACTCATCAGTTGAGGAACATTTGGGTCTTTTACACAAATTTGGCTTTTATGAGTAATGCTGCTATGAACATTCATGTACAAGTTTTTGTGTGGATGTGTGTTTTCATTTCTCTTGGGTTTATACATAGGAGTGGATTTGCTGGGTTATTTGGTAACTCCATGTTTAATATTTTGAAAGACTACCCAACCATTTTTCAAAGTGGTTGTGCCATATTACCTTCCCACCAGCAACGTACAAGGGTTCTAATTTCTCCACATTCTTGCCAATATTTGTTTTTGTCTGCCAGTCAGTCTTTTTCAATTAAGTTTGGCGTTAATGAGTCTTTTGTAGATGCCCTATCAGGTTGAGGAATTTCCCTTCTGTTACAAGTTTTTTGAGTGTTTTTATCACGAAAACATGTCAGATTTTGTCAGATGCATTGTATCATATATTGAGATGAATGTGTGGTTTTTGCCCTTCTAATAACTTGATGTACTAAATTGCTTGACTTTTGGAACCTAAGCTCCTCTTGCTTTTCTGGGGTAAATCCCTCTTGGTCATGGTGTATAATCCTTTCTATATTTTGTTGGATTAAGTCTCTTTCTATAATGCTGAGGACTTTTGTGTATCTATTCAGAAAGGATATTAGTCTGTGGTATTTTTTTCCTTGTAATGTCTTTTTCTCATTTTGGTATCAGAGTGATACTGGCCTCCTAAAATGCATTAGAAAATGTTCCCTTTTATTCTAATTTTTGGGAGATTTTTTTTGAAGGACTGATATTAATTCTTCTTTATATGCTTCATAGAATTCATCATTGAAGCTGAGCCTGGACTTTTCTTTGAGGGAAGTTTTAAAAATACTTATTCCATCTCTTTACTTGCTGTAGATCAATTTGGATTTTCTATTTCTTCTTTAGTCAGTGTTGCCAGTTTGGGTTTTTCTCTGAATTTGTCCATTTCATCTAAGTATCTAATTCATAGTTTCCTTTTTTTTCCTTTTGGTTTTAAGTATTTATTTACAAAGTTCTTACTAACACAACTGCTTTTAAAATATAGCAATAAAGAATCATTTACTATCCTCAAAAGTAGCACATACATGGTATAAAGACCATGAGAAAATTGTGATAAAGGTTGTTTGTACTCTCTATGAAATAATTCTAAAGTTGCCATCAGTTTTACTAATCTGTGAAATTCATAGAAATGTGTGTGGTCAGCTTCTTATTGTCATAATTAAATGTAAAATTGAAATACATTTATTTGCTGTTGTGAAGCATTTTCCAAGCTCTGATGTTATTTTTCACAATAGTCTTTTTTTTATAGTTGGTAGTACAAAATAATCAAGTTCCTTTGAAAAATCTGTTTTTCCTACATTTTTAGGGAGTACTGCAAACATTTAATTGCCATTTAACAATTTTCAATAATCTATTTTAATAGTTTTACTATATAGGTTTTTTATGCCATAGTATTCTCTTATAATATTTTTTATTTCTGTAAATTTGGTATCGATGTTCTGATTTTAGTAATTTGAGTCTTCCTTTTTTTCTTGGTCATTCTAGCTAAAGGTTTGTCAATTTTGTTGATCTTTTCAAAGAACCAACTTTTGGTTTCCTTGGCTTTCTCTAATGTTTTTCAATTCTTTAATAGTTCCTCCCTTCCACTGGCTTTGACTTTAATTTGATCTTTTTTTAAAAAAAATAATTTCTTAATGTGGAAGGTTAGGTTATTTGAGAGCTTTCTTCTTTATTCATATGGTGTTTACAATTATTAATTTCCTTCTAAGTACTGCATTAGCAGCATCCTGTAAGATTTTTAAGTGCTTTCATTTTCATTTATCTCAAAGTATTTTATGATTTCTCCCTTTTTTTTCTTTGACCCATTGGCTTATTAAGAGTCTACTGTTTAATTTCTGCATATATATGGTAATTTTCCAATTTTCTCTTGTTATTTTTAACTTAATTCCATTGTTCTCAGAGAACACATTTTGTATGATATCAATTCTTTTATTTATTGAGGTTCTGTTTTTGGGTGGAGTGCTATGCAAGTATTTGTGAGGTCAACTTCATTTATAATGTTATGTAAGTTTTTTACATCCTTGTTGATCTTCTTCCTAGTTTTCCTATCCATTAGTGATAGTGGGGTATTCAGACTACAAAATCTCTATTGACCTATCTTCTAGTTTGCTGATTCTTTCTTTTGCCAGCTCTAGTCTTTTGTTGATCTCCATAGTGAATTTTTCATTTTGGTATTTGTCCTTTTCAACTTCAGAATATTTACTTGGTTCTTTCTTATAATTTCTATTTCTTTATTGATATTGTCTATTTGGTGAGCTGCCACTTTCATACTTTCTTTTATTTCTTTAAACACTGTTTCCTTTGGTTCTTTGAACACATTTGTAATAGCTGATTTATAGTCTTTGTCTACTAAGTCCAAAACCTTGGCCCTCTTAGGACATTTTCTGTTGGTTGCTTTTTACTCTGTGCATGTGAAATATGTTCCTGTTTCTTTACATGTCTCATATTTTCTTATTTTTAAATGGACATTTTACAAAATATATATTGTAAACAAATATATTTATTATTTTTGATGCATTTTGTTGTTTTTGTTTTTCTTGTTTCTGCTTATTTGTTTATTGACTTTCCTGGACTAATTCTGTAAATCATATATTCCCTTAGTGTGGGTCCCTGAGTTCTCTGCTAGATTTTAAAAGTTTCTTGTTTCTATCTTTAATCATGGCTTTCTAGGGGTCAACATAAATTATATTGGGTCGATATAATTTAGTGGTCAGCCAATAATTATTCAGATTATCTTAAATGTCTCGCCTTTATGTCTTCCACCTTTGCCAAGGGGACTCTGTGTGAGAAGACATGGTTTCAAACACCAATCAATTTACAAGGCAGCCTTTGCTTTCACTTCTTGCTTGTTCAGGTTCTCAGAGGCCACCAGAGGTGGCTGAGGGGGCCCTCCTCTTTAACTCTTCTGCATGTTTGAAGCCATTTATGATATCTCCAAGAATATACTGGAGCTTATTGAAATTCCCTATGGTTTTCTAGTCCTCCACAATTTCCTTTTAAGTTTCTGGTGAGCCTTAGGCACTGCAATATTGTCAGCAGGTTAATATTGTTACAGTAATCCTCTGGCAAAAGGGCTTTTTCTTCCACTGAGCTGAGTGGTGTGTCCAAACAAATAGCCATGACACTGTGAGAACAGAGGTTTTCCAGAGAGCTGCAACTTCAGGCAAAATATTGACTGTGCTTTTGAGAACCCTTCAATGGGTGTCAGTCTTCCTGTCAGCACTGCTTCTCACGCTATGATGCCACTGAGCTGGGGTCCGGGGGTAATGGGAAGACCCACATCTAGATATCGCAGATCCTTCTGTCTTTTAAGGTTTAGTTCTATCTTTTAGACAGACGATTTTTTTTGTTTTTGGAGTTTGAAACTTATCACTTTCATGTATATATGTTATATTCCACAACAAAAAAGAAAAAAAGAAAAACAAATCAAATTATTTACCAAGAAATTCTGATACCTTTAAATCTTAAGAATAATGAAACTGAAAATTTATAGAACTTGGGGATGGAGAAATCCACAAGATTGTGAATTATTTAGTGGGAATCAGGAATCTCAGCACAGAAAGATGAATGATTTTTTAATTCATGTAGTGGGCTTTGGTTAATTTCTGGTGTTCCGAAATGATTAATTTTAGTTGTTTTGTCAGTTGTTTCCTTGTTTTCGTGGACAGTGAGCTTATGAAATTTCTCTACCTGTCATTCCAGAAGTCAATCTCCTAGAATTAACATTTATAATTATTCCAGTTTTCTTCTTCCATCTCATGCCTATCAACACAAAACCCAACACTGTTTACAGAAGACAATGTAATCCAGACTCTTTAGAACACATTACATGCAATGTTCACCACACAATCAAAGGTTCTTAGGCATGTGAAGAAGCAAGAAAAACAAAGAAGGGAATAAAAACAGATTCTGGATCATCTCAAGATATTACATTAACATAATTTTCCATTTACATGTCCCAAATGACATTTTAATTAGCACTGAGTGACTTATCACATAAAAAGTTAACTTCTTGATTAACTTCATATATCCTAAATTATTCTTGTATCTAATGAAATCTAATAGAGATCTTAGTAATTGGAGAGAATCTTTTTTTTTTTTTAACAAAAGAAGCAGTAAGAAACTTACATTTCTCATATATTTTTAAATTTATCCTCCAAAAATTTGGGTGGGTTTCTAGTGACTCAGATGCAATATTGCCTTCCTACTGGTTCTCCACCTTTGGGCAAATAAAACTGTTTATCTCTAGAGTTGCTGCACGCATTATAACTTACCAAGCGCTTTTCACGCCTTCTCTCTAGTATTATTGCACAGGTTCCTGAGTTGATAAACTGGAAACAAAAGTCACATATATCAGTACTCACTCATTATGTTTATATATAAACTCAAAGAGTATGAGAAATCTCACACACTGTAACATGAAGAAACTCATCTTAGCTCTTTAGTGAGAAAATCATCCAGGAAATAATTCAAAGTTTCTCTATTACAGAAGTGGGAAAGACCATAAAATCCCTGGCCAAAAATGTAACACCTGCTTTTGAAATGGAATGGAGGGCACCTTGAAGTGACTTTATGGGTTAAATGGAGTATCATATTTTACTTGTTTTGTTTTAACAACCATAAATTTTTTAATTCATAGCGTGAATTACAAGAAAGTATGCATTGTAAATGAGTTTATCACCAATGTTACAGTTTGACGATTTCACATACATTTACGAAAACAATAAAGTATTTTATTAATAGTAAATGCCATTCAGAAAACAGTTGAACTTCAGTTTACATATTTAAATATAAGATTCACATAATGTTTTCTATGAGTAGCTTATACTGAGACTTTCCATCATTTTATGATATTTGTTGGAAAGATGATAATTACAGCATATCAGAAATTTATTTTTGTCATTGGTGTAAATTTTATGCATGCTTGAAAACTTTCCACAGTATTAAAAATGAACCATTCACTTAGTAGTAAGGGACAAGAAGGAAAGTTCTTTCCCCAGCAAAATGGGGCCTCTAACATGTCAGTACTAAATAGAGTTTTGGAGTCAGGAGGATCTGAGTTGGAATTCTTTGCACTTTATTTTCTTTGTGGCTCATGGAAAATCACTTAGCCTATAACTAAGCTTTGCTTCTCTCATTGGTAAAGTGGGGATTAATATTTCCTACCTTGTTGTTTTATTGTGTTGTTGTAATATGTTATATATAAAGCAATTTGCAGAATTATTTATGGTTAACTTGGTCCTACTGCTTCCATCTAAGGCTGAGAACTACATTTCCCAGAATTCCTTTTCTTGTATGGTTCCTCGTTACAACTGGTCAAGGGAAAAACTCGGGCAAGGTTTGGAAGGCAGAGGAGAAACCCTTACTCTGAGAAGACCACAGGGACAGACATGGCAACAGGGCCTTGAGTTTTTCTCCCTTTCCTCTGTCCTGTTCCCAGTTTATCTTCCAGAGGCAGAAGTTTCCAGAGGCAGTGGTTTCCAGATCTCTCCATAGCTTTCCCTTTACAACCCTATAGCCAGGCACCTATAGGCTTCTTGGATTGAGTGGCAACTTCCAGCTTGTCTGTCCATGCCGGTGTCTTAGAGGTTGGTGTGGGGACTCTCTTTATAATTTTCCAACTCTTCTTTCCACATGTCCTCTTCCCCAGGAACTCCCACATTAGTCCGAGACCCCATTCTATCCTAATTTCCATATTCCCATAAATCTTGTACAGGCAGTGGCTCTGCTTTCTTAACAAAATCCCTGAAGCCACAGGGCCCCAAATATGGAAAAATTGAAGATATTATTGATGTTTTTTTGTTTCTTTTCTATGCTCCACTTCCACATATCTTACTTGGGATTCTTCCTAGATCTTTTGTCAAAATGAGTACTTTGTCTCCAAGCCACTTATCTTTGACATTCTTCACACAGCAAGAAAAGACTGTTCCTCCTCTGTGTCCTGGACTTATTCTAGATTCTCATTCTCATTCTCATTCTAGAAAAGCAAAACATAAACAAAGCCATCGAAAATAAAACAGTCTCCTGCTGATCCTCTTTCAGTCTCAGACAAAATCACAATCAAAAATAAAATATTCATTCTTTCTTGTAGCTTTATTTCTGACAGATAATCCATTAAAGAAATCAAGGGGATATATAAGCAACAACAAATTCCAAATAATTTACTGATAATCCATTAAAGAAATCAAAGGAGTATATAAGCAACAACAAATTCTAAGAGTAAGATCATCAACTATTCCAAAGGCATTAATTCCCAATTTATGTAGGGCTCTGAAGGAAGGTTTAGGACGTGAAGACCATTTAATGGGATGTGGTAGGAAAAAAGGAAGACCTTGATTTTCTGGTGTATAATTGTTTTGTAATATTCCCATTTTCTTTATTAGTACATTCACACTCATCAGGCCATGGCTGGTGATATGCAAGAGAATACTTGGGGGTCACTTTAAATAGGTAGATCAAAGAAAACTCCTTGAGAGAGTAATATGTAAGCTGAGGCCACATGACAAGAGTAACCCATTGTCCTGAAGACTGGGGGAGAGAGTGTTCTAGGTATTGGAAATGCAAGGCATTTAAGGTAGAAAAATCTTGGTGTGTTTAAGGAATAGAACAAAGGCTAGTGTGCCTGGAACAAAATGAATGAGGGATTGTTGCCCCATTTACGATTGCCCTGGGATAACCTACTGTCCTTCAGAAGAGCATGCTATTTATTTTCTTAACACTTAACTACAATTTGAAAATTTTAAATGTTTGCTTGCTTGTTTGCTCTAACTTCTCAACTAAGAAAGTAGGTCTATGAAAGTAGAGGAATTGTCTATCTCCCTTGATGCCTGTTTTGTTCATTGTTTTATTCTGGTGCATAGAACAGATCTTGCAAATAGTGACTGTTCAATATATTTGTTTACTGAATGAACAGAAGTATAATTTTAATCATACTATTCATTTTAGAAATGGAGTTAAACAAAAGTGTGAAAAGCCCTTTCAAAAAATTCCATATATCCAGATTTATTCTTCAAAGATTCATCTTCAACGGTTGCTGCAAAGGAGAGGCTAGGCCTCCCTATAATTGTGCCTAAGAGCCTCCTCCCGAATGCCTCTTTGTTGCTCAGATGTGGCCCTCTCTCTCTAGCTAAGCCAACTTGAAAGGTGAAATCACTGCCCTCCCCACTACGTGGGATCAGACACCCAGGGGAGTGAATCTCCCTGGCAACATGGAATATGACTCCCGGGGAGGAATGTAGACCTGGCATCGTGGGATGGAGAACATCTTCTTGACCAAAAGGGGGATGTGAAAGGAAATGAAACAAGCTTCAGTAGCAGAGAGATTCCAAAAGGAGCCGAGAGGTCACTCTGGTGGGCACTCTTACGCACACTTTAGACAACCCTTTTTAGGTTCTGAAGAATTGGGGTAGCTGGTGGTGGATACCTGAAACTATCAAACTACAACCCAGAACCCATGAATCTCGAAGACAATTGTATAAAAATGTAGCTTATGAGGGGTGACAATGGGATTGGGAAAGCCATAAGGACCACACTCCACTTTGTCTAGTTTATGGATGGATGAGTAGAAAAATAGGGGAAGGAAACAAACAAACAAACAGACAAAGGTACCCAGTGTTCTTTTTTACTTCAATTGCTCTTTTTCACTTTAATTATTATTCTTATTATTTTTGTGTGTGTGCTAATGAAGGTGTCAGGGATTGATTTAGGTGATGAATGTACAACTATGTAATGGTACTGTGAACAATCGAATGTATGATTTGTTTTGTATGACTGCGTGGTATGTGAATATATCTCAATAAAATGAAGATTAAAAAAAAAAAAAATTCATCTTCAAGTAGGCCCCAGATGATAGAGGTCATAAAAAATTAGTATCCCATGAAATCCCAGTTAAGACCCCTTCAGGTTTATTTGGTGTCTGTATGAATTATGAACAGATTCTGAAATTTATATGGTAAAGCAATGCAAGAATAGGTAAGATAATCCTGATGAAGAACAAGATGGTAGGACTCATTCTACTGATATTAAAACTTATTTAAAGCCATAGTAATAAAGACAGTGTAATACTAGCACAGTGATAGGAAAAATAGAGAATTCAGAGTTGTATTCAAACCTGTGTGGACACTGATTTGTAATAAATGTCATGCAGCGAAGAGGAAAGAGAAGGTTTTTTTTTTTTTTTTAGTTTTAAATCAGTGGTGTTTTTGAAAATCCGTATTAGAAACAAATGGTACTTTTCTCTTACCATAAACAAAAATAAATTTCAGGTACATTGGAAATCTAAATGCAAAAGTTAAAACAATTTATCTTCTAAACTATAATATAGAAAAACACCTTCCTGATCTTAGAGCAGAAAAAGATTTATTAAATTGGACACCAAAACCACTATCCATAAAGGAAAAATTCTACATTGGGCTACACTAAAATCAAGAGTTTATTTAATCAAAAGACAGCCTTAAAGGTGAGAAAAGGCAGGCCATAGAGCAGAAAAGAGGTTTAGAACACATGTACTGACAAAGGGCTTGTTTCTAGAATATATAAAGAACTACAGCAAATCAGCATGTAAAAGAGAGACAACTCAATATAAAAATGTGTAAGAAACTTGTGTAAGTCCTTAACAAAAGAGGATGGGCAAATAGTCAATAAACAAATGGAAAGGTACTCAACATCTTAGTCATCAAGATAATGCAAACCAAAAAGACTAACTGGAAGGGCTAAAATTAAGAAGATTGACAACACAAAGTACTGCAGATGATATGAAAAAACAGCAGTTGTCATAACCTGCTAATGGAGGTGTACATTGCTAGAACCACTTTGGAAAAGTTTAGAGTTAACTGCTAAAGTTGAGCATGTGCATAACCTAAGACCTACCAATTTCACCTTTGTGTATATACCTAAAAGATACAGCTGCACATGTGTAACTAAAAGCATGTACCTGAAAGTTCATAATGTTTCATATTGGAGGTATTATAATACCCCAAACTGGAAGCAAACCAAATGTCACCCGTTAAATAAAATAAATAAATTGTAGTACACTCATGCAATAGAATATCAATCAGCAATAAAAGTGAATGAACTATAACTATATTAATAATAAAGATGAATTTCACAATAAGTTGAGCAAAGAAGCCAGGCATAAAATAATACATATAGAATCATTCTATATATATATAATGCTAAAAGCGTGGTGTTTAGGGTAGGAGGGAGAAGCTACTGATTGGAAGGGAGCAGCAAAAGAACTTCTGAAGGGCTAAAAATGCTCTGTTTCTTTTTAGACCGGAAAGACTGATGTATTCACTTTGGAATAATTGAAGTGTACAAGGATATTTGTCTTTTTGTGTATGTATGTTTTATTTCAATGTAAAAATTTGAAAGCAGGATAACAATAGCACCTAACTCACAAAGATTCTCTCCGCTAGCCTTACATTACAGAGATTTGATACATAAACTAAAGTGTCAAATTCAATTCGCTGTGAGCAATTTTCTTCTGGAATTGTCTTAGGTTAAGGGGCAGAACTTTGGCTTTTTTTCTTTGTTTCATTAAAATCTGATCCAATGTTCTAATAATCCTATGCAAGTATTAGTGACTATAAGCCCTTCCCGTCCATGTTGGAAATAGGTCCACGGAAAATACTGGCAACATAATGTAGGAGCCAGACTCAACATTCCTTTGAAGATCTCCGAAGATATCTTGGAAACCGAGAAAGCATTTTGAAGGGATGAGAAATGACCTCACAACAATCGACACATTCTTGATTCTGAATAATATCCATGTTACTCCCTCAACCAGGAATGTCTTCAAAGGCCTCTTTTTTCTCACAATGTGTCTGGTACATAATGGACTCAGATCACATTTATTTTTTAATGAATTAAAAAATGTCTCTTGGTCTGACGTAGAAGTTTGTAACTTAAGTAACTTATATTATTTGCTTTCTTTTCCTTCTCATATGTAGCAAAATGCCAAATGCAAATTAAGTGGTAAATAAATGTTTCTCAAACCAAACCAAACTATGTAATGGACAGAGGAAACAGTCTCAGAAAATTTTTCTGAGTTAAACCAACAAAAAACCCCAATTAGTTTCAAATACTTCTTTCATATCATAAATATGAAGAAATGTGACAGTTCTTACAAGGGCAACCTTGTTTTTAACCAGAATATTATTTGAGCTATTAATACAATTGACGCACGTACTCTGCTTCTGGTTTTAGTTTTCCGATAATTTCTAAAAACTCAGAACCAATGTATTTTGCACCTCTAAATTGAATTCAGGGCCCCATTTTTTTTTTTTTTTGTCTGACCTGCTGCAGGGATCTCCTCTACTCTCTCTACCCTTCTCAAATCCAAGCTCTTATTACTCTTAAAGTGGTGGTATTAAAACAAATCTAACCATGGCACTGTCCTCAGAATATTGTTGCCCTGCGCTGTTCAATAGAGATATAATGCAAGAAACATACATAACTTTTAAATTTCTATGATTACATTAAGAAAAGTAAAAAGAAGTAGGTAAATTTGATTTTAATAATATATTTTGGTAACCCCATATATCCAAAATATCATTTAAACGTAGAATAAATATAAACTTATTGATATATTTTAAATTCTTTTTATTTGTATTAAGTCTTTGAAATCTGGTATGCACTTTACATTTATAGCATGTCTGTTTGGTCTAGCCACATTTTGAGGGCTCAATAGTACATGTGGCCAGTGACTACCGTATTGGACAGTGTTGCTCTAATCCTTAGTGATCGTCTCTTCTATATTTTTCCTCACTCCTTGGTGATCTTATTCAGTCTCATAATTTAAAAATATCTCTCTGCCAATGACTCCTAAATATATAGCTTAAGCCTAGCTCTCTCTTCCAAACTCTAGATTCTATATATAACAGGCTACTTGACATCTCCAGTTGAATATTGAATAGATATCTCAAATTCAACATACCCAAAATAAGCAAAAAACAAACAAATAAAAAACCTTCATGGTCTTCCTCTGAAAACCCACTCTACCAAAAGCCTTCTGTATTAGCTAGGGTTCTCTAGGGAAACAGAATCAACAAGAGATATCTACAAATGTAAGATTTATGAAAGTGTCTCACGCAACTGTGGAGATGCATGAGTCCAAATTCTGTAGCACAGGCAGCAGACTGGCAACTCTGATGAACGTGTTCGATGAACTCCTCAGGCAATGAACTGGCAACTTCAAGGAACTCCTCAGGAAACGCTTCGCTGATCAGCCAAAGAAGTGAAGGCCCTCCCTCTGTCTCACTTTAAAGTCTTCAACTGATTGGATTAAATGCAGCAGATTGCATTCTCTCATGGTGGAAGACTCTCCCTTCGTTGACATAATCAGTCACAGCTGCAGCCAACTGATTGATGATTTAATCAACCAGCCTTCTGATTTATTAACCAGCCACAAATGTCCTTGCAGTAACAGTTAGGCCAGCGCTTGCTTGACCAGACACCTGGGTACCATTACCTGGCCAAGTTGACACATGAACCTAACCATCACAGTCCACCCCTTGTCAGCTTGGCAGTTAAACACATCACCTTAAACCATACTTAATCTCTAAGTAGAGAACAAGAACAAACATAGATTTCACCTAACAATATTCCACTGTCCCATGTACAACCAGAAATGCACTAAATCTCTCCAGAATAGGGTGCAAGTCCTTGGGTGACACTAACTACCTTAAAATTGATTTCCTTTAACTTAAATACTGCAAAATGAACAATACAGCTTATGTCATGTGATAAGGGAATAAGAGAAGCAAGCAAAGATATTTGCTTTATAGACAAATACAAACATAATCATAACAAAACAAGGAGGAAATATTCATGCCCTAGTCCTCATTTCTGTAACTGGTCACATGACTGTAGTTCATATTTATCATTACCTTCTTCCGCTACCCATTCCATGTTCCTTTTACCCTTCAGCTGGCTGTTGTTCTTTGCCTGGTGGGGTGACCCAAACCTTCATTCCTGAAGTTTCTTGGCCATTGGTAGTCCCGCCTGGATTGGGTCATTGCAGTTTTCCATTGACTTTAATCACAGGGCATGGTAGTACTAAGAGACGCCCAAGGGGATCTCCTGGATTCCAGGAAAACTCTTCTTTACCTCCATTGTGTAGTTGCAGTGCTATTTCCCCTTGATAGTCAGGATCAATCACCCCAGCCAGTACAGTAATCCCCTTCCTTGCCTGTTGATTCAGAGGCATAAGAAGCCCAAAGTGAATGCTCAGCAACATGGGCTCAAGCCTGCCAAAGGCTCCAAACAGCATCTCTATTTGCCACTGACACTTCCAGCACCATTGGATCAGCTGGATCATATGGTCCAAGCAGCAGAGCAGCTTGCACAGCAGCCTGGACCTGTCTCAGAGCCTCATCTTTTTCTGGTCCCCACTCAAAACTAGAAGTTTTTCTGGTCACTCAGTAAATGGGTCAGAGTAGCAGACCCAAATGAGGAATATGTTGTTTCCAAAATCCAAAAAGGCCAACTAAGCCTTGTGCCTCTTTTTTGGCCATAGGTGGGGCCAGATGCAACAGCTTATCCTTCACCTTAGAAGGGATATCTTGACAGGCTCCACACCACTGGACGCCTAGAAATTTCACTGAAGTGGAAGGCCCCTGTATTTTTGTTGGATTTATCTCCCATCCTCTGCTACACAAAAACCTTACCAACAAATCTAGAGTAGTTGCTACTTCTTGTTCACTAGGTCCAATCAACATATCATCAGTATAATGGACCAGTGTGATGTCTTGTGGGAGGGAAAAATGATCAAGATCCCTGCAGACAATATTATGATGTAGGGCTGGAGAGTTGATATACCCCTGAGGTGGCACAGTGAATGTAAACTTCTGGCCTTGCCAGCTGAATGCAAACTGTTTCAGGTGGTCCTTACTAACAGCTATTTAGAAAAAAGTATTTGCCAGCTCAATAGCTGCATACCAGGTACCAGAGGATGTGTTGATTTGCTCAAGCAATGATACCACATCTGGAACAGCAGCTGCAATTGGAATCAACACCTGGTTAAGCTTATGATAATCCACTGTCATCCTCCAAGACCCATCTGTTTTCTTCACAGGCCAAATAGGAGAGTTGAAAGGGGATGTGGTGGGGATCACCACCACTGCATCCTTTTAATCCTTAAGAGTGGCATTAAACTCTGCAATCCCTCCAGGAATCCAGTGTGGCTTCTTGTTTACTATTTGCTCAGCAGTGGCAGTTCCAGTGGCTTCCACTTGGCTTTTCCCACCATAATAGTCCTCATTCCACGTGCCAGGGAACCAGTGTGAGGATTCTGCCAGTTGCTGAGTATGTCTATTCCAATTATGCATTCCAGAACTGGGGAAATAACCACAGAATGGGTCCAGGGACCCACTGGACCCACTGTGAGATGAACCTGAGCTAAAACTGCATCAATCACCTGACCTCCATAAGCCCCAACTCTGACTGGTGGACCAGAGTGATGTTTTGGGTCCTCTGGAATTAATGGCACTTCTGAACCAGTATCTAATAATCCATGAAATGCCTGATCATTTCCTTTTCCCCAATGCACAGTTACCCTGGTAAAAGGCTGCAGTTCCCCTGGGGAAGGCTGGGAGGAAGATTAACAGTATAAATTTTTGGCAGTGCAATAGGGTCCTTCTCCAAGGGTACCCAACCTTCCCCTCATTCAAGGGGCTCTGGATCTATAAACTGTCTCAAGTCTGTGAATTGATTAAGGGGCCATGACTCTGTTTTTGTAATTCAAGGTAGATTTTTATTCACTTGACCTAGAATTCTTCTGCTTTTACAGCTCAAACAAGAATTTAGTACACTGCCCATCAATTTTACTGCTAGGTACTCCATGATCTACTAGCTGATGTCATAAGTCTCTGCAATTCAGATTATTTTGACTGCTGCCTTGAGCCTGTTTTCCATTATGGTAGCCATGCCCACCATCTTTGATGATTAATTGCGGCCATGTGGCTTCTGCCAACTCAAGATCCAATTATCCCCATTGTGTTTAGGGATTCCAGCTCAGTGACAGCAGATCCCACAGTATTATCTGACCTACAGAGAAGGGCAACTACAGAGCTCTTCAGGGATGATGGAGCTAGTCTCACAGTCCTGGAAAAATATGTGTCCTCTGGACATTCCAGGGGTGTGTGAGCAGGTCTTCCATGATAAGTCCACTCTAACATTCCAATCTCTCTAAGCCTTTGAATCCCCTCCTCTACATTATACCAGGGCAGTTCTGGCATTTCAACTTCAGGTAATGCTGGCCACCTTTTTTTTTAATTTATTTTTTATTTTTTATTTTTTTTAAATTCAGTTTTATTGAAATATATTCACATACCATACAATCATCCATGGTATACAATCAACTGTTCACAATATGATCATATAGTTATGCATTCATCACCACAATCTATTTCTGAACATTTTCCTTACATCAGAAATAATCAGAATAAGAATAAAAAATAAAAGTGAAAAAAGAACCCCCAAACCATCCCCCCCATCCCACCCTATTTGTCATTTAGTTTTTATCCTCATTTGCCTACTCATCCATCCATACACTAGATAAAGGCAGTGTGATCCACAAGGTTTTCACAATCACACTGTCACCCCTTGTAATCTACATTATTATATAATCATCTTCAGGAGTCCAGACTGTTGGGTTGGAGTTTGGTAGTTTCAGGTATTTACTTCTAGCTATTCCAATACATTAAAACCTAAGAGGTGTTATCTATATAGTGCATAAGAATGTCCACCAGAGTGACCTCTCGACTCCATTTGAAATCTCTCAGCCACTGAAACTATTTTGTCTCAATTTTGCATTCCCCTTTTGGTCAAGAAGATATTCTCAGTCCCATGATGCCAGGTCCAGATTCATCCCCGGGAGTCATATCCTGCACTGCCATGGAGACTTTCACCCCTGGGAGTCGGGTCCCATGTAGAGGGATGGGCAGTGAGTTCACCTGCCAAGGTGGCTCAGTTAGAGAGAGAGAGGGCCACATCTGAGCATCAAAGAGGTACTCAGGGGGAGACTCTTAGGCACAATTATATGCAAGTTTAGCCTCTCCTTTGCCGTAAGGAGCTTCATAAGGGCAAGTCCCATGATCAAGGGCTCAATGCTGGCCATGTTTTGATCCATGTTTCAGCTAACCACCCAAACAAACTGTTAATGCCCTTTCTGACCCCTCAAGCTACAACACTGAATGCAGAATCTCTACTTAGTGGGCCCGTATCAGCAAACTCAGCCTGATCCAACTTTATATTCCTTCCACCATTATCCCACACCCTTAATATCCATTCCCCTGATTTCTGCCTATATAAGTTGGAAAACTCGTAACAGTTCTTTTGGAGTACGGTGTACTTTCTCATGGGTCACACTTTGTACCTCACCCTTTGGGGCCTGTTGGGACTTAAGTCTAGTTATACATCTTGAAGCAAAGACTGGTGGTGGGGATGGGTCATTAAAAGGATTAGAAGTATCCTTCAAGCCATTTACCTAAGGGCATTCTGTTGCAGTTTCATCTCATGAAACAGGATTAATCTCTCCAGAGAAGTGAGGGCTGCTTCCTCAGGGGAGGTGATTACAGGATTAGCAGGCACTGAAGAGTTAATATTTTTAGGTGGAGGTTGGATGGCAGGCTCCTCAGGGCAGACTGGAGGTGGGGAACCTGTTTCCTCAGGAAAGAGCACTACAGGTGTATCTAACAAAGACTCCGCAGAATCCAGAGTTCCAATGTCCTCACTGTCATTATTATCAATCCATATGTCCCCATCCCAAGTTTTAGGATCTCATTCTTTTCCAATCAATGCCTTTACTTTAACAGCAGACACCCTGCAAGGTTGAGATTTTAGTTTACGTTGTAAATCTGCTACTAGCACAATGAGACTCTGCATCTGGTTTTCAGAAATCTCAACTCTGTGGCCACAGGAAATAAGATTTTCTTTCAAGGCACACATAGAAACTTTTACATCTGTCATACGGTGCTTAAGTTTTAAATTTGAAGCCTTTAGCTCCTCCCTTTCTCTTACAACTTTATCCAGCATATCTAAGAGCAACCAGCCAATGCCATTATACCTCTTAACTCTGCAAAACTCTGTTAAGGTGTCAAAAACACTGTCACCTAGAGCCTTGCTTCAAACAAGAGTATGATTAGGAGAATCAAATGGTGATATTTTGTGTATCTCCATTGCCAACTCTTGCCATGGACTGTCAGTGCCATCTTGATTATTGGAAATGGAGTCATCAGTGCCCTTGAATCTAATCAGAGTAGAAAACCAATTGTAAAAGCCCATTTTAAGATTCTGTTTCTCAAGAACCATTCCTGGTACCAAACTGTATTAGTTAGGGTTCTCTAGGGAAACAGAATCAACAAGAGATATCTATAAATGTAAGATTTATAAAAGTGTCTCATGCAACTGTGGGTATGCATGAGTCCAAATTCCATAGGGCAGGCAGCAAACTGGCAACTCCCATGCAGATGTTTGATGAACTCCTCAGGCAATGAATTGGCAACTTTGACGAACTCCTCAGGAAATGCTTCGCTGGTCAGCTGAAGAAGAAGTGAAAGTCTTCATCTGTCTTTCTTAAAAGTCTTCAACTGATTGGATTAAATCCAGCTGATTGCATTCTCTCATGGTGGAAGTCTCTCCCTTCGTTGACATAACCAGTCACAGCTGCAGCCAATTGACCGATGATTTAATCAACCAGCCTTCTGGTTTATTAACCATCCACAAATGTCCTTGCAGTAACTGTTAAGCCAGTGTTTGCTTGACCAGACACCTGGCTACCATTACCTGGCCAAGTTGACACATTAACCTAACCATCATACCTTCCTTGTATCAGTTGATGTTAGGTCCTTCCTTCCGTTAGATCAAACCAAAAACTTGGCATTATCCCTGACTTCACTCTTTCTCTCACACCCACATCTAATCCATCAGGATATTCAGTGGACTCCACCTCAACATATATCTAAAATCAAATTACTTTTCACCACTTTTCACTACTACCAACCTTGTCTGAGTCTCACCTGGACTTCAGCAGTAGCTTTCTAAAAGGTTTCCTTGGCTCCCTTCATTCTCTTCTCAACACAGCAGCCAAAGTGATCTTTTAAAAATTTAAGCCAGGTTATTTCACTATGTTCAGAAACATTCAGATAGCTCCCATTTCATTTACAGTAAAAGTCAAAGTCCTTACAATAGCCTACAAAGCCCTATGTTATCTCCCCTCCACCCCACATTAATTTTCTGACCACTTTTCTACTTCTCTTTCCCTTGCTCACTCTGCTCCAGAAATCCTGGACTCACTTTTCTAGGGACACCTCAGACACACTAGATATTCAAGTTTTGTACTTGACTTTCCATTTCTTGGCATGTTCTTGTTCCACATATCTGTATGGCCAATACCCTCATATTTCCAAGTCTTCGCTCAAATTTCATTGTGGTAGTTTGAACTATTGGTCATAGTTGTTTGCTTCCAAGTAGTAACCTAATACTTCCATGCCCTTGCCATGGTCTCACAGTGGCTGAATAGTGGTTGAACTGTTCTCTTAGGTGTTGGCCGTTTTACTTTGCTTTGGCCTGAATGTTAACAGACATAACTCAAGATGAGTCTTAAAACATATTGTGAGGTTGGGCTTATCCTCTTCATTCCAGCCTTTCTGGACCAGATCTTGAACGTGACACCAAGCCCAGCTAGTCCCAACCTATATAAGCTGAATTTCTTCCAACTCATAGGTGCATGAATGAGAAATAAATGCTTGCTTGTAGTTGTATGCTTCTGAGTTTTGCGGTGGTTTGTTATACAGCAATAGCTTACTAAGATACTCACTTTTTCAACAAGCCTTACCTCAACCATCCAACTTTAAATGACACCCTGTATCTTTTCACCACTGCCTAGAAATTCCAGTCCCCTTACCCTACTCCACTTCTTCCTGTCTTTTTTTCTTCTATAGGCTTATCATCCTCTAGAAGCTCCATACAGGTAGGTATCTTTTCTTATTTGCTAATGTATCTCAGGGACCTGGCACATAGATGTACCTCAAGTGTATTCTCATTACAAAGAGATTTCACTGAGGATTTTCTGGGAGAAATGGAAGACAATGACACATCACCCACCATACTATCAGACACAATAAAATTTACTTTAGAAGTCTCTATTTGCTTTCCCCAAATTCTTCTTTGACCAACAGCATTCAAAGATTTTATTTTTCTTTCCCCATACAAGTTCTGTATCTCCCACTCTTTCTCCAGCAATTATGCTTTCTCTCTTGCTTGCCCTTTATGAGTAGTTGAATAATCACCAACCAATTTGTGTTCCCCAAATGCCACTCGTGCATCTTATCATTTTTCCCCACTCCCAAGAAGCATGTCAAAGTGGTCTTTTAATAAAGCAGACTCTTCATATGACAGAATTTTACTAATAAGAATCTAAGACTTTTTTTCATATTCTTATATTCCTTTTCAACTCAATATAAGAATGAGTTCTTTGAGAGCAGGGGCTGTGCACATTCTTAGTTTTCCATCTCTGGCATACTCTTTGGCTCAGAAGCAGTCACTAATTACTATGAATAAAATAATGAATAACAATCAAGGATCAGATTACTCACAAATATGGGTGACCAGTATGGGTATCCTGTGAATAACGTGATAGGAATATAGACTCTTCGAAATGCTACAATTTGTGTCATTAACAAATATGTCCAAATCAGTCCCAGGCAGTGATGAAGTACAGCATTCATTATTTGTATGGCCTGGGAGAAAAGAACACCATCATCAATTACTTATTACTATTTCAGCCTAACCTTTGAAAAGAACATGCATCAAGAAAAAGCCATGATGGAGAAGGAAGGTGATGACCTAACAGAACTTCAGGGTTCTCAACATTTAACTCAGATGAGGAACAGTTTGTAGATATATTGACTATTCTCATATATTACAAGCATGTACTAGGAGCCTGTTTATCTGCTTGGTTTGAGAGGTCATGTAGCATGAGCTCTGGAGCCTTGAAAGTATCAACCTGCATCAAGACTCATCTGCCCTTGTGTGGACAACCTTTACCTGCAGATGCAGCAATTCTGCTCTACAAGCAAGTGGACTTTGTGTTTCTGACCCTACTTGCCCTTCTTTCAACCTTCCATACTTGGCATTTGGACTTTGATTCCTTTTGTCCTGCCTACTCCTATGCCCGTAGGTAACTATGGCTTGTATCATGGGGCTGAGCCTTTATAAAAATAGAGTGAAAGAAGGATAGTGAACCCCTGGGATCCCTGGTTTTCTGTAACTCTTCCCAGGGACCCTTGCCTTGTCTGGGGTCTCAGAAGATTTCCATCCAGTGAAGCCAGTTATGTGAGATTCTGGGTCATAGGAGAAGGAAAACTCTAAGCTTGCTATTTAGAGCCCTCTGAAATCTCATTGTACGGGCTTTCAGTTGGTTTCAGATGTTCCTCAGACACGCCTCCTTCCGCAGTGATCCACGCCTAATTGCCTCACCTTCTCTACCCCTACTCATTGCCCCCATCCAGCCCCCACGGGGTGGTAAACAAAGGGGTTAATCCTGGAAAAACTGGGGAGATATACTGGAGATCAGAACCTAGCATCTCTTCCTTACTACAACCTGTTTTCCCACAAAAAGCCTGGGGACTTTAGCATCCTTTTACTCACAGAGCCTCTTTAACAGGACAACTTTAACTTGAATTTTATGACAGGCTTCTCTTCTGGTATGAAGTGGCTACTTGGCAATAGTGCTCTTCTCCCTTGGAGGTTACTTTGACCTCCAATCAACACTAAACCATGCAGTTTGTGGCACTTTGACCAGGTCATGGTAGAAGGAGAAGACAGAGGGATTTGGGTGGATGGGACTTTGCCTACCATTGTGATGTTCCTTGCTGGGCCTGGGACCCACTGACATCCTCTGAAGCCTGAGTTTAGTGAAGGATGCAGGACCTTAAATAATTATTTCGATACTGTTGTAGGTTTGCAGTGATTTGCAAAAACAATACAGAGAGGTCCTGTGTTCCCTGAACCCAGTTTCTTCCAGTGGTTACATCTTAAATAACTGTACTACAACATCACACCTTGGAATAATGTGTGTAAATAGTTCTGTGCCACTTCATCACATGTGTAGATCTGTGTAATGACCATCACAATCAAGATACTCCATCACCACAAAGATCACCTTTACAGTCACACTCACCGTCCTTCCTCCCGCCATCCCCAATCCCTGGCAACCACTAACATGCTCTCCATATGTATACTTTTTTTTTTTTTTAATCATTTTATCGAGATATATTCACATACCACGCAGTCATACAAAACAAATCGTACTTTCGATTGTTTACAGTACCATTACATAGCTGTACATTCATCACCTAAATCAATCCCTGACACACACAAAAATAACAAGAATAATAATTAGAGTGAAAAAGAGCAATTGAAGTAAAAAAGAACACTGGGTACCTTTGTCTGTTTGTTTCCTTCCCCTATTTTTCTACTCATCCATCCATAAACTAGACAAAGTGGAGTGTGGTCCTTATGGCTTTCCCAATCCCATTGTCACCCCTCATAAGCTACATTTTTATACATCTGTCTTCGAGATTCATGGGTTCTGGGTTGTAGTTTGATAGTTTCAGGTATCCACCACCAGCTACCCCAATTCTTTAGAACCTAAAAAGGGTTGTCTAAAGTGTGCATAAGAGTGCCCACCAGAGTGACCTCTCGGCTCCTTTTGGAATCTCTCTGCCACTGAAGCTTATTTCATTTCCTTTCACATCCCCCTTTTGGTCAAGAAGATGTTCTCCGTCCCACGATGCCGGGTCTACATTCCTCCCCGGGAGTCATATTCCACATTGCCAGGGAGATTCACTCCCCTGGGTGTCTGATCCCACGTAGGGGGGAGGGCAGTGATTTCACCTTTCAAGTTGGCTTAGCCAGAGAGACAGGGCCACATCTGAGCAACAAAGAGGCATTCAGGAGGAGACTCTTAGGCACAAATATAGGGAGGCCTAGCCTCTTCTTTGCAGCAACTGTCTTCCCAAGGGTAAAACTTATGGTAGAGGGCTCAACCCATCAAACCACCAGTCCCCTATGTCTGTGGTCATGTTAGCAACCATGGAGGTGGGGTAGGCGAATACCCCTGCATTCTCCACAGGCTCCTCAAGGGGGCACTACATCATTTTTTTTCCTTGTTTTTCTTTCTTTCTTTTTTTTTTTTTAACTTTCCCTTCTTTTTTAAATCAACTGTATGAAAAAAAAGTTAAAAAGAACACAAACATACAATAAAAGAACATTTCAAAGAGACCATAACAAGGGAGTAAGAAAAAGACAACTAACCTAAGATAACTTCTTAACTTCCAACATGTTCCTACTTTACCCCAAGAAAGTTACATAATATAGCAACCTTTCTGTGAACTTGTTCCTACTATATCCATCAGAATTTAACAGACCATAGTCATTTCTGGGCATCCCCAGAACGTTAAAAAGCTTAACTGTTCTTCTTGGATTATTGCTCCCCCTTCCTTAATTACTCTCTACTGCTAGTTCCCCTACATTCTACATTATAAACCATTTGTTTTACATTTTTGAAAGTTCACATTAGTGGTAGCATATAATATTTCTCTTTTTGTGCCTGGCTTATTTCACTCAGCATTATGTCTTCAAGGTTCATCCATGTTGTCATATGTTTCACGAGATCGTTCCTTCTTACTGACGCGTAGTATTCCATCGTGTGTATATACCACATTTTATTTATCCACTCATCTGTTGAAGGACATTTGGGTTGTTTCCATCTCTTGGCAATTGTGAATAATGCTGGTATGAACATTGGCGTGCAGATATCTGTTCGTGTCACTGCTTTCCGATCTTCCGGGTATATACCGAGAAGTGCAATTGCCGGATCGAATGGTAGCTCTATATCTAGTTTTCTAAGGAACTGCCAGACTGACTTCCAGAGTGGCTGAATCATTATACAGTCCCACCAACAATGAATAAGAGTTCCAATTTCTCCACATCCCCTCCAGCATTTGTAGTTTCCTGTTTGTTTAATGGCAGCCATTCTAACCGGTGTTAGATGGTATCTCATTGTGGTCTTAATTTGCATCTCTCTAATAGCTAGTGAAGCTGAACATTTTTTCATGTGTTTCTTGGCCATTTGTATTTCCTCTTCAGAGAACTATCTTTTCATATCTTTTGCCCATTTTATAATTGGGCTGTCTGTACTATTGTCATTGAGTTGTAGGATTTCTTTGTATATGCAAGATATCAGTCTTTTGTCAGACACATGGTTTCCAAAAATTTTTTCCCATTGAGTTGGCTGCCTCTTTACCTTTTTGAGAAATTCCTTTGAGGTGCAGAAACTTCTAAGCTTGAGGAGTTCCCATTTATCTATTTTCTCTTTTGTTGCTTGTGCTTTGGGTGTAAAGTCTAGGAAGTGGCCGCCTAATACAAGGTCTTGAAGATGTTTTCCTACATTATCTTCTAGGAGTTTTATGGTACTTTCTTTTATATTGAGATCTTTGGTACATTTTGAGTTAATTTTTGTGTAGGGGGTGAGGTAGGGGTCCTCTTTCATTCTTTTGGATATGGATATCCAACTCTCCCAGCCCCATTTGTTGAAAAGACCATTATGGCTCAGTTCAGTGACTTTGGGGGCCTTATCAAAGATCAATCGGCCATAGATCTGAGGGTCTATCTCTGAATTCTCAATTCGATTCCATTGATCTATATGTCTGTCTTTGTGCCAGTACCATGCTGTTTTGGCAACTGTGGCTTTATAATAAGCTTCAAAGTCAGGGAGTGTAAGTCCTCCCACTTCGTTTTTCTTTTTTAGAGTGTCTTTAGCAATTCGAGGCATCTTCCCTTTCCAAATAAATTTGATAACTAGCTTTTCCAAGTCTGCAAAGTAGGTTGTTGGAATTTTGATTGGGATTGCATTGAATCTGTAGATGAGTTTGGGTAGAATTGACATCTTAATGACATTTAGCCTTCCTATCCATGAACATGGAATATTTTTCCATCTTTTAAGGTCCCCTTCTATTTCTTTTAGTAGAGTTATGTAGTTTTCTTTGTATAGGTCTTTTACATCTTTGGTTAAGTTTATTCCTAGGTATTTGATTTTTTTAGTTGCTATTGAAAATGGTATCTTTTTCTTGAGTGTCTCTTCAGTTTGTTCATTTCTAGCATACAGAAACATTACTGACTTATGTGCATTAATCTTGTATCCCGCTACTTTGCTAAATTTGTTTATTAGCTCTAGTAGCTGTATCGTCGATTTCTCAGGGTTTTCTAGATATAAGATCATATCATCTGCAAACAATGACAGTTTTACTTCTTCTTTTCCAATTTGGATGCCTTTTATTTCTTTGTCTTGCCAGATTGCCCTGGCTAGCACTTCCAGCACTATGTTGAATAACAGTGGTGACAGCGGGCATCCTTGTCTTGTTCCTGATCTTAGAGGGAAGGTTTTCAGTCTCTCACCATTGAGTACTATGCTGGCTGTGGGTTTTTCATATATGCTCTTTATCATGTTGAGGAAGTTTCCTTCAATTCCTACCTTTTGAAGTGTTTTTATCAAAAAGGGATGTTGGATTTTGTCAAATGCTTTTTCAGCATCTATTGAGATGATCAATTGATTTTTCCCTTTCGAGTTTTTAATGTGTTGTAATACATTGATTGTTTTTCTTATGTTGAACCATCCTTGCATGCCTGGAATGAACCCCACTTGGTCATGGTGTATGATTTTTTTAATGTGTCTTGGATTCGAATTGCAAGTATTTTGTTGAGGATTTTTGCATCTATATTCATTAGGGAGATTGGCCGGTAGTTTTCCTTTTTTGTAGCATCTTTGCCTGGTTTTGGTATTAGATTGATGTTAGCTTCATAAAATGAGTTAGGTAGTGTTCCATTTTCTTCAATGTTTTGAAAGAGTTTGAGTAAGATTGGTGTCAGTTCTTTCTGGAAAGTTTGGTAGAATTCCCCTGTGAAGCCATCTGGCCCTGGGCATTTATTTGTGGGAAGATTTTTTATGACTGATTGGATCTCTTTGCTTGTGATAGGTTGGGTGAGGTCTTCTGTTTCTTCTCTGGTCAGTCTAGGTTGTTCATATGTTTCCAGGAAATTGTCCATTTCCTCTACATTATCCAGTTTGTTGCCATACAGTTGTTCATAGTATCCTCTTATAATTTTTTTAATTTCTTCAGGATCTGCAGTTATGTCACCTTTTTCATTCATTATTTTGTTAATATGGGTCTTCTCTCTTTTTGATTTTGTCAGTCTAGCTAGGGGCTTGTCAATCTTGTTGATCTTCTCAAAGAACCAACTTTTGGTGATATTTATCCTCTCTATTGTTTTTTTCTTCTCTATGTCATTTATTTCTGCTTTAATCCTTGTTATTTCTTTTCTTGTACTTGGTTTAGGATTGGTTTGCTGTTCATTTTCTAGCTTCTTCAGTTGATCCATTAGTTCTTTGATTTTGGCTCTTTCTTCCTTTTTAATATATGCGTTTAGTGCTATAAATTTCCCCCTCAGCACTGCTTTTGCTGCATCCCATAGGTTTTGGTATGTTGTGTTCTCATTTTCATTCGTCTCTATATATTTAGCAATTTCTCTTGCTATTTCTTCTTTAACCCACTGATTGTTTAGGAGTGTGTTGTTTAACCTCCAGGTATTTGTGAATTTTCTAAGTCTCTGATGGTTATTGACTTCTAATTGTATTCCATTGTGGTCAGAGAATGTGCTTTGAATAATTTCAATCTTTTTAAATTTATTGAGGCTTGTTTCATGTCCCAGCATATGATCTATTCTGGAGAAAGTTCCGTGAGCACTAGAAAAGTATGTGTATCCTGGTGATTTGGGATGTAATGTTCTGTATATGTCTGTTAAATCTAATTCATTTATCAGATTGTTTAGGTTTTCAATTTCCTTATTGGTCTTCTGTCTGGTTGATCTATCTATAGGAGAGAGTGATGTGTTGAAGTCTCCCACAATTATTGTGGAAACATCAATTGCTTCCTTTAGTTTTGCCAGTGTTTCTCTCATGTATTTTGTGGCACCTTGATTGGGTGCATAGACATTTACGAATGTTATTTCTTCTTGCTGAATTGCCCCTTTTATTAGTATGTAGTGGCCTTCTTTGTCTCTCAAAACATCCCTGCATTTGAAGTCTATTTTATCTGAGATTAATATTGCTACACCTGCTTTCTTTTGGCTGTAGCTTGCATGAAATATTTTTTCCATCCTTTCACTTTCAGTTTCTTTGTGTCCCTATGTCTAAGATGAGTCTCTTGTATGCAACATATTCATGGTTCATTTTTTTTTATCCATTCTGCGAATCTATATCTTTTAATTGGGGAGTTTAATCCATTTACATTCAACGTTATAACCGTGAAGGCATTTCTTGAATCAGCCATTTTATCGTTTGGTTTATGTTTGCCATATTTTTCCCTCTCTCTATTAATATCCTTTATTGTACCCATACTGAATCTCTTTAGTACTGAACCTTTCTCCAAGTCTCTCTGTCCTTTCTTTGTTTCTCTGTCTGTAGGGCTCCCTTTAGTATCTCCAGTAGGGCAGGTCTCTTGTTAGCAAATTCTCTCAGCATTTGTTTGTCTGTGAAAAATTTAAGCTCTCCCTCAAATTTGAAGGAGAGCTTTGCTGGATAAAGTATTCTTGGCTGGAAATTTTTCTCACTCAGAATTTTAAACATATCATGCCACTGCCTTCTCGCCTCCCTGGTGGCTGCTGAGTAGTCACTACTTCGTCTTATGCTGTTTCCTTTGTATGTGGTGAATTGCTTTTCTCTTGCTGCTTTCAGAACTTGCTCCTTCTCTTCTGTGTTTGACAGTGTGATCAGTATATGTCTCGGAGTGGGTTTATTTGGATTTATTCTATTTGGAGTTCGCTGAGCATTTATGATTTGTGTATTTATGTTGTTTAGAAGATTTGGGAAGTTTTCCCCAACAATTTCTTTGAATACTCTTCCTAGACCTTTACCCTTTTCTTCCCCTTCTGGGACACCAATGAGTCTTATATTTGGACGTTTCATATTATCTATCATATCCCTGAGGTCCATTTCGATTTTTTCAATTTTTTTCCCCATTCTTTCTTTTATGCTTTCATTTTCCATTCTGTCATCTTCCAGGTCACTGATTCGTTGTTCAACTTCCTCTAGTCTTGTACTATGAGTGTCCAGAATCTTTTTAATTTGGTCAACAGTTTCTTTAATTTCCATAAGATCATCCATTTTTTTATTTAGTCTTGCAATGTCTTCTTTATGCTCTTCTAGAGTCTTCTTGATTTCCTTCATATCCCGTACTATGGTCTCATTGTTCATCTTTAGTTCTTTGAGTAGCTGCTCTAGGTGCTGTGTCTTTTCTGGTCTTTTGATTTGGGTGCTTGGGCTTGGGTTATCCATATCGTCTGGTTTTTTCATATGCTTTATAATTTTCTGTTGTTTTTGGCCTCGTGGCATTTGCTGAACTTGATAGGGTTCTTTTAGGGTTTGTAGACCTATTGAAGTCCTTATCTCTAATTTATCAGATCTACAGCTTCGTGGAGTACACTTTCTCTAACTAACCAGCAGGTGGCGTCCACGAGCCACCTGTTCTCCACAAGCCAGTTCTCCCCTGCTTAGCCTTTTTGGTGAGTGGGGGAGTGAGTCTTGTGGGTCCCAATTGGTGTACCAAGCTTGCGTGTGTAGTTGGTGTTGCCTGCCCTGTATGTGGGGCGTGTTTCTGGGCAGTCGGGGAGGGGGGGGTGGCCCTAACAATCAAATCTCCCTGGTGATCCTAGAGTTTTAAAGCTGCTGCAATAGTCTAATCCTTCAGTTCAGTCCTGCCACAGTTTGTCTCTGCCACTGACCCACAAGTCCTTGGTATTGGCGTATGGTTCCTGAGACTTGCAAGTGGGCCCCTCTTCCAGGCTGTGCACCCCGGGTCCTCTGTTGAGGGATGACTGTGCTATGTCACAGGTGAGTGCCATCCCCTCAGGGCAGTTCTGGGCTGCTGGGCTGTGTAGGGAGGCTCCCAGTCTGCTCAAATGATGGCTGAATGGGGCTTTGTTAATTCACACTGCTCCACCTTCCCAACTCTGGGACAATCAGCTGAGGTTGCAGGGAAGGCTAATGTCCACGCCCAGTTTTGTGGTATGTGCCTGTTATTTGAAGCCCTTCCGTCACACTGGGTTGTCTGGGGCAGCTCTGGGCTATGGGGCTGGCGATGGGCAGGAGTGTTTCCTGTTCACCAGGATGGTGGCTGTGAGCGGACACCCCGTTTTCTTGGGAAGTTGTGGTGTTTAGTGAATTTTCTCAGCCACTGAATTTTTGCCTTTTGTCTCAGAGCTCTCTTAGTTCTGCTCTTGACTTGACGTGCCCAAATTGAAAGTCTTTGAAGCTTTCTGTATTGGGCTTCTTAGAGTAATTGTTTTAGAAAAAGAAAAAAGGATTAAAAAAAAAAAAAAAAAAGTGTCCTCCTCAGAGATCTAATGGGTTATTGAAATGCTAAGAGACAAAGCAACCAGGGCCATTAAGGAAAGGTCCACAGGGCAGAGAGATCGGCTTTTCTTCGGGATTTGCATATGCGCCTTAGGGCCTGAGCTCCGCCCTTCCCCTTTCTGTGTTCACCAGAACTCTAAAAATCCTTTGCTTTTATTTTGGAGTTTTTCGTGTTGTTTTTTTTTTTCTATGACTGTCTCCTCCCTGCTGGGCTGGCTGCTCACAGATTCTCTGGTGTCTGGTCTCTGTCTATCTATGGTTGGAGTCTGGATCAGTAGAATGAGTTTCCGATAAGAGCAGCCACTGCAGTTCTCCCTTCTCCTTCCCGGAGCTGACAGCCCCTCCTCCCACGGGACTGAGCCTGGCAGGGAGGGGCGCGGGTCCCCTGGCCGCAAAAACTTACAGATTTCGCTGATCTCAGCAGTTCGACATTTTCATGAGTGTTGTATGAAGTATGCCCAAAGACAGATTGCTCTGTGGTGTCCAGTCCACGCAGTTCCTGGCTTTCTACCTACTTTCCTGGAGGAGTAACTAAAACATACAGCTCATCAGTCTTCCATCTTGCCCCCCATATGTATACTTTTGCCATTTTTTTTTCTGTGTAGAACAAACTGGCATCTTCAAGTAGAGGCAGTTTTATTTCTTGCTTTCTAATCTGTAAAGTTTTATTTCCTTTTCTGCCTTATTGTGCTAGTATGTGCCCTGAGAGCAGACATCCTTGCATTATTCCTGTTCTTAGCGGGAAATAATTCAATCTTTCACCATGAAGTATGAGGTTAGCAATATGTTTTTTTTTTGTTGTTTTTTTTTTTGTAGATGTTCCTTAGGTTGAGGAAGTTCCCCTCAATTCCTATTTTTTTGAGAGTTGTATCACGAATGGGCATTGAAATTTGTAAAAGAGTGTTTTTTATTTTGCCATCAATTGACATGATTTGTGATTTTTATTCTTCAGTGTATTAATATGGTGGATTAAATTTACTAATTCTCAAATATTGAACCAGTCTTCCATCCCTGGAATAAAGCCTACTTAGTCATGGTGTTAAAATTATTTTTATATATTGCTGAATTATATTTGCTAGTAATTTGTTGGTGATGCTTTCATGTATAACCATGAAGGATATTGGTCTGTAGCTTTCTTCTTTTTAACTTTCTTTTTTTTTTTTTTTTCTTTTGGTATCAGACATACAAAATTGTGATAGGATGTGTTCTCTCCTCTTCTGGTTTCTGCAAAAGATTGTGAATTGCTCTTAAAACATTTGGTAGAATTCTCCAGTGAAATTATCTGGGCCTGGAGATTTCTCTTTTAGAAGTTTTAAAAGTGTAAGGTCAACTTCTTTATTAGTTATACAGCTATGGAAATCATCTACTTCATATTGGACAGGTTGCGGTAGTTTGTGCTTTTTGGGAAATTGGTCTATTTTATTTAAGTTGTCAAATTTATGTGTGTAGAGTTATTCATTGTAGTCTCATTCTTTTGAGATCTGAAGGGTATACAGTGATTTCCTTTACTTCATTCCTGATATTGTTTGTGCCTCCTCTTTTTTTTTCCTTTTTCAGTCTTGCTAGAAGTTTTAATGATTTTTTCAAAAAATAAAAATTATGTTTCATTGATGTTCTCTATTTTTCTGTTTTCAATTTTATTGGTTTCTGCTCTGATATTTATTATTTTCTCCTGTTTGCTTTGGGTTTATTTTGCTCTTCTTTTCCTCCTTTCTTAAGGTGGGACTTTAGAGTATTTATTTGACAGTTTTCTTGTTTTCTAATGTAAGCATTTAGTGCTATCAATTTGGTATGCTGTATTTTCACTATCATTCAGTTGATAGAATTTTTAAAAAAATTAAAATTGAGACTTCCCCTGAATTATTTAGAAGAGTGTTAGCTTTTAAGTGTTTGGAGATTTGTTTTGTTATCTTTCGAATCAATTTCTAGTTTGTTTGCATTTTGGTCAGAGAACACACTCTGTATGATTTAAAATTTTTGAGGTTTGTTTTATGGCCCAGGATATGTTCTATTTGGTTAATATTCCATGGGCACTTGAAAAGAATATGTATTCTGCTGTTGGGTGGAGCGTTCCATAAAAGTCGGTTGATGGCATTGTTGAGTTCTATATGATCTTTGTGAAAGTATTATGTCATTTTTTGGGCTGTTTTTTTAGTTTTTAATTTTTTAACTTTATTTATAAAAAAATTAAAAATGAACAACAAAAAACACTTCAAACAAAACCAAAACAAAGAAAACAAATAACCTAAAATAACTACATTGCTTCCAACATGTTCCTACCATACCCCAAGAAAATTAACAAGCCGTAACTGAACCCAGGAATAAGAAAAATAACCTAATATAACTATATTGCTTCCAACATGCTCCTATCCTACCTCAAGAAAATAAACTATAACCAAACAAAGGAATAAGAAAAACAAGTAACTGAAAATAACTACATTGCTTCCAACATGTTCCTACCATACCCCCCCAAAATTAACAAACCATAGTTGTTCCTGAGCATTCCTATAACATTAAGATTGCCCTCCACAACTTATCTGTTCTTATTAGATTATCGTTCCCCTTTGACTATTTGCTGTCTATCCCTAGGTCCCCTACATTGTACAATATAATACACAAAGTTCACATTAGTGGTAACATACAATATCTCTCTTTTTGTGCCTGGCTTATTTCACTCAGCATTATGTCTTCAAGGTTCATCCATGTTGTCATATGTTTCACACCCACGTTCCTTCTTACTGCTGCGTAGTATTCCATCATGTGTATATACCAATTTTATTTATCTGTTCAACTGTTGAAGGACATTTGGATTGTTTACATCTCTTGGCAATTGTGAATAATGTTGTTATGAACATCGGTGTGCAAATATCTGTTCTTGTTACTGCTTTCAGATCTTCTAGGTATATACCGAGAAGTGAAATTGCTGGATCGAAGGGTAACTTGATAGCTAGTTTTCTAAGGAACTGGCATACTGTCTTCCAGAGTGGCTGTACCATAATACAGTCCCACCAACAATGAATAACAGTTCCAATTTCTCCACATCCTCTTCAGCATTTGTAGTTTCCTGTTTGTTTAATGGCAGCCATTGTAATTGGTGTGAGATGATATCTTGTTGTGGTCTTAATTCGCATCTCCCTAATAGCTAGTGAAGATGAACACTTTTTTCATGTATTTTTTGTCCAATTGTATTTCTTCTTCAGAGAAATGTCTTTTCATATCTTTTGTCCATTTTATAATTGGGCTGTTTGTACTATGGTTGTTGAATTGTAGGATTTCTTTATATATGCAACATATCAGTCTTTTGTCAGATACATGGTTTCCAAAAATTTTTTCCCATTGAGTTGGCCGCCTCTTCACCTTTTTGACAAATTTCTTTGAGGTACAGAAGCTCTTAATTTTGAGGAGTTCCCATTTATCTATTTTTTCTTTTCTTGCTTGTGCTTTGGGTGTAAGGTATAAGAAGTGACCTTTTAGTACAAGGTCTTGAAGATGTTTCCCTACATTATCTTCCAGGAGTTTTATGGTACTGTCTCTTATATTGAGGTCTTTAATCCTCTTTGAGTTAATTTTTGTGTAGGGTGTGAGGTAGGGGTCCTCTTTCATTCTTTTGGATATGGATTTCCAGTTGTCCCAGCCCCATTTGTTGAAGAGACTGTTGTGTCCCAGTTCAGTGGTTTTGGGGGCCTTATCAAAGATCAGTTGACCAATAGATCTGGGGGTCTATCTCCAAATTCTCAATTCGATCCATTGATCAATATGTCTATCTTTGTGCCAATATCATGCAGTTTTGCCTACTGTGAATTTATAATAAGCTTCAAAGTCAGGAAGTGTAAGTACTCCCACTTCGTTTTTTTTTTTTTTAGAATGTTTTTAGCAATTTGAGGCATCTTTCCCTTCCAAATAAATTTGATAACTAGCTTTTCCAAGTCTGCAAAGTAGGGTATTGGAATTTTGATTGAAATTGCATTGAATCTATAGATGAGTTTGGTTAGAATTGACATCTTAATGACATTTAGCCTTCTCATCCAAGAACATGGAATATTTTCCCATCTTTTTAGGCCCCTTCTATTTCTTTTAGTAAAGTTAGGTAGTTTTCTTTGTATATGTCTTTTACATCCTTGGTTGAGTTTATTCCTAGGTACTTAATTTTTTTAGTTGCTATTGAGAATGGAATCTTTTTCTTGCGTGTCTCTTCAGTTAGGTCATTTCTGGTGTATAGGAACATTAGTGACTTATGTGCATTAATCTTGCATCCCGCTACTTTGCTAAATTTGCTTATTAGCCCAAGTAGCTGTGTCATTGATTTCTCAGGGTTTTCCAAATATAAGATCATATCATCTGCAAATAATGACAGTTTTACTTCTTCTTTTCCAATTTGGATGCCTTTTATTTCTCTGTCTTGCTGGATTGCCCTGGCTAGCACTTCTAGCACAATGTTGAAAAACAGTGGTGACAGCAGGCATCCTTGTCTCATTCCTGATCTTAGAGGGAAGGCTTTCAGTCTCTTGCCATTGAACACTATGCTGGCTGTGGGTTTTTCATATATGCCCTTTATGATATTGAGGAAGTTTCCTTCAATTCCTATCCTTTGAAGTATTTTTATCAAAAAAGGATGCCGGATTTTGTTGACTGTTTTTTCAGCATCTGAGATGATCATTTGATTTTTCCCTTTTGATTTGCTAATGTGTTGTATTACATTGATTGATTTTCTTATGTTGAACCATCCTTGTATGCCTGGAGTGAACCCCACTTGGTCATGATGTATGATTGTTTTAATGTATCTTTGGATTCAATTTGCAAGTGTTTTGTTGAGAATTTTTGTGTCTATATTCATTAGGGAGATTGGCCTGTAGTTTTCCTTTCTTATAGCATCTTTACCTGGTTTTGGTATTAGATTGATGTTAGCTTCATAAAATGAGTTAGATAGTGTTCCATTTTCTTCAATTTTTTGAAAGAGTTTAAGCAAGATTGTTTTCAGTTCTTTTTGGAAAGTTTGGTAGAATTCCCCCGTGAAGTCATCTGGCCCTGGACATTTATTTGTGGGAAGCTTTTTGATGACTGTTGGATCTCTTTGCTTGTGATTGGTTTGTTGAGGTCTTCTCTTTCTTCTCTGGTCAGTCTAGCTTGCTCACATGTTTCCAGGAAATTGTCCATTTATTCTACATTATCCACTTTGTTGGCATACAGTTGTTCATAGTATCATCTTACAATTAAAAATTTCTTCGGGATCTGCAGTAATGTTGCCTCTTTCATTTATTATTTTGTTTATTTGGGTCTTCACTCTTTTTGATTTTGTCAGTCTGGCTAAAGGATTGTGAATCTTGTTGATGGTGTCAAGGAACCAACTTTTGGTTTTATTTATTCTCTCTCTCTCTCTTTTTTTTGTTCTCTATGTCATTTGTTTCTGCCTTAATCCTTGTTATTTCTTTTCTACTTGGTTTAGGGTTAGTTTGCTATTCATTTTCTAGCTTCTTCAGTTGTTCCATTAGTTCTTTGACTTTAGCTCTTTTTTCCTTTTTAATGTATTCACTTAATGCTATAAATTTCCCCCTCAATACCGCCTTTGCTGCATCCCATAAGTTTTGATATGTTGTGCTCTCATTTTCATTTATCTCTAGATATTAGCAATTTCTCTTGCTATTTCTTCTTTAACCCACTGATTGTTTAGGAGTGTGTTGTTTGACCTCCAGATATTTGTGAATGTTCTAGATCTTTGATGGTTATTTACTTCTAATTGTATTCCATTGTGATCAGAGAATGTGCTTTGAATAATTTCAATCAATCTTTTTAAATTTATTGAGGCTTGTTTTATGGCTCTATTCTGAGGAAAGTTCCATGAGCACTAGAGAAAAATGGGTATCCTGGTGATTTGGGATGCAATGTTCTATATATGTCTGTTAAGCCAAATTTATTTACCTCATTATTTAGGTTTTAAATTTCCTTATGGGTCCACTGTCTGGTTGATCTATCTATGGGAAAGAGTGATGTATTAAAGTCTCCCACAATTGTTGTGGAATCATCTATTGCTTGCTTCAGTTTTGCCAATGTTTGTCTCATGTACATTAGGGCACTGTGATTGGGTGCATAGGCATTTATGATTATTATCTCTTCTCGTTGAATTGTCCCTTTTATTAGTATATAGTGACCTTCTTTGTCTCTTATGACATCTTTGCATTTAAAGTCTATTTTATGTGAGATTAATATTGCTACTCCTGCTTTCTTTTGGCTGCAGCTTGCATGGAATATTTTTTTCCATCCTTTCTCTTCCAATTTCTTTGTGTCTCTGGGTCTAAGATGAGTCTTTTGTAAGCAACATATTGGTAGTTCATATTTTTTAATCCATTCTGCCAAGCTATATCTTTTAATTGGGAAGTTTAATACATTCACATTCAATGTTATTACTGTGAAGGCAGTTCTTGAATCAGCCATCATATCCTTTGGTTTTTGTTTGTCAGATATTTTTTCCCTTTCTATTTCCTTTAATGTACCCTTACTAAAACTCTTCAATTCTGATTCCTTCTCTAGACCTCTCTCTCCTTTCTTTTTTCTCTGCTGGTAGGACTCCCTTTAGTATTTCTTGTAGAGCAGGTCTCTTGTTAGCAAATTTTCTCAGCATTTGCTTGTCTGTGAAGATTTTAAGCTCTCCCTCAAATTTGAAGGAGAGCTTTGCTGGATGAAGAATTCTTGGTTGGCAATTTTTCTTGCTCAGAATTTTAACTATGTCATACCACTGTTTTCTTGCCTCCATGGTGGCCGCTGAGTAGTCACTACTTAGTCTTATGTTGTTTCTCTTGTATGTGGTGAATTGCTTTTCTCTTGCTTTCAGAACTTGCTCCTCTTCAGCATTTGACAATCTGATAAGAATATGTCTCAGAGTGGGTTTATTTGGATTTATTCTGTTTGGAGTTCATTGGGCATCTTTGTTTTGAATATTTATGCCATCTAGAAGGATTGGGAAGTTTTCCTAAGCAATGTCTTTGAATACACTTCCAAGACCTTTACCCTTCTCTTCCCCTTCTGGAATACCAATGATTCTTATATTTGTGCACTTCATATTGTCCATATCTCTGAGAGCCATTTCAAACTTTTTCATTTTTTTCTCCATTCATTCTTTTGTGCTTTCATTCTCTAAAACATTTTCTTTGGGTTCACCTACTCATTCTTCTACTTCATGTAATCTGCTGCTATGTGTTTTCAGAATCTTTTTAATTTGATCAATGGTTTATTTCCATAAGCTCCTCTATTTTTTAAAATTTACTCTTACAAATTCTTCCTTACGCTCCTCTAGGGTCTTCCTGATGCCCTTTATATCCTAAGCCATGCTACTGATGTTTGTGAGTACTTCTTTGATTAATTGCTCCAAGTTCTGTGTCTCCTCTGGTTTTTTGATTTGGGCATTTGAGTTATCCATATCCTCTTGTTTCTTCATATGCTTTAAAGTTCTCTGTTGTTTTTAGCTTTTTGGCATTTTCTTGTCTTGATAGGGTTCTTTTAGGATATGTAGACTTATTTGAACACTTATCTATAATTTGACAGAGCTAGAGCTTGGTGGAGTGCCCTTTCCTGGAGCTATCAGCAGATGGTGCTCCTGAGCCACCTCTTAGCCTCAAGCCAGTTCTCCCCAACTTTGTCTGTGCACTAGGTGGGCATCTAAACCATGTGGAAATCCTATCAGTGCACCAATTTTCTGTGAGCAGTGGGGATCATCAGCCCTGTGGGTGGGCGATGTGCCCTATGCAGTTTGGCAGGGAGATCACTTCAGGACATGGTGATCCCAGCATTTACTGGGGCTGTAGGTGGTGTACCCTGTGGCTGCAGACCTGCAAGTCTCCCCCCTCCAGTTCAAATGCCCCACAGTTCCTCTCTGCAGGGTGCGCATGAGTCCCTGGGATTGGGAGAGGGTTCCTGGAGCTTCTGTGTGGCAGCCCTGCCTCCAGGCTGTGTACATCATGGACTCCAGTGGAGGAAGGGTGGATGCCTTCGCAAGTCTGTGGAATCCTGAGTTCCCTTAAGGAGGCTTTCAGCTGGAGCTGTGAAGGGGTGTCTCCCAGCCAGCTGCAAAGACGGCTACACGGGGCATGGAGAGCTACCCGCTTTCGCTCTGCTCTGCCTGCTGCAATGGCCTGTCTCTGTCACAGTAGTTTTTGGCCATGGGTCCGCTTGTCTACGCCTGCACCACCGGTATCTTTTGGGGGAGAACACTTACCCACTTGTTTGTGGCTTGGCTCCAGCAGGCTCCTTGCTCCCTGGCGGCTTCGCGGGGCAAACACTCTCCCTCACTTCTCTGCAGCTTGGCTCTGGCACAGCTCTCGACAGCTCTTGGGTCCGCGACTGCTTTGCAGGGTGAACACTCCTCCCTCCCCTGCCCCCACCCCTGCTTTTCTGTGGCTTGGCATGTCTCCTGGGTACTCCTATTACACCAATTTTTGAGAAAGGGGTGTTGAAGTCTCCAATGAAGATTCCGGATTTTCTGTTTTTGCTTTCAATTCTATCAGTTTTTGCTTCATATAGTGTGCCACTATGTTGTTTTGTGCATAAACATTGAGGATTACTATATCTTCTTGTTATTTTGATCCTTTTACCATTTTACCATTATGTAAGTCACTCTGCCCTGCATAATTTTCTATGCTCTAAAATCTACTTTATCTGATATCAACATCGTTTTTCCTGCTTGCTTTTGATCAATGTTTGCATCATATATGTATTTCCATTCTTTCATTTTCAGTCTACCTATATAATTATATTTAAAGTGAATTTCTTATAAATAGCATGTAGTTGGGTCATATCTTAAAAAATTTGTTTATCCACTCTGTCAATCTCTGTCTTTTAATGAATGTGTTTCCACCATTTGATGTAATTATTAGCATGACATAGGCTTAAGGCAGCTTTTTGTTTTCCTGTTTATTCCCTCTGCTTTTTATTCCTGTTTTCTTTTTCTTGCTTGCTCTGGGTTACTTGAGGATTTCTTAGAATTTCATTTTTATTTATTTACAGTGTTTTTGAGAGTATCTCTTTGTAGAAATATTTTAATGATTGTTCTATGTACTATATTATACAAACATCATGGTCAATTGGTTTTGACATTTTACCAGTTTGAGTAGAGTGTAGAAAAGTTACTTCCCTTTACTTTCCCATGTTTATACTATATTTCCACTACTTACATTGAGAACCACATCCTGACGATGTTATAATGTTTGCTTCAACTGTCAAACATAATTTTAAAAACTCAAGATGAGAAGGAAAGTCTATTGTATTTACCCATATTTTTACTCTTTCTGTTGTTCTTTTTTCTTTCTGATGTTCCAAGATAATATCTTTTATCATTTACTCTCTGTTGCTAGAACTTCTTTAGCCATTCTTTCCGAGTAGGTCTGTTGATGGCAAATTTGCCCAGTTTTTTCTTCATCTAAGAAGGTCTTGATTTCCTTTTCACTCCTGAAGGATATTTTTGCTAGATATAGAATTCTGGTTTGAAAGTTCTTTTCTTTCCACACTTGAAAACTATTGATCCACTTTTTAAAAAAATTTTATTTTGAAATAAATTCAAAGTTACAAGAACAGTTGCAAAAACAATACAAACCCCATACACAGCATACTTTGACCCCCCTCCCCCGATTCCCCAATCCATCAACTTTAACATGCTGTCACACTGCCATTTCTTTCTTTCTTTCCCTCCCTCCCTATCATCCATCATCTATTGCTCTGCCTTCTGAACATATGAGAGCAAGCTGCACACATCCTTGAACAAACACTATAATTCACATATACAATTCCCATGAACAAGAACATTCTTTTATGCAATCCTATTAAGCACAGCTAAGAAGTTGAAGAAATTCAACATTAATACAAAGCTTACATTCTATATTTCCTTTTTTTTTTTCCTTATGTCCCAACTGTGTCCCTTTGAGCTTCCTGTCCTCCATCCTCAGATCCCATCCAGGATCATCCTTGACATTCAATTGTCATCTATTTAGACTGTCTTTTTTTTTTTTTTCAATTGTGGAAACATATATACAGCCAAAATCTTCCCATTTCACCCCCTCCCTAGCATTCCATTAGTGGGATTAATCACATTTAGAATGTTGTAATGCTATCACCTTCCCACCATCCATTACTAGAAATTTCCCTTCACCTCAAACAGCAACTCTACACTCATTTCTTAACTCCCCATTGCCCCTTTCCCCACTTCTCATAACCCATACTCTACTTTTCATCTCTATGGTCATATTCTCTGATAATTTCTTTGTGTTTACTGTGGGGCTTAAATTTAACCTCTTAAATCCATAACAATCTTGGTTTCCTTTGATACCAACTTAACTTCAATACGACCCGTAAACTATGTTCTTATACTCCTCCATTCCCCTGCCTTACATATTTTACATTGAGTCCAAAACCACTGATTTGTCATTAGAGTTTACGTATTTTATATCCTGTAGGAAGTAAATAGTGGAGTTACAAATCAAAAATTATTGACTTCTATTCGTATTCTATTGTGGTCAGAGAATGTGCTTTGAATATATTCAATTGTTTTTTTATTAATTTATTGAGGCTTGTTTATGTCCCAGCATATGGTCTATTCTGGAGAAAGATCTGTGATCACTAGAGAAAAATGTGTGTCCTGGTGATTCAGGATGTAAGGTTCTATATATGTCTGTTACAATTCTCTATATCTCTCTCTCCTTTCTTTGTTTCTCTGTCGGTAGGGCTCCCTTTAGTATCTCAAGTAGGGCAGGTCTTTTAATGGCAAAATCTCTCAGCATTTGTTTGTCTGTGAAGAATTTAAGCTCTCCCTCAAATCTGAAGGAGAGTTTTGCTGGATAAAGTATTCTTGGTTGGAAATTTTTCTCTCTGAGAATTTTAAGTATGTCATGTCACTGCCTTCTCGCCTCCATGGTGGCCTCTGAGTAGTCACAACTTAGCCTTATGCTGTTTCCTTTGTATGTGGTGAATTGTTTTTCTCTTGTGGCTTTCAGAACTTGCTCCTTCTCTTCAGTATTTGACAGTCTGATTAGAATGTCTTGGAGTGGGTTTATTTGGATTTATTCTATTTGGAGTTCACTGGGCATTTATGCTTTGTGTATTTATATTGTGTAGAAGGTTTGGGAAGTTTTCCCCAACAATTTCTTTGAATACTCTTTCTAGACCTTTACCCTTCTCTTCCCCTTCTGGGACTCCAATGAGTCTTAAATTTGGATGTTTTATTTTATCTATCATATCCCTGACATTCATTTCTATTTTTTCTATTTTTTCCTCCATTCTTTCTTTTGTTCTTTCATTTTCTGTTCTGTGGTCTTCTAGGATGCTGAGTTGTTGTTCAACTTCCTCTAATCTTGTATTATGAGTATCCAGAGTCATTTTAATTTGGCCAACAGCTTCTTTTATTTCCATGAGATCTTCTATTTTTTTATTTACTCTTGCAATGTCTTCTTTATGCTCTTCTAGGGTCTTCTTTATGTCCTTTATATCATGTGCCATGTTATTCTTCATGTCCTTTATATCCTGTGCCATGCTCTCATTCTTTGACTATAGTCCTTTGATTAATTGCACCAAGTACTGTGTCTCCTCTGATCGTTTGATTTGGATGTTTGGGATTGGGTTCTCCACATTGTCTGGTTTTAGCAAATGCTGTAAGATTTCCTATTGTTTTTGGCCTCATGGCATTTGCTTTGCTGGACAGCTGTGATCTTCCAGGACCTCTGCTGAGGGAAGGCTGTGCTACATCACAAGTGTGTGCCATCCCTCAAGGGAAGCCCTGGGCTGCTGGGCCATGCAGGGGCGCTCCCAGCCTGATGCAAAAATGACTGAATGGGGCATCTCAATCCCCCTTTTTCACACAGCTCTGCCTTCCCAGCTCTGGGACAACCAGCTGTGGTTGCACCCTAGGCCACTGTCCATGGCTGATATTGTGGCATCTGTGCAGTACCATGGGATACACTCCCCATCAGACTGGGTTTTATGGTGTGGCTCTAGGCTGTGGGTATGGCCCCAGGTAGGAGTGTTGCCAGCATGCCGGGAAGCCGGCTGCAAGGGGTGTGGTTTCTTTCTCCTTTTGGCTCTCCCCTGTCCCTCTGGCCCCAGGACAATCAGCAGTGGGTGTGGGGAGGGCTATCCTCCACGCCAGACACTGAGGCATTCGCTACAGCCCACTCCTGCAGTGCTTCACTGCGCAGTTCTCACTGCCGTATCTGCAGTTGCTCCCGGGTTTTTTTTTTTTTTTTTTTTTTTTTTTTTAAAGAACTAGTCCGTCTCCAAATGCCAACCCGCAATTTCCCCACACTGCAGCACGGCTGAGGGACTTTCAGCCGGCTTACTCACTCATTTCAGAATGCAGACTCCCGGTTTCACCAAGTGCATGTTCCCTGTGGATTTAGCAGACCTCGTCTGGCGGATGCTACACTGGAACTGGTGTTCTGGGTCACTTTCTGGTTTACATCTAGTATTTTTCATGGAGGTGTTTTTTTTCCCTGTCTCACCTAGCTGCCATCTTAGGTTCACTTGATCCACTTTTGATGAGAAATCCCTGTCATCCCAATAGTTTTTCCTCTGCAGGTAAGAAGTTGTTTCTCCTTTTTTATTTTCCAGATTTTTCTTTTCCTTTAGTTTTCAGATGTTTGATTGTGATGTGTCTTGGCATGAATTTCTTTCGGTTTATCTTGTTTGGAGTCCTCTCAGCACCTTAAATCTGTAGAGCTGTCTTTTGTCAAATTTGAGAAAATTTCAGCCATTGTTTCTTTGAATAATTTTTCAGCCCTTCCCTTCATCCTTTCAGGCCTCCATTGTCATGAATGTTAGATATTTTGTTATGACCCCACAACTTCCTGAGGTTCTGTCATTATTATTTTTTTAAGTTTACTCTCTGTTGTTTAAATGGGTAGTTTTTCTCGTTCTATATTCAAGTTTACCAATTCTCTTTTCTGTATTCTCCATTCTGTTGTTGAACCTATCCAGTGAGTTAAATTTTTTTTTATTGTATTTTCCAGTTCTAAAATGCCCATTTGGTTCTTTTTTATATCTTTCATTTTTTTGCTGAGACTTTCTATTTGTTCATTTGTTTGAAGCATATTTGTAATTGCTCATTGAAACTTTTTTTTTTCTTTTTGGTGGATGCTTTCAAATTCTTGTCAGATAACATCTGTGTCATCTTTGCTTTGGTACCACCTGTTGATTGTCTTTTCTTATGCAAGTTGAAATTTACCTGGTTCTTTGTATGATGAGTGATTATAAATTGTATCCTGGACCTTTGGGGTTTTATATTAGGAGACTCAGGATAGTACTTAATTAAATCTTCTGTTTCAGCTGATCTTCTCTGACACTGTGGTGCCAAGGGCAAGGGGGCACAGTCTTGTTACTGCTGGGCGGGGGTGGAAGACTGGATTCCCCAACTCAGTGTCCACTGACAGCCTGTGCGTGTGTGTGTGTGGGGGGTATTATTGTTGGGGTGGGGGTGGGGGTTCAAGCTCTCCACTGGGCTTCTACTTGACACTACTCTGGCTGGTTGGAAGAGGGTCACCTCCTTTCTGTTCCACCATGTGGCCTCTACTGACACTGTGGAAGCAGGTGTAGGGGGCTCATTACTGCTGGGAGGTGGAGAAAGTCCTAAATTCCCACTCCGTCTCCTCTGACACCACTCTGGGTGCCTTCTTACAGCGAGGTGATGGTGGAATCTAAGCTCCCACATGGTCTTTGCTTAATGACATGGGAGTGGAGCCTCAGTTTTTAATATGTTTGGCTGGAGTATGGTGGATATTGTCTAAAAGTCTTGCTAGTCTGCCCCTTTCCTGTATCTATGGCTAGAGAGAATAAGCTTTTCTTGGGTATTTTTTTCTTTTATGTCTGTGCCTGTTAGTGTTTCTGGGTTGCAGGCTTCCAGAGCACCCGGTATGGAATATATAAGACAAAAGGAAAAATTCAGGAAATTCACACTATGCCATTCATTGGATGAAATGGGACCTGAGCTCTTTGTGTTTTTGGATAATGGTGAATCTCACTAGAAGAACAGCAGTGTGGCCATTTACAGACCTATTTATTCTCAGACACACTTCAACTATTCCTACCGAATACCTAGACTAGATAAGTGGTCAAGAGAGCTGGGAATCCAGATCCTTAATACCACTGGATAGGGAATGAGGAGAGGAAAATGTTGGCGTCTCCGTCTGCTTTATGTGAGGTTTTAGTATAGTTCTGGTAGAGGACTAGACCTTAAATAAGGGGAGGCAACAGATGATTTGAGATGTTGGGGAGTTTCTTGGACCAAGCTTTAATCCTGCTGGTTTGACTCTTAATCTGGTTCCATCATCCAACAATATGGGTAGATAATGCAAAAGGATATAACTTACTAGATTTGATGGGCAGTGATTGTGGGAAAACGGTGGCATGGATGGGAGATGATGGCAAGATCACAGTGATATCATGACCATGGTCCACAAAGCTCTTTTGTCTGCTGTATGGTCTATGTCTACAGCCTTGCTAAATAGAGTTCCACAATCCGACCACCTCATTTAGGACCATGCCATCAGCTTAACTTGAAGTAATTTATATATACCAAAAAAGGATTTCCTACCTGTTTCTAGACTAAGGGTATCTATTTTCTGGGACAACAAGTAGGTTGTGATGCTATTGGGTTATTTAAATGTGATGATAGACTCATAATCTCTGCTTTATTTAACTTTAGCCCTGATTTACAGCATATATATTCATGGTGCAAGTTGAAAATACAGGTGCCAAGTATCACTTCAGGGCATTTTCATAAACTTTTCTTCATTGGGAGAGTTCATAATAGAAGTAAGTTAAGTATCTTCCTTTTATGTTCAGAAATTGCAATAGTATAGTCATTTATTTACTCATTTAGCATTTAGTTCTTACCCCCAACATCCTTGTTTCCTCTCTTATCAAAATACGATCTCCTTCCATTTTTACAAAGATGCAACAGAGAAATGAGAGGATAATTGTTTTTGTTTTCTGTAGAGAAATATGGAGATAATTAATTATTGGGGGAGGGGTTAAGATACTTAAAGATGAGATGGACATTTAATGCTACAGTTGCTCATTTTTCACTATTTTTCAATCCCCTGAGGGATATTTCTACATCAAACCATTTGTATTATTCTGACAAAATCCAACAGTTACCTCTCAAATAGTTTTGTTCATTTGCTAACCTTAAATTAAGCTGTAGTAAATAGTAAGTGGTGACTGCCCTGATTATACCAATTCCCCTTTCCCCAGATATGACAAATATCCCTAAATTACCAGGGTCAGAAAAATTGGACTCTTGGTTGCTATGATTTGTTCTCATACTCCCTGTTGTTTCTGTCCAAATCAAAGACTGGTGCAGGGGTGCCTGATGGGCAAAGCCTATACCACATGCCTTTGCAGGATGCAGGGGAGGGTGGAAAATAGAGTATTATGTATTCTGCTTTCAAAATGTGGGCTTCATAGGTTAGGAACCTATACAAATGTAGGGAGAGTGCTCAAGAGATATGGCAATTACAACTCACAGATATCTATCATTGAAACTGTGGATAACCTTTAGGATTTCTGCATAACTCCTCGCTAGCATCTATATTTAATATACCTGAGAATTATTCCTTGATCCTAGCTGATTGGGCCAAGAGTGAGGAACTAACTCAAGCTGGGCCCATGACACATTCTTTCTCAGATTGTCTGGGCTGGTCTCCTGGAGAGAAGGGGTAAAACCTTAGGAGCAGCACAGCACTGCTGTGTTCTATCCTAATGGACGGCATTGTTGACACAGCAAGTTTTGAGAGTGAGAATAGAGAGGCCACCTGGAGAAGTGCAGAGATGGAGTTCCAATTTCTTTCTGAAACCTGCTTGCCTTCTTGCCCTTACATTATGTGAACATACAAATATATTTACATTAAACATACCTTCAGTTTACCAAAACTAGTAAGCGATTGTTTGCTTTTATTCCAACCAGAGTCTTTTTTTTTAACACTTTTTTCTAAGCCCCACCCCACGGTTCTGACAATCTACTCTCCTGCATCTCCAATGTCTGATAATTTGCTTCTTTTTTTCTTCACTTATCTAAAACCATATCTGAAGTCTAAATCCTTGTCTTCAAATTCTTATTAATTTTTCCTTCTAATTACATAAACCATGAATTCTTAAGGTTTAAGTTGACTCTGAGATTGTCCACTGATGCTTGAAATTGAGAAAATGCGGAACAATACAGGGGAAAGAGGCAAAAATTTCAAATCTTGCCCTTCTCCAGTTACAATATGGTCTATGCTCTATCATCTAATCCTTCTATGTCTGTTTCCTCATAAGCAAAAAACATGTAGGGTTGTATTTAGGAGCAAATAAGAGAAACTGGTATAATACTGAAACTCAACTAAGACGAAATGATGTTGGGAACGCCTGCCCCCCGGCGCGGTGCCAACGTGGCCAGGGCTCGCTACACTCACGTGATCGCGGGACCAGAGGGGGCGCAATCCTGCAGGTGGCTCCCTTCGTCCCTGACCTCCAGGCTCCGGGAGGCCGGGCAGCAGCACCTGCCCGACCTCCCCGGTGGGCGCCGCTTCCTCGGTCGCCCCTACCGGCCCTCGCGCGGCTCTAACGCCGCGATTGCGATGGAGAGCGCGGCGGCTGCGCTGTGCGCAGAGACCCTCGCGGACACCTGCTGCGCGGAAGGGCCCGGAAGCTCTGCTGCGGCCACCATCTCCCAGGACGACGGGGAGGGGGCTGACACAGATGCCGCCCTTTCCTGGCTTTGTCAGCATCACAATCTGTCCGCGGAGCTGCACAAACCCAGCGGGAGGAGGTCGCGGGCTGCTTCCGTGGCTGCCTGTGCGGACATTTCCATCAGGCAAATGACTTCTTCGCCACATTTTTTTCTAGGTTAATATCACCATAAGTCTCTCCATCTTTAATCCCCACAAGGTGAAGAGGAAAGAACATTGGTCGGCACAGCTGGGCTCTAGTTCTTACTCTTTTATTAGATAGATGTGTGTTTGGGCAAAATATTTGTCTTCCCTGTTCCTTCGATGTTTTTATTTTTGTACAATTGAGGAAGTAGACACAAATTGAATAACCTTTGGACTAAATTTAACAATTTAGTCTACAAACTTGAAGCGCTTTTGTTTAGTTAATGCTGTGATTTGATTTATTAAGTCTTGATTTTGAGGGCTGCTGTATGGGGCTTGGCCACCACTGCGGATCGTTTTCTACCGGTTTCTTGTGGACATTTGGATTGTTGACTCTGGGCCATTGGCACATATAGCTTGTACGACAACCTTATAAATCATCTCCAAGGCTAAATTTCCCATGTTAGAACTCTCTCCTGGATTCCTAGACTCTTATATCCTACTACCTACTAAATGTTTCTATATGGATTATCCGAAAGCACCCCAGATAAAAATGTAACCCGAAATGGACTCATCGTTCTCCCATTAAGCTTTTTCTATTTCCTCCACTCCAATTAATAGCATCACCATTTAGCTAACTACCCAAATCAGAGCATTGGAGTCACTCCCAAATTGAACCAATCTCCAAATCCTTTTAGTTCCTAAATACAGTTCAAAAATTTCCTCCTTGTCTTCATCTCCTGACTTTTCTAGTTTAAGCGTCATCCCTCTCCTGGAATACTGCAGACATCTTCTAACCCAGACAACCTGCTTTTAGCATAACAGCCTTCTCACTTCCATCCACAGTGTACCTGCTACATGTCTAATCATGATTCCACTTACGCTTCCACAGTACTCCATCACTTACAGGGTGCAACTCCAATAACTTAGCATGTCATTCTAGAGACATCATGATCTGCCCATGTCTACCCGCCCAGCCTCAGTTACCACATTCTCTTCATAAACACAGTGCTTCATCCTCATCAAGCCTCTTGCCCTTCTGCAAACATACCATGGTGTTTTTCCTTTGGTCAGATAAGGTCAAGTTGCCCTTGCAATATGAAAACATTTTGTCAATTTCTCTGAATGAATAAATCTCTGAATGAATAAATAAAGTTGGGTAAGCATTATCTTTTTTTTCTTGGCTAGTGTTAATCTATCCTTTTTCATTAAAAGCATTATCTTTTTTTTCTTGGCTAGTGTTAATCTATCCTTTTTCATTAAATGGTTGACTCAATTTTCAATGGTTGAAAACAATTTGTTTTCTTAAAATGTGTGTTTAATGTCTGTTCTCGGCAGTCTGAATCATTGAAAATTTGATTAATTAATAAAACAGAGGGGTTACTGTCAAATTATCTCGGTGTTTCTTCCTTTGCTTGTTTTTCTATAAACACGTCCTTCTGGGAAGTTTTTTTTTTTTTTTTTTTTTTTTAAATCTCCAGTTACTATAATCTTTATTGACAAACATTTCCTACCCTCTGCCACGTTATGAATAAAACCCGAAAGTTTTGGGTCTATTTGGTAAATAAGTGTGTTTATTGATTTCATATTCTTCCAGCCTAAAACTCATATCTAAAAGTCCCTTGTATTTCTCCCATTTTGTTCCACCATTTTCACTCTTTGTTTTTATTCTATCTCCTATTGGAACAATGGTTGATCTACTATCAGTCATTTGTACTTTACTACAAATGATTTTCAAAGGTTGAGCTGCTATTAATCTATTCCTAGGAGTACCTGAGAGTAGAAAAAAACAACTGTTTCAAATATTGACGTAGTCCAATTTGTTTGTTTTCTTTTTGGGAGTCTTTTGTGTGTTGTCTTAAAAAATTTTTTTCCAACCCAAATGTAATGAAGATATACTCCTATGTTATATGATAAAAGCTTTATTGTTCTGTTTACATTTAGTACTTTGAACCATCTGAAATTGATTTTTGTGTATGGTGTCAGGTAGAGGTTAAGGATCTTTTGTTCTTTTGTGCATATTAAGTTGATCTAACACCATTTATTGAAAACATTGTTCAATCCCTAATGCACTGCAGTATTGACTTTGTCATACATCATCTAACCATATATTTGTGGTTCTTTTTCCGGTCTCTATATTCTGTGTTGGCATATGTTTGTTTTTATGCCAATACCAGACAATTTTAATTCCAGTAGCTTTAAAGTAAATCTTGATACTTGATATTTTAAATCTTTCAGCTTCCTTCATCAGGATTGTTTTTGCTTTTATTGGCCCTTTGCAGTTCCATATACATTTGAGAACCAGTTTGTCAATTTCCATAAAATAACCGACTGTGAATTTTATCGGAATTTCATTACAGTTACAGAAAATTTGAAGAGAATTGACACCTTTACAATATTAAGCCTTTAAAAATCCATAAACATATCTCTTCATTTATTCTTGATTATACCCAGTGCAGTTTTATGGTTTTTTCTGCAAAAGTCTTGCCACACATTTGTTATATTTATGTCTCTTTTTAGCAGCATGGAATTAGATCTTTTTTTTTTAACCCGTTTTGATATACTTGTGCTTAAATCTGACATTGTCCTATATGTCTATTACCTGTTCCCTTTTACTCCACTCACCCTCTTTTGAAGTAATCAGGCATATAAAAACAATTCCATATCTCCACCTGTAGTCACCTGTTAACTGTGCATTGTATTAATTAATAGAACAGAGGCTTGCCTTAGAGATTGACATGCATCACTGTTCTTTGCTAATGCTGCCGGAATGCAAAACACCAGAAATGGATTGGCTTTTATAAAGGGGGTTTATTTGGTTACAAAGTTACAGTCTTAAGGCCATAAAATGTCCAAGGTAACACATCAACAATTGGGTACCTTCACTGGAGAAAGGCCAATGGAATCTGGAAAACCTCTGTTAGCTGGGAAGGCACGTGGCTGGCATCTGCTCCAGAGTTCTGGTTTCAAAATGACTTTCTCCCAGGATGTTCCTCCCTAGGTTTCAGCTTCTCTCCAAAATGTCACTCTTAGTTGCTCTTGGGGCGGTTGTCCTCTCTTAGCATCTCTGGAGCAAAAGTCTGCTTTCAAAGGCCATCTCCAAAATGTCTCTGTAAGCTGAAGCTCCTCTCTCAGTTCCTATATGTTCTTCAGAGCATCCCTCTTGGCTGTAGCAAGCTTGCTCCTTCTGTCTGAACTTATACTCTAGTAAACTAATCATGCTGAATGGGCGGGGGCCACACGTCCATGGAAATTACCCAGTCAGAGTTAGCACCTACAGTTGGGTGGGTCACATCTCCATGGCAACACTCAAAAAATTACAAGCTAATCAACACTAATAAGTCTGCCCACACAAGATTGCATCAAAGATAATGGCATTTTGGGGTACATAATACAATCAAAGCGGCACAATGTGAAAATCTCAAAAGAATCCCCAAAATCCTCAATGAGAAACAGTAAGGCTAATAGCCAACTTCTCAACATGAACAATTAAATACAGATCAGTAGGGTGACAACTTCAAATTACTGAAAGGAAATAATTTCTAAGGTATGATACTATAACTGAGTAAAATCATGCTTCAAAAATGAAGAAAAGTGAGGACATTTTTAGTAAAACAAAAACTGAGAGCACTTTCAGGTACAAATCTGCAGTGAAGGAAATACAAAAGGATGTTTTGGGGACAGAAAGAAAATTATCCCATGACTAGGGGGCCATGGATACAGAGAGGAGAAATATTTGTGGCTATGTATGCAATCCATCAGGGTCTGCCTTATGGTCAAAATTTTTCACTTATCTTCCATGAGCTAAGCACACCTAACCTCATTCTAGAACCCCAAAAGTTCTTGTTCATTTATTGCTCCTTAGGATTCTTGGAAGACTTTCTTTCTAGCCAAGAGAGCCTACAAGGTAAATCTGACATATTAACATTCTTGATTTTATTCTTTCTCCCTGTTCCGGTTTGCTAATGCTACCGGGGTGCAAAATACCAGAAATGGATTGGCTTTTACAAAAGGTGAGTTTTTTGGTTACATAGTTACAGTCTGAAGACCATAAAGTGTCCAAGGTAATGCATCAACAATAGGATACCTTCACTGAAGGATGGCCAACGGTGTCTGGAAAATCTCTATTAACTGGGAAGGCACGTAGCTGGCGTCTGCTCTGGAGTTCCGGTTCCAAAATGGCTTTCTCCCAGGACGTTCCTCTCTAGGCTGCAACTTCTCTTCAAAATGTCACTCTCAGGTGCTCTTGGGGCACTTGTCCTCTCTTAGCTTCTCGGAAGCAAAAGTCTGCTTTCAAAGGCCATCTCCAAAATGTCTCTGTAACTTGCAGCTCCTCTCTCAGCTCCTGTATAATTACTGTTCTGTAATTAAACATAGGCAATAATTTTCACTAATCCCATTGTCCTTATGTTTGCATTGCTTTTGTCAACAATTCAGCTGTAATTTTTTCCCCTGCTTTTCATTGAACAAGTGAGGTCCACACTTGGGAGACTTTTGGCTGCTCATTAGTTAAAAAACATTTTTAGAGAAGCTGTAGGTTTAGAAAAAAACCATGCAGAATATAGAGTTCCCATATAACCCCTCCTCACACCCACAGTTTTCCTGATTATCAAAACTTTGCATTAGTGCGGTACCTTTGTTACAACTGATAAAACATTATTAAAATTGAACCATTAACTACAGTCCATAGTTTACTTTAGGGTTCACTGTTTGTGTTGTACAGTCCTATGATTTTTTAAAAACTTCATTCTCATAACATATATACACCTTATAATATCCCTTTTTAACCTCATCCACAGTTGCCATTTTTTTCCTTTATTCAATTTTATTGAGATTATTCACATATGATACAATTATCCAAAGTGTACAATCAATTGTTCATGGTACCATTATATGGTTGTGCATTCATCACCACAATTAATTTTTTTTTCAATTTTAGAATATTTTCATTACTCCAGAAAAGAAATAAAAATAAGAAAGAAAACTCAAATCATCCCATACCCCTACCCCCCCATTATTGATTCATAATATTGGTATAGTACATTTGTTACTGTCGAAATAATATTCAAATACTACTAACTGTAGTACATAGTTTGCAATAAGTAGATTTTCCCCCATATACCCCTCTATTATTAACTTCTAGTAATAGTGTCATACATTTGTTCTAGTTCATGAAAGAAATTTCTAATATTTGTACAGTTAATTACAGACATTGTCCACCATTCCCATGTTTTAACCTCTAAATTTCCTTCTGGACATATATGATTCTAAACTTCCCCTTTCCACCACATTCACACACCATTCAGCACTGTTATTCTCACAATAACATGCTACTGTCACCTCTGTCCATTTCCAAATGCTTAAGCTCAACCTATTTAAAGACATTCTGCACATATTAAGCAACGGCTCCCCATTTTTCAGTCTCATTCTATATCCTGGTAACTTACATCGCATGTCTATGACTTTACATATTATAATTAGTTCATATCAGTGAGATTATACAATATTTGTCCTTTTGTGTCTGACTTATTTCACTCAACATAATGTCCTCAAGGTTCATCCATCAACCCGTTTTTTTTCTTAAGACAGTTTTATTCATCCACCATATATTCCATCCTAAGTAAACAACCAATTGTTCCCTGTATAATCACGTAGTTATACGTTCACCACCACCACCACTATCTATATAAGGGCATTTCCATTTCCTCCACAAAGAAAGAGGAAGAGTCAAAAAAGTAGAAAGACAAAAGAAAAAAAAAGAAAACAAATGACAGCTAAAAAGCACCAAAAGATGAAAAAATTAAGGTACAATAAAAAAGTGAGACAATATCACCAATGCTAAGAATCCCATACCCCACTCTTATATACCCCTCTTATAGTCATTTAGCTTTAGTATATTGCCTTTGTTACATTAAAGGAAGCATAATACAATGTTTCTTTTAACTAGAGACTCTAGCTTGCATTGATTGTATTTCCCCCGAATACCACCCCATTTTTAACACTTTGCAAGGTTGACATTCATTTGTTCTCCCTCATGTAAAAACATATTTGTACCTTTTATCACAATCATTGACTGCTCTAGGTTTCACTAAGCTATACAGTCCCAGTCTTTATCTTCCCTCTTTCCTTCTGGTGTCCTACATGCCCCCAATCCTCCTCTTTCAACCATACTCATAGCCATCTTTTTCAGTGTATTTACATTATTGTAAATACACTACCATCACCCAAAATTGTGCTCTAAACCTCTCACTCCCGTCTTTTCCTATCTGTTGTAGTGCTCCCATTAATATTTCCTGCAGAGCAAGTATCTTGTTCACAAACTCTCTCATTGTCTGTCAGAGAATATTTTGAACTCTCCCGCACATCTGAAGGATAGTTTTGCTGGATATAGTATTCTTGGTTATTGTTTTTTCTCTTTCAGTATCTTAAATATATTGCCCCACTTCCTTCTTGCCTCCATGGTTCTACTGAGAAATCTGCACAGTCTTATCAAGCTTCCCTTGCATGTGATGGATTGCTTTTCTCTTGCTGCTTCCAGGATTCTCTTTGTCTTTGATGTTTGGTAATCTGATTATTAAGTATCTTGGTGTAGGTCTATTCAGATCTATTTTGTTTGGGGTACACTGCACTTCCTGGATCTGTAATTCTATGTTTTTCATAAGAGATGGGAAATTTTCAGCAATTATTTCCTCCATTATTGCCGCTACCCCTTTTCCATTCTCTTCTCCTTCTGGGACACCCATGACACGTACATTCATATGCTTCATGTTGTCATTCAATTCCCTGAGATGTTGCTCATATTTTTCCATTCTTTTCCCTATCTGTTTTTTTGTGTGTAGGATTTCAGGTGTCCTGTTCTCCAGTTCATGAATGTTTTCTTCTGCCTCTTCAAATCTGCTGCTCCATTGTGTTTTTCATCTCTTGTGTTGTGCTTTTCATTTCCATAGGTTCTGCCAATTGTTTTTTCAAACTTTCAAGTTCTTCCTTATGTTCACCCAATGCTTTCTTTATATCCTTCCTTTTCTTCCCTCAACTCACTGAATTGGTTTTTGAATTGTTTTAGCATATTTATTTGAAGATCTTTAATTAGTTGTTTCAATTCCTGTATCTCAGTTGATGTGTAAGTTTTTTCCTTTGACTGGGCCATATCTTCACTTTTCTGAGTGTGAGTTGTAGTTTTTTGTTGTCTAGGCATCTGGTTTCCTTAACTACCCCAATCAGATTTTCCCAGACCAGAACAGGCTCAGGTCTCAGGAAGAGGCTGTATTCAGTATCAGGTTTCCCTGAGGGGGTATCCTAGAAGATTGACAGACTTTCCTGTGAGGCCTCTAGACACTGTGCTTTTCCTGACCTGCCCAGAAGGTGGTGCATATCAGCCCAGTGCTCCCCACTGGTGTAAAGAGGTGTGGTCCCTTGAATTCTCGGCAGACCATGTCCTGACCAGAGACTGGGGGTGTCAGAAGCCAAGCTTAAGTTGTTTCTGGTTTGATTGTTTGTTTTCTCCCAGGCCCTGGGGTCTGAGTTCTGAAGGAAGGGCAGCCACTTGAGCTGGGCCCTGCCCCTCTCCTCTTAGAGAAGATCCACCCCTTAGGGAGTTATTTTCTGGATTTGAATTACTCCTTTCTCTGTTAACTCCACCCCTGCCTGGGTCAGCGCACTGAGAACTTAAGATGCCTGAGGATTTCTCCGCTGAGCCACTCAGATTGAGAGAGGAAAAAAAGGAGAAAGTCCCCTTTCAGAGCTAGTTCCTGGCCCCCCCAGTTTTGCTTGTCAGCCAGATGTAGTACCAGGTCCTCCATGCTCCTTTTCTTGGGACACAGCCATTTTCCAATATTCTAAGCTCAGCTGTCTCCAAAAGCCTCTGCATTTTTTTCCCTCAGCCCCACCTTCTCTCTACTGGGAGCGACCTCAGGGTACTTTGCTGCTTGTAAGGGGTTTATCTGTGCTGTAGCTTGTATTCAGCAGTCCACATTTGTTAATTAAAATTGCAGTTGGAGCTTGGCTGAACTACACTCCCTTCCTCCCAGCAGGGACTGCTTCTTTCTCCTATGGCAAAGTTTTGCAGCTCCACCTGCTGTGCCAGTGGGGAAGGGGCACTGGTTGCACAATTTTTACTTACAGCTTTTATGCTGTGATCTTAGCCATTCCATCCATTCCAGGCTGGTGTACAATGTGTGAACAGTCACAATTGTCCTCTAACAGTTCTTCCAGACTATTTACTAGTTGTTCCTGGCTATTTACTAGTTGCTCTAGAGGACTAACTAAATTCCACACCTCTCTATGCCACCATCTTGCCCTACCTACTGCCATTCCTTTTATTGCTGTTTTTTTGAAGGCATCTTCTCTTTCCTCCTCATGTGCTTTTTTTTCCGTGGTTGGCTTTATGCAATTTTACAATGATATTCATAGGTGTGGGTTTCTTGGTCATTTTTTAGCTTAGAATTTGTAGCCCTTCTTGAATCTGCAATTTGTCATTCTTTTATCAGCTTGGGAAAATTCTCAGACATTGTCTCTTCAAATATTACTTTTATCTCTACACTCCTTCTGAAATTACAAATACATGATATCAGACTTTTCATCAGTACATTTATCTTACTTTTCCCACTCCTTTGTATTTTCTATCATTTTATCTGTCCATGATTCATGATTTTCCCTGATTTTCCCTTCTGCTCTATCTTCCAGCTCACTAATTTTTGTTTCAGTTATGTCTAGTTGATTTATGTTTATGATTTTCATTTCTTTGCCAAAACTTTATCATTTAACTTTTTGCACATAATTGTTACACTTCTTTTAAAGTCCAAATTTGGTAATTCTCTTATGTAGATCTATTGTAGGTCTCTGTTGCATTCTCAGATTGAAGTCAATTCTTGTTTCACTCATAATTCCAGACACTGTGTATGAAAAACTGTCACAATAACCTAAGGTCTCAGTAATGCTACCTTCTTCCTGAGATGATTTGTCTTTGGTGGAATATTAGGTTTGGGGAAGTTTGCTTTAACATAATCTTTGAGCTGTTTTGCAGCTGGGCATTAGTATATTAGAAGTATTGCCCATTTTTGCTCACCTTTACTGCTAGGATATAGCCCTTCCAAAAGTCCTGGGTGTTTACAAACTTCTTACCACTTGGTGAGCCTGAACTCCAGTTACTATTTTTGAAACCCTGTGAGAATACTGGAGTTTCTGCTTAGCTTAACCTCATCTGATGAGTATGATTTTCTCTTGGGGGAAAGCTGTGCCAAAAGTCAGGATCACTTTTTGGCTTCATCTCTGTAATCTTAGCTCCCTTAAATTCTAAATCTTCAACTTTAAAGACAAATTTTTAAAAATTTTGCCTTGCTTTATTGTTCTTTGTAGGAGTCTTGGGCTTCAAAAAGCTAGCCCTGAATTGCTGGAAATGGAAATCCTCCCATTTCCATACTTTAATTACCAACCAAATCCATCTCTCTGGTTAACCCTTCTCCTAACCTCCAGATATGTATTTTGAACTGCTTAATGGACATCCCGTAGTTATCTCAAACTCAACTTATCCAAAATTGAATTGATCAGTCCTCAATCCCGCTGTCTTCAACATTTTGTATCACTGCAGCTGTCACCCAATCCAGAAACTTTGGGCTTACTTTAGATTCTTAACATTCGTAGCTTACATTTAATCAGTCAACAAATTTAAAACTTCCTCTTTTTCATTTCTTGTTTGAATAATTGTGATGGTTATCCATTATTCTCTTCCAGTCTCCAGCTGCTCTTCTCAAATTTATTCTTTCCAATGCATTCCCCTTTATTTCACACTTGTCCACAAATGTAAACCTGAGTCGATAATCTCCCTACTTAGAACTCTTCAATGACTCCCTACTGTCAGCAAGTTATAGTTCTTATATTTTAATTGATTCTTTTGCATGAGCTAATTCTTCTATTTGAAACACCCTCCCCACCTTCCAATTTGCTTGGTAAATTCCTATTAATCACCTTCTCAGAGAGCATATCCTTCACTAATACTGTAGGCTCTCTTATTTCCCAACAGGATCATTCTCTCTTCTGTGCTACATCTATTTTTTCTTACCTCTGTTAATGCTTGCATCACACTGCATAGTCTTGTTTTGTTACCTGTTTTTTCTCTCCCCTAGAACAGGTGCCTTATTATTCTTTAATACTCCAGGGTTTAATATATCCACTGGCAAATAGTACACACTCAATGTGAGTTGAACTGAAATAAATGAACTAGGCATTGGACTTTTTAGAAGGAAGCAATCTTAATTTACAGTATTAGATTACAACTGATAAAGCATCTTGAAAGACAAAGGTAGAAAACAAACCAACAAGCAACAGACCTCTTAAAAGAGAGCTACATGTACCCACTGACATGATTAGTGCTACTGACCCAAGGCTTTCTGAAGTAATGTTCCATACAGGAGTGGAGGGTGAATCTGAATTCAGAACAGATACCCCAGGAAATTCTCCTTATTGTGGAAAGGCAGTTAGTTTGCTTTGAGAAGCTACTGAACAGATGATCTAAGCAATGACAGGGAATAAGAAGCAAGGGGAATGAAGGGGGAAGAAAGACAGCAGAGACTTTCAGGGAGGAAGGAACTTTAATGAGGCAAGGAGAGGCCAAAGATGAACACTGAAGGGAATATGAATCGGAGGCCTTTTTGATTCACTCTTTTCTCAGTAGAAGCTAGTTCAGGTATAAAAAGCTCAGACTGTGAAATGTGCTCTTTACCTGTAGGGACATAAATTATTTCAAGTTTCCCAAGAATTCTATAAAATCACACTCCAGATATTTATAGCATGTGCTCTAAAGAAAATCACAAATCTTTTTTTGTTGTCTCTTACAAAAGCTTCATTATAGAGAGTTGACAGCTACTTAGGACATCTAGATAACAAATTCTTCCTCTTAGTAATTTCATATTTAAATAGGAAAAAGCTCTCTCCTTGGAGCCTAGAAAAATATGTGCAGGGACATTTCTTGAATACTGAGGAAAAAAATCCAACTTTTTTTTTGTATTTTCTTTTGCACTAAATCTCTGGGCTTTGTAGCAGCTTTGTTATACAGAGATAACATTAGGGCCCATATCAGGTATCAGCACCAGGAAAAATCTTACATTTCAAGTTTTCAAAAAGTGCTCTCAGCTTCTTCTGCAGGTGTTAGAGCATCTTCATTACGTGGACTCTGGAAAAAAAAATTAATCTCTTACAAATCACGTCATTTTCTTAAACTCATATAAGTAATAAATACATTTTTTTAAAATAATATAGGCAATATTGATGTTTACAGGGTAAAATGTTAAAATGCCATTTGTCTTCACTCCCCACCTCAACCCACTCTTTTAATTCCTATTGAATCACTTTCAACTTTAGCATATTTATAGAATTTTATAATAAAAAAAACCCATGTTTTTCTTGAACATGAACAGATGCCACCATTCCAGAATTCCCTTCTCATGACATCTCCCAATTATTACCTATTCTTTCCCTCTTAAGGAAACCTCTATCTTGACTTTTAGGTAATTAAACCTTACTTTTCTTTCTAGTTTTACCAACTAAGCATGCATTCTTAAATATTCTAGCCTAGCTTTATTTTTGCCTGGTTTCAAAATTCATGTGAATGGTGTAAAGTATGTATTATTTTGAATCTGCCTTTTCATACTTTTTTATATTAGTGAGATAATCCAAGTTAAGTGTAGTTATAGTTCATTTCAATTGTTATGTAGAAATCTGTTGGTAGAATATACTTCAATTTATTCACCATTAACTCATTTGGGTTGTTTCCACTTTGGGGCCTTTATAAATAATACTGCTATAACTATTTCTATATCTTGGTACATAGGTGCAGACATTTCTGTTATGTATATACCAAAGATTAAAATTACTCATCACAGGATATGCACATCTTCACCTTTAGTAGAAAATGTTCAAAAGGTTTTCAAAGTGGTTGAAATAATTTATACTCCTACCAGGAGTGTGTGATAGATTTCTTTTATCCATAGTCCTTGCCAGCATTTGGAATTATCAGTATTTTGAAATTTAGTCATTTTTATAGATACATAATAGTAGTTTAATGTAGTTTTATTTTAATGTTATTATTGAAATAGTTGGATTTATATCTGACTTTTTTTTATTGGTTTTCTAGGAGTCTCAAGTCTTTTGTGTTCCTCTTTTTTAATTGAAGAGATACTTTCTATATACCATTTTAATTCTTTTGTCCACTTTTTACTGTATTTTAGTTTTCTTAGATGTTGCTCTAGGGATTACAATATGCATCTTAATTTACCCCAATCTACTTCAATTAATACTAATTTAATTTCAGTAAAATATGGCATCTTTCTTACATATAGCTCTATTCCTTCTCTCTTCCATTGTACTATTTTCAAATATATTACATCTAAATATGTAATATATACTCAACATATAATACATGTAAATATATAATATACACTCAATGGTATATATAATATATACTCAAAATACAGTGTTGCAATTATTGCTTTATGTAATCTGATCTCTTTTAAAAATTTAGGAGAAACTATATATCCATAGAGAAGAGATTGGCAGGCAGTCTGTGACATGTGGGCCAAACCTGGCCTAATTCTTATCTTTATAAATAAAGTTCTATTGGAACAAAGCCATGCCCAGTTATTTATGTAAATAAAAAAATGCCTGCTTTTGTGCTATAAGGCAGGGTTGAGTAGTTGTAGCAGATGGAATTAAGGATGCTAATCAGTTTACCTTTTTAAGAAGTTATCCCGGTTTGTCTGGGTAGGCCCAGGGCAATTTATGCAACTGTCTTTTAAGTCCACTGAGAAGAAAACACGATGGATATATTTATGCTGTGCTTTATAATTATCTACACACTTATATTTACAGTTGTTCTTCACTTTTTTGTGTGTATTTGAGTTCCATCTGATGTTACTTCCTTTAAGTGTAAAGTAACTTCCATTAGTATTTCTTGTAAGGAAGTACTATTAATTACATTCTTCATCTTTGTTCATCCATGCATGTCTTTATTTCAACTTCTGAAGACAGTTTTAATGGATATTGTTTTAGTTTACTAGGCTGCTCAAGAAATATCATGAAATGGTTGGGTTAAACAATGGAAATTTATTTGCTAATGGTTTTGAGGCTAAAAGAAAGTCCAATTCATGGCGTCTTCAATTCTCCCCAAAAACTGTGGCATTTTGGGGCTGGTGACTCTTGGTCCTTCGCTTGTCACATGGCAGTGCACATGGTGGCCTCTCCTGGCTTCTCTGTTCTCTTCTGGGTTTTTTCTTGATTTCAGCTTCTTACTTCCTGTGGCATTCTCTCACTGTCTGAATTTCATTCTGCTTATAAAGGACTCCAGTAATAGGATTAAGACTCATTCTTAATGGGCTAGGCCACACTTTAACCGAAGTAATCTAATCAAAAGGTCCTACTTACAATGGGTTCACATCCACAAAAATACATTCAATTTAAGAACATGCTTTTCTGGGGTACATACAACTTCAAATCACCACAGACACAGAATTCTTGTTTGGCAGATCCCCCCCCCCCCCTTTAATATGCCATCCCACTATCTTCTGGCTTCAGTTGTTTCTGAGGAGAAGTCTTCTGTTAACCTTATCGTGGTTCCCTTGTATACAGAGTCATTTTGTTTCTTCCACTTTCAAGGTTTTCTCTTTTTTGCATCAGTTTGATTCTGATATGTCTAGGTGTGTATCTCTTTGTGTTTATTCTACCTGGAGATAGATTCTTAAATGTCTAGATTAATATTTTTCATGAAATTTGGGAGGCTTTTGGCCAATATTTCTACAATTTTTTTCTGCTCCTCACTACCCCTTTTATGGAACTCTCATATGTACATATGTCCCAAAGGTCTCTGAGGCTCTGTTCATTTTTCTTCATTTTCTTTCTTTCTCTTCTTCAGACTGGATGATCTTTATTGTTCTATTTTCTTGTTTGCTTATCTTGTCTTCTGTCAGCTCAAATCTGTTATTGAGCCTTTCTCGTGAGTTTTTCCCCTCATATATTATACTTTTCAACTCAAGGATTTTCATTTGTTTCTTTTTTATAATGTCTATCTCTATTTTATTGCTGTTCTCACTTGAGGAGTCATTGTTGCCATCCTTTCCTTTAATTATTTAAACATGGTTTCCTTTAGTTCTTTGAAATATTTGTGAAGTCCAACATTTTTTATCTCCTCACTCAAAAGACTATCTCTATTGACTGTATTTTTCAAGTGAATGAATCATTCTTTCCAATTTCTTTGCACAGGCCATACTTTTTTTTTGTTGAATCTGGAAATTTCAGATAATATAGCAACTTTGGATTTTGATTGTTCCCTCCCCCAACTCCCCTACTAAGAGGTAGTTGTTATTGTTTTTTTTTCCCCAAACTGACTTGTTTATACCAATTGTGTGGAATCTGTTTCCCTTGCATTGTGTTGCCTTTGATATATAGGCTCATTTTTTCCTGTTTTTAGTCTTCCTTTTTATTTTTAAGCCTGGCTTCCTAGGTTTCCAAACATTTTGTCAGCATAAGTGGTCAGCCTATGATTGGTCAGAGGTTGTGCTTAAACATGTTAAGCCAGCAAGACTTCAACCCTTTGCCAATACATCGGTGTAGCTTGAGACATGTACTCGAAGTTTAGGCAGTTTAAAAGTTTGACCTTACTTTTACTTTGTGTTGGCAAGGCCTCTCATTTAGCCAGAGATGAATAGCTTACTGGGGACCTTTCTAGACTCCTTGGTGTATACATAAACTCACACATGTGTACAACCTTCCAGACCACTAGGGATAAGTAGGATATTATCAAGGCCTTCTTTGCCTTATCCTCTGGATTTCCTTGTTAAATTTCTGGTTGGCTGCTGATAAATTTCTTGCCCCAACTAGCACCGAATCACAGTCAGGCTATGTGTGCTGTTGGCCTTTCCTGACTTTTCACCACTGAGATCACTATTGTTTTTTTTTGTTTTTTTTTATCTTCATTTTATTGAGATATATTCACATACCACGCAGTCATACAAAACAAATCGTACTTTCGATTGTTTACAGTACCATTACATAGTTGTACATTCATCACCTAAATCAATCCCTGACACCTTCATTAGCACACATACAAAAATAACAAGAATAATAATTAGAGTGAAAAAGAGCAATTGAAGTAAAAAAGAACACTGGGTACCTTTGTCTGTTTGTTTCCTTCCCCTATTTTTCTACTCATCCATCCATAAACTAGACAAAGGGGAGTGTGGTCCTTATGGCTTTCCCAATCCCATTGTCACCCCTCATAAGCTACATTTTTATACAACTGTCTTCAAGATTCATGGGTTCTGGGTTGTAGTTTGATAGTTTCAGGTATCCACCACCAGCTACCCCAATTCTTTAGAACCTAAAAAGGGTTGTCTAAAGTGTGCATAAGAGTACCCAGCAGAGTGACCTCTCGGCTCCTTTTGGAATCTCTCTGCCACTGAAGCTTATTTCATTTCCTTTCACATCCCCCTTTTGGTCAAGAAGATGTTCTCCGTCCCACGATGCCAGGTCTACATTCCTCCCCGGGAGTCATATTCCACATTGCCAGGGAGATTCACTCCCCTGGGTGTCTGATCCCACGTAGGGGGGAGGGCAGTGATTTCACCTTTCAAGTTGGCTTAGCCAGAGAGACAGGGCCACATCTGAGCAACAGAGGCATTCGGAAGGAGGCTCTTAGGCACAACCATAGGGAGGTCTAGCCTTTCCTTTGCAGCAACCGTCTTCCCAAGGGTAAAACCTATGGTAGAGGGCTCAACCCATCAAACCACCAGCCCCCTATATCTGTGGTCATGTTAGCAACCATTGAGGTGGGGTAGGCGAATACCCCTGCATTCTCCACAGGCTCCTCAAGGGGGCACTACATCTTTTTTTCCCCTTGTTTTTCTTTTTTTTAACTTTCCCTTCTTTTTTAAATCAACTGTATGAAAAAAAAGTTAAAAAGAAAACAAACATACAATAAAAGAACATTTCAAAGAGACCATAACAAGGGAGTAAGAAAAAGACAACTAACCTAAGATAACTGACTTACTTCCAACATGTTCCTAATTTACCCCAAGAAAGTTACATAATATAGCAACATTTCTGTGAACTTGTTCCTACTATATCCATCAGAAATTAACAGACCATAGTCATTCCTGGGCATCCCCAGAACGTTAAATAGCTTATCTGTTCTTCTTGGATTATTGTTCCCCCTTCCTTAATTGCTCTCTATTGCTAGTTCCCCTACATTCTACATTATAAACCATTTGTTTTACATTTTTCAAAGTTCACATTAGTGGTAGCATATAATATTTCTCTTTTTGTGCCTGGCTTATTTTGCTCAGCATTATGTCTTCAAGGTTCATCCATGTTGTCATATGTTTCACGAGATCGTTCCTTCTTACTGCCGTGTAGTATTCCATCGTTTGTATATACCACATTTTATTTATCCCCTCATCTGTTGAAGGACATTTGGGTTGTTTCCATCTCTTGGCAATTGTGAATAATGCTGCTATGAACATTGGCGTGAGGATATCTGTTCGTGTCACTGCTTTCCGATCTTCCGGGTATATACCGAGAAGTGCAATCGCTGGATCGAATGGTAACTCTATATCTAGTTTTCTAAGGAACTGCCAGACTGACTTCCAGAGTGGCTGAACCATTATACAGTCCCACCAACAATGAATAAGAGTTCCAATTTCTCCACATCCCCTCCAGCATTTGTAGTTTCCTGTTTGTTTAATGGCAGCCATTCTAACCAGTGTTAGATGGTATCTCATTGTGGTCTTAATTTGCATCTCTCTAATAGCTAGTGAAGCTGAACATTTTTTCATGTGTTTCTTGGCCATTTGTATTTCCTCTTCAGAGAACTGTCTTTTCATATCTTTTGCCCATTTTATAATTGGGCCGACTGTACTATTGTCATTGAGTTGTAGGATTTCTTTATATATGCAAAATATCAGTCTTTTGTCAGATACATGGTTTCCAAAAATTTTTTCCCATTGAGTTGGCTGCCTCTTTACCTTTTTGAGAAATTCCTTTGAGGTGCAGAAACTTCTAAGCTTGAGGAGTTCCCATTTATCTATTTTCTCTTTTGTTGCTTGTGCTTTGGGTGTAAAGTCTAGGAAGTGGCCGCCTAATACAAGGTCTTGAAGATGTTTCCCTACATTATCTTCTAGGAGTTTTATGATACTTTCTTTTATATTGAGATCTTTGGTCCATTTTGAGTTAATTTTTGTGTAGGGTGTGAGGTAGGGGTCCTCTTTCATTCTTTTGGATATGGATATCCAACTCTCCCAGCCCCATTTGTTGAAAAGACCATTATGACTCAGTTCAGTGACTTTGGGGGCCTTATCAAAGATCAGTCGGCCATAGATCTGAGGGTCTATCTCCGAATTCTCAATTCGATTCCATTGATCTATATGTCTGTCTTTGTGCCAGTACCATGCTGTTTTGGCAACTGTGGCTTTATAATAAGCTTCAAAGTCAGGGAGTGTAAGTCCTCCCACTTCGTTTTTCTTTTTTAGAGTGTCTTTAGCAATTTGAGGCATCTTCCCTTTCCAAATAAATTTGATAACTAGCTTTTCCAAGTCTGCAAAGTAGGTTGTTGGAATTTTGATTGGGATTGCATTGAATCTGTAGATGAGTTTGGGTAGAATTGACATCTTAATGACATTTAGCCTTCCTATCCATGAACATGGAATATTTTTCCATCTTTCAAGGTCCCCTTCTATTTCTTTTAGTAGAGTTATGTAGTTTTCTTTGTATAGGTCTTTTACATCTTTGGTTAAGTTTATTCCTAGGTACTTGATTTTTTTAGTTGCTATTGAAAATGGTATCTTTTTCTTGAGTGTCTCTTCAGTTTGTTCATTTCTAGTATATAGAAACATTACTGACTTATGTGCATTAATCTTGTATCCCGCTACTTTGCTAAACTTGTTTACTAGCTCTAGTAGATGTATCGTCGATTTCTCAGGGTTTTCTAGATATAAGATCATATCATCTGCAAACAATGACAGTTTTACTTCTTCTTTTCCAATTTGGATGCCTTTTATTTCTTTGTCTTGCCGGATTGCCCTGGCTAGCACTTCCAGCACAATGTTGAATAACAGTGGTGACAGTGGGCATCCTTGTCTTGTTCCTGATCTTAGAGGGAAGGCTTTCAGTCTCTCACCATTGAGTACTATACTGGCTGTGGGTTTTTCATATATGCTCTTTATCATGTTGAGGAAGTTTCCTTCAATTCCTACCTTTTGAAGTGTTTTTATCAAAAATGGATGTTGGATTTTGTCAAATGCTTTTTCAGCATCTATTGAGATGATCAATTGATTTTTCCCTTTTGACTTGTTAATGTGTTGTAATACATTGATTGATTTTCTTATGTTGAACCATCCTTGCATGCCTGGAATGAACCCCACTTGGTCATGGTGTAAGATTTTTTTAATGTGACTTTGGATTCGATTTGCAAGTATTGTGTTGAGGATTTTTGCATCTATATTCACTAGGGAGATTGGCCGGTAGTTTTCCTTTTTTGTAGCATCTTTGCCTGGTTTGGGTATTAGATTGATGTTAGCTTCATAAAATGAGTTAGGTAGTGTTCCATTTTCTTCAATGTTTTGAAAGAGTTTGAGTAAGATTGGTGTCAGTTGTTTCTGGAAAGTTTGGTAGAATTCCCCTGTGAAGCCATCTGGCCTTGGGCATTTATTTGTGGGAAGATTTTTGATGACTGATTGGATCTCTTTGCTTGTGATGGGTTGGTTGAGGTCTTCTATTTCTTCTCTGGTCAGTCTAGGTTGTTCATATGTTTCCAGGAAATTGTCCATTTCCTCTACATTATCCAGTTTGTTGCCATACAGTTGTTCATAACATCCTCTTATAATTTTTTTAATTTCTTCAGGATCGGCAGTTATGTCACCATTTTCATTCATTATTTTGTTTATATGGGTCTTCTCTCTTTTTGATTTTGTCAGTCTAGCTAGGGGCTTGTCAATCTTGTTGATCTTCTCAAAGAACCAACTTTTGGTGATATTTATCCTCTCTATTGTTTTTTTGTTCTCTATGTCATTTATTTCTGCTTTAATCCTTGTTATTTCTTTTCTTGTACTTGGTTTAGGATTGGTTTGCTGTTCATTTTCTAGCTTCTTCAGTTGATCCATTAGTTCTTTGATTTTGGCTCTTTCTTCCTTTTTAATATATGCATTTAGTGCTATAAATTTCCCCCTTAGCACTGCTTTTGCTGCATCCCATAGGTTTTGGTATGTTGTGTTCTCATTTTCATTTGTCTCTATATATTTCGCAATTTCTCTTGCTATTTCTTCTTTAACCCACTGATTGTTTAGGAGTGTGTTGTTTAACCTCCAGGTATTTGTGAATTTTCTAAGTCTCTGATGGTTATTGACTTCTAATTGTATTCCATTGTGGTCAGAGAATGTGCTTTGAATAATTTCAATCTTTTTAAATTTATTGAGGCTTGTTTTATGTCCCAGCATATGATCTATTCTGGAGAAAGTTCCATGAGCACTAGAAAAGTATGTGTATCCTGGTGATTTGGGATGTAATGTCCTGTATATGTCTGTTAAATCTAATTCATTTATCAGATTGTTTAGGTTTTCAATTTCCTTATTGGTCTTCGGTCTGGTTGATCTATCTATAGGAGAGAGTGATGTGTTGAAGTCTCCCACAATTATTGTGGAAACATCAATTGCTTCCTTCAGTTTTGCCAGTGTTTCTCTCATGTATTTTGTGGCACCTTGTTTGGGTGCATAGACATTTACGATTGTTATTTCTTCTAGCTGAATTGCCCCTTTTATTAGTATGCAGTGGCCTTCTTTGTCTCTCAAAACATCCCTGCATTGGAAGTCTATTTTATCTGAGATTAATATTGCTACACCTGCTTTCTTTTGGCTGTAGCTTGCATGAAATATTTTTTTCCATCCTTTCACTTTCAGTTTCTTTGTGTCCCTGTGTCTAAGATGAGTCTCTTGTATGCAACATATTGATGGTTCATTTTTTTTGATCCATTCTGCGAATCTATATCTTTTAATTGGGGAGTTTAATCCATTTACATTCAACGTTATAACCGTGAAGGCATTTCTTGAATCGGCCATCTTATCCTTTGGTTTATGTTTGTCATATATATTTTTCCCCTCTCTCTATTAATATCCTTTATTGTACCCATACCGAATCTCTTTAGTACTGAACCTTTCTCCAAGTCTCTCTGTCCTTTCTTTGTTTCTCTGTCTGCAGGGTCCCCTTTAGTATCTCCAGTAGGGTTGGTCTCTTGTTAGCAAATTCTCTCAGCATTTGTTTGTCTGTGAAAAATTTAAGCTCTCCCTCAAATTTGAAGGAGAGCTTTGCTGGATAAAGTATTCTTGGCTGGAAATTTTTCTCACTCAGAATTTTAAATATATCGTGCCACTGCCTTCTCGCTTGCATGGTGGCTGCTGAGTAGTCACTACTTAGTCTTATGCTGTTTCCTTTGTATGTGGTGAATTGCTTTTCTCTTGCTGCTTTCAGAACTTGCTCCTTCTCTTCTGTGTTTGACAGTGTGATCAGTATATGTCTCGGAGTGGGTTTATTTGGATTTATTCTATTTGGAGTTCACTGAGCATTTATGATTTGTGTATTTATGTTGTTTAGAAGATTTGGGAAGTTTTCCCCAACAATTTCTTTGAATACTCTTCCTACACCTTTACCCTTTTCTTCCCCTTCTGGGACACCAATGAGTCTTATATTCGGATGTTTCATATTATCTATCATATTGCTGAGGTCCATTTCGATTTTTTCATTTTTTTTCCCCATTCTTTCTTTTATGCTTTCAATTTCCATTCTGTCATCTTCCAGGTCACTGATTCGTTGTTCAACTTCCTCTAGTCTTGTACTATGAGTGTCCAGAATCTTTTTAATTTGGTCAACAGTTTCTTTAATTTCCATAAGATCATCCATTTTTTTATTTAGTCTTGCAATGTCTTCTTTATGCTCTTCTAGGGTCTTCTTGATTTCCTTTGTATCCCATACTATCGTCTCATTGTTCATCTTTAGTTCTTTGAGTAGCTGCTCTAGGTGCTGTGTCTCTTCTGATCTTCTGATTTGGGTACTTGGGCTTGGGTTATTCATATCGTCTGTTTTTTTCATATGCTTTATAATTTTCTGTTGTTTTTGGCCTCGTGGCATTTGCTGAACTTGATAGGGTTCTTTTAGGATTTGTAGACCAATTGAAGTCCTTATCTCTAATTTATCAGATCTACAGCTTTATGGAGTACACTTTCTCTAACTAACCAGCAGGTGGCGTCCACGAGCCACCTGTTCTCCACAAGCCAGTTCTCCCCTGCTTAGCCTTTTTGGTGAGTGGGGGAGTGAGTCTTGTGGGGTCCAATTGGTGTACGAAGCTTGCGTGTGTAGTTGGTGTTGCCCGCTCTGTATATGGGGAGTGTTTCTGGGTAGTCAGGGAGGGGGGGGTGGCCCTAACAATCAAATCTCTCTGGTGATCCTAGAGTTTTAAAGCTGCTGCAATAGTCTAATCCTTCAGTTCAGTCCTGCCACAGTTTGTCTCTGCCACTGACCCACTAGTCCTTGGTATTGGCGTATGGCTCCTGAGACTTGCAAGTGGGCCCCTCTTCCAGGCTGTGCACCCCAGGTCCTCTGTTGAGGGATGACTGTGCTATGTCACAGGTGAGTGCCATTCCCCCAGGGCAGTTCTGGGCTGCTGGGCTGTGTAGGGAGGCTCCCAGTCTGCTGAAATGATGGCTGAATGGGGCTTTGTTAATTCACACTGCTCCACCTTCCCAACTCTGGGACAATCAGCTGAGGTTGCAGGGAAGGCTAATGTCCACACCCAGTTTTGTGGTGTGTGCCTGTTATTTGAAGCACTTCCGTCACACTGGGTTGTCTGGGGCAGCTCTGGGCTATGGGGCTGGCAATGGGCAGGAGTGTTTCCTGTCCACCAGGATGATGGCTGTGAGCGGACACCCCCCTTTTCTTGGGAAGTTGTGGTGTTTAGTGAATTTTCTCAGCCACTGGATTATTGCCTTTTGTCTCAGAGCTCTCTTAGTTCTGCTCTTGTCTTGACCTGCCCAAATTGCAAGTCTTTGAAGCTTTCTGTATTGGGCTTCTTAGAGTAATTGTTTTAGAAAAAGAAAAAAGGATTAAAAAAAAAGGGCCCTCCTCAGAGATCTAATGGGTTATTGAAATGCTAAGAGACAAAGCAATTAGGGCCATTAAGGAAAGGTCCACAGGGCAGAGAGATCAGCTTTTCTTCGGGATTTGCATATGCGCCTCAGGGCCTGAGCTCTGCCCTTCCCCTTTCTATGTTCACCAGAACTCCAAAAATCCTCCGCTTTTATTTTGGAGTTTTTCGTGTTGTTTTTTTTTTCTATGCCTGTCTCCTCTCTGCTGGGCTGGCTGCTCTCAGATTCTCTGGTGTCTGGTCTCAGTCTATCTATGGTTGGAGTTTGGATCAGTAGAATGAGTTTCCGATAAGGGCTGCCACTGCAGTTCTCCCTTCTCCTTCCCGGAACTGACAGCCCCTCCTCCCACGGGACTGAGCCTGGCAGGGAGGGGCGCGGGTCCCCTGGCCGCAAAAACTTACAGATTTCGCTGATCTCAGCAGTTCCACGTTTTCATGAGTGTTGTATGAAGTATGCCCAAGGTCGGATTGCTCTGTGGTGTGCAGTCCATGCAGTTACTGGCTTTCTACCTACTTTCCTGGAGGAGTAACTAAAACATACAGCTCACCAGTCCGCCATCTTTCCCCACCTCACTATTGTTTTTAATAACACACCTGGTCGTGAAACTTTCTGTGCTCTGCTACAAATAAAATCAGTCCCCTTCATCAGTAAGGGTGCTGATCCTCACAGTCTGACTCACCCAGGTAGACTTCACAATGGAGCTGGGGGGGGGGGGTGGTGGGAATGGGAGCAGCCAGGGCTAAAATGCCACAGACATCCACAATTCTTACTGAGATTCAATAGATTTTCTTAAGTAAATGCTTCTTAATTTGTTGTATGCATTTGGTCAATTTCCAGAGTCCTTAAGTGGTTTATTGACAATTTGGTCTGGTTTTACCATTTCTTTTAGGGATACGATTTGTCATGTCCTCACTCAGGCATTATGAATCTCTCACCCTATTCCCTATTCTTGGAACACTCTTCTCCCAGTTATTCCTGCACTCTAATTAGGAACCACTCAGAGTGGTCTTCCCTGACCATCCTATGTAAAATAGCTTTTGCCTTATTTCCTAACTCTGCTTTATTTTCTACATAGTATTTTCTACTTCTTGACATATATATGTGTGCGTGTGTGTGCATACTTGTTTGTTTACTGTCTGTTTCACCACTGGAATGCAAGCTTCTTGAGGGTAGGGACATTGTCATTGTTCAGCTTTGCACCCTTAGTACTTATTACAATGCCTAGAAATAGTATGCCTTCAATAAATATCTGTGAAAGAAAGAATGAATGTTAGCTACCTAGTTTATTTTCAAGCTTGTGAAAAAATAATAATTCTCATAAACTTCTGTTAGTATTGTGAATTGTTACAGTATTTTGGGATGATATTAACTGACCCTGCAATTACATTTCTAGGCATTAACTACCTACAGAAATACTAGCTGGGCACATAAAGATACACATATTGGGATGTTCACTGCAGCATTGTTTAAAATTTAGAAAAACGAGAAACAGACCCAAATATGCAGTAATAAGGGACTGTTAAAATAAAGACGAAGGAAAATAATGCATCTATTAAAAAGCATTGTTTAGATGTTATGTAACAGAAGTTGTTTATGCGAGTTGAGAAAAATGCATAGGGCAAAACAATATGATCACACAATTAATTAAAAACAAAACCGTGTGTTTGTGTTTTTGTGTCGATTGGGTTATGTGAGTATGAAAGGGCAATTACAATGGGTATGAAGGGGCAATTACTTTTTACTCTATACTTTTTTTTTTCATTTTTATTGATATTGTTCAGATACCATACAATTATCCAAAGATCCAAAGTGTACAATCACTTGCCCCTGGGTACCCTCATACAGCTGTGCATCCATCACACTTAATTTTTGTTCAATTTTTAGAAACTTTTCATTACTCCAGACAAGAAATAAAGTGAAAGATGAAAAAAAAAAAAAAAAAAAAAAAAGAAAAGGAAACTCTAATCCTCCCCTATCCCTAACCAACCCCTCTCAATTGTTGACTCGTAGTATTGATATAGTACATTTGTTACTGTTTATGAAAAAATGTTGAAATACTACTAACTGTAGTATATAGTTTGTAATAGGTATATAGTTCTTCCCTATATGCCCCTCTATTATTAACTTCTAATTGTATTGTCATACATTTGTTCTGGTTCATGGAAGTGATTTCTAGTATTTGTACAGTTGATCATGGACATTGTCCACCATAGGATTCAGTTTTATACATTCCCATCTTTTGACCTCCAACTTTCCTTCTGGTGACATATATGACTCTGAGCTTCCCCTTTCCACCTCATTCACACACCACTCGGTGCTGTTAGTTATTCTCACATCTTGCTACCAACACCCCTGTTCATTTTCAAACATTTAAGTTCATCCTAATTGAACATTCTGCTCATACTAAGCAACCATTTCCCATTCTTCAGCCTCGTCCTATATCTTGGTACCTTATATTTCATATCTATGAGTTTACATATTATAATTAGTTCCTATCAGTGAGACCCTGCAATAATTGTCCTAATGTGTCTGGCTTATTTCACTCAGTATATTGCCCTTGAGGTTTTGTCACCAACCCATTGTTTTTTAATATGGTTTTGTTCACTCACCATACATTCCATCCCAAGTAAATAATCGATGGTTTTCTGCATGGTCATACATTTATGTGTTCACCACCTTCACCATTATCTATATAAGAGCATCTACATTTCTTCCACAAGACAGGAGGGAGAGTCAAAGAAGGTAGAGAGGCAAAAGAAAGAGGAAAAAAAAAAGACAGCTAGGAAGCAGCAAAAGGAAAAATAACCTTAAATCAAAGTAGAATAAAGAATCAGACAATACCACCAATGTCAAGTGTCTAACATGCCTCCCCTATCCCCCCTCTTATCTGCATTCACCTTGGTATATCACCTTTGTTACATTAAAGGAAGCATAATACAATGATTCTATTAGTTACAGTCTCTAGTTTATGCTGATTGCATCCGTCCCCCAGTGCCTCCCCATTTTTAACACCTTGCAAGTTTGACATTTACTTGTTCTCCCTCATAAAAGAACATATTTGTACATTTTATCACAATTGTTGAATACTCTAGATTTCACCAAGTTACACAGTCCCAGTCTTTATCTTTCCTCCTTTCTTGTGGTGTCTCACATGCTCCCACCTTCCTCTCTCAACCGTATTCATAGTTACCTTTGTTCAGTGTACTTACATTGTTGTGCTACCATCTCCCCAAATTGTGTTCCAAACCATGCACTCCTGTCTTCTATCACTGTGTAGTGCTCCCTTTAGTATTTCCTGTAGGACAGGTGTCTTGTTCACAAAGTCTCTCATTGTCTGTTTGTTAGAAAATATTTTGAGCTCTCCCTCATATTTGAAGGACAGCTTTGCTGGATACAGGATTCTTGGTTGGCGGTTTTTCTCTTTCAGTATCTTAAATATATCACACCACTTCCTTCTTGCCTCCATGGTTTGTGCTGAGAGATCTGCACATAGTCTTATTAAGCTTCCTTTGTATGTAATGGATTGCTTTTCTCTTGCTGCTTTCAGGATTCTCTTTGTCTTTGACATTTGATAATCTGATTATTAAGTGTCTTGGCGTAGGTCCATTCATATCTCTTCTGTTTGGAGTACGCTGCGCTTCTTGGATCTGTAATTTTATGTCTTTCATAAGAGATGGGAAATTTTCATTAATTATTTCCTCTATTATTGCTTCTGCCCCCTTTCCCTTCTCTTCTCCTTCTGGGACACCAATGATACGTACATTATTGTACTTTCTTTCATCCTTAAGTTTCCGGAGACGTTGCTCATATTTTTTCATTCTTTTCTCCATCTGCTCCTTTGCATGTAGGCTTTCAGGTGTTTTGTTCTCCAGTTCCTGAGTGTCTTCTTCTGCCTCTTGAGATCTGCTGTTGTATGTTTCCATCGTGTCTTTCATCTCGTGTTGTGACTTTCATTTCCATAGATTCTACTAGCTGTTTTGAACTTTTGATTTCTGCTGTATACATGCCCAGTGCTTCCTTTACAGCCTCTATCTCTTTTGCAATATCTTCTCTAAACTTTTTGATTTGATTTAGCATTAGTTGTTTAAATTCCTGTATCTCAGTTGAAGGGTACGTTTGTTCCTTTGACTTGGCCATAACTTTGTTTTTCTTAGTGTAGACTGTAATTTTCTGTTGTCTAGGCATGGTTTCCTTGGTTACCCCAATCAGGTTTTCCCAGACCAGAACAGGCTCAGGTCCCAGAGGGAAGAAATATTCAGTATCTGGTTTCCCTGCGGGTGTGTGTTAGAAAATTGCTCCACCCTTTGATGCCTCAGGTCACTGTGCTTTTCTGCCCAGCAAGTGGTGCCTGTCAGCCTATAATTCTTGACTGGTGTGAGGAGGTGTGGCCGTGTTCCCCCAGGCTCTGGGGTCTGGTTCTGAATGGAAAGGGCCCCACCCCTTTCCTCCTAGAGAATACAGAGCTCCCAGGTGGAGGTCATTAGCATTTCAATGGTCCCTCTCTCTGCTTGTGCTGTCTCCACCCTTCTCTGCTTCACAGCCCTGGAAACTGAAAATGACTGGGGCTTTCTCCACTGAGCCAAAAAAGAAACAGATAGTCCCCTTCAGATCCAGTCCAAGGTGACCCTCCAGCTCTCCCAGGTCAGTCGTCACCCAAAGCCTCTGTCTGTTTTTTGGGGATGCATACCTGTAGTGAGCAGTTCACACTCACTACTTAAAATGCCAGTTGAAGCTCAGCTGAGCTATATTCGCTTGCTGGGAGAGAGCTTCTCTCTGGCACCACGAGGCTTTGCAGCTCGGGCTATGGGGGAGGGGGTCCCACGACTTGGTTCCGCAGGTTTTACTTACAGATTTTATGCTGTGTTCTCGCGCATTCCTCCCAACTCAGGTTGCTGTATGATGAGTAGTTGGTCTTGTTTGTCCCCCTGCAGTTATTCTGGATTATTTACTAGTTGTTTCTGGTTTTTTGTTGTTCCAGGGGGACTACTTAGCTTCCACTCTTCTCTATGCCGCCATCTTGCCCCTCCGAGTCTACTCTATACTTTTTAAACTTTTTTATTGTTTCAAGTAATACTTTAGTAATTTTATAAACAATAAAAATAAAATAAAAAATTAAAGGTTAACATCACCACATTCCACTTTTATTGGTTCTAAATATATTGTTTCAATATACTTCATACCCTCATAGAGTGTGCTTGCTTAGAATTGAACATCTCTTTTAATTTGCCAGAGAGTAGATGAACACTTACCAAACCCATGTAGATCAGGATCGAGTATATTAATACAATAGAAAATTCCAATGGGTAGGAGAGCATTAAAATACGTGAAATTTCCCTACCAACTTTCTGAAACAAAAAATAGGGAGAAATCTTGCATTATTATCTTTAATAAGTGAAATCACATTCACTGATGGAAGTTTTAGTATAAGAGTCAAGGAAAAGAAGGAAAATAGGAAAAGTAGATAAACATCTTTCACCATTTTATCTCCCTAGACATTTTCACTCGTTTGTCTTCTGCTTTACTTTTCATTCTCTTAATTCATCATCTGAAGCATCTAGATTTGCTCTTCAGTACTCAGCATTCTTGTCTTACTTCTTACCACTCTTTATTCTTATTATTTTCCTCACAGAGTCCCTGGCACAGTTCACTATCCAAACTCTTCAATCAATAAGATTTGACTTTCCTGTTTCTAATGATAAGATGGCACCAAGAGATTTTTTAATTCATCAGGCAATCCTCATCTATTGAAACAGCTACTATTAATTATAAAAGTACTTAAATTTATATATATGGTGATATAAATTGCTGTAGTATCATATGAGGGATGAGTATATTCCAGAAGAGTTCAAGGAACAGCATTACACTGTTCACCTACTGTCTGAAGGCAAAAGGTGACTAACATTTGGGATAAATAGAACAAATCCCTTCTGTTGCTATTGGAAAGATATTCGCAACTATCACATCTGATTGGTGAGTTATACAAATGACATTAGTGTGTAACCTGAAAATAAATGTGATTTTTGTAATGGCTGTGAAAAGACAAGAATGATTTTCAGACCTAGGAAGAATAACATCATAATTCTCCTTCATTTTCTTTCCTTCCTCCTTCTTCTTTGGTTTATTTAACATCTTTCATATGCAGGACACTATCAAGTGGGAGGAACTAGATAGTAAGAATGGAATGATCCATAAATTTCTGCTTTACTGAGTTTATAATTAGAAGAAAAGACAGAAAGATAATCTAAGGTACATATGATAAAGTCAAATATGTTAAAATGGATAAAAATATGCTCTGTAATTATAGGGGCCACTTGTGCTGTAAGCCATTTGTGCTGGTTTGAGACTGTTGTGTACCCCAGGAAAGATGAAGTTCTTTTTATCCACTCTGGTGGGTGCAGACTTATTATGGGTGGGATCTTTTGATTAGATTATTTCCATGGAGGTGTGACCCTGTCTAGTCAAGTTGGGTCTTGATTAGTTTACTGGAGTCCTTAAGAGAGCTCAGGGGCAGAAACAGACTGAGGTACTTGGAGATATAGACAGAAAGACATTTGGAGATGCTCAGCTAAGAGATGAAGCCCAGAGTTTGCCCCAGAGAAGCTAAGAGAGGATCCCCAGAGACTTAAAGAGAAATATCCTGGGTGAATAAGCAAGGATGCACAGGAGATGAGAAAGAGAAGCTAAGAGAAACAGAAGCCCAACACATTTTGGAGAAAGCCATTTTGAAACCAGAATCCGGGAACAAAGGACCAGCAGACACCAGTCATGTGCCTTCCCAGCTGACAGAGGTGTTCTGGATGCCATCGGCCTTTCTTCGGGGAAGGTATCCTATTGTTGATGTCTTAATTTTGGACACTTTTATGGCCTTAAAACTGTAAACTTGTAATCTAATAAATCTCTTTTATAAAAGCCAATCCATTTCTGGTGTTTTGCATGCTGGTGGCTTTAGCAAACTGGAACACCATTCACATCCAAGAAGCCATCATAAAGAAACAGGGCCTTTGAAAGAAGAGTAAGACTGAGAATAGTGAAGTGGTGGATACAGCATTCTAGGTAGCTTTAAATTTTTTCTGTACTTGTTTCTTTGTAAATTATTTTACTCCAGAAGGAATTTAGTAGCATGAATTAAAAGTGTGGTCATGAAGACATAAAATAGAATTAATCATAAAGATAAAATATACATCATAATGACCTATGTTAAGCAGTTTCTTACTGTGACCAAAAAGCCAAATGCAAGAATGAACAAGAACTGTTTTGAGATAATGATAAAACAAGTTGAACTGAAGTATAGTGTTCATTTATGTAGGATAGTATCAGGAAAAAAAGTAAAAGATTGTAGAGGGTTTGAAACGCCAACATAAATAATTTTGATTTAATTTTGTTGGTAGAAACACATATACTCTTTTAGCTGGAAAGTACTTGTGATCTCAGCTGTCAAGTTATTTTGCCCACCTTCCTTAATGTATCTGGGCTGGTGTTATTCTCAGACAAACTCTCTCCTGGAAGTGACAAGATGGCTCCCAGATAAGGGGCTCAATTAGGAAAATAGCAAAGAGATAGGGACTGAGTTCTTGACACATGATTTGAGCCTCTGGGCCCAGCCTGAGTCAGTAAGCCCCTTTTCTGCTTAAGTTAATTTGGGTTGTATTTCCCATCACAACCAGGAAAGCCCTAATTAAGAAATAATAAAGAATAAACAGTACTTGGTAATTTGAAAGACAATGGAAAGAGAGGGGTTAAGGTTTACATCAAGGTTTTGAGCCTAGGAGACTGAAAGAAGGCAATCTAGCAGTACAGCACTTCCTTCTGAGGTGGTAAGTAATTTCCATTTAGTATCTGTTGAGTTTGAGATGACAGAAGCATATTTAAGTAGGAGAGTGAATCTGGCCTTTAGAGCAACAGGCCACGAGTTTGGAAGGCAGAACAGAGCAGTTAACTAAGAGGCATGAATTAGCATTTTCCCCATTTTAAGGATAGGGAAATTAAGGAATAGGGAAATAAAGCAACTTGTCCAAGGAGTCATACAGACAGTGAGTATTGGGAATAGTATTTGAATAAAGGCAGTCTGGTTCTGGAGTCTATACTCTTAACCACTTTGCAACATGAGAAGCATATTTCAGAGGTGTACCTTTTTGGGGATAGCTGAACCTATCTGCGAGCAATGATAACTTGATGAGTTTAAGGATTTAGCCTAGTCACTGGCTTGTATTAGAAAAGTTGGCATATGGAAAATCTTGTAAAATGTTGGCTGTTTTAGCAAATGTAGATATATAATTCTAAAGTACTACTGGGAAAAGATGGTGGGTTAGAGATGTAGGTCTAATATACAAATTCATTTCTTGTAACTAGTCACAGTAAACAAAGCTGAAACTTGTGAGTTGGGGAGATTGTGAAACTGATCATTATTAATTAATTAATTAATTAATTCAGATCAGATGAATACAGTTTGCAATGGTTTATAATATGATTGCAAATGGCAAGTCTTGGCAATTATGTCATATTTTAAACTGATGACTGCAAGCTTATGAATGAGCAGTAAGTTAAAATAACTTGACATATTCCTCCCTCCCTATTCTCTGCCTCCACATTAATATTGAAGAGTCCTCGACTGAATCTCCAGGGCAACTGCAGAATTTTCTTACAATTTTTAGGGAAGATCTGGTACAGGTTTATTTTAATCAATACATAATTAGTTACACACAGAGTCTATTTTGAGGTATTATTGCATCTTCTCTCATTTTCCAGTGTCCTCCAGGCTTTTACACTCCATTCTTGGATTTCTTCCACCGCTGGTCCTTTATAACTTACTGCAGGGAGGGGAAGGGAGTGTGTAGGGGAGCACAGGAGGTTTATTCCTCACCTACAATGATTCTTCTACTCATTACTGAAATTGTTATTTGTTTTGTTGGCAAATGACAAAGAGAAGTTCTACTCCAATCATTCCTCATTTTTAATGGAAGATTTTTATAAGAATTGCTAAAGTCTTTTGCAGCAAGAATATTCTGTGATTCTGAATTTTTAAAGCTAACACAATCAGTAAAGGTGCTCACATTTACTGGAGAATGTCAACTGTCTTAAAAAGAAATACACTTATTTCTGTGGTACAAAGTATGTGATTGGATATTCAATTAAATGGAAATAAGACAGGTATATGTATAGTTAGCTAGCATTTGTGGACTTAAAATTCATGTGAGACACGAAAACAGACTGTACATGAAAAGCTCTATGTTAAACTGACAGTTAGTAGGTGTCTACGGCTTGAACTGTATGTGTCAATAGCAGAATTCTTCTGTTGATTTTGGGAACGGTTTTGTGGCCCAGGATTATACCTTTCTTGAGTGACTTATCAGTGAACCCATGCCTAATGCCATCTATACATATGGCTGAAGACTTGAAATTTTTTACTTGTTTTATTTTAATTGGGTAAGTCAATGATTCAAACATACTATTCACATTTACAAAAAAACTTAGAATTATTTTTGAATTAAAACTTTAAATAAAGAGCTCATCATGAAATCAGAGTTTCCTGAGGACCAACATAAGCCTTATCTACTTCCAAACCACTGAAAAGAATCATTTTGAAATTACGATGTTCCTACAGAATTGGTTACTTACCGCTTGCCCATAATTCCTATATGACAGAGATCTAAAGTGAGATAATTCAATTATTGTTAGACATAATGCAACAACTGAAGCAACCATGCAAATAACGCACAGGATCAAAGCATTTGAAATCTGAAAAGAAGAAACAGGGTAAATGTATTATATTCAGAATAAACCACGTTGGTTAAATACTATGTACTCCTGAAAAAGTTATCAGGTTAAAACTTTGATCTAGTTTCTGAAGTTTTAGAAGTGTTAATACATTTGCCATTAGAGTAAAATCTTTTGCTGGTTTACACAAAACCCAGTGAAATGGAAGAACAACTGAAATACCATCAGACTCATACATATCAATCTTCCATTTGGGCTCAAAAATATTGTTTTACAGTATTCTGAGACAACTGGAAGAAAACCTGTAAGATATGGTATCAACAAAAAGGGTACCACTGCAAAAAAAAAAAGATGGAAAACTATTCCTTATGGAAATAAAACCAAATGGGAGTCAATGAGGTTTGGTCCTGGATTTTCATTATCTAGGGAAATCCATCAATGTATTTGGATATCAGGTTTTTAATCTGTAAAATTATTAGATTAGGCTAATTAATTTCGAAGATTTCTTTTAGTTCTAAGATTCTAAGATTTTTTTCTTTCATATAACTCCTATACATAGATGGACCTTTATTCTGGGCAGATCTGCCGATTTTGTTATAAGATGTAATCTTATTCCCAAACTGGATAGTTCAAAAAATGAACTTTTACAGGAGTATTATATCTATATAAAAAGACATTAGGTCCTATTAAATTTTTCTAATAGAAAAGCACATACAGTGTTAAAAGAAGGTAGAACACAAAAACAAAACAAAACACCTTTACTTAAATTGAGAAACTTTTATGCAAAACAACCACAATTCTAACTAATATAGGCTGTTTGTCCACATTAAAATATGTGTCCCTGGATTTTCACTTAATTCTTTCATTTATTTTACAGGTAGGGTAGATTCCTTCATTGTTTAGATATTCACTACTTTTTCACTAAAGCCCAATGTTTAGCTTTGTCACAAGTGATTTCCAGAGATACTCCAAACATTTCAACTTACCGAATTTTGACTTGGATACCTTGCTACTTTTATTATGAAGATTCCTGAAAGGATAAACTGGATATAAAAACATATATTTATAAATACTCATTGATAATGCTTGTCAACTTAAAATGTATTTTTAGCAATTCTCTCTTCTAAGTCCATTATATTTTATGACAGTAATAATATAGTAACAAAATATAAAGAAATTTCCCTATTTTTAGTTTTAGTAGAAGGGGCCAGGAGAAAATTTCCATGATGCAGCAAAGAATTGAAAGGTAGACAGTAGGGCCACTAGTAACAGACATACATTGAGGACAGTGGGCAGAATTCAGCTTATGGGATATGCCCAAGATGGCCTAAGCAGTCCTGAATTGGATGAAATTTGCTGCTATGTGTGCATGTTCTTTGAACTCATTTGATCTTTACTCCTGAAACTTCCTAATGAGATGATGCCACTGATTATAATTACATATCCACATATACATAGAGTGGTCCTATTCCAAATTGTGTATGTATATAATATATCTCTTAACTGAGAGTAGCCATTAGTAAGGTAACGGGCTATTCGTGTCTTTGCTTTTGTTTTTTTAGTTTCCATGCCAGGTTATTTTGTCTATTTCCAAGAAATGCAAAAGTATGACACATTGTTTTAAAGTGGGTTGTCCAATTACTTAGAAATATTCCTTTTGTCTTATCTATTTTAGTTGCTTTGTCAAAGGTCCAAGTCAAAGGCTAATTTGTAGAAAAATGGCGTTTATACTACACACCACCTATAAGAAGGCCAAACCTAAAGTTCAGAAACACCACAAGGATATCCTACATCTACATACTCAGCATTTCATTCTACAACAAAAGCTGAGATTTCTAAGGCGGTACACAGTGAAAGTAAGAAATAGCTCAGAACAGAGTGAGAATATCTTGTGATTTTAAAAATCCCTATCAAAGTTTATGACCTAAATGAGAAGTTTCATATTGGGTTACATTTAATTGAAATTTTAGATAATTTATTGTCTGAGCAAAAATCATGTTTTTATAACACAAAAGATTAAACACTTAAGGACACTCATCATTTATCTTGATTTTGGCCTGAAAATTCACTATTGTTCTATTTTTTTCTCAAGGCAGTGCTGTGAAACTTGTGGGCCAGTGTATAGATGCAGGGCATATCCCAGAGGCCACTGCTTCCTCTAGAGCCCTCTCAAGTGGTGGCCATTTTGTCTCCTACAGCCCCCATTACCATTGATCCTAAGAGTGGGTTAAGCAGTCTTCTTGTTCCTTATTGTTACTTCTAACCATTCTCTCTCCTCCAGCTTTGAATCAAATGTCATCAGATTCTATGATCCACTTTCCTACAAGGTTGAAGTCATCTACTGACTCCGTGGCTGCTCTTCTCTTTCTAGTTGATTTGAATTCTTGTGTCTCTGATTCTCTCTCTAATACCACTTAATCCTTGGTGATTTCAATACACACATAAATGGTCCTTCCAACAGCCTGGGCTGTGGTTCTTTGAAGTTCTCTCCTCCAATGCTTTGACTCTACCTCCCTATCTTAGTGACTCACTCCCATATTTATGCTCTTGGCCTTGTCTTTGACAATAACTAAAATACCTTCCAAATTTCAATTTCAAGTACCCCACTCTGACCACCACCTGCTGTCCTTCTGGCTCACGTCCTCTAGTCCTCCAACTCTAACAAACTTTTGATCCCATCTGGACCTATAATCTGAGACCCTTACCTCCTATTGTATTCTTCCTTCCTTTGGCAGTTTAAATTCCATGGTCAATCATTACATAGATTCACTTATATACACTCTCAACTCCTTTGTTCTTCTTGTTTTAATACAGTTGCTTGCTTAAGCCAAAATCCTGAGTAAATGTAGTTTTCCCCCTACTTTGTGACAACACCCATGTAGCTAGCTGAACATGGCCTGAAAAAGACACAACCATTTCGACCCATCTTGCTATACAATCATGTTTCTGAACCCATGAGCCCTTAATGCCGTACAGAAATTAATCCATTTTTCCATAATTCATGTACTCTCTCACTTTTCTTAGATGACTATTTTATATCCTCTTTCTTCAAAAAACCAGTCCTCTCTCCTATCTTCACTCTCAGCTCATGATCTTACTTCATAATTCCATGAGTTATCTGAAGCCATCAGAAGAAAACTTCTACAAAGTTCCAATGTACCTCTACCCACCATCAAAACTTGTACTTTCTCTCTGTTAATCTGTTTTTCCTTCCTATTATATACCTTGATACTATTACATTAGGGCTAGAAAATTCTTTGTTGTGGGTGCTGTCCCGTGCATTTTAGAGTGTTTAGCAGCATTTTAAGCCTCTGTTCACTAGATGCAAGTAGCACCCCAAACTCAGCTGTAAAAATCATGTTTCCAGAAATGTCCTCTGGGGAGCAAAATCAACCCCTAGTTGAGAATCAATGCTAGATATGAACTGTCCATGTGCCTAGGTATGGCCAACCTAAAATTCATCATCTCCTGCCTACACAGGTACATGGCTCCAACAATTGCCCCAGTACTTGTCTCATATCAAAGATTTTCTCTCTTGGCTCAGTTCCATCAACAGATATGTTATTTCTTCTAACTGACTGAAACATATAAGAAAACCCTCTCTTGATCCAACTTTCTGCCAGCTACCATCCCATTTCTTATACCACATTGCAGCAAAGTACTTGAACGAGTTGTCTGTATTTGTCTTTACTTGCCATCTCCAATTCTTTCTCTCTCATTATCTCTTAAACGAACTCTAATCAGGTTTTTGCTCCAATCCTTACACTGAAACTACTTGTCAGTCTCACTACTAGCTTCCATATTGCTAATTCTGTTCTCAGTTCCCATCTTACTTGATATAACAACAGAATTTTATGTAGTTGATCTTTTCCTATTCCTTGTAACACTTTCTTCATTTGGCTTCCAAGATGCCACACTCTCCAAGTTATTCTCCTACCTTATGACTGCCTAGAAACCACAAAAGAGGCACTGACAAATTTAGAAAATGTGTGAGCATGAACTCATTCTGTAAGGTGGCTAAAGTGGAGATTCTTAATTTGAGAATTAATAGTTTTCATGGTTAAGATTCTGTCTTTCACATACGGAGGGACAATCCAACCTACGATTGTCATTATGTATCCATTCTGGTATCCATGGCTCTTGAAATAGCACTGGTAAATTCAAAGTGCTCAAAAAATGTTTGTTGAAAAAAGGAATTTGATTTTGAATAAATTACCAACATATGATTTTGTTACATAATTAACTTGAAAACTTTGTTTAGAACCTGTTTCCTACCTTCTACTATCTGACACATTATTTACTGAATGACTGAATCAATATAAATGTATTCTACTCACAAAAGCTCCCCATAAAGCACATCCTGCTTTGTAAGTTATAGGTTCATATGCCCCAAAGACTCCTTTAGCTTGTCCCATGTATAAAACCAATAGGAGATACCACATCATAACATGAAAAAGGCCAAGCATAATCTGGATAGCCTGTGAGAAGAGAATGCTATTAGTCTTAACACCAAGTAATTTATAACACAGTTCCAATAAGTGTTAACCATAGAAATTTTTAACACCTTTGCAAAAGATAAAAGTACAATAGCAATGCAATTAACCATGAATTTTCTGGACTGGTTAGCCCAGAAAGAAGGCCCTTACCAGGAAGAACTGAAGTTTCCCAAATAGGAATCAGCCATACTTAGAGCAACATACTGTTCAAAAACAGCAGTTCTGGCCAATTCTGCCCTAAGAAAGTTGACAGCCTGATGCTACCACTGTCTATCCTCCCACCCATCAAGTAAGTAATGGTGTGAAAGGAGAATACTGAGGACGCTTGAGAAAAATATGGTACTGATCCACTTGGATGCAGGAAGCAGTGTATCCAACACCTTCTCTTACTTTTGTAATCTATTAAGCTTGAATCACTTTTTGAATCTTATGAAGGACTCTCCCAGAAGCATGGTAGCGTTAGGTTGGAGTGAGGTACATACACACAGATATGTACAACACAGAGATACAAAGGACATCCAAGATGGACTTGCTTGTACAAGGTGTTCCCATTGGATAGGGTTAAGATAAGGGAAATTATTACTCATCTTTAATTTGTATGAAGATAATTGCAGTCCCAGTAAGTTTGGTTCTGAATTGATGTGTGAACTGATGCTTCATATACTGAATGGTATTCTTAATTACTCTTTAAAAATGGCAGTGGGCACATTATTTTCATTTTCATATAAACTTTAATAGGAAGCTATTTAGTGTTTTACATTAAAAAATTCTAGCTCCTTGTAAAGCAAGTCTATAAAACACATAAATCCAACTGTATAATTTTAAAGATACATTTTAAAGATTTTTGCATAGAAAAACTAAAAAAAAATTTTTTTTAGGTAACACTCATTTATTTTTATAGATTTAGAATTTAAGCTTCCCTTGGCATCAAATTTGGAAGAATGCTACTATTTTCAGAGGGTAATTCCCCACTAGACTGACAAATTCATGAAGGTCTTACCTCTGGTTTTCTTATTGTTGTATCATTTGCCTGTAATATGGTGCGTGGCACTGAGCAGGCACCCAGTACCTACCTCCTGTATCAGCATATAAGTATCAAGAACATTAATTCCATGCGACTTTCCCAACTATTGAAAGGAGTGACTGACTGGACTTGAAAAATAGTGTCCTTTTATATGATTGGCGGTTATTTTATATAATAAAATAACTATGGAATATCCAAGTAATCAAAGCCTATAAAGAACTCTACAAGGAAGAAAGCATGGAGAAGCACAAGATGGGTTTTCTTACTTGTTCTTATTCTAAAGCAAATGAATGGGTTCCAGGAGGTCATAAACTCCCCAAAATGGGCTGCAGAGGCTTCTGCATATGTATACTATTCTGTGGAGAAGATTCCAGGCTTTCATCCTAGGCCCAAAGGACTGTGACCCCTCGAAAGTTAAGAACTTCTGCTCAACAGTTAGGGAGGAGATTTAGATAATGGGTCCACACAGTTCAAACTGAGCAGAAAAATGCTCTCCCCTTTAGAGGTGAAAGAGCCTAATTCTCATGATTCCTTGGTGCTTACTAGGAGAATTAGCTAAACTGTCTGTAACCTAAAGTGCTTTTTAACTTAATAGAAGTGACAAACTTATAAACATCCTATGCATAGACATCAGTACAGTAATTAGGAGATCTGTGGCAGATTTGAGTTTATAAAAAAATCAATTCTTTTTTTGATTCTTTGGCTTTCTCCATTACCTTGTGTGTGTTGGTTCAGTTAGTACTCCTACATCCAAGCTCATATTTGTTTATGAAGGGGCACTAAATCAGTAAAAATTGTAGAAGACAATCAACATTAAAAAAAAAAAAGTTTACCCTTTTGACTTAAACAAATATGCCCCTCTCCAGATCCAAGAATACTCCTATTTAAATTTAGTCAAAGAGAAGTCTTACTTACCCCTAAAGCAAGACCATCTGCTACAGAGATTTTTAGATTCATATCTGGAGCCATACTGTTGGCATTTCCTCCAGATGATTCTGTCTCTAACTTTTGGTGATACCGTTACTAGCAAACTTCTACAAAACAATACAAGACATATATATATGATTTGCTTAGAAGATATTAAGTAAGTTAGATTCTTTCCTTATTGTTGGTGACCACCTTCCCAAGCTCAGAAGTGATAGCTTTCTTCTTTGCATGCCTTAATTCTTAGAGGCATCAACTTTCATCCACCTGTTTTGAATAAAAGCTTTGGTAACTTAAAATTCTCTATGACTAAAAAATATCGGTATGTTACAGATATTTCCTCTGAGAAATAAACACTGTCTCTAGATGACAAAGTATAAAGTAAACCTAGGGAAGAGTGTTAAGAGATTTTCAGTAAAGTATTCAATAATTCATTTGCAATTCATAATCAATTTCATGCAATTCAAAATGCCATATTAGCATTTCCTAAAACCAAGTTCTTAAACTTACCAAAAATATGGGCTTGTGAATTTTTTCTAATCCATACCTACTACCTAGTTCTCTCTATATCAAGGAAACTTTTCTTCTATCAGATAACTTATGAAAGTTGCTTCCTCACTCCTAAACGTTTTTTCTATCCCTTTCCTTCCCACTTATTCCTGCATTTATCACTGGTGTTTAGATCATCTTACTTAAATTAAAATTAAAACCTGGCTGATAATTGCACCCCCCTTGCAGTACTGTACCTCCTTATGGATCTGAAATTACATTGTTCTACATCTTCTACTATGGCATGTGTAAATCAATCATATGACTTGGCTAACTGATCATAAAATCTTTGGAGCCTTGTTCTTTTCAGACAGGAGAGGTTTTGACTAAATGACCTCACCTTGTTTTCACCCTAAAAATCCATGCCTTGATTATTTTGTCTTTTGTGTTTCTTAAATTGATTTTCTGAATGTCTCTTAATGCTAGAAAGCATTGAGACAGAAAAACTAGGTTAGAACACCAGAGCTAGTAATAACAAAAGAGAAACAATGTAGTAACTGAAGTATAAATAGTAAGCTTTATGTATTTCACCAGCAACTTTGGGGAATACCACAGAAAGGGTTAAGACCTCTAGGCAATCAAGATTAATCACTCTGTCATGATGAAATAATAGCCTTGGAATTATAGAATTCATGTAGAATAATGAGGAAAGCTATTTGCTGATTGCTATTACTTGTCATGTTTCAAATTAACAGGAAAATAATAAAAACAGTAAGCCCTTATAAGTGTATAGAAAAAGTTTTTTCTTACTGACAGCTAATAGAAGAAGCACCATGAAGTGACTTTGAGAGTGGAATATTCAGTATCACTGTAATCTCCATAAGCCCCCCACCAAAACCACCCCAGATGAGGTATTCTGAAAAATACTAATCTGAAAAGAAAATGTTTTAAGATCTCAGCTTGACTGATTGAAGGAAGAAACTAAGAAATCTACAACATATTACTGGAATCCCTGACAGTTGGAATTATTTAAAAAAAAAAACACTCTGTATTTGTCTACAATCCAGGGAAGTAACCCATTTTTGTAAAAAAAAAAAAAAAAAAAAAAAAAATTAAAAATAACTATTTGTTTTTATTTTCTGGCAATCTGATCACTAATCCAAAAACAGGTGCAGAACAAGGCTCCTAGCCCTTATCTTGATCTGGCTGCCACCCACTCCCAGAGCCTGCCTTACATAGAAATTCTGGAACAACCACAAGAGTTCATGTCTAGAAACCACGTCTCCATTTTTGGCATCTTTAGCAGGGATGCAGCCCCTCTCTGCCTTCGTTGTAAAGATCAAATTCTTTAGTAGGGCATTTAAGGGCCTTCACCAGCTGCTGCTCCCTGCCCACCTTCCTAGCCTCAGACCCCCACTCCCCTGGTTTCAGCCCTCACAGTTCCAGTAATAACTTTCCTTGGGAAGCCCCCTCTGACTCAAGTGTTAGAGACCCCTCTTCATGCTCCCCTAACATTCTGTGCATAATCCCCCCATTATGTATTTGAGCTTCTGATGCTCAGTCTGGCTCCGGACTCAGTGTGAGCTCCCAGAAGTCAAGGAATTCATTTCTGCGTATCCAGGGCCCGGCCTAGACTGGGACAGAGGAGGCTGGTGGCTGGGGCAGGCCGAGGGCCGCTGCAAAGGAAGGGGGGAGATAAGGGGGGAGGGGCTGGCACCATATTCAGTCTCCATGTCCCTTTATGCTCTTGAAACTTAACAAATTCCGTGAGCAAAGCGACATCGTTACCCCGCATTTTACTCGTTCAGGGTCCAGAGGATCGCGTTTCACCCTCTCAAACGTAGGCCCAGGCCCAGGCTAAGTGCCGGTCACCCTGTCCCTCGGGACGCTCGTCCAACACCCGTCCGGGTCCTGAGGCCAGCGCCAGGGCCTCGCTGGCTGCAGAGGCAGATCCCAGCCGGCCGCGCCCTCAGCACCAGGTCTCCAGACCCCGCCGAGAGGCCATCACTAACGTCGCCCTAAGCCCAGGACCCAGACGGCCCTTAAGCTCCTCGGGTCGCGCAGGCCTCCAACGGCAGGGACGTGAGCCTAGTGCGCCTGCGCGCAGGCTCCGAGTACTGACGTGTACGGCGGGAGGGGGCGTCTGCGCAGACTCTCCAGCGCCCTCCCTGCGATGTGGTCGGACAGCCCTTCCACAACCATTTGATGTGTGCAGAAATGGCTGCTCCAATCCTCGCGTTTAATTATTTCCCCTTTAAGTGCATGTCTTATCCACACCTGCTGCAGAGTGACCAGGATTACTAATGAGAATCAGTCTTTCTCCCTCCACCTCTCCCTACCCAGAGAAGCATTTTGGCCACAAATGCGCTTTAGAAGATGTGCATTGAAAAAGGCTTGTAGCTGAGTCAATGACTCACTTTTTTTTTTTTTTTTTTTTTTTAACATAAGTAACAGAAAAAAAAAAAAAAGGAAATGAATGAAGACGGTATTTAACAAGACTTCAGAATGGCTTTTGGATCCACTTGCTGAGGTGGGTTTCTGGCGTTCATTTGCCATTTGATGTGGACCGTAGTTAATAACAATGTTTATGATGAGATGCGTAAAGAAGTAGAGGTGGCAGCTAGAAGAAATAGAAGATTCAGATCTGGGACTGTGGATGAGGAAAAAAAACAACCTCAAGCAAACAATGTAATCATAAATTAACTGGCAAATACTGCTCTCCAACTATCATGACTTCCTGAGGCATTCAAGTATGTAGAAAGCAGACATTCCTGCAGCTACTGAATGTTATGAGCGCTCATTTATTCCTGGAAAATTTAAATTGGTATTTTGGAAAACTTAAAATTCTGGCTTGCAATGCATCTGTATAGTGAATGATAGCCAGAGAGTAACACGTTAGTGAGACAGATCTTTCTTTTATAAAGACATTTCACCCCATACAATTATAAAATTATAGTAAGAATAAAAATCTTTTATGAAGAAATTACACTCCTCTTTGCAAAAGCTAAATTATGAATCTGTCTCAAAGCCATCAAGATCATTTATAATCATTTTATAGCCTGAAAATCAACTCTAAATGCAATCTCTTTATCTGTAGCTGCCTAGCTAGCTTCCATACTCAAAAATTGAACATTTTGTCTCCAATTAAAAGGAAAAAAATGCGCCCAGGCTCTTCTAAAGCCTGAAATTTTGTATCATTATGGGTATTCGTTTTTTTTCTTAAGCAATACAGCATTTTAATTCCTAACATTAGGTATCATTCTTTTGTGATTTACCTGTCCATGAGCTTAGAGGGATCTGACAATGTTAAGAATTCTGTGTGCTATGGCAAGAGGAACTCACCTGAACCTGTCTTCAACCTCAGGTTATGGATTTAGTGGAAACAAGAGTCAGTGCTGATGAGACAGAGTCCTGCTATAGCTTGCTGCCAATACTGCTGGGCTGATTTAGAGAGAATAGTGGCATATCTTTTCCTTCATTTAAGGTTTAAATGAAAGCATCTGGAAATTATCTTGGATTTAATGATTTTCTTGGACAGGGGCTGAAACAGTATTCAACATGAACATAGGCAAAAAGAAGAGACAGACAAACTGTGAGACAGGCAAAATTCCTTGGCATGTCTTAGTTCCTGTGATAATATTACAGATTAGTAAACCAACCTTGGTTTTCTCTATCCCTAAACCCTGGATTTGTAAATTCAGAATTCACGTCATTTTAATCTTTATCCTTTGGTCCTCAAAAGCTGAAGAAGCAGCTGGCCATGGTTTGACATCAGTTTGACTTGGTTTTAGTCCTTCACCTTCCTAAAAATTTCTCCATGAAGCTCATGTTGTTTATTTCCCTGGACTTGGTTCCCAGGGTACAGAAGTCATTAAGAAGAAATGTACTGGGACCGCCATGCCTGATAGCAATGTTGTTAAAACCATTATTGGGCATCATTACATTGCATTGTATTGCTGGTGGTAGCAAGCCCTCATAAAATACCTTGTCCAGATGCTGGGAGGGATGTCATTTTACTTATAGAAAGGAGAAAATAGATGCTTCCTCTGTGTAAATACGAATGTGTGTGTAAGAAAGACAGAAATAAATCTGTATAACACTGAGGAAGGTAAGCAATTAAGTTCATTGTAGAAGCGTAAGATCTATATTTTAAACTACATATATATGCATGCACACACAGACACATGCACATATATATTTATATAAAGTATAATGTAGATGTATGTGTATTTTGTAAAAGAGCCAAAGATGGTCTCTGGGTGTTGGCTCCATGTGCTGATTACTTGTTTACAGCAGCAGCCTGTAGTAAGCAATTTTTAGCCATTTGGGACCGACCTGCTTTGGGTACTCCACAAAACAGTGCTCAAATCTTCTGGCCATAGATAAGATGGAACTGCAGTTCTGAGGACCCAAGTTGCTTTAGCCCCTTTCCTCATTGTACTGGTGTTAAGAAATTGTGTAGACACATAAGCACCCCACCCCACCCCTCCTTTCCCTTCTCTTCCCTCTCTGGTGGCTCCCTTCTGCCTCAGCCTCTGCAAGATAGCCTGCCCTGAGGGGCTTCTCCTCCACAAACCTAGCAAAGCATGGCCCCTAATAAACAGCTTGTGTGGTACTGCCATCTAGTGGTCAAATGCTTTTCTTGGCCACCTCAGAAATCAAGAAATTAAAACTCAACTACAATATGTATCTATGTATATACACACACATATATGCATATGCAGTAAAGTTTTCACTTAGTCACTGTTATCACTTAAATATGATTGTTCAATAAAATGCTACAGACAGTAATAGTTTAAAAATATTTTGCATTTCACTTTTATGCGTTTACTATGTCCATACAACATGCTGAGTGCTTTACATGGCTTACCTAATTTAAACCTCACAGCCTCATTTTGCCAAGAGAATATTGAGGCTGGGGGAGGTTAAGGTCTTACCCAGGTTCACACAGCTTATAAATATTAGGGCTGAGATTCAAGCTCTGGTTATCGAGCTCCAGAACCTGAACCCTTTTGCTTTCTCTGAGCCTCCTTCTGGAAGGGCTGTGGCTTGTGACTAGTGTGGAATTGCATAAAGAGGACTGTTGAAATCACGAGGTCTAGGGATGGTTCTCAGCTTCACTGCTGACTCTGTGACCCTGTGTACTCCACTGCTCTCTGAATTTGTTTTCTTATCTGTAAAATTAGGTCCTGAACTAGACAATGAAGCATCATATGAATATATGAAGGGATTTTTGGCAGTTTCTTTGGGAGAGTAGAAGTTGTGAAGACTAAAGTCAGGTCATGAGTGAGGCCTGAATTGGATAGAGACTGGGTGCAGGTAGTCATTGAGGCAGAGGTTCCTCCTTGCTAGATGTGTGGAGAAAGATCCCATGAAGCCAGCTGAGTACTCTTGAGCTGGTACAATTCACTAAACAGCCATTTGTTTTTAGAGTGAAGCCAGGGGATTGAGAAGTGGGGAATGGGGAATTTAGGAGGAAGAGAGCACAACTAAATTTCATAAATTGTTTTGTAAGGAATAGCCTGGAGGGAGGGAGGGAGGTTGTTTTAAATGCAAAGTGAAGGGAGTAAAGCACAAATCCGCCAGTTTTAAGGGGAAAACAGATGTCCAAGACCTTTTCAACCTGTGGGAGATAGAAGGACAGGCTACCCTTATGACCAGTTTTGCCTCTCCCCTGTTTGTTCAAGCACGGCCTCAGTTCTCTGTGAATCCCCTGTCTCAAAGTATTTTCTGGGAGTCCCGAGAATTTTCACATTTTTTCTCCAGCAGGCCTCTGCAGAGCTTCAGCTACATATATGGGCAGCCACTTTCTCAGGCGTTGCTACTGCTTCTCTGGGAGAAGGCTGCCTTGTTCCAGATGCTGTCTCCCTGTTGCTCCCCAAGCCCTGGAATCCTGGAGGTGTTCAAACAGTGTTGCATTTTCTTCAGTCCTCCGTACAGAGCAGGAGCCTGATTATAGTCCTTGCACAGATGAGAATACCTTTTCTCCAAGGGGTGCAGTCCCAGTCTCAGGTCCGCTGGGCTCCATGCTTTCTTTCTATTTCCTGGTCTTTCATCTCATGCTCCAGATAACCTTAACTCAAAACTTCCTGCAAGGTCCTTTCCCTGCTGCATATCACCTCCCAAAAATAGATGTCGCAGGAGCCCTCTGCAACCCAAACCCCACCCCTCTTCCAAACTCAGGCTGCCCTTGGCTAGCATCCGCTACATGGAAAAAGAGGACAATTGAAATTGATTATTAGAGGGTCCTGCTCTGGAAAAGAGAGCTTTCAAAAATGGTGTGTAGGCCAGGCATGAATCAATGATATTATATATCTAAAATATGTTTATGGACTCTGGAATGATATCTCCTGAGCTCATGTTACTTCATAATGAAGTACTGACCTTCTCTAAAAGCCTTAGAATTTAGAATTGAAAGACGCCCTAGAGATCTAATAATGGCAGGGTTTCTTTTGAGGAAGGAAGAGACAACATATAGGATGCACTTGGGTATTTTTTGTCTGGCTTAAGTCATATTTCTTGGACAAAGTCTTTGTTCTCAAATCCAGCATTAATAATTTGTATGTGAAAAAGATGTGACTGCACTAGCATTTAAAGTCCCTCTCCATCCTACTTTGTATTCCCCAATTAAAATAAATGTAAAAGCCTGACTTTTATGTCAAAAGCCTACCACAGAGTTTGGTTACAAAGGAGCAGCATAATAATCTTTTTTGAGCAAATGAATGACTAACCAAGAGTGATAGTTAATTTCATGTGTCAGTCTGGTTAGGTTATGGTGTCCAGTTGTGTGGTCAAGCAAGCACTGGCCTGGTAGTTACTATCAGGGTATTTTGTGGATTTAAATCATTAGTCAGTTGATTGCATCTGCAGCTGATTACGTCTGCAATCAACAAAGGGGATTGCCTTCAGCAATGAGAGGAATCTCCTCCTCCAATCTGTTGGAATCCTTAAAGGAAGAACTAAAGGTTTCAGCAGTCAGAATTTCTATCTCTATTTCCCCCAGCTTCTGGGGAATTCAATGTCACCATTCAGTTCCCAACTTGCAGGCTGCCTTGTGGAATTAGGACTTGCCAATCCTTTGGTTGTGTGAGCCAATTCCTATAATAAATCTCTTAATATTTACATATATTAAACACATATACATATATATACACACTTATACCCACGCATACATACATATCTATCCTTTAACCCTAACTAACACACCAAGCTTAAAAAAATATTCTGGAGTAAACATAGTATAAGGCCTTTAAATAATAACATATTAGTAACAATCATGTGAATGCTATGCTGAGACATAGTATTTCTCAGGTGTCAGACCACAAGTACTCTTTTAGAAAGCGTAGAAGATTTAAACTTTAAAATCACATATATTTGATTTTATTTTTTACAGGTATTTTACCAGAAAGTATAACACTTAGATAATACGAATTTTCAAGGAACAGACTATCTGTTTTTCTCAAACATACAGAATAGTTCCCTGTACAGAGTAGGCACTCACTCAATAAATATTTCTTGAATGAATGAATGAATATTGTTCCCAGTTAAAAATAGAATTGCATTGTTTTAAATGAAATGAACCCAATATATACGAATTGTATGCTTGCAGCATTGTTAAAATTGCTAAATAGGGGTTCTGGTTTTTCATATTCTGAAAAGCTTGAGCCTAAATAAAATTTTTACTCTGGTAGCATCGTTTGATTATTCAGCAAAAAGATAAGTGAGGGAGCAAAGGAATTGACACTGTAAATATTGAGTTTGGGGATTCCCGGGTGTGATTAAAAGATTTATGTCCTGGATCAACTGTGGGGGAGCAGAGGAGCTTTCAGGAAGCAGGTATTGAAAGGAGTAGCGTTCTACTCTCCCAGCAGGAAGTGAGGCAGTTCCTGCTGAATTCACTACAAGTTTACTTTGATTGTCTTGGGGCTAAAATCCACATCTAATTGAAGCAGTGAGAATAGGTGAACTAGTGGTTAGGAGCACTAGTGTCAAAGCTCCATGTCTTAGGGCAAGTTCCATAACTTCCTTGCTTCAGTTTTCTCATCTAAAATGATGCTGATAATAGTACTTACCTTAGAGGGTTTGTTGTGAGCATCAAATGTGTTCATCTGTGTAACTGCTTGGAATATGCCTGGCACATAGAATGGGCTAAGTATTTGCTATTATCATTATTACTATTATGAAAGAAAATTGAAAAATAGAATATGCTTTATAGAAATTTATTTTAAAAATCACCTTTGCCAGAAGTCCTTTTATTTCCTAAAGTAGGGGTTATTTTTATGTTGGTTTCTTTTGGATGCATGGCTATAGGATATACCACCCCTCTAGACATTTTTGAGTCACCATTTAGTTCCCAGCCCTTCAGCCTATGGAGTACATGTCTTCGTTTTTGCTTATTTGCTGAGCCTCATGGTGAAGGATACAGCATTCTTGATCACTCAGGTTGCTAAATACTTGGGGTCCAGGCAGCCCAAGAACCTTGAAACTATGTGACTCTCACCTGACACATTACACCTGCTTTCTGGGTAGCAAAAATCCTTTTCTCATCTGTCTTTTCCCTGATGGTGTAATCAGTGCAGCTATGGATCAGTTTGAAGTAATAGTAGTTAGTACATGAGGGGGTACTTGTGCCTGCCCTTCCCCTATTTTTTTTTCCCTCTGGCCTCTTTAATACTTTTAAAGCTTCAAAAATGGGCAGTATGCTGCTGCCTTCAAACTATATTCAGGTAATATTATCTCATTGATCTTCACAACAAATCTGTTGGAGAAATGTGTGCTATCGATCTCAATTTTGGCTCAATCCATCTGTTCTTTTTTACCTTCATTTCTCTACTTATCCAGTTTAGAGACTACAGTCCATCACTTTAATAATACTTTTAACAATAAGGTCCTAAGGTTTCTTGCCCCTCTGCACTTTTTTTCATCCCTTGCAGCAAAACCTTAACCGTGGATGAAATCATATAGGTACTTTTTCTGAGTCCGCATCTAAGCAGCTGAGCCCTGCTGGCACAGCTTTTTCCTACTATACATTTGGGACCACCCTTCAACATGCCCTGAGTAGAGATTGGCAAGCCTCCTCTGTTTCTCTCATCAGCTTATTGTCCATTTCCATGACTTTCCATTACCCATTCTGTTCAAATTCTGACTTCATCATGCCCCACATCCCCACCACCTTGGGCATGGCCTTACTTCCACTTTGACAGGGACGACAGAAGCCCTCATATTGGAACCTCCTCATGTACTCACTACTGTTACTTCCAACATATCAATAGCTGCACTGATATTTTTTCTTCCCTTTTGTTGCATAGAGAAACCACCCTTCTTCATGACTTAGAACAAGCTCTCCATCTGTGCCTTTTTGATCTTTTGAAACTTACACTATCATTCATCCCTTCTCTCTGATATATAAAACATCTTCCTCTCACCTGGATTCTTCCCATTGGCTTCTAGACATTCACACATTTCCTCCACTTTGAAAAAAAGCCCAAAATACAAAAAACCAAGAGGCAACAAAATGAAAACCTCTGAATGCACCATCCTTGTCATGCTATTGCCCCATCATAAATGAGTTTAATGAATGTGAAAATACTCTGCAAGCAGAAAAGTTTTGTAGATATCCAAGAAGCAAGATGTTTGATGATGTTAATGAACCGACTAAGCAAGTTGGCATTTGCTTTCTGAATAGAAAGAAGAGGAGGGGATGAATAAGGGAACTCCAGTGATTTGGACATCCTGCAAATCATCATCAAAAGAATTTTGTCAGTCTGCGTCACAGTGTTTTGTCAGACCAAACACAGACTGCTCTAATATTAATATAAAACCAAAATGAACTTAAAAAAAACCCCAAAAGTTGATGTTTCTAATAGTATTTTATTGAGAAAAAGGAAACATGAGCAGGAAATTTTCTAACTTTAAGAGAGTTGCAGAGTCATTTTTCAGTCTTCTGGTTCTTCCCATTTGGCAGTGGATGATAGTAGCGTGTAGACAAAATAGCGTCAGGGAGCTACAGTCATCATCAAACACAGACTTCACAGATCAACCATCAGTGTGGACAGAAGAAGCTAGCTTTTTAAGAAGTTTCTGCAGAGTAGTTTTACTCTACAAGATTGGACTGATGTTCCTTTTTCTTTTAATACTTAGGATCATAAGCTGGCTGGCCGATGTTTCTTGGAGTTGAGGAAGATGCTGGGATCAAGGGGTTGGTTCCACACGTAGTTGGAATAATCAGGACAGACTGGAAAGAATGAATAAAAACAAGCAATATTAGGAAATGAAGGAAACATTTCCATTTATGCTAGCATGTAAAGGAATAAAATATCTGGGAATAAGTTTACTGAAGTATGTGGAAGACTTGTACACTGAAAGCTACAAAACATTGCTTAAAGAATTTGAAGAGGGCCTACATAGATAAAAAGACATCTCATGTGCATTGATTGGAAGACTTAATATTTTTAACAGGTCAGTACTATCCAAAGCAACTTATAGATTCACACTTTCAGCAGGCTTTTTGCAGAAATGGAAATCCAATCCTAAATTCATACGGAGTCACAAGGGGGTACTGAATTGCCTAAACAATCTGGAAAAAGAAGAACAAAGTTGGAGGTGTCACACTTCCTGATTTCAAGACTTGCTACAACTCCACAGTAATCAAAACCATATGGTGCTTGCATAAGGATAGATATATACACCAATTGAATAGAATTGAGAGTCCAGAAATGAACCTACACATCTATGGCCAAGTGATTTTTGACAAGGGTGCCAAGAGCATTAAATGGGGGTGGGGGGAGGGATAGCCTCTTCAATAAATTGTGTTGAGAAAACTGGATATCGACATGCAAAAGAATGAAGTTGGACCCCCTCCTCACACCATATACAAAAATTAGCTCAAAACAGATCAGTGACCTAAAGGTAAGAGCTAAAACCATAAAACATTAAGAAGAAAACATAGGGGAAAATCTTCATAACCTTGCGTTTGACAGTGGATTCTTAGCTAGGACACCAAAAGCATAAGCAATGAAAGACTCAAAATAGATAAATTGAACTTCAAAATTAAAAACTTTTGTGCATCAAAGGTCATTATCAAGGAAGTTAAAAGACAGCCTACAGAATGGGAGAAATTCCCTGCAAATCATATGCCTGATAAGGGTTTAATGTCCAGAATATATAGAGAACTACAGTTCAACAACAAAAATACAAACAGTCCAATTAAAAATGAATGAAGGACTTGAATAGACATTTCTTGAAAGATGACATATAAATGGCTGATAAACCCATAAAAAGATTCTCAACATTATCATTAGCCATGAGGGAAGTGCAAATCAAATCCACAGTGAGATGCCATTTCTCACCCACTAGAATGGCTTGGTTAAAAAAATGGAAAATAACAAGTGTCGGAGAAGATGTAGAGAAATTGGAACCTTTATGCATTCCCGGTGGGAATGTAAAATAGTGTAGCTGCCATGGAAAACAGTTTGGCAGTTCCTCAAAAAGTGAAAGAATTATTATATGACCCAGCAATTCCACTCCTAGGTATACACTCAAAAAGAATTGAAAGCAGTGTCTCAAATATAGATGTGTACACTAGTGTTCATAGCAGCATTATTCACAATAGATAAAACGTGGAAACAACCCAGGTGTCTATTGGCAGATGAATGGATAAACAAAATGTGGTATATATATATACAATGGAATATTATCCAGCTGTAAAAAGGAGTAACATACTGATATGTGCTACAACATGGATGAACCTTGAAAACATTATGTTAAGTGAAATAAGCTAGGCACAAAAGGACAAAGTTTGATTCAAGTTATATGAAATATCTAGAATATGCAGTTTATAATGAGAAAAGTAGATTAGAGTTTATCAGGGGATGCTGGTGGTAGATAGGGAGTTATTGCTTAATGGGTACAAAGTTTCTGTTTTGGGTGATGGAAAAGTTTGGTAATGGATGGTGGTAATGGTAGCTCATTGTAAATGTGATTCATGCCACTGAATTGTATACCTAAAATGTTTAAAATGGCAAAATTTATGATATATATGTCACAACAATAAAATAAATTAATAAAAATGAGCAATATTGTTACCACAATCTTGTTCAGTCCTTTTTGATCCCATAAGAGTCAAGGACAAATTGTGCTCCAGCAGGCACACAGCGGAATTTAGCAGACACTTAAGTATGTTTTTATCCAACACGTATTCAGATTATTTTACCGAGAAGAGGCCCAACTTACCCTGTTCATGTTGGCTTGGTTGGCAAAATGGGCTGTGATACAAGTTATGCAGAGCTCCAAGAGGGAGAAGATCGCCAGCATGCCTGAAATTCCTCTCCCAGACAGCTGAAATCAGGAATAAGCATCCTGAAATTCTGGCTAATCAAGACAGCCTCACAAGGCTTCAAAAAGTTATTGGCTCATCAAATGTGCTATTGTTCATATGCAACTAATTCCATGGTCAATTACTCTGTCATCAATGTATGCTTACTTAAGGGGAATGCAAATTTATTCTGGGTTTTTTAAAAAATTGCTTCTGGCAAGCAGGCGATTTCATTTAGAAATGTAAAGGAGGTAGATTTTTTTTTGGCAAACAGGCTATTTCATTTAGAAACATAAAGGAGGTAGATTTTTTTCTTTGTATTGGCTTTCTTGTTTTTATAAAGATTTTACATGCATATTAAAAAACTAAGCAATATAGAAGAAAAAAACGATTATCTCAAATGTCATCCCCTCAAAATAACATCAACATTTGGTGCCTGTTACTCTGTATCTCTATGTATAGGGAAATGGATACATACAGAGTTAGCAAGAGAGGGAAAATGGGAGAGTAGAGCAAGAGGGATTGAGAAAGAGAAAAATCATTCTCTAATATTGAAATCATAATATGCTTCCTATTTTGAAATAAAAGTATTTTTACTTTATTTAAATTTAAAAGAAGAAAAGAAGTCAAGTCAAATTAAAGGAATTTCTATCTTCAGATGTTTTTTCATAGAAAGTAACAGCTTTTATAAGGTTCTTCCAAAATTAAAAAAAGTTTGTGAAATCCATGAATTAATTTTTAAACCTTCAGGCTGCAATTTTAGACAGTATTAAATGACTGTTCATTATGAAAAATGAGATGATTAGCACTCTTATTTTGTGTCTCCCTCATCTTTACCTCCCAGTTTTTGATAATTATATTATTTACTTTTTTGAGTGAAACATTTTAACATTTATATTCAGTTCTACAGCTATAATTTCCCCAGTTATCTAGTCTTAGTTGAATATTTACATAGTTTAGTGCCCCCTCTGCCTTTCTGAGTTCTTTGATTTAATTCAACTCATGTAAGGATGGCAATCACATTAATGTGTTTTTTTGCAGCACCCACATGTTGTTTTACTGAGAGTATTTTCTGATTATTTTTATACCATTATACTTGCACAAGAATTCAACATATTGAATGTGCTATTGTTTTAAAAATTTTTATTACTTTTTTTTTCATTAGTGTGGTACACTTGTTATGAAGAACCAATATTGATCCATCATTAGTAACTGAAGTCCATAGTTTACATTAAGGTTCACTCTTTGTGTATATACTTCTATGGACTTTGATAACTGTGTAATGTCATGTATCTACCAGTATGGTATCATACAGAATAGTTACACTGCTGTAAAAACACCGTGCCCCACCTATTCATCCCTTTTCTACACCCCAACCACCTAACCGTGACAACCACTGATTTTTTTTTTTTAAACACTTCCCCTTCCCATTTCCTCATCCCCCTTTGCCCTGTAAATTATAATCTGCTTTCTCTCTGTGAATTTGCTATTTATAGTCATCTCTTATAGGTGATATACAATTTTTGTCTTCATGCGTCTTGCCTGTTGCATTGAATGTGTTTTCAAGGTTCTTCGGTGAAGTCTCATAACTTCATTTTTCCTTATAGCTGGTTAATATTCCATTGTGTGTATGTACCACATTTTGTTTATCCATTCATTTTCTGATGGACATTTGGGTTGTAATGGCTTTTGGCTATTGTGAATAATGCTGCTATAAACACTGGTGTACAAGTATCTGTTTGCAATCCTGTTTTCACTGTCTTTGGGTATATACCTAGAAGTGGGATTGCTGGGTCAAATGGTAATTTTGTTTTTAAATTTTTGAGAAAGTGCCATATTGCTTTCCATGGTGTCTGTACCTTTTTATATTCCCACCAACAATGCACTAGAGTTCCAATTTCTCCACATTCTCTCCAACAGTTGTTGTTTTCCATTTTTAAAATAATAGCCATCTTTGTGGGCATGAAGTGGTATCTCTTGTGGTTTTAATTTGTGGTTCTAATGATTCTGAGCATCTTTTCATGTGTTTATTGGACATCTGCATATCTTCTTTGGAGAAATGTCTGTTCAAGTTCTTTGCCCTCTTTTAAATTGGGTTGTTTGGCTTTTTGTTGTTGAGTTCTAGATGTTCTTGGGATATTAAACCCTTATCTGATATATGGTTTGCAACTATTTTCCCCCATGCAGTGGGTTGTTTTCACTTCCTGATAATTTCTGTCGATGCACAAAAGTTTTTAATTTTCATGAAATCAAATTTATCTATTGTTTCTTTCATTGCTCGTGTTTTTGGTGTCATATCTCAGAATCCATTGCTGAATACCAAGTATGCCGGCTTATATTTATGTCCCCCAAAAAAGCCATATTCTTTAATGTATTCTTGTGAGGGCAGTCATATTAGTGTGGATTGGGTTGGAGCCTATTGGTTCAGTGTCCCTGGAGATGTGACCCACCCAACTGTGGGTGATAAGTCTGATTGGATAATCTCCATGGAGGCGTGGCCCCACCCATTCAACGTGGGCCTTGTTTAGTTTTACTGGAGCACTAAATAAGCTCAGACAGAAGGTACTCATACGAGCTGGAGCTGAGACAGACATTTTGAAGATGGCCGTTGGAAGCTGATGCAGACATTTTGGAGAACACCATTTTGAAATGCAACCTAAGAGCAACCAGACGCCAGCCACATGCCTTCCCAGCTAACAGAGGTTTTCTGGATGCCAATGGCCTTTCTCCAGTGAAGGTACCCTTTATTGATGGACACTTTATGGCCTTAAGACTGTAACTGTGTAACCAAATAAGCCCCCTTTTATACAAGCCAGTCCATTTCTGGTGTTTTGCATTCTGGGAGCATTAGCAAACTAGAACACCAAATTATGAAGATTTGCCCCTATGTTATCTTTTAAGAGTTTTATAGTTTTAGCTATTATATTTAGGTCCTTGATCCATCTTGAGTTGATTTTTGTATATGGTGTGGTACATGGGTCTAACTTCATTCTTCTGCATGTGGATATCCAGTTTTCCCAATGCCATTTGTTGAAGAGACTATTCTTTCCTTACTGCATGTATTAGCACCCTTGTCAAAAATAAACTGGCCATAGATGTGTGTGTCTATTTCTGGACTTTCAATTCTATTACACTGTGTTTGTGCCAGTACCAGTGTTTTGATTATTGTTACTTTGTAATACAATTTGAAATTGGGAAGTGTGAGCCTTCCAACTGTGTTCTTCTATTTCAAGATTGTTTGAACTATTCAGGGCCTCTTATAGTTACATATAAATTTGAGGATTGGTTTTTCCATTTCCGAAAAAAGTCTGCTGGATTTTAATAAGGTTTGCATTAAATTTGTATTGGCATATTAACATATTAACATACTGACATATTAACAATGTTAACTCTTCCAATCCATGCATATGGGATGTCTTGCCATTTGTTAAGGTCTTCTTTAATTTCTCTCAACAGTGTTTTGCAGTTTTCTGTATGCCGTTCTTTTGTATCCTTAGTTAAATTTATTTCTAGATTTTATATTCTTTTAGATGCTGTTGTAAATAAAATTGTTTTCTTAATTTCCTCTTCAGATTGTTCATTGCTGGTGTATGGGAACACAATGTGTTGCGCACACATTTATTGATTTTGAACCCTGCCAGATTGCTTAATTCACTTATTACCTCTAATAGTTTTCTTGTGGATTCCTGATTTCTATATATAAGATTGTGTTGGCTGCAAATGGAGATAGTTTGCTTCTTCCTTTACAACTTGGACACCTTTCATGTCTTTTTCTTGCCTAATTGCTCTCACAATATTGAACAGCAAAGCATGAATCCTTGTCTTATTTCTGATCTTAGTTGTAAAGATTCAGGTCCTTCACCATTGCGTATAATGGTAGCTGTGGGTTTTTATCATGCTGAGAATATTTCCTTCTCTTCCTACATTTCTGAGTATTCTTATCAAGAAAGGGTGTTGGATTTTGTGAAATGCCTTTTCTGCATCCATTGAGAAAATCATGTATTTTTTTCCCTTCATTCTATTTATATTGTATTGAATTGATTGATATTCATATGTTGAACCACCCTTTCACTCCTGGGATGCATTCCACTTGCTTGCGGTGTATATTTTTTCTTTTCATGCCATTGGATTCTATTTGCTAATATTTTAAAAGGATTTTTGCATCTATATTTGTCACAGAAATTGGTCTGTAATTTTCTTGTGATGTCTTTACTAGACTTTGGTATCAGAGTGATACTGGCTTACTAGAATGAATTAGGAAGTGGCCCTTCCTCTTGAATTCTTTGGAAGTGTTTGAGAAGGATTTGTATTAATTCTTCTTTAATGTTTTGGTAGAATTCACAAGTGAAGTCGTCTGGTCCTGGACTTTGCTTTGTTGGAAGGTTTTTGATTATTGATTCAGTCTCTGTACTTGTTACAGGTTTGTTCATGTGTTTTATTTCTTCTTGAGTCAGTTTGGGTAATTGATGTGTTTTTAGTTATTTTTCCATTTCTTCTAGATTATCTAGTTTGTTGGTGTACAATTTTTCATAATAATCTCTTATAATCCTTTTTATTACTGTAAGGTCTGTGATATCAGCATTTTCCTTTCTGATTTTAGTTTTTTGCATCTTTTCTCTTTTTTCTTTGTCAGCTTAATTGAAGATTTGTCAATTTTATTGATTTTTCAAAGAACCAAGGTTTTGTTGTATTCTCTCAATTGATTTTCTATTCTCTACTTCATTATCTCCACGCTGATCTTAATTATTTCTTCCCTTCTGCTAACTTTGGGTTTACTATGCTCTTGTTTTACTTGTTCCTCAAGATGTAAAGTTAGGTTATCAATTTGAGCTTTCCCCTCTTTTTAGATATAAGCATCATAGCTATAAATATCTCTTTGAGGACTGCCGCTGGTGCGTCCTGTAAGTTTTGGTATGTTGTGCCTTTGTTTTCATTTGTCTCTAAGTCTTTTCTAATTTCCTCTGTAATTTCTTATTTTAACCCATTGATTGTTTAAGAGTGTGCTGTTTAATTTCCATGTATTTGTGAATTTTTCATTTTTCCTACTGTGATTGTTTTCTAGCTTCATTTCATTTTGGTCAGAGAGGTTGCTTTTTATTATTTTCATATTTTTATTTAGACTTATTTTGTGCCCTAACATATGATTTATCCTAGAAAATATGTGCACTTGAAAAGATTGTGTATTCTTCCATTGTTGGATGAAGTGTTCTATGTAGATCTTTTAGATCTAGTTGGTTTATAGTGCTTTTCTGGTCCTCTGTTTCCTTATTGATATTTTATTTAGATGTTCTATCCACTGTTGAAAGTGGTGTATTGCAATCTCCAACTCTTAATGTAGAACTGTCTATTTCTCCCTTCATTTCTGTCAATATTTGCGTATATTTTGGTGCTATGTTGTTAGGTGCATATATGTTTATAATTGTTAAATCCTCTTGTTGAATTGATCCTTTTGTTGATAAATAATTTCTTTCATTGTCCCTTGAAAAGGTTTTTGACTTAAAGTCTTTTTTGTCTGATATTAGTATAAGCACCCCACTCTCTATTGATTACTATTTGCATGAAATAATTTTTCCATCCATTCTCTTTCAACCTAATTGCATCTATGTATCTAAGTGATTCTCTTGTAAACAGCATTTGGATGGGTTATGCTTCTTTTTACGTTCTGTCAATCTCTGCCTTTTGAATGGAATGTTTTATTCATTCCTACTTAAGGAAATTACTGATAAGGCAGAATTTACTACTGCTTTTTTAACTAATTGCTTTTGGTAGTTCTCATACCTTTTTGTCTCTCCTTTCCCCCATTACTCCCCTCCTTTTTTGTTGTGATCATTGGAATGAGCCATTTGAATCACTTATGCATTCCTTTTTTGGAGATTTAAAGAAATATTTTCTTTATGGTGGACATGGGTATTACATTTAGTATACTAAATCTATTACAATTTAGTTTGCATTGATTCCAATGTGACTTTAGTAGCCTACATGACACAGTACCTCTAACCTTCCATCCCTCCCTTTTATATTCATGTCACAAATTACATCTTTATGCACTGTGTGCCCAGTAACAAAGATTTCACTTGTGTTTTACACATTTGAATTTTCAGCCTTATAAAAAAGCAAAAGACAGCATTACAAATGAAAAATCATACAGCCATATATTTTTACCCCTATTGTTATTTACACTGGAGATCTTTATTTCTTCTTCCAGTTTTGAAAGACTGTCTATTGTCCTTTCCTTTCAACATGGAGGACTCCCTTTAGCATTTTCTTTAAGCAGAACTAGTGGTAATGAACTCCTTCAGTTTTTGTTTGTCCAGAAATTACTTGATTTCTCCCTCATTTTTGAAGTACAACTTTACTGAGTATATTCTTCTCTAGTAACAATTTTTTTTCTTTAAGCACTTTAAATATGTGCACCCACTGCCTCCTGACCTCTATGGTTTCTCTTGAGAATTCAGATGGTAATTTCATTAAGGATCTCGTATATGTAACACTTTACTTCTCTCTTGCTGTTTTAAAGATTTTTTCATTGTCCTTGGCATTGGACTGTTTGATCATAATGTGTCATTGTAGATCTGTTTGGGTTCATCCAGCTTGGCATTCATTAAGCATGGATTTGATATTCATATTTTTCTTCAGTTTGGGGAAGTTTTCTCCTATTATTTCGTCAATTATTTTTTTTTTTTTCATGCCTTTTCTCTTTTACTTCTCCTTCTGGGACTCCTATGATGCATATATTGGTATGCTTGATGGTGTCCCACAGATTCTACAGGCTCAGTTTATTTTTTTCAATCTTTTTTCTTTCTACTCCTTAATTTCAAGTGTTTTGTCTTTTTGAGTTCATTGATCCTTTCTTCTGCCTCCTCCAGTCCACTCTTGAACCCCTCTGTTGAATTTTTCACTGCATTTATTGTACTTTTGAATTCCAGAATTTCCATTTGGTTCTTCTTCATAATTTCATTCTCATTATTGAAATTTTCATTTTGTTTGTTGTTTTCTCAATTCTATTTAGTTCTTTTTCTATGTTTCCTTTAGTTCATTGATCCTATTCATGAGAATTGTTCTAAATCATTAATTAGTAATTCCAGAGATTGTGTCTTCCAGAATATTTTCCAATGAATTATTTTTTTCTCTGTGACTGGGTCATACTTTCCTATCTCCTTTTATACTTTGTGATTTTTTTTGTTGTTGTTTTGTTGTTGAGACTTGGCCATTCTGAGTATTATATTTTGGTCACCCTGGAAATCTAGTTCTCCTACTCTTAAGTCAGTTCGATTATGAACAAGAATAAAAATACAGGAAGGAAAGAAAGAGAGAGAGAACAGAAAAGAAAAACTAACAAACAATCGCAACACCCCCTCCACAAAAAAGTAGGGAGGAAAAAAAAAACCAAGGAAGAAAATAACGATATGCACTGCCTCTCTAAATCTCTTCTTACATGTTGGTGGGAAGCCAGAAACTTCTGTTTTTGATGCCCAAACCTAGACCACCATCCCTGCTCATCCCTCAGGGATTTGCCAGACCTAGAAATATAAAATAGACGAAGAAAAACAAAAACAAAGCCTACCAATTGAAAAAAAAAGAAGGATAAAAGGTAGAGGTGCGCTGGCTTTTCATGTCCCTGTAGATGCTGGTGTTTGGGAGAAGATGCTGCTTCTGAGAGAAACCAAGGCTAGCATCTGTGTTGGGCTCTTAGAAATCAGCCAGACTAAGCAACACAAGAAAGAGAAAGAGGCAACCCAATCAATGCAAAAGTGCACTGGGTCTGTCCATCATGGTAGATGATGGCATGAGACCAGAAGCCACTGCTGCAGGGCGGGCTAAAACTGAGGCAAGAGTCCATGCTGTGTCCCCAGGCACCTATCACTCCAGGAAATGCCCACACACAGAAGGGGAAATAAAAACATATCTAGCTCTATATGTCCAGGTGGATACTGTTGGGAAGCTGGAAGCTCTGCTGCCCAGAGGGCCAAAATTTAGGCCAGCTTCCACACTGGTCCCTCATGGATCCCCCAGATACACCTCAATCCTCAACCCCAATTTTTAGAGGAGGAGGTTTCCTTTGCCAGCTGTGGCCCCATGGTAGAAAAGTGCCCTGGAAAGTGTTGACTCTGGTGATCTTTTTTTTTTTTTTTCCTCCTGAGTTCCTTGGAAGCTCTACAGGAGTTTCTACTATGCAGGATTTGCTTTATCTTTTCTTATGTTTGACATCTTTCCACCTCAGTCTTCTTAGATCCAGATTGGAGGGTGTTGTGAAAATTCCCAGTATTTTTTGGCTTTCCTTCTTTCCTCTGTTTTGTTTCTGGGAAGTGGAGCCAGGGCAAGGAGCTGTACTTTATTCTTCCACCTTGAGTCACAACAGAATAATTTGTTTCTCTCCTTGGATGCCCAGTTAAAACCTGGTTTTTGTGTAATTTTTGTTCTTTTTGATTGGTATTGTAGAGGATGAATTTTGTATGCTTGCTACACTCATCTTATTTACCAAGAGGTCCACTCATTTATTCTTGCCTCCTTATAAACTTTTCTCTATCTTGCAAGCAGAGCATCCCTTTCAAAACACACACCGGTTCTCTGTAAAACTCTTCGGTGGCTTCCCGTCTCTCTCAGAATGAAGACCAAATTGTTCTTGAAGACCAAATTGTTCTTCATGGCCCAAGAGGTAAGATGGTACTCTCTAGTCTAGCTTCATTTCCTACCCTGTTCCTCCACCCCTTACCATCTGTATTCTGGCCCCCAGACCATCCATTCCCTCCTGATCTCCTGGTCAGAGACCAAGCTTGGCCTGTATAATGACAATGAATGGATGGTTCCATTCTGAGTATGTAGGCATGTGCTTCATTTTGCAATTTCTCCATTCTTTGGGTTTCACTAATGAAAAACAAACATCCTTGTCCTTCTCATTTTCTGCTTATCCCATTCTTCCTCAGAAACAAAAAAGCTACTTAACAATTTGACAGTCTTATTTAAATAGAATTTGACATTTGGAAAATAATTTCTGGGTATTATTAGGAGTCTGGGAGGCCTATTGTTTGTGTGTTTAGTGGTGGGATGGGCCAATAGGCCATCTGTAGAGGCTGCTCTTTCACTTTATTTTATAGTTCCAGAGACCACATGACTGGGCTAGGGCTGGATTAGAAACAAAGATTTTCCACTAGAGCTGCTGTATAGTAGTAAGAGATAAAAAATAGAACCACCCCATGAGAGTGGAAGGAGGAGAGGCCCCTGCTGATTATGGGACACTTACCACTGCCCAAGTGTCTTGTCTTTGTAGCCCATTGATGCTCATATCCACCAGCAACAGAATCACTCCAATAAACGCAAAGATAGCACTGACAATATTCATTCCCAGGCTGCCTTTTATCTAATGGGGGCAAAAGGAAAAATAAATCATTTATAAGATTAATGAATTCAATGATTCTTAATCTTTGAAATTTTGAAAACATTTTGAAGTCAAAATGATTTTGTGTTTTTTTTTCCCTCTGCTCTTCTGAGTCGTTACCATGAAACTATTTTGTATTATTGATCATAATCCAAAGTAGAAACTCATCTATAATTCTGTTTAAAATCCTTGTACACAATAACAACTATATTCCCTTTCCAGAAGTGATAAAACAACAACCACATTTTTAATGAGCATTTTTCTGGGACAGGCACTGTGCTAAATTTTTAAAATTCATTATCTCATTTACCTCTTACAACTCCCACGGAGGTAGTACCATCGCATCCAATTTTATAAATGGGAAAAAACATTCCTGCACATTTTTTTGTCAGTAAATTTAGGAACTAATGGAAACCCCGAAGTCTTTCCAGGGACCAGGTAAAGAACCCCACATATAGAAGGAGGCACTCTTTAGGCTTTTGTGGTAGGTGCACAAAACTTTCCGCAGTTTCTACAATTAGATTTTGACTTACACCAGAATGATTGTGTAACCAAGGCCTCTGCAGGCTTCCTGGAGATAGTGCAGGTAGAGTTCTTTATAATGTGTTAATTCTTCAGCATGCTATAGAGTATACTGAGGGTCTCTAAAAGGCTCTTAGAAAAATTGATTTAGCTATAGTTTCAATTGCTGTCTTTTCCAAATGGACAGGTTCTATGCTTGGACAACCTCAGTGAGAGGGAAGGAGCCATGAATGATGCAGAAAAAGTATATTTTATTTTGTTTTTGGATTACAATGGGAGTGGTTAATCATGGTTAGACTAATTTTATTTTATTTTAGTTTTGTTTTGTCAGGGAGAGTACAAGCAACAAGATTCTATGTTCCCATTTTCCCATTCTTTCCTCTTGTGCTGGATCAAATAGAAAAATAGAATCTCAAAACCACCTCTGCTCTAGTTGGCCCTAGTTGTAGACAAATCATTTTCTTTATCCTGGTTCAGAAGTCGACCATGAAATTGCAGAAGGTGGGGTTCTGTACCTGTGAATTGAAAGCCCCATCTCAGTGATTATTTTATAAGTTCCTGTGTACTGCTTTTAATGGTGATTTAAATATTGTAAAACAAGAACTCAATCTAAATGAGAATAGCAGATAGACACAATACAAGCATGCAAATACAAGGCAGAACTGAGAAATGGCAAACAAACAGCGGGGACTTCGTTACTGAAGTGGCAATAGGTGATGGTTCCTGGACCCTGCATTCTTTGGTGGAGTTGTCCCTAATACAATGTGACCCCACTGAACCAGGGAACCTTTAGGTAAAAGTGTAAACAATCTTTATCTTTATGAGTTCCTACCCTTGTGAGTTAATGAGTCAGGATGTGGAGCTCTGCCATTTCCGAGTGGCAAACTGTGTGGCCAATTCTCACCCTCCTGCATACACCGTGAGGGCGACTGACAAATGTTTTGGGAAAAATGCTCCCACTTAGATTTTCCAAATCCACCTTCTCAACTTTCCTCCTCTAATAAATAAACTGATCTATAAAGGGGTTTTAAAAGTAGAAACATTATAACTTACCAGGCAAGGTGAAAAGTCCTTGGACACCTTTATAGAGAGAGTGCCAGAAGCAATGAACTGTAGAAATAGAAAAATTTATTTGTGACACTGTGGGTTCTCTGATTGTTCCTGAGAACTTCTCTCTAGATTCGTTTAGTTTCCCTCTCAAAAATTCTTCTCATACTTATTGATTTTCTGGAGTCACTCTTAGGGATGTGTCCTTGACATCATCTTTTTTTTTTTTCTCCCTAGTTTCTTGTATATATAAAGAACTGTTATACTCATATAAGCTTTGCCTACTTTTCTTGTTCTGGTGATTCCCAAGCTTTCTGCTCAACCTCTTCTTCTGATCAATTGCATATTTTCAGTCATGTTCCCAATCACCTTCTGCTATCCACCCAACACCCCTCTAAAATGTAATAGGGAGCTAAAAATAAACTTTGTCTTGCTGATTACTTGATTAGAGTAAACTTCAGTATATGGGTTTAAGCTGCAAGTTAAAATGGGGAACAAAAATTCTCCCTTATTTATGCCCCAGCGGAGTTGTTATTTTTCTAAATTCTCCAGGCTGATCAGATGCTGGGTTATCAAGGGATGGGTTGTGTATAGACTTGGGAATTTCTGTGCTTTATAAACTGGAATGGAGAGATGAGATTGCAGTCTGCTCACAGAGATGCCGCCCCAGAATGGATATCCGCCAACAAAAGCGAAGGAGGCAAAACCACGAACGAATCCATAACTGATGCTCGTTAAACCCAAAACAATTCCAAAGCCAATGTGCATCAATCCAATTATGATCTGGATGGCCTGAACAAAGAAAACAGTCATTTTAAAATTGCTTTTTCATTTTCAGACCTGTGAAACATTACTGTCATTGCTACTGATGCTGCTTATTTATTGTCAACTGTGCTAAGTCATTTAGGCATGCCTCTGGAGCAGGAGGTAGGCCAGTAAGATTTTGACATAGAGTAGGATAACCCGGGAACTGAGGCCTTGTTTGAGGTATTTGGAGAGGCTTGTTACCAGTGGCCCAGGGAGAGCTCTTCAGAAAGTGCTATTAGTTTAGCACACATTAGCATCCCCTGGCAACTTTTGAAAGACTCCTAGAAAAAAGTGCTTTTGCTGTGGCTTCAGTGGCTGTGTCTTCCCAATGGACCATTCTCTTCTTGGGTATCCCCAATTAGGAGGAAAAGATTCATGAAGAAAACAGCATTTATTGGACATTAACTGGCACTGCTCTAAGCACTTTCCATTTATTATTTCATATAATCCTCCCAACAACTGGATGGGGATCAGAGGCAGAAAAATTAGATGTCCAAGATCACACAGCTACTAAAAGGCAGATCTGGGACTCGAATGCAGAAAATCGACTCCTGAGTCCATGTTCCGAGCTCGGCTCAACCCTACCTTCTCCATTGAGTCTTCTCGAATACACCAGTCAAATTAAGCTACCTTTTACTGTATGCATTTCTGATGCATCTTATGTTGTAAACCACTCACCTTGTTAAATGGTTTTGTACTCATTTATATTGATCTTTTATTATTGTAGGAACTAAGTTTTCTTATCAGCAAAGAGAAAGTCCCCAAAATGGGATGCACATTTTTTTTGGAAATAGTCACCATAGCAGGGGATGCACAGTTTACATCTTTGTACCCTTTATTAGTCCTGAATAAACCTGTATTTGTGAGAAATAACTATTGGTGTATTGGACTAAAAGTCAATTGTAGATTTAGAATTTGTTTCTTCTTAAGTTTATGTCTTCTCTCTCTAGAAAGACTGCAAACTTTTTGATGGTGAGTGCTGTGTTTATTTCAACAAATAGCTACTGACTATCTTTAGAAATTGAATTAAAATTAGAAAAAAGAATTTAATAATGCTCAGAGGTTAATACTGATTTTTTTTGAATAATGAAGGTCCTTCAGACTTTGATAAAAGCTATGAGCCTTCTCACCTTAAAAAAAAAGTTCTTGCATATCTACATGTACACACACTACACCTTTGCATATCATTTCAGAGGGGTCATGGGCCTCATTTAGCCAGCCGATGGACCTCAGTTGAAGTCCTGCATTAGCATTAATATATTTGGGTTTTCAGCTCTTCTCCAAAACAGCAATCCAATCATCTGGTACAAACACCCCATCCTCATCCTTGCTGTCATCTTGAGGAAGAGTAGTTTGGTCCTAAATTAACACTGACCTTCCTTTCTCCTAGGATAGCACTGGCTGAACCATTTATTGGTCAAAACTGTCTATAGGCCAGACTTAGTAATTTGGGTGTATAACTTGCTCTGTATTTTTTGCTGCAGAATCATTTTAAGGTTCTGAGTCGATTGGTGCAGATGCTTCACGCCCTAAAATGTGAGGACACCTGTTTTGTGGTGGTGACTGAAGACTGCTAATGGCAGAGATTTTCAATCTTCAGGGAGAGGAATTAGCTTCTGCCATCTGGAGCTTTTAAAGATCAAAACTGCACTTATTGCTTTAAGATACTTTTATTGCATACCTCTTCAGTCCCAGGCAGAATGCATTAAGGCTCCCCATTCTACTCACAGTAAAGCCAGAGCCTGTGTTCTCCAGGCTCCATCGGCCCTCTGCCTTCCTACCGTCTACTCCCTCCCTTGCTCATTCTGTTCTCCTTTATTGGCCTCCTCCCTATTCTTCAGACACCTCCCGTGATGTTCATCTAAAGACCTTTATCATAGGCGTTCCCTCTTCCTCGAAATTCTCCCCCAATACCTGCATGACCTGCTTCTCGTTTCCTTCTTATCTTTGCCTAAATGTCACTTTCTAAGGACAGCCTACCCTGATCAACTTGAAATTATTACCCCCTCACTGCTTGGTACTTCCTGTCCTTTTTACACGTCATTTCCCTCCATAGCATTTATCACCTTTTAACACACTCAGCAGTTTACTTGTTTATTATGTGTGTAGTTTGACTCCCACCCACCCCCGCTCCACCCAGGCTGTAAGCTCCATGAGGGCAAATATTGTGTCTGTTTTGTTCACTGTGATATTCCCAACACCTGTGTGGGTTCTGCTGCGTGAGATCCTAGTGTGTCATTTACTTTCCTCATCTGGCAGGAAGAGGATCTGTCTGAAATACTTTTTTGCCTAAATGATTGAAGGGCTGCCTCTTTGTCCAGAGTTTGGATCTGACTGCTGGACGGCAATTGATGCTCATTTTTACCTTCCTAAAGCATCAAAACGTGAAATAAGTAGTAAGATTGTTAGAAGAGTGCCTGGCAATTAATGGACATGCAAAATAGTTTACCAAATGATCAAAGGAAAAGTGAGAGGTTTAATATAGTTTGGTGGAGTTAGTGGTATGAACGAAGTACCTGGGAGGCCCAGAAAAGAGACTAACGATTCTGCCTAGGCAGGTGGGATCTTCACCTGCAGGTAGGGCGTATTTCACAACACCTACAGGTACAAGATTATACGTGTTCAAAGTGTCCTTTACATTAGTAGGTGACAGTTAAGTCATAACACGTCCAAGGGCACTGGGGTGAGAGGCACAGCAGATGGAATGGCCTCTAATTCTTTCATACCCATCCTTTCCCATCCTTTCCATTTATAGTTCCTTCCCATTTTGAGGCAGCCATTGCTTATTTTAGTGTGACTTCACCTGTATGCAAATACTAGGCATATAACCAATCCAGAGACAGTACTGAGGGTGCCCAAAATGTCCTTTGCAGAAGCGAGATCAAGTTAGAAGTAGTGGTGCTGCCATAATGTCAAAATTTTTGCATTGTCCTGCTGGGAGGGGTCCTTTGTCACCCATTAGAGTCTTGCCTTAATGTAAAATAAAATTAACTCAGGGTCAAGTCTGTCTGCAGACAAATTATTTCTACCTTAAAAGGTAGAAAGATTGGACAGTATGTCATGATGATCATAAACTTCCCTCCACCTATAATTTTTAAGTGCAACACAACCTCCCACATGTGAAATTAAAGTTCTAATAGTAAGTAGACTTACCCCTAGTATCCTGGCCTCTTCTGTGAAGTCTTTCATACTTGTTTCTATAGCTGAGTTTACCACTTGTATATTTCCTTGTCCCTGCTGACCATTAGTGATGATTCCTGAGGTAATGATGAAAGGGGGCTGACCGCTCTGAATTTGGCTTACTGGGTTTATTAAACTGTCAGGTTGTTGTGGCTCAGGAACCATAGTGTAGTTTGGTAAGTAAGGATCGGCTGTGGTTTCAAGGTTTCCAGAGTGAATTGTTGGCTCAGATGATAACATCGTGCCCTAAATACTGCAAAACATACCAAAATGGTACAATTACCCACAAAACAAATGGAAGAAAATTTTGTTAAATGCTATTTGCAAGTGAGCAAATAACGGGTAATGGGTAATGACAGCTAATATAAACACAATTCTCATTTGACTTTGGAATGTTCTGTGGTTTGAAGAAGTAGAGGAGGGGAAATGGGGATAGATTTATCTTCCAATTCCTATTTGGTTTTATGAGGTATTAATATGTATTTATCTTCCCCCATTTCACTGCATCTGAAGGAAACAGAAGGAAGGAAGGTAGTAATGGACCCCATAAAGATGTCCATGCCCTGATCCTCCGAACCTGTGAAAATTCTGTTTTAAATAGCAAAGGGAATTAAGGATGCAGATAAAATTAGGATTGCTAATAAGCTGACCTAAAAATAGGGAGATTATTCTAGATTATTCAAATGGGCCCTCTTGGATTACAAGGATCCTTAAAAGTGGAGGAGAGAGGCAGAAAAAGAGAATCAGGAAAAGAGATGTGATGATGGAAGTAGGGTCAGAGAGATAGAATGTTGCTGGCTTTGGAGATGGAGGAAGGGGGCCATGAGCCAAGGAATGTGGGAAACCCTGGAGGTTGAAAAGAGCAAGGAAATGGATTCTCCCCTACCATCTCCAGAAAAGAACACTGGAAAGTAAGGATTGGATGTGGTTTCAAGGTTTCCAGGGTGGGTTGTTGGCTCGGATGATATCATTGTGTCCTGAATACTGCAAAACATACCTGTTCCTGCTGACAGCTTGACCTTAACCTCGTGAGACTGGTGTTAGACTTCTGACTTACAGAACTGTCAAATAATACATTTGTATTGTTTTAGGCCACTAAATTCGTGGTAGTTTGTTACAGCATCAAATAGATGACAAATACAGGGCCAAGAACACAACTGAATGGCAAGTAACGCAGTCCAAGATTTAAAATTATTTGTTAGTAACTTGAAAAGTGAATAATTCACGTATGGCCCATTAAGTTGATTCTCTTGTTCTTTGAGAAAAATCCTCTTGAGATTCCCCAAAAGCTTAGAGTGTCTCAGGATACTCTCAGGCCCAATGTGGCCAAGGGAAATTTTGTTGGAAATGAACAATCATAACTAAATATGGCCAGCAATCCCTAATGACCCTTGCAAAAATCATGACACTTAAAAGGTTGGTCTTCAGTGTCCCAGATTCCCTTTTTTGAGCCCTTCTCCCCAAACCATTTTCTTGTACTTCATGGATATCAAGAAAGTATGAGCTATGAACCCCCTCACCCTCGGTTATGAAGTCTGAATAGCAGACTGGTGCATTTCACCACTGGCATATTCATAAGCACATTTATTTTGGATTGGGAGATTTACCTTGCTTCTTCTATCAGACCATGTACTCACAGAATTCTGAAATTTGGGGGTTGGAGAGTCTTTCCAATCATCCTTCCCCATTCCTCTTGGTTTACCGATGAGAAATTGAAGCTCGGGCAGATTAAATGGCTTTCTCAAGTTTACATAGAAAATGTGTCGTGGAGCCAAGAATAGAAAATAGGGCTCTTGACTGTTGGTCCAGTGTTTCCCTACTAAAATTGTTCACTGTGGATGCTTAAAGAGCTTGTCTTCCAGGCCAACTTTGGTGATGGGGAATTGACCATGCACCTACAACTACGCAAAGACAAAACTACTGCCTTCTGCTGCTGTGCCGAGGACTTTGTAAGCCAGACTTGTTTCTTAGTGATTCAAACACTAAGCCAGCAAAGCCTCTTCTTGGGTAGTGAGCCTCAGGTAGGCTGTCTAGAGAGCTATCATTTACTGAACACTTATTCTATGCCCAGTAGGAGCTGTGCAGTGTAGTGATCAGGAGCATGAAATCATGGAATCCTGGCTCTAAAATCAGCTATGCATCTTTGGAAAGTTTGTTAACCTCTCTTTGCCTTAGTTTCTTGTCTGTACAATGTAGATAATAAGAGTAGTTTCCTTATAGGGTTGCTTTGAGTAGTAAAGAATTATTCCATGCAAACTTCTTAGAAATGCATTTTTAATATAATAAGCTATGTTAAGTGATGGGAGACATTATCTCTCTTAGTCTTTGCAAAGCCCCATGAGGTAGGTTCTAGTATTATCCCCATTGCATAGATGAGAGAACTGAATCCAAAACCTACATTCACAACCACTACTCTAAGCTGCCCAAATGCTAGATTCAACTGCAAAAGGTTGGAAGCTCAACAGACAGAGGACAAACACGTCTCTGAAATTTCTGATGACAAAGCGATTACTTTTTCAAAAAGGAAACAAATGTTAATGTTTTTAAACAAAGAAAATTAAAGTTTTGTGGCTGTGATTCTTGAAGAACATGAGGTTGCAGCCCAAGGATCTGGTTTCCTTGGCCATTTATGCACAAGCCCTGTTTTCTAATCCCCAGTCTGCTACTTTAGTAACTCTGGGGCCTTTAGCAAATTACTTAACCTCTCTAAATCCTTGTTAGTCCCCATGTCTCAACTGTGGAATGAGATTAAATAGGGGAGGTGTGGAGATCAAATGATTGTAATTCCATAAAGCCTTTGGAACAGTGCCTGGTATATGGCAAGAGCTCAATGAAAGATAGCTATCACTTTATTATAAGAGCCCAAAGTGTCTTCTTTCCCAATTTAAGCTGTGGATGTGGCCAAAAGGAAAGCTTGTAGCAGAGATTGAATTTTAAGAGGTCAATGCAAAGAGTAAATAGATAAGAGATGGGGGCTCGGGGTATAGTAATTAGCCAGAATGAGAATTTTCTTGAGTTTTTTTTAAAGTATACAATTAAATGTTTGTCCCATGTTTCTGCATGTATGTGATCTCATTACCCCTTCTTTTACTGTTGATCACTGGAAAACTTTTTGTCTCATTGAAAATTTTGATAAGAAAAACCCAAGAGTTTGCATTTATTTATCAACAATTTCTGATTTCATATCTACTATTTAGTTTCTGGGCTATGAGTTTTATATAGCCATAGCTATATATATAGTTTTATATAGCTATATGAGTTTTATATAGAACCTTGAATTTTAGCAATTCTGTAAAGATTATGGCTGGTCTCAGAATGCATATTTACTGGATTAAGTTCTAGTTAAAAAAAAATGAGTAAAGAGTCTAGCCAATCTATGTCCTTTTAATTTATACTAAAAATGACGTAATGTATAAGCAACTTTTTTGGTTGCATAGTTTGGTCCAAAGGGAGGGAAAAATGCTCGGAGAATAACTAAATGATTAGCCGATTAAAATGAAGATATTCCTAGAAATGATACAAGAAAAGGGAACCCAATGAAGAAACTCTCTTTGTAGATTCCATCCATTGACATAGTACAATTTTTCTCTTGGGTATAGGCAAAATATTTACCAGTAGTTATCTTTTTTATCTAAAAATTAGAGCAACCACAATCATTTTTTCAGCACAAGGAACACATTAAAAAATAAAAAAGTCTGATGAGATCAAAAGGAAAGGGCCATGGTAATAAGACAAGAGCTCACAATTTGCCTTTTGATTAGTTGGTTTCAAATAGAAATTGCTAGTTTCTTTCCATCTTCCTTCTCCATTAATCTGACTATTGAATGTTGATGATCATGGTCTTTGAATATATAGTGAAACAAAATGTTGAATCATTTCCATAGTATCTATCATTCAGTGCACCTACAGGTATACAGGTATATAATTTTCCACAAATAAACATGCTGACCTAGTGATAACGTGTGATTTTCCCCACCTTTGTTTCTTGCCAGAAAGAGGCACCATGATTAAAATATATTACAAAACCAAATGCTATAAGAACTGTGCTATGAAAGTCATGTGGTAGCTGCATTAACATCAAATGCTTACAGTGGATAATGCCTCCTCCTGTTGATTGATGTTCATGAAACTGACATACATTTGAACCAACTATGTCATCACTTTTAGCATTAATTATTGATTCTTTTCTTGCAGTAACTTTTACCTGTTAATAGCTGATATTCTTTTTCCTTACGTTCCTGTTTTTTTTTTTTTTTTTTTTTTTAATTGCTCTCCTGTTTCATTTTTCACCTCTTTTCATTCCTCTTGGTTTGGCTTTCCCTTACATAGATAATCCACTGATCTCAACATACAGTCAAGAATTGGCTTCATCTCTCCAGACTAGAAAAGGGAACACAGCAGAGAACCCATACAGATAGGGCAGCCCCACTCTTTATGCCCATTGATTCAGGTCACGAGATAGTGGAGATAGTTTAATGGACTTACCACCGTGTTCCTTTTGCACCTCTGTGTCTTCTCTCTGTCTCTGCTCCAAGCTCTGTGCTGGTCTCAAGTTTTATAGGTACATTTTACTTCCTCATTTTAAACCATCCCATCTCTTTTTTATATGGTCCAAAGTCCTTTTGTCATTGGCTCTCTTCCACCCCAAATGGATATATAGGCCTGTTCGTAAATTTTAGTATGTGCTATGCTTCCTCTCTGTTGTACTGGAAAACTTTTCCTGATGTCCCCCAAGACTTTCTCAGCCACTTTGCATGTTGTGCTACTCACTAGTGCAACATCATATTGCATTATAATGCCTTTTTAGTTAGATAAAAAAATTGGGAAATGCAGATAATAAAAAAAGAGAAAAACATCCACACTCCTACCCCCCCCCCCCAATAATTAAGGACAATAGTTTCATTTACAGATTTTTAAATTTTTGTATGTAAATAATGGATTTTACATAGGCATATGGTTTTGTAAAATCACCTAATTAGGATCATATTGTGCACATATTTGGAATCTGCTTTTTAACTTAATGTATTATAAACACCTTTTCATGTCAATAAATGTATTTATGGTGCTTCTTTTTTTTTACCTGCAATTTTATTGAAATATAGTCACATACTATATAATCATCCAAAGTGTACAATCAGTTCTTCACAGTATCATCACATAGTTGTGCATTCATCATCACTAACAATTTTTGAACATTTTCATTACTGCAAAAAGTAACAAAAATAAAAATAAGAATAAAAATAAAAGTAAAAAGAACACTCAAAACTTTCCATGCCCCTCATCCCCCTATTAATGATTTACTTTTTTGTCCCCATTTTTTCTACTCATCTGTCCATACCCTGGATAAGGGGAGTGTGAACCACAAGGTTTTCACAATCACATGGTCATACCATATAAGCTATATAGTTTTACAATTGTCTTCAAGAATCAAGGCTACTGGATTGCAGTTCAACAGTTTCAGGTATTTCCTTCTAGTTATTCTAATAAACTAAAAGCTAAAAAGGGATATCTATATAATGCATAAGAATAACCTCCAGAATGACCTCTCAACTCCATTTGAAATCTCTCAGCCACTGAAACTTTATTTTATTTCATTTCCTTTCCCCCTTTGGTCCAGAAGGCTTTCTTAATCCCAAGAGGCCAGGCCTGGACTCATCCCTGGGAGTCATGTCCCTCATTGCCAGGGAGATTTACACCCTTGGGAGTCATGTCCCAATGAAGGGGGAGGGCAGTGAGTTCATCTGCTGAGTTGGCTTAGAGAGAGAGAAGGCAACATCTGAGCAACAAAAGAGGTTCTCTGGGGGTGACTCTTAGACACAATTTAAGTAGGCTTAGCCTCCCCTTTGCAGTAACAAGCTTCATAAGGGCAAGCCCCAAGATTGAGGGCTTGGCCTACTAAACTGGTAGTCCCCAATGCTGTGAGAATATCAGTAGTTCCCCAGGTGGGGAAGTTTAATATTTCTACGTTTTCCTCCAACCCCTCAAGGGGTCTTTTCAAATACTTTTTTATTCTGCCCAAATTACTCTGGGATTTTTTTGGAGCTTCACACTAACCTGTACAAACCAACCAGATCTCACTCCCTATTCAAGTTTCCATGTAATTATGGTGTTTGAATAAACTGACCATACAAATTAAATTATATAGCATGGTACAGAAAATAAAGATTTTTCATCAAATAAACATCTCTTCCTTTGGTTTCACACAGAAGTTGAAGTTTTAAAGCATAGTCAATATCATCCTTTTAAGGTGCTTAATAGCTGCATGCTATTCCATTTTTTTGGATGTGTGCTATTGCATTCCAATTATTTTCAGCTCTGTCTCACCAGGTACAAACAAGCACCTTGAAGGCAGAGATGCTTGGGGCAGGGGTCCACATCTATCCCCCACACCCAACCCCACAATGATTCATTAAATGTATGCCAAATGAATTAGTGGGGTGAGTCCAGATTCCTCTTCCATGTTTTTTTTTCCTTATGTATTATTGAAGGTTTTCTTTTTCTTGTGGTTTAAAATTCTATGTATTTTTTTCTAAAATAGAAAAAGAAAAGATGATAAAAATGTATTAATGGGAGGAGTTTAAGAAAGTGACAATTTCAGGCAGTAACGTTGCTCAAAGGATGACAATAAATAAGGTAACAAGAAATCAATGTCCTTTTGGAAAAAACACAGAATCAGGGTGACTGTCCAGTGAATTACCACCTGGTTGACCTGATTCATGTTATCCAAGAAAGAGAAAGTTGAAAGTGATCACTGTTTTTTGGGTCTAGACCAAGTTCGTGAAGCACACGAGTCATTTTTGCCACGAGACCAAAAAACATGCCAGGCACTGAAGTAGACAGATTTATTGGGACTTAAGAAAAATGAGAGGGTCTCCAGTGGCAGCATTCTTGAGGGTTAGTGCTCCACAGAGGGGCAGGAGTACAAAAGGAAATATATACGTGATTTTAGAACAAAGCCATTCCATATAGGGTGAGGACATCGGGCTTCTAGTATAATGATTAAAGAGGCTTAAGACCTGATGTTCTATTAAGTTAAAATTAGTGCCATCCTGCTTCTGTTCCTTTACATTGGTGATTACATTCTTTTCCCTTTGGGGAGATTGTTTTCTTTCTTGGCCTTTGTCCTAGTGTGCACTTCTTTCTCCGAGTGGCTTTCTTAACCTTAATCTTTCTTAATCTGCTAAAGTGTTCTCTCTCCTTCCCGGTCTCGTAACCATGGGGTTGGTTGGTGGCTTTACCGATGTGATTCTTCCATGCAGTATTTGTTTTTAATTCTTACTTCTTTAACTCTTCCAGGAGAGCAGGAGATATGGCATAATTTCATAATTTTTTTGTATTGCTGTCTTCAGTACATACTAATAAAACTTAGTTGAATATTAAAGAAAGACGGCAGATGTCACCTTTAAACGTTAGTTTTTGAAATAATGCTTGCTTCCTTTTTATAAAGAAAGAGAAAACTCTCTTTAACCAGTAAAGAGCACAATATTCAGAATTCTGAGTTCTGAGACAAGGGCTAGTAAGTACTGAAGAATCAGGCTCCATAAGTACCACTTTTTATAGTGCAACATCTGCTTTTCATAGCATTATTGGAAAATTGGGCCATTCTCGGACTATGATAATTTCTACAGAAAAGTAAGCTTTAATCCCTTAAGCATGCAACTATTTCTTTTCAACATTTTTGGATGGAAACCTGTGAACAGATTCCCTATCTTAGTAAACAAGGGCAACTCTGTTATAATCCATATTTCTTTTGTTTACTGTTTTCTCACTCACATCTGTGATTCTTAGAAGGACAGTGAAATGCTGCTGCATGAATTACTGATTTATGTCTTGTTGGTATTAAATCAGAGGCCAATGTGCTTTTTAAAAAGAAAAGTTAATTCCCTTTTACCAGCAAGGTTTTCCTATGACTTTTCACTAGAATTTCAAAGATCATGTCGTTTCCAGAAACTGTATTAATTTATTGGTCAAATCAAAGTACTCCCTTCCTCCATTTCTCTAAAATTGTGGACAGAGTTACATCCAATTTTGCTTGCTGAATAGCTGTCTTAGTTTGATTCATGGCTATGACATGTCATATGTGGCTATGACAAAAACCACAGACTGTTTGGCTTACACAACAGGAATTTGTTGTCTCAGTTTTGGAGGTGAGAGGTCTGAACTCAAGGTATCTGCAGGCCATGCTTTCTCCAAAGTCTGTAGCCTTCTGGTGGTGGCTCAGTTTCTACCTCCATCACACGACAGTCTGTCTCCTCCTCTGGCTTCTCCTCTTGCTCAGTCATCTGTGGCTCTGTCTAGAATTCCTCTCCTCATAAGGACTCGAGTCATATTGGATTAAGGCCCACCCTGATTCAGTTTGACCTCACCGTAATAGGATCTTCAGAGCCCCTATTTATAAATGAGTTCACACTGACAGGACAGACTTTGTGGGGGGCCTGATTCAATCTTCCAAGCTTACTGTCACAAATAAATGACCCATCTCCTTGGCTTTATATTGTCACTGAGTTATCACTTTTATCACTTTACTTGGTCTCATGTATTAACAGATAAATAGTTCCATTTTTTAAAATACTTACATCTCTATTCTTCTAGGATAGTCATACATACAATCGCCTGAACTTCTATGGGAAAAATAATTTGGAAAAAAATGATTTGCTCCTTTAGGCAGTGAAATTTTAGGGTGTGTATATGGGTGTTTGCTTATGAATGATCTATTGTAACCATTGTATCTTGTTATTGTAACTTAAATACCATGACAATACTTCTCTTGTTAGCTTTCCTAATTAAATCATTGTTTTAGAAGGTTTCAGGCTTGGAGAAATTGGCCCAGTTGTGGAGTGGGGTTCCTAAGAGATCAGCCAGCAGTCCAAAGTTCGGGCCAGATCCAGAGAAGTGTGACCTATGGGTTCCTTTCTGCAGATCTGGGGTTCCACAGGGCTGGTTCTGTGGGAGGTTAAGGAACAGGGGCACTGGCCCTAGGACGTGGTCTTCCAACTCAGTACTTCTCAAACTATCTGTGCAGGATTACCAGCATTTTTTAAAAAGTTCCAATGCATGTGGGCCAATGCTTTTGTAAAATATGATAAAAATGATTTACTAGAAAAAATAAAACAGGAAAGTCATAGCAATTCAAGTCCAACTTTTTATTACACTCAGCAGGCACAAAATTATGTTGTAATAAATGCTAATCTGAACAAACATAACATGGGGAAATAGAAAAGAATTACAAAACTGAAAACGTTGTTTGATAGGCAATTAATATAATCACTGTTATACTTCTGACTTGCCATCCTTTCAAAATTGTAAACAAAAAATTACGAAGGAAATAATGATTTTTCTTGTTAAAAGTCTTTACTCACACTTTGAATATGTCATTATTTGAAGTTCCACTATTTAAAGTTTTTATAATGGGGCCAAAGGACTTGTTTCTTGGTTGTTAATTTGTCTAATCTGAAGTGGATTGGTGGCAATGCTACTTGTAGGTGATAGTGTATTTTTAAACTTTTCTATGTTTTGTTTTAATAGCATCTGTAGAAGAGAAACCAATCTCACAGAGTTATGTTGACAGGAATGAAAGAAGAAATTTTAAAATAATTTCCACAAACACAGGATATTCATTTTAAAATTTTATCCCGAATAAGACAGTGATGCTGTATTTTAAAAACATATCTTCAAACCATCAGTAGTCAGTTCCAACTATTTATCCTGAAAAGTTATAGAATAACTTTTTCTTTTGATTAAAAATGGCATCTGGACAGATTAATTTCCAATTTGTGGGTCTTCTTTTGATGGAATATAAAATTCCTAAGGTAATTGGTAATAACTTTTCACAGATGTGTAATACTTAAATCATCAACTATCTCCTTGCTAGTTCTTGTTAAATTCACTACAGGTCATTGTTACCTGTAAAAACATCTGTTTTTAGAAGCTCTAACATTTATTTTAAACTGTCACTGCAAAACATGTTGCGGTCCTTCTTTGCATGGAATCAATAAGATCTTAAACTATTGAAGATGTCATACAAATAAGCAAGTCTGGTCATATTTGCATCTTTGAAAAGTTGAGACCAAATTGGCTTTTTATCTTGAGGAAACACAAACAGCTCACTGCCCATTTCAAATATTCTTTTCCCACTGAATAATAGGTTCTAAAGATGTTTACATTTTCTCAAATTTTTATATATTTTGGGGGGTTTACAGTTGGCCAGCCAAAATTAAAACATCACGTGTTGTAACAGGGTCCTCTAGAGCTTGGCCAATATGCAACTCATACCATAGGCAACTTGCTACAGCTTGGCTATAGCTGAAATGGTCTATGTCCTATTCAAAGAAGTGGAAGTCACTAAATGATTCACTCTCATTTTCATGGATTGGTTATTTATATTTATATTTTCATGGATTGGTTAAAATTTGGTTAACAATAAAAGAGAGAGGTAGTATTCCAACATTGGTATGTGGTCCACAGTCTGAGTAGCACCAGCCTATGTCAAGCATCGTAGCTCTACATTTGCCAGGAAGGACCCATCCTACAGCTGGAGGTACAGGGCACCAGATCCAGTTTTCTGGGAAGGGGAATGCTGAGGGTTAGGTCACCCAGGCTGGAGGGCTCAGTAGAGAAACCAAGGCCCAGTCATATACAGTGGGTCAGAATAAAGATAGGAGAGGGACAGCCAGCCTGTGTAAGCTTCCTAGCAAGTCCATGGAACTAAGATAAATGTGAAACTCAATCGCTGGTGTGTAAAGGATGCTAGTATACTCCACATTATTTTAATATTGGTTTAGATATAATAGCATGTGCCATTTATTGGACACTAGTTGGCTTGACATAAATTGCTTTCATTTAATTCTTACAATAATCCCATGGTAGAGTTAATTGCCATTTTATACAATTTTTATACATTTTATTTGGGGAAACTGAGTCTCAGCATGGTGAGCAATCTGATCAAGGTCAAGTAGTTAGGAAGTGCCCAGGGTTTCTGTCCAGGTGTGTCTGAGTCCAAACTCTGTACTCTTTTTGCTACAGCAGGGCACTTACAGGGAACTGGACCTGACCAAGTCTGTAGGTCAACATGGGCCATCCTGGAAGAGCAGAGTCAAACAGAGGTGGAGTGCATTCATGAATGAACGCATGGGGGATTCCATGGTTTGGCTTTTCACAAGGCCTGGAAACTCTGGTTGGGTTTGTATGGTGTCTGAGCCTGAGTAGTGGCCACAAGTGTCAAATGAGAGGTTTTGTGATGTGAGAGGAGTGACAGATTTCACCACCAGATGTCCTTCATGGTTAATCTTTGCTTCTTTAAGTTTCTTGCTTATTTTGAGCAATTAGGCTTTTTTATTTTTATTTTTATTTTTTTTTTGAGATATCAGGAAGTTAATGTTAGAACTTTGAAGAGGCAAGAGAACATACCCTTCTGCATCTTCCTTCCCTTGATACTATGCAACCCAAGTAAGTAACAAAAGGTTGACAGTATGTTTTAATTTTTCTGGCTGCTCAAGCAAATACCATGCAATCGGTCAGCTTAACAATGGGAAATTTTTGGCTCATGGTTTTGAGATTAGGTAAAGTCCAAAACCAAAGTGTCAGCAAGGTGATGTTTTCTTCCAGAAGAGTGTGGGGTTCTGGGGCTGGCTGCCAGTGATCCATGGTCCTTGGCTTTTCTGTCATATGGAAATGCAAATGGTGGCCTCTTCTGGCATCTCTGGGTTCCGTTGACTTCCAGCTTCTGGCTGCAACCTGTGTGGCTTTTTTTCTCTTTGTGGCCTTCCCTGTAAGGCCTCCAGTAATAGGATTAAGACCCATCCTGATTCAGTTGGGCTGCACCTTAAGTGAAGTAACCTCACACCCATTGGAATGGATTAAGTTTAAAACCTGTTTTTCTGGAGTACATAGCTCCAAACCACCACAGAATCTGATGGGGATTGAATCATGTCCCCACAAAAGACATGTTCAAGTCCTAACCTGTTTGTAAACAGGACCTTAGAAGATGTTATTATTAATTAAGGTGTGGATTCTTTTGTGAATAAGACCTTCTAAGGTCCTATTTAGATGAGCCCAAATTGAGTCAGGGTAGGCTTTACTTCCTATGACTGGAGTTTTTGTAAGTCAGAGGAAATTTGGAGACAGTCAGAGAAAACCACAAGAGGAGACCAAGGAGACAGACCACCATGGAATGGAGGCAGAAATGCAAGCCTTGGAACCCTGAGGATTGCGGGAAGCCAGCACATGAATGCCAGACTCCAGATGAAAGCATGGTTGGTTGAACACTTGATTTTGGACATCAGTCTCCAAAACTGTGAGACACTAAATCCTTATTGTTTAGCCACCCATTGTGTGGTATTTGTCATAACAGCCCTGGCAAAATAAGACAGAATGTTATAACAATACTTGTACAGTAATGTCTATTTGGGGTCAAGTGTTTTGAATAAAAAGAAAGTTGTTTGTCTGCTGAAGACCAATTATTTAATTCCCTTCATTGAGGATTAAATTAGTCCTGTAATTCTGGTTAGTGCTAGGAAGGTGAAAAAGAAAAGAGGGTATTTTTAAATTTAAATACATTTAAATACTTACTGAGGGCCAGCTCTGCCAGCTACTGTTCTAGGTTCTGATGAGTGAACATGACAGAAAGTGATTGGCCACACCCCTAAGGCCTGGGTCCCTTGGGTGCTCCTTTTCCTACTACTTGGCATGAAAGGTTCAATTGGGCAGGCAGGTTTCCTAAGAAAAGATCCTATCGTCAGAGTTCAAGTTCATGGCTGGACAGGGGAACTGGTGTAAGTTTAATACATAAGGATAAAGATTGCAGACATTGTTAGCTACTTATACTGTGTCATGCAATGGTGAGGAACATCTGTAAAATGTCTTGAATACCTTTAATTTTGCCAGTGAGAGCTGATTTCTACCATTCCTGGGCTATGTAATAAGCCACTCATTTTCAAAATAAAAATCATGACGTTCCATCAGGCTAATTAGCAAAGGGTCTGATGTGCATCAATAATACTAATTGCCTTTGGAGAGTCAATTTCCTGATTAGAATGCCAGTTAACCATCATCATTCCTAGTGTAAATAGAGGCTGCATTGGTTTCTAGTTTAGTGCAAGTAAAAAACATCCAATATTGCAGTCTACATTGAGATATTTAAAACTACAGATATTGTAATAGTAGGCCTTACTCACAGATATTCATATTGAGTGGATCTGAAGTGGGGTTCGGAATTCTGCATTTGTAACAATTATGCCAAGTTGAAGGAAGTCCTCCCACCAAAAGTTGAGAATCACTGGGCTCTCCTGGTAGAAGCAGCATTGGGGGCTAAAAAAAAAAACTGTAAATTTTTTTTTTACCCATTCCATGTAATACTACTCAACAATAAAAACTGAAAAACTATAGATACGTACACCAAATGATAGATCCCAAGAGCATTATGTTGAGTAAAAAATGCCAGCCTCAAAGACTATGTACTAAATGATTCTATTTGTATCTCCCCCTCCTCCTTCTTTTACTTCTTCTTTCCTTTTTCTTTTACTGTGTAAAGCTATAGAAAGTTGGGTTTGTTGGTGAAGCATGATCTAGGGTTCCTTGACTAATAACAGATATTACTGCCCTCACTCTCACAGGCCAGATGTGTTCAGTGTGTCTGTAGTATGGTACATAGTCAAAGTGTTCTCTGTTCTCACGCGCTCTTCCCGCCCTCTCCTTCTTGCATCACAATCCTGCTCTTTGCTGTGTAAATAATCATGGGACTGGGATTTGGTGAGTGTGAGAGGAATGTCATCCAGAGCTCAAGTGCTCATGAGCCCCACCTATAGTTTGTTCTTCTCTATAGCTTTAGCCTCACTGAATCATGCAAGTAATCCTGGACATTAAAAAAGAAAAGTCTGGCTGAAAATCAAGGTTTAAAAAAGTGAGCAGCACAGAGGGAGTTGGCTTCCATTCACAAGAAACACACCACTGTGAAAAATAAGGTGGCAAAATTCTGTCCAGGAAATCATTTTTTAAGCCTGTAATGGGAGATCTAGTTGGGTCCAGGCTGGGGCCACTTTGTACCCTGGGTGTTAATAAAAAGGAGGTGGAATAGTCTTTATTTTCTTATATATATATATATATTTTTTTTTTTTTTTAAACAAACACTCTCTCTTCCCCCATCTATCCTCCCCCTTCCCCTGGTAACCTCTGTGAATTTGCTATTTCTAGTCATCTCTTGTTAGTCTTATCATATGATTTTTGTCATTATGTTGTCTTACTTGTTTCACTGAGCACAATGTTTTCAAGTTTATTCCACTTTTCTTATGGCCAAATAATATTCTATTGTGTGTGTGTACCACATTTTCTTTACCCATTCATTTGTTGATAGACATTTGGGTTGTTTCAGCATTTGACTGTTCTGAATAATGCTGTTACGAACATTGGTGTGCAAGTACCTGTGACCCTGTTTTTACTGTCTTTTGTTACGTACCTAGAAGAGGCATTGCAGGGTCAAATGGTAATTCTATGTTTAACGTTTTGAGGAACCATCATTTTGCTTTCCACAATGGCTGCACCATTTTACATTCCCACCAACAATGCGCCAGCATTCCAATTTCCCCACATCCTTGTCAACACTTGTTATTTTCTGTTTTTTTTTTAACAAATAGCCTTCTTGGTGGGTGTGAAGTGGTATCTCATTGTGGCTTTAATTTGTGGTTCCCTAATGGCTAATGATGTTGAGCATCTTTTCAAGTATTTTTTTGGTCATTTGTGTATCTTCTTTGGATATAATGTTCTTAAAATGACAAAACATATGATGGAGAACAGATTAGTGGTTTTCAGAGGTTAGGGGTGAGGCTGTGACTGTGAAGGGGTGACACGGGGGAGTTTTTCTGTGGTGATGGAAGAGTTCTGATTTTCTTAAGGGAGCAGGTTTTTGGGGGTGGTGGAACTGTTCTGAATTCTGATTGCGGTGGTGGTTACATGATTCTCTACATGTGGTAAGTCGATAGGACTATATACACACATACCAAAAACATAGTGACTGCATGTAACAACTGGTAGTATCTGAATAAGTTCTGAGGTTTAACTAATAGTATTATACAAGTGTCAGTTTCCTGGTTTTGATATTTGTTCCATGTATATATAAGATGAGAACATGGAAGAAGGTGGTGAAGAGCACACAGGAGCTCTATGTACTCTTTTAGCAATTTCTATGTAAGTCTAAAATTATTTCAAAATAGAAAGTAAAATGTAAAAAAACAAAAAACCCTAGGTGGATGTGAGGTCATAAATGTAAAGATTAGAGATGGTGTTGGTAAAGAGAAGGGAAAGTCATAGTCCATAGAGGATAAGAACAAGATAGAATCAAATGCAGGCACTCTAAGTTCAGATTCCTTTTTCTTCTCTTGCTAGTTGTAAACTTGGGCAAATTAGTACGATTCTCTGTGCTTTAGTCTCTTCCTTGTTGACATTGGGAAATAGCAGTACCTACTCCAGGGGGTTATTGTGAGGATAAAATGGGATATGTTTGCAAAACACTTAGTATAGTCCCTCACAGGTAGGAGGGACTCAAAAAAGCTTTCATTTCCTTAGAGATGAGGGGAAGAACCATCAAGTCTTGGGTTAAAGTGGATGGATGTGAGGAACAAAGGCAAGTGAGGGGTCCTAGAGGAGTGGGGACACAATTGTCATGGGGAGATTGGGTAGGGGTTGCTGGTTGGAGGAGGAGAGAAACTGTTGTGTGGAATGCACAATTGGAATTCACCTGCTGGTTTTTGGGGTCACTAGAGAGAGATAATATGAGGATTATCTACAAATAGGGATTTGAACCACCCTCCCCCTCCCAAAAGATTTATCTTAGAGAATAAAAACTGAAGGGCTTGACATTATCTCTGGAATATGTGAAGGAAATTGAAATTAAAGTTGTGGGGACGATAAGGCAAGCGTTAACTTTTGTTCTAATCTGAGTGCCTTGAGGAGTTAGCGTTACTAATGCAAATCGTTTCAGAGATGATTTCACTAGGTTCTTAAAGTATAGTTATTTAGAAACGATTGAGCTGGAACTGGGAGGTCTTTGGTTTAAGCTCTGCAGCATGAGAATTTAATTTTGGTCAATACCGTGGGCCATAGTGGCCTCTTCATACCAGCTGTTTGCTTTTCCTCACGTAAGGACCCCGATCGTTAGAAAGGGTGAGCTCCCTGGTTATGTTTAGCTGTCACCTTTCATATTCTCCCCCAGGGTTGAGAGTGAGATAAATGGAGCCCCACACTGGCCACGTGTTAGGAGACAGAGGCAGGAGATGGTGTGGTGACTGCCCAGGACTGGCCAGCCCCACTCGCCATCATCAGATGGGCATCTGTTCTCCTCCTCTTTCCCACTATGAATTAGTTACTCCTCTCTGGAAGAATTGGTGAAGAAGGTGCAAGATGGGCCTGATGTCTCAGGGGCCAAGTTTTCTCCTCCCTTATACTTCGCTGAATCATACCAAACACACCTTAGCATTTGCATTATTAACGAAAGATTCTTTTTGTGGATTCAGTCTGCCATAAAAATGTCCATCTTTCAGACAAGCAAACTCAAAGAGCATCTGTAAAAAATGATTTTTGCAAAGTGTTGGAAAGCAGACTATTTCAGGAAGAAGAGCCTTCACTGAATTGTGGAGAACATAGTGCTAAACAAAGAAGCCGGCTCAGAGAGAGCTTCTGTTTCATGCCCCTGCCTTCACCCATGAGGCTAATGTCCAAATCTAAACTACTTTTTTAAAACATCTTTACCAGAGCTTGCCTCTAGACCCTGTTCATATTTCTAAATATTTCACTGGATCTGTCTCATTGTTAGTAAGCTGCACCATTATTTTACAGAACACCAAGAGAAAAAAAATACTGCCTCTTAAACTATGAGACCATGAGATTTCAGACACTACAAGGTGAAAAATGTGCCTTATTGAATTGATGCAATATGGTATATCTATAGATGGAAGATGGGAGATTTTTCTTTTTAGTCTTAAAAGAGACAGTGGGAGAAAGGAAGAGAAATTTGTAGTGAGGCTGAAGTTTGAATCCCAGCTCCCCTTTTACTAGCTGTGTGACCTTGGGAAAAGATGTTTCTTAAAACTCCATTTCTTCATCTGTAAAATGAAATAGTACTCACCTCAACTGGGTTGAGATGAGGAATAAGTGATTTAATGGATGTATGCTTTTTTATACTAATGCCTCCCACATGTTGTATATTTAACAAAAATTAGTTTCCCTTCCCCATATTTTAAACTAGTATATTTCTTGTATTAATTTAAATCAGTTTCCTCTTTTTCAGTCCTCTGAAGTACAGAAATAGTTCTAAATTGAGATACCTTGTAAGGAATCTCAGTTATAGCAAAGCAGACAATGAATGCATTGCTTTTTCTTTCCATCTCCCCCCTCTTGCTTTTTGTCTTCATTTTTGTTCTTCTGGCTGGAAAGCAGACCTCAGGGACTCATTTTACACCTAGAGGCAAGCAGGATGGGTGGTTTGCCTAAGGATACTTTATCTAGCACTTTATTTTACTTCTTTTTTTTCAAGAAGATAACCATTTTTGTTTCCATGTTAACAACTCTGATTGCTGTAAAATCTCTGCTTGTTGAGTATCTACAGTGTGATCACAAAAAGAGTGATTCTCATTTCTCTTATTTCTCTTATTATGGAAAGTGGTTTGGCTCAGCAAAGGTGTTCTCCATATTCAGTGTCTTCCTCCTGGTAGACTGCTGTTAAATAGCTCATCTTCAAATTCTCTTTTTCAATGGTAACATTCTAATCATATCCTTTTTTAACCCATTATCCTTTTCCTCCTCTTTTGTTTTAAATGTTCTGACATGATGGTTTAGCTCACATTCAAATCTTATTCTCCCTGCTTTGAGCTTTTCTCTTTTTGGAGCGGAATTTTGTGTATGCTGTATCCTTTCTTACATACACTGTTTTTATGAGTTTTTTGTTAGAAATTCAGAGTGCTATCTCTAGTGCATATACAACAAATTTATGATATATTCATTGTCTTCCCATCAGGCTAAGAGTAGTATTCCATTAGAGCATATTTGCTTCGTTCCAGAGTCTCCCTAATTATTGATCATGCACACACATACAGGCACACCCACATTCTCTGGAGTGTGTTTTGTGTCCCAAGACCTCATATCTAAACGTGCACCTCAACAATAGTTCATATGGAGTCCTGCATTTTCTTCCCTGCTAGAATAGATGTCTGTCTCCATTTGGCACCTTCACAAAATATGTAGACATCTGATTGCCACTGGAATAGATTAGTTTTGCCTTAAATATGTCAGGTCTGTTAGCTTCCCCAAAAGAAAGTTTTGCTTGAGATTTATCCTCTCTTAGTAACTGAAGTGTCTTCCATGACAAATAAAGCTCTTCAAGAAATGAAATATATGCAGCAATGTCTACATTTCTTCACAATTTCCTATGTTTTTAAAACCTTACCTTCAGAGGAGAGTCTCCTTTAAAGCTAAGTATGATTTTATCTTCTCTATCAACAACCTTATTCTTTATGTATTATCTCTTCAGAGGGATTCACTTTATTTCATTTCTTCAGGATTTATATTATGCACCTTCTTTAAAGGTGTCTCCTCCAAAAAGCAAAACAAACAAATAAAAAAAGAAAGAAAGAAAAAAAAAAAACTTTACACAGTTTAGATTTTATGGGTTGGTATGTTTATTTTTACATTAATTTTTGAATATTTGTTATTATTAATTTAGTGAAAACATAAAAGTAAACCACATTTTAGTGGGCAGAAAATAAAGATAAATTCAATTAATGTATTAGAATGCGATCCCATTTCTCTAGGAATAGGAAATTATCAAAATGATGTACAATTCTGATAAATGAATTAGTAAGAAAAAGAATGTATTAGGGTTCTCCAGATAAATAGAACCAATGGGATAGATACATATATATGAGGTTTATGGTAAGGAATTGGCTCATGTGATCATGGGGGTTGAGAAATCTGAACTTTGTAAGGTGGGCTGCAGGGTGGAAACCCCAGTAACTTTGATGTTGAACTCCTTAGTCTGAATTCTCCATGAGGAACTGGTTGACCAGACATTCCAGAAAGAGCTAATGTTGAAGCATAGGCAGAAATTCTTCTGAACTCTGAAACTCTCAGTTCTGGTTTTTAATTCTGCCAGCTGATTGGATGAGGAGATTACCCATATGGCTCAGGGCAGTCTCCTTTGTCGACTGTAGATGCAGTCAAGTGATTGTAGATACAAATCCATCTGCGAAATACCTTCACAGCAGGTGTGTGACCAAACAACTGGATACTATAACCTAGCCAAGTTGACATATGCAATTAACCATCACAGAGGTTATGGGGGAGAGAGTGGTAATTTATTAATTCGTTAAAGTTATTCTAAGATTAGTGAACAGGGTATACACATTTCTTTTGGGGGGACTATACATGTTAACTACAAACTATATGGAAAAAAATTATCACACAGGAAAACAAACCAAATATTGAAATCCCTTCTAATGTAAACTTCAACAAAGAAGAATAAAACTGCATGCTCATATTTAGATAGACAAATGAAAAGAAAGACAGATATATACAGAGCTAGATCGATATACAATTGAAATCAACTTTGGTGTTCACCAGTAGGGTAAGTGGGTGAAATAATTTTGGCATTTCTATTTGAAGAACTATTATGTAGCAATTAAGATGAGAATTATGGGAAGATAAAAATACATACCCAAAACCCTAAAAATATTATGTAGAGGAAATAACTTTCCCACTGACTAATATAAATACAGCTAACCACAAACTGCTTTTCACCCATCCATGATTCAGTAAATATTGACTGAGGACCTGCTCAGTGCTACATGTACTTTTCAGTGCTGGGGTTTTAGTGATGAATAAGATAGACAAGTCCCAGTTCTCAGGGACTTGCGTCCTAATGAGGAGAAGCAAATGAGCTAACATGTAAGTGAATGATGGAAACATCAGCTTGGCGTAAGTATGTGCCAGGCAGAGAAGTGAGATGAAATGAGTGGGAGCGCCTTGAGAACATGATAAAATTGGGTGATGAAGAAAGGGCTGTCTGAAGGAGTTTTATGTTATTTTTTCTTCCGTTCATTTTTTTCAAACATCTTGAAATATCATCCTTACAATTCAAAAGTATATTTTTAAAGCTATTTTAAGTGATAAATAATTACCTAAATTATTTTGTCTCCATTATTTGGACTCCATAGAAGGAATTTAGATAGTGGTTCTTGAACTGACACAGATTAGAACAACATGGGAGTTTAAAAAATCCTGATGCTCATGCTGAACCCAGACCAATTATTAGAATCTTTAGGCTGCGACTCAGCCTCAAAATTTTTTAAATTCCTCTAAGTGATTCCAGTGTGCAGCTACATTTGAAAACCTGTGGTTTAAAATATATGTCCATGCCTTTTTTTTTTGAAGTGTTAAAATGCATGCACAAAACTTGATTCAGCTTAAATAGTACTCCTACTTTTTTGCCCATTTCAATGATACATGTTTCAAATTTGCCTTTCTCAGTGCTTTCCAAATTAAAAAATTTTCAGGAGGACTCAGGAAAGAGAAAATAATTTTCCTTGCCTTTCCACATTGGCAAACAAAGGGTCTGTTTTAATAATACATCCTAGCTTATTATTTTGACAAGCCCTTAATACAAGTTTATTTCAAAGAAAAACTTTTTGTGTCTATTTCAATTGACATGTTTTAATGAAACTACCCTGTGACGCAGATTGTTCTTGCCATATAAACTTACATTCATTGCAGCTGTTTCCTGCAAAATGCAAAAGTGTAACTTTAACAAGTTTCATTTCCTATAAAGATAAAAGCCCTGGGAGTTGAGAACAGATCTCTGGGCAGTTCTTTTGCTGCAGGGGCTGATGAAAAATGTTGTCAGCGTTATTTATGCAATGAGAGCTTTCTGACACTTTAGGGCCAGGTACTTCGCTCTTCCTTGATCATACCTGATTCGTGGAGTAATACTGCTTTTTCATTGATACTGCAGCCCACAAATTTGTTTCTACCATATTGGCTGTTGCGGTTGTTCTTATCAAAGCTTAGAAAATATTGATTTGAAGATAAAGAACATTGTAAAAGCCATGCAAAATTGCTAATTAGATTGTCAGTATTTTGGAGGTGATATGACTGAAACCCTGCTCTTTTTGTTTGTTTGTTTGTTTTGTTTTGTTTTTTTGTTTTTTTAATCACATTTTTTTTTATTGTGATTGTTCACATACCATACAATTATCCAAAGATCCAAACTGTACAATCAGTTGCCCCTGGTACCATCATACAGCTGTGCATCCATCACCACAATTAATTTTTTTTTCAATTTTTAGAACATTTTCATTACTCCTGAAAAGAAATAAAGACAAAAAGAGAGGAAACTCAAATCCTCCCATACCCCTAACCACCCCCCTCCATTGTTGTATCATAGTATTGGCATAGTACATTTGTTACTGTTGATAAAAGAATGTTAAAGTACTGCTAACTGTATTATATAGTTTGCAATAGGTATATATTTTTCCCTATATGCCCCTCTATTATTAACTTCTAGTTGTAGGGTCATACATTTGTTCTGGTTCCTGAAAGAGATTTCTAGCATTTGTACAGTTAATCATGGACATTGCCCACCACAAGGTTCACTGTTTTTCACATTCCCATCTTTTAACCTCCAGATTTCCTTCTGGTGATATATATGACTCTGAGCTTCCCCTTTCCACCACATTCACACACCATTCAGCACTGTTAGTTATTCTCCCAACGTGCTACCATCACCTCTGTTCATTTCCAAACATTTGAATTCACCCTAGTTGAGCATTCTGCTCGTAATGAGCAACAGCTTCCCATTCTTTAGCCTCATTCTATATCCTGGTAACTTATAATTTCATGTCTATGAGTTTACCTATTATAATTATGAACCCCTACTCTTAAGTGGACAGAAGTGTGCAAATTTTGCAACCCAGTCTGGACCACTCAGCCAGCTGCAGACTATGTATCTGAGGATGTAAGCTCCACAAAGGCAGGACTTTTTGTCTATTTTGTTCACTGCTATATCCCCAGCACTTAGAACAGTACCAAGCAGATGATAGATGCCAATGAATATTTGTTGAATTTGTTAAATGAATGTAGCCTGGAGCTTATCTGCTTGCAAGCCTTAGACACTCACATTCAGAGGTTGTTCCCTGCCCTGCTTCTTACTCAAACTGCTGAGTCATTTTTCCCAACAACCAATACCCCCAAAGCAGTATCTGTTCTCATAGCTTGGAGTTTTTACTTCACATTCATCTTTCAGTGAATTATAGACTGTATTCTCTTCTTAACACTTTTTAAAAATTATATCCCTTAAACTTGTCACCTTTACTGTTGAATCCAATGGTCTCTACTCAGTTCTCATTCTTTAGGATTTGAGAACAATACTACTCTGCTGTCTCCTTACCCTTTGAGACACTTGCCTTTCCTTAGCTTTGAAGATAGAACACTCTCAAGCCCCTCTCCTTTCTTAGATGTCCTTGATTTCACTGTCACTAGTTTCACTTCCTATGGCAGCTAAATGTGGGTATTTGTTACAAAGTGACACCTTCCCTGAGAACTCTCATCCATTCCCCAGAACTCGATCTATCACTTTTAGGTGAGTAATTCACGTAATTCCATTCTCAAGTATTTGCAAACATTTCATGACGAATCTCCCATCTTCAGTGTGAAACTACAGAACTGGTTCAATCTGAGCTCAATTTCCATGCTTGCCCTCTGCTTGCTTGCCATCTCTCCCCATTAGCATCATCACCAGGCTGACCCTGTCTCCAGGATCCCCTATCATCCAAATTCTAGAGCTGAGAAATGTCTTTGATTTCTTCCTCTTTTTTGCTCTCTACATCTAATCAAGCCCTTCTCATAGTTCTGGTTTGCTCTTATTGTCTCCCTTATTTTCTAAACTATTAATTGGAATTTGTTACTTCCCTGCTCTTAGACTTCCAAAGATTACCTCCTGCTTTCTGATTGAAGTCCAGACACTGTGGGCATTTCACAACATTACATGATGTGGTCCTAGTCTTTTCTTACTGTCTTCAGAATTTTTTTTAATGGATTTTTTTTATTATGAACTTTAACATATATAGATAACAGTGATAACTTTCAAAGTATGATTTAACAAGTAGTTAGAAAGCAAACTTCAAAGAATATCATGGGTCACAGTTCCACAACTTCAGCTATTTCCATTATTGTAAAATATAACATACACACAGAAAGGTGTTAACCTTTGATGTACAGCTGAACAAGCAGTTACATAGGTAATTTAAAAAATTGTTATGGGTTACAATTCCACAGTTTCAGTTCATTCCTTATTACAAAATATAGGGTATATACAGAGAGGTGAAGACTTTCAAAACACAATTTTTTTGAGTAGCTATAAAGCAAATTTCAAATAATCCTATAGGTAACATTTCCACCATGTCATTTACCTCCTTCCAGCTGTCCCAACACCCCAGCATCTAAAAAAATAAATACATTTATATAAATTTTCAGTATTCATAGACCTTTGTTAAATCTTGTTTGTTACCGTTACCACCCCTTCCTCTCACTTAATCTCTTTCTCCTTCTTCAGGGGTGTCTAGGCAGTGAGCACCTTAACTTGTTCTATTGAAAGGGGGGTGTCAATAGTATGGGGAAGAAGGGTGTATCTGATTGTTGTTCTTAAAGAGGCTGTTGACTCTGGGTTTTAGGATTTGTCTGGCATAGGGACACTCTGGTGGATTTAAGTTTCTGAGAGATAAAACTTAGCAGTTGAATCTTTTATAGGATCTCAGGTAGGGAATTAGGTATTTGGGACTACTGTTGGTAAGGGCATGGCATATGTACTGTGGCCATTTGGGATGTCTAGCTGGAGCTTATGTAAGAAAACCTCCAAGATAGCCTCTCAACTCTATTTAGGATCTTTCAGCCATGGTAAACTTAGCTTGTTACCTTTCTTTTTCTCCCTTTTGGTCAAGTAGGCATTTTCAGTCCCTCTCTGCTAGGGCTAGGCTCATTTCTGGGAGTCATGTCCCATGTTGCCAGGGAGAGTCATTCCCCTGGGAGTCATGTCCCTTTTGCGGGGGAGGTTAATGAATTTATTGCTGAGTTGGGCTCAGAGAGAGCAAGGCCACATCTGAGCAACAAAAGAGGTTCCCTGGAGGTGCCTCTTAGGCATAATTATAGGAGAGCTCAGCCTCCCATTTATAGCCCTAAGTTTCACAAGAGTAAGCCTCAAGATTAGGGCCTGATTTATTAAGTAGTGGGTTCCTGATTTCACTTAATATATATTCTATCCTAAGATAAATGGTCAGTTTCTTACATTATCTTCACTTAGTTGTACAATCATTGTCACTCTCAATTTTAAACAATTATCATAACATAAAGCATTCCAGAGCTCTTATCAGCTGCTAATTATTCATCTTTAGTATTTGTGTAGTGTTGCTAAGATATCTCTATTAAATATAGTCTATAATATATAATATAATATGTAATGGGTAGTTTTTCCATATACCACTCTGTTGCTGATTCTCTGCACCAGTGTCATACCTTATATCAGGCTAACACTAATTTAGGTTTTTGGTGCCTCTCTGTGGGTTACATACCTTTAAACAACCATTTACAAACATGTTCGCCTTCAGTGCATCACTGATACTTATATTCCCACTAATGACCCATAGTCAAACCTGACCATTCCCATACCATTAAGTTCACCCTCATTATCTTATCTGTATGTATTAGATTATTGTTCCCCCTTCACTAGGTTCTGACTATCTCTAGGTCCCCTATATTCTATATTATATGACACTTATTTTGCATTTTTCACAGAGTTCACATTAGTGGTAACATACAACATCTTTCCTTTTGTGTCTGGCTTATTTCACTCAGCATTATGCCTTCAAGGTTCATCCGTGTTGTCATAAGTTTCATGACCTCATTCCTTCTTACTGCCGTGTAGTAGTCCATCATATGTGTATATCACATTTTGTTTATCCACTCATCTGTTGAAGGACATTTGGATTGTTTCCATCTCTTGGCAATTGTGAACAATGCTGCTGTGAACACCAGTGTGCAAACATCTGTTCATGTCACTGCTTTCAGATCTTCTGAGTATATACCGAGAAGTGAAATTTCTGGATCATAGGGTAACTTGAAATCTAGTTTTCTGAGGAACTGCCAAACATTTTTCCACAATGGCTATACCATTATACAGTCCACCAGCAATGAATAAGAGTTCCAATTTCTCCACATCCTCTCCAGCATTTGTAGTTTCCTGTTTGTTTAATGGCAGCCATTCTTACTGGTGTGAGATGGTATCTCATTGTGGTCTTGATTTGCATTTCCCTAATTGCTAGTGAGGATGAACATTTTTTCATGTGTTTTTTAGTGATTTGTATTTCCTCTTCAGAGGGATGTCTTTTCATATCTTTTACCTATTTTATAATTGGACTGTTTGTACTATTGTTGTTGAGTTGTAGAATTTCTTTATATATGCAAGATATCAGTCTCTTATAAGATACATGGTTTCCAAACACTTTTTTCCATTGCATTGGCTGCCTCTTCACCTTTTTGACAAATTCCTTTGAGGTACAGAAGCATTTGATTTTGAGGCATTTTCATTTATCTGTTTTTCCTTTCATTGTTTGTGATTTGGATGTAAGGTCTAAGAAGTTACCTCCTAATATTAGGTCTTTCAGATCTTTCCCTACATTATCTTCTAGGAGTTTTATGGCACTGTCTCTTATATTGAGGCCTTTAATCCACTTTGAGTTAATTTTAATATAGGGTGTGAGGTAGGGGTCCTCTTTCATTCTTTTGGATATGGATTTCCAGTTGTCCCAGCCCCATTTGTTGAAGAGACTGTTCTGTCCCAGTTCAGTGGATTTGGGGGTCTTATCAAAAATCAGTTGATCATAGATCTGGGGGTCTATTTACAAAATCTCAATTTGATTCCATTGATTAATATGTCTGTCTTTGTGCCAATACCATGCTGTTTTAACTACTGTGGCTTTATAGTAAGCTTCAAAGTCAGGAAGTGTAAGTCCTCCCACTTCATTTTTCTTTTTCAGCAATTCAAGGCCTCTTTCCCTTCCAAATAAATTTGATAACTACCTTTTCCAAGTATGCAAAGTAGCTTGTTGGAATTTTGATTGGAATTGCATTGAATCTATAGATCAGTTTAGGTAGGATTGACATCTTAATGACATTTAGCCTTCCTATGCATGAGCAGGGAATATCTTTCCATCTCTTTAGGTCCCTTTTTCTTTCTTTTAGTAATGTCATGTAATTTTCTGTGTAGAGATCTTTTATATCCTTGGTTAAGTTTATTCCTAGGTACCTGATGTTTTTAGTTGCTATTGTGAATTCATTTTTGTTCTTGATTGTCTCTTCAGTTAGGTCATTTCTAGTGCATAAGAACATTACTGACTTATGTGCATTAATCTTGAATCCCACCACTTTGCTGAATTTGTTTATTAGCTCAAATAGCTGTGAAGTTGATTTCTCAGGATTTTCCAAATATAAGATCACATCATCCACAAATAATGACAGTTTTACTTCTTCCTTTCCAATTTGGATGCCTTTTATTTCTTTGTCTTGCCAGATTGCTCTTGCTAGAACTTCTAGCACAATGTTGAATAATAGTGGTGACAGGGGCATCCTTGTTTCGTTCCTGATCATAGAGGGAAGGCTTTCAGTCTCTTATAATTGAATACTATCCTGGCTGTGGGTTTTTCTTACATGCCCTTTATCATATGGAGGAAATTTTCTTCAATTTCTTTTTGAAGTGCTTTTTTTTTTTTTTTTTTTAAATCAGAAAGGAATGCTGAATTTTGTTGAATGCTTTTTTGGCATCTATTGAGATGATCATTTGGTTTTTTCCTTTTGATTTGTTAATGTGTTGCATTACATTGATTGATTTTCTAATGTTGAACCATCCTTGCATGCCTGGGAGGAACCCCACTTGGTCATGGTGTATGATTTTTTTAATGTGTTCTTGGATTCAATTTGCAAGTATTCTGTTGATAATTTTTGCATCTATATTCATTAAGGAAATTGGCCGGTAGTTTTCCTCTCTTGTAGCAGCTTTATCTGGTTTTGGTGTTAGAGTGATGTGTTCCATATTCTTCAATTTTTTGAAAGAGTTTGAGTAGGAATGGTGTCAGTTCTTTTTGGAAAATTTGATAAGATTGCCCTGTAAAGCCATCTGGCCCTGGGCTTTTATTTGTAGGAAGCTTTTTTATGACCGATTGGATCTCTTTACTTGTGATTGGTTTGTTGAGGTCTTCTGTTTCTTCTCTGGTTGTTCACATGTTTTCAGGAAATTATCCATTTCCTCTAAATTGTCTAGTTTGTTGGCCTGTGGTTGTTCACAGTATCCTGTTATGATTTTTTAAATTTCTTCAGGATCTGCAGTAATGTTCCCCCTCTCATTAATTACTTTGTTTATTTAGTTCTTCTCTCTTTTTGACTGTCAGTCTAACTAAGGGTCTGTAAATCTTATTGTTCTTCTCAAAGAACCAACTTTTGGTTTTATTTATTCTCTCTCTCTCTCTTTTTTTGTTCTCCACATCTTTTATTTCTGCTTTAATCCTTGTTATTTCTTTTCTTCTACTTGCTTTAGGAGTATTTTGCTGATCATTCTCTAGCTTCTTCAGTTATTCCATTAGTTCTTTTATTTTAGCCCTTTCTTACTTTTTAATGTGTGCATTTAGAGCTATAAGTTTCCCCCTCAACACTGCCTTCACTGCATCCCATATATTTTGATATGTTCTGTTCTTGTTTTCATTTGTCTCTAGATATTTAGCAATTTCTCTTGAAATTTCTTCTTTGTTCCACTGATTATGTAGGAGTGTGTTGTTTAACCTCTAGATATTTTTGAATGTTCTAGATTTTTGATGGTTATTGACTTCTAGTTGCATTCCATTATGGTCAGAGAATGTGCTTTGAATAATTGCAGTCTTTTTAAATTTATTGAGTCTTGTTTTATGCCCCAACATGTGATCTATCCTGGAGAAAGCCCCATGAGCACTAGAGAAGAATGTATAATTTGGAATGTGTATCCTGGTAATATGTCTGTTAAGTCTAATTCATTTATCACATTGTTTAGGTTCTCAGTTTCCTTATTGGTCCTCTGTCTAGTTGTTCTATCTATAGGAGAGAGTGGTGTATTGAAGTATCCTGTGATTATTTTGGAAACCTCTATTGCTTCCTTCAGATTTACCAATGTTTGCCTCATGAACTTTGGAACACCTTGATTGGGTGCATGAATCATAAATTTATGATTGCTATTTCCTCTTGGTGAATTGTCCCTTTTATTAGTATATAGTGTCCTTCTTTGTCTCTTATGACATCTTTGCATTTAAAATCTATTTTATCTGAAATTAGTATTGTTATCCCTGCTTTCTTTTGGCTGTAGCTTGTGTGGAATATTTTTTTCCATCCTTTCACTTTCAATCTCTTTGTGTTGCTGGGTCTGGGATGAATCTCTTTAAGCAGCATATTGATGGTTCATATTTTTAATCTATTCTGCCAATCTATATCTTTTAATTGGGGAGTCTAATCCATTCATGTTCAGTGTTATTACTGTGAAGGCAGTTCTTGAATCAGCCATCATATCCATTGGTTTTTAGTTGTCAGATTTATTTTTTCCCTCTCTCTCTTTCTTTCCTTTAAGTTACTGTTACTACTACTCTTCAGTTCTGTGCCCTTTTTCAGGCTTCTCTGTTCTGTATTTTTTTTCTTGGCCAGTAGAGCTCCCTGTAGTATTTTTTTGTATGGCAGGTCTCTTGTTAACAAGGTCTGTCAGCATTTGTTTGTGAAAATTTTAAGCTCTCCCTCAGTTTTGAAGGAGAGCTTTGCTGGATAAAGAATACTTGGATGGGAAATTTCCTTTTTCAGAATTTTAAATATGTCATACCATTGCCTTCTCACCTCCAAGGTGTCCGCTGAGTAGTCACTACTTAGTCTTATGTTGTTTCCCTTGTATGTGGTGAATTGCTTCTTTCTTGCTGCTTTCAGAACTTTCTCCTCTTCAGCATTTGAAAACCTGATCAAAACATACCTTGGAATGTGTCTATTTGTATTTATTCTAGTTGGAGTTCATTGGGCATCTTTGATTTGCATATTTATGTTGTTTAGAAGTTTTGAGAAGTTTTCCCCAACAGTGTCTTTGAATACTCATCCTAACCCTTTACTCTTCTCTTCACCTATGGAACACCAGTGGTTTTATATTTGTGTGCTTCATGTTATCCATCATTTCCCTGTGATCTATTTCAAAGTTTTTGATTTTTTTTACCATTCATTCTTTTGTGCTTTCACCTTTCATTGTTCCATCCTTGAGCTTGCTAATTCTTTCCTCTGCCTCATCAAATCTGCTGTTATGTGTCTCAAGAAAATTTTTAATTTGATCGATGCTATCTTTTATTTCCATAATCTCCTCTATTTTTTAAATTTACTCTTTCAAATTCTTCTTTATGCTCTGCTAGGGTGTTCTTGATGTCCTCTATATCCTTAGTCATAACATTGGTGTTTATATATACTTCTTTGATTAATTAATCCAAGTTCTGTGTCTTTTTAATTTGGATGTTTGGGTTGTCCATATCTTCTGGTTTCTTCATAAGCTTTATAATTTTCTGTTAATTTTGGCTTCTTGGCATTTGCTTATCTTGATAGGGTTCTTTTAGGATATGCAGGCTTATTTAAATAATTACCTGTAATTTGACAGAGCTACAGCTTGATGGTTGTACTTTCCCTGTTCTACCAGAAGATGGTGCTCTTGATCCACCTCTTACCCTCAATTCAGGTCTCCCCCAACTTCATCTATGCACTGAGTGGGAGTCCAAATCATGTGGAAATTCAATCAGTGCACTAATTTTCTGTGTGCACTGGGTACTGTCAGCCCTGTGGGTGAGGAGCATGCCCTGTGCATGTGGCAGGGAGTCCACTCCAGGACACAGTCATCCTGGCCATTGTACTCTGAGGCTACAGAGCTGCATGTCTCACTTTCCAACTCAAATGCCCCACAGTTCCTGTCTGCCATGCACCTGTGAGCTGTGAGTCCCTGGGATTGGGGGAGGGCTCCTGGCACTTCCATGCAGTGCTGTTGCCTCTACACTGTGCACACCCTGGGCTTTGTGGAGGAACAGTGGATGCTGTCACAAGCCCATCTAATCCTGAATTTCCTCAAGGGAGCTCTCAACTGCGGGTCTATGAAGGGTTATCTCCCCCTGCCTTCGTTCTTATTACACCCTGATTTAACCATAAGCCATCCAGCCCATTCTATTATTGCCCCTTGAACACAACTAGAGGGTGTGTTTTTTCCTCTTCATCGGTATTGTTCCCCCTACCTGGAATATTCTTCCCTCCTTTTCTTACTCTATACTTTCCACCTATCCCTGAAAATTCAACTCAAATGCATCCTATTCCTTGATGTTTTCTTGTGATGACCCCAGATTGCATTGAATTCACTCCTGTCCTGTCATTTAATTGAGCAATTATTTTTTGCAAGGTGCTAGAACATTTTACTATTATTTGGTCCTTTCTGGCTATCTTATATCACTGGTTACCTTTTTAAAATTATTTTTTATTGAGATATAATACATGCACCATAAAATTCTCTCCTTTAAGTTTTTTTTTTCCATATAGTCACAAGGTTGTGTAACCATCATGTACCAGTTTGAATGTATTATGTCCCCCAAAATGCCATTATCTTTGATGCAATCTTGTGCGGGCAGTTATATTATGTGTTGATTAGATTTTGGAATCTTTTGGGTATTTCCATGGAGATGTGATTCAATCAACTGTGGACAAGACATTTGGTTGGATAATTTCCATGGAGGTGTTGCCCCACCCATTCAGAGTGGGTCTGAATTAAATTGCTGGAGCACTATTGTGCCAGTTTGAATGTATTATGTCCCCCAAAATGCCATTATCTTTGATGTAATTTTGTGTGGGCAGACATATCAGTGTTGATTAGATTGTAATTCTTTGAATGTTTCTGTGGAGATGTGCCCCACCCAACTGTGGGTGATGAATCTGATTGGATAATTTCCATGGTGGTGTGGCTCCACCCATTAAGCATGGGTCGAAATTAAATTACTGGAGTCATATAAATGAGCTGACAAACAGAAGGAACTGGGTGCAGCTGAGATTGACATTTTGAAGAGAAGCTACAACCAAGAGGGGCACTTTGAAGAATGCACTGGAACTGAGAGAGGAGCTTCAGCTTACAGAGACATTTTAGAGATGACCTTTGAAAGCAGACTTTTGCTCCGGAGAAGCTAAGAGAGGACAAATGCCCCCAAAGCAACTAAGTGACACTTTTGAGGAGCTGAATCCTAGAGAGGAATGTCCTGGGAGAAAGTCATTTTGAAAGCAGAACTCCAGAGCAGACGCCAGCCATGTGCCTTCCCAGCTAACAGAGGTTTTCCAGACACCATTGGCCATCCTCCAGTGAAGGTACCCGATTGCTGATGCCTTACCTTGGACACTTTAGGGCCTTAAGACTGTTACTGTGTAACCAAATAAACCCCCTTTTATAAAAGCCAATCCATGTCTGGTGTTTTGCATTCTGGCAGCATTAGCAAACTGGAACAACTGTATAAGCTCAGGCAGAAGGAGCAAGCTTGCTACAGCCAAGAGGGACACTTTGAAGAATGCACTGGAACTGAAAGAGGAGCTTCAGCTTACAGAGACATTTTGGAAATGCCTTTGAAAGCAGACTTTGGCTCCGGAGAAACTAAGAGAGGACAAATGCCCCCAAAGCAACTAAGAGTGACACTTTTGAGGAGCTGAAGCCTAGAGAGGAATGTCCTAGGAGAAAGTCATTTTGAAAGCAGAACTCTGGACCAGATGCCAGCCACGTACCTTCCCAACTAACAGAGGTTTTCCAGATGCCGTTGAGGATCCTCCAGTGAAGGTACCCAATTGTTGATGCCTTGCCTTGGACACTTTATGGCCTTAAGACTGTTACTGTGTAACCAAATAAACCCTCTTTATAAAAGCCAATCCATTTCTGTATTTTGCATAACAGCAGCATTAGCAAACCGGAACAGTTGCCTAGTGGTTATTTTTTAATCTAAATTTTTTAAAAGCAGTTTTATTGAGATATATCCACATACCATACAGTCCATCCAAATTCTACAATCAGTGACTTTTAGTATAATCACAGAGTTTTACATTCATCACCACAATCAATTTTAGAACATTTTTATTACTCCAAAAAGAAAAACCCCATTCTCCTTAGCAACCACCTCTCAATCCCTCTGTCCTTCCCTAGCCATAGATAATCATTAATCAAATTCTGTCTTTATATATTTATATTTTATACAAACAGAATCATACAATGTGTTGTACTTTGTGTCTGGTTTCTTTCACTTAACATAATGTTTTTTAAAAAATTTTTTTAATTGGAGAAGTTGTAGGCTTACAGAAAAGTTATGTAAAAAATCCAATGTTCCCATATTCCCCCTATTTTTGACACTTTGCATTGGTGTGGTACCTTTTTTTACAAATGGTGAAAGAATATTAAAATTTTACTGTTAACCATAGTCCATAGTTTACATTAGGTGTATTGTTTCCTAAATACCACCTTATTATTAACACCTTGTAATATTGATGTACATTTGTTATAATTAATGAAAGAACATTCTTATATTTTTACTTTTAACCACAGTCATCATCCACAATAGGGTTTGCTGTGTTATACAGTCCCATGTTTTATCTTCTAGTAACATACACGAACCAAAACTTCCCCATTCAACCACATTCGCAAACAATTCAGTGTTGTTAATTACACTCACAATAACATGCTATCATCACCACTATCCATTTCCAAACATTTACAATCAACCTAAATAGAAATTTTGCACAAATTAGGAATCAGCTCCCCAATCTTTACCTCATTCTATCTCCTGGCAGCCTATATTTTAGGTTCTAACTCTATGAGTTTGCTTATTTTATTTAGTTTGTATCAGTGAGGTCATAAACAATTTGTCATTTTTTTGTCTGGCTTATTTCATTCAAGATAATGTCCTCAAGGTTCATCCATGTTGTCACATGTAGCAGGACTTCATTCCTTCTTACGGGTGAATAATATTCCATAGTCTGTATATACCACATTTTCTTTATCCATTCATTGGTTGATGGACCCTAGGGTTGCTTCCATCTTTTGGCAATTGTAAATAACAGCATTCTGAACATTGGTGTGCAAATAGCTGAGTCACTACTTTCTGTTCTTCTGGGTATATATCTAGTGGCTGGATTGCTGGATGATATGGCAATTCTATACTTAGCTTCCTGAGAGACCACCAAACTGTCTTCCACAGTGGCTGCACCATTTTACATTCCCACCAGCAGTGAATGGGTCTTCCTTTTTCTCCACATCCTCTCCAACACTTGTAATTTTTTTTAAATAGTCACCATTGTAGTAAGTGTGAAATGATATCTCACTGTGGTTTTGATTTGCATTGCCTTAATAGCTAGTGATGTTGTGTATCTTTCCATCTGATTTTTTAGCCATTTGTATTTTCTCTTGGAAAGATGTCTATTCAAGACTTTTGCCAATTTTTGAATTGGGCTGTTTGTCTTTTTATGGTTGAATTGTAGGATTTCTTTATGTATTCTGGAAACCCTTATTAGGTATGAGATTTCCAAATATTTTCTACCATTTGATAGGTTGCCATTTTATTTTCTTGACAGAAAATTAAATGTCCTTTGAAGCACAAAAGTTTTTAATTTTGAGGAGTTCTCATTTATCTATTTTTTTCTTTCATTGCCTGTGCTTTGGGTGTAAAGTATAAGAAATCACTGCCTACCACAAGATCTTGAAGATGCTTTCCTACATTTTCTTCTAGGAAGTTATGGTCTGTCTCTTATGTTTAAGTGTTGGGTCAATTTTGAGTTAATTTTTGTATAAGGTGTGAGATAGGGGTTCTCTTTTATTCTTTGGATATCCAGTTCTTCCAGCACAATTTGTCAAAGAGACTATTCAGCTCTCCAGTTGAGAGGACTTGGGAGCCTTGTCAAATATCAATTGGCCATAGATGTGAAGGTCTATTTCTGAAATCTCAATTTGATTTCATTGATCAATATACCTATCTTTATGCCAGTACCATGCTGTTTTTGACCACTGTAGCTTTGTAATATACTTTAAAGTAAGGAAATGTGTGTCCTCTAACTTTGTATTCTATATCAAGATGTTTTTGGCTATGTGGGTCTCCTTACCTTTCCAATAAATTTGATAATTGGCTTTTCCATTTCTGCAAAGTAGGCTGTTGGAATTTTGATGGGATTTCTTTGAATCTGTAAAGCAATTTGGGTAGAGTTGACATCATAACGATATTTAGTCTTCCAATCCATGAACACAGAATGTCCTTCCATAATTATTTGATTTTTTTTAATCAATATTTTGTAGTTTTCTGTGTACAAGACCTTTACATTCTTGGTTAAATTTATTCCTAGATATTTGATTCCTTTAGTTGCTATTGTAAATGGAATTTTTTTTCTTGACATCCTCCTCAGATTGCTCTTACAAGTATATAGAAACCCTCCTGATTTTTGCCTGTTGATCTTGTATCCTGCTGCTTTGCTCATCTCATTTATTACCTCTTCTGGTTTTGTTACAGCTTTTTCAGAACTTTCTATAGAAAGGATCATGTCATCCACAAATAGTTAAAGTTTTACTTCTTGCTTTCCAATTTGGATGCCTTTTATTTCTTTTTCTTGCCTAACTGCTCTAGCTGGAACTTCTAGCATTATGGTCAGAGAAGGTGCTTTGTATAATTTCAATGTTTTTAAATTTATCAAGACTTGTTTGGGACCCAACATGTGGTCTATCTTGTAATGATCCATGAGCACTTGAGAAGAATGTATATCCTGCTGTTTTGGGGTGCAATGTGCTGTATATGTCTGTTATGTCCAATTCATTTATCATGTTATTCAAGTTCTCTGTTTCCTGATCAATCCTCTGTCTAGATGTTCTATCTGTTGATGAGAGTGGTGTATTGAAGTCTCCAACTATTATTTTAGAGGCATCCATTTCTCCCTTCAGTTTTGCCAGTGTTTGCTTCATGTATTTTGGGGGCACTATGGTGAGATGCATTGTTACTTTCTTTTGGTGGATTGCACCTTTATTAGTATATAGTGTCCTTCTTTGTCTCTTATAACTGCTTTGCATTTAAAGTCTATTTTGTCTGACATTAGTCTAGCTACTTCAGTTCTTCTGTGATTACTGTTTACATGGAATATCTTTTCCAACCGTTCATTTTCAACCTATTTGTGCTTTGGGTCCTAAGGTGAGTCTCTTGTACACAGCATATAGATGGATCATACCTTTTTATCCATTCTTCCAACCTGTGTCTTTTGATTGGGGAGCTTAATCCATAATATTCAATGTTATTACTGTAAAGGTAGTGCTTATTTCAACAATTCAACCTTTCATTTTTATATGCCATATCTTATTTTAGTGTCTCTTTTACCCTTTTAGTTGTTCTTACTGATACCTTCATTTCTGTACTCTATTCCAAGCCTCTCTGCCCTGTCATTTCCTTTCAGCCTGCATAATTCCCTTTACTATTTCTTGTAGAACATGACTCTTGCTGATGAACTCTCTGTTTCGTTTATCTGTGAGTATTTAAAACTCTCCCTCATTAAAAAATAAATTCAATTCTACTGAGATACATTGACAGACCAGATAGTCATCCAAAGTGTACAATCAATGGCTCACAGCACCATCATATAATTCTGCATTCCTCACCACAACCAGCCTTCATTTTCACCACTCCAAAAAATAATAAAAATAAGAATAAAAATAAAAATAAAAAAGAACACACAAAACATCCCTCATCTCCCCCCAACTACTCATTCATTTTTTTGTGTTTATTTTCTTACTCTACCAACCACATACTAGATAAATCTCCAACTTTTTAAATTGAGATTGTTCACATACCATACAATTATCCAAACATCCAAAGTGTACAGTCATTTGCCCATAGTACCACCATACAGCTGTGTATCCATCACCACAATTCTTTTCCAATTTTTAGAACATTTTCATTACTCCAAAAAAGAAATAAAGACAAAAAAAGGAAACTCAAATCCTCCCATACCCCTAACCATCCCCCTCCATTATTGATTCATATTATTGGTATAGTACATTTGTTACTGTTGATGAAAGAATGTTAAAATACTTAAATGTAGTATACAGTTTGCAATAGGTATATTTTTTTCCTATATGCCTCTCTATTAAAACTTCTAGTTATAGTGTCATACATTTGTTCTAGTTCATGGGAGAGATTTCTAATATTTGTACAGTTGGTCACAGACATTGTCCACCACAAGATTCATTGTTTTATACATTCCCATCTTTTACCCTCCAAATTTCCTTCTGGTGACATATGTGACTCTGAGCTTCCCTTTTCCTCCACATTCACACACCATTAGCACTGTTAATTATTCTCACAACATGCTACCATCACCTCTGTCCATTTCCAAATGTTTAAGTTCACCCTAGTTGAACATACTGCTCATAATAAGCAACCGCTCCCCAATCTTTGGCCTCCTATATCCTGGTAACTTCTATTTCATGTCTATGAGTTTACATATAATAATTAGTTCATATCAGTGAGACCCTGCAATATTTGTCTTTATGTGTATGTCTTGTTTCACTCCATATAGTACCCTCAAGGTTTCTTCATCAACCTATTTTTTTTAAGATGGTTTTGTTCACACACCATACATTCCATCCTAAGTAAACAATTGATGGTTCCCTGTATAGTCATGTATTTATGTATTCACCACCATCGCCACTATCTATATAAGGACATCTCCATTTCTTCCACAAAGAAGGAGGGAGAGTCAAAGAAGATAGAGAGATAAAAGAAAAAGAAAAAGAAAGAGAGAGAAAAAACAAAACATGACAGCTAGAAGCAACAAAAGGAAAGATAGCATTAACTAAAGTAGAATAAAGAGTCAGACAACATCACCAATGCCAAGAGTCCCATACCCTTCCCCTATTCCCCCTCCCCATGCATTTAGCTTTGGTATATGGCCTTTGTTATATTAAAGGAAACATAATACAATGTTTCTGTTAACTATAGTCTCTAGTTTGCACTGATTGTATTTTTCCCCCCATACCTCCCTATTTTTAACACCTGGCAAGTGTTCTCCCTCACGTAAAGACATATTTCACAGTTCTTGAGCACTCTAGGTTTCACTGAGTTATACAGTCCCGGTCTTTATCTTTCTTCTTTCCTTCTGGAGTCCCACATGCTCCTAACCTTCCTCTTTCAACCATATTCATAGTCATCTTTGTTCAGTGTACTTAAATTTCTGGGCTAGTATCTCCCAAAATAGTGTTCCAAACCTCTCACTCCTGTCTTTTTCTTTCTGTCTGTACTGCTCCCTTTAGTGTTTCCTGTTAACAAACTCTGTCATTGTCTGTTTGTCAGAGAATATTTTAAGCTCTCCCTCATATTTGAAGGATAGTTTTGCTGGATATAGGATTCTTGGTTAGTGGTTTTTCTCTTTCACTTCCTTCTTGCCTCCATGGTTTCTGCTGAGAAACCCACACATAGTCTTATCAGGCTTCCTTTGTATGTGATGGATCGCTTTTCTCTTGCTGCATTCTGGTTATTAAGTGTCTTGGCCTAGGCCTATTCAGATCTGTTTTCTTTGGGGTATGCTGCGCTTCTTGGATCTATAGTTTTATGTCTTTCATAAGAGATGGGAAATTTTCATTGATTATTTCCTCTATTATTGCCTCTGCCCCCTTTTGCTTCTCTTCTCTTTCTGGGACACCCATGACATGTACATTCTGTGTTTCATGTTTTCATTCAATTCCTGGAGACATTGCTCATATTTTTCCATTCTTTTCTCTATCTGTTCTTTTGTGTGTAGACTTTCAGGTCTTGTTCTCCAGTTCCTGAGTGTTTTCTTCTGCCTCTTGAGATCTGCTGTTGTACATCTCCATTGTGTCTTTCATCTCTTGTGTTGTGCCTTTCATTTCCATAGATTCTGCCCGTTGTTTTTCCGAACTTTCAATTTCTACCTTATGTATGCCCAGTGTTTTCATTATATGCTTCATCTCTTTTGCCATATCTTCCCTAAAGTTTTTGAATTGATTTAGCATTAATTGTTTAAATTCCTGTATCTCAGTTGAAGTGTAGGTTTGTTCCACTGACTGGGCTGTAACTTCATTTTTCCTAAAGCAGGCTGTAGTTTTCTGCCATCTAGGCATCTGGTTTCCTTGGTTACCCCAATCAGGTTTTCCCAGACCAGAATGGGCTCAGGTCTTGGAAGGAGGCAATAGTATCCAGTTTCCCTGAGGGTGTCTTAGAAGATTGATACACCCTGTGAGGCCTCAAATCACTGTGCTTTTCTGCCCAGCAGTTGACACCTGTCACTGCTGAATGGTGTAAGGAGGTGTGGCCCATAGCTGTTTCCCCCAGGCTCTGGGGTCTGGTTCTGAATGGAAGGCAGGTGGTAGAGCTTGGCACCACCTTTCTCCTCTTAGGGAAGATACAACCCCTAGGAAGAGGTCATTAGCATTTGAATAGTCTTCTGACTGCTATCTCCACCCTTGTCTGGGTCAGAGCACTGGGAACCAAAAATGACTGAGGCTTTCTCCACTGAGCTGAAAAAGGGACAGAAAGCCCCCTTTCATGGCTGGTCTGCAGCCCCCCTCAGTTTCACCTGTCAGCCAGAGATAGCACCAGGTCCTCTGGGCTTCTCCTCCCTTCCAGAGAGGTCCTCTGGCTCTTCAAGGTCAGTCATCACCAAAAGCCTCTGTCTGCTTGTTGGGGATTCATAGCTTGTATTGAGGAGTCCATGTTTGCTAATTAAAACCCCAGTTGGAGCTCAACTGAGCTATATTCACTTGCTTGGAGAGTGCTGCTCTCTGGCATTGTGAGGCTTTGCAGTTTGGGCTGTTGGGGGCGGGGCTCCCAGCTCGAGTCTGCAGTTTTTACTTACAAATTTTATGCTGCGATCTTGGGCATTTCTCCTAATTCAGGTTGGTGTATGATGAGTGGACGGTCACATTTTCCCCCCGCAGTTACTCCAGATTATTTACTAGTTGTTCCTTGTTGTTTATTAGTTGTTCCAGGGGGACTAACTGGCTTTCACTCCTCTCTATGCTGCCATCTTCTTCCTGGGGTCTCTCCCTCATTTTTGAAGGACAGTTTTGCCAGAAAAAATTCTTGGTGGGCAGTTTTCCTCTTTCAGTATCTTTTTTTTTTTTATAGAAAAAAATGCAAACATCACCTTTATTGTTAATAACTACATTTGGTTCTGTAAACAAAGTTGGCAAAAAATTCTTAAGAATTTTTATACATATTTATAAAAATTTCAAGAATATGATCCTTATGATTTCTGAAAAGTATAAATTGTTTGAAGACTAAAAGCCAGCAAATGTAGAAGTAGAAGGAGAAGAAAAAAACATTGACAACAGATCATTTGAATTTTCTTCTCCCCCAATATCTATAGCATCACACATGCCACTGTTTTCAGAATAGCTCTTGAAGCCCAAATAATTCTGATTTTTCTTCACTAGTCTGAATAAGTCCAGTAAAGACTGTACTGGTGAACTACAAATTCTGTTTTCTTCTTGTGTAGTAAGAAACTCATTTCTTTTCTTTTTTGATTCCACATTTGGTTCCAGATTTTCTTTTTTATTTCTTCCAAATAATATTTTCACTTTTCGATGGATTTTACCAGAAGGTAAACATTCCACATTCTTGGTATCACAATCATTTGGTTCAACGAGAGGGTTATGGGATGGAGTGTTTGCCTGAATCGTTAGGTGCTCTTGTGAACTATGTATTGCTAGGAGACCAGAATCACGACCAAATGTTGAATTAAGGTCCTTTTCCTTCAGATCCTTTGCTGGAAAAGCACAGTATCGACTTTTGTTTCAGTTGAGATGCACTATTATTCTTATTGAAATTACAAAAGTGTATAGATGCCTGTAGCCCACATGGACAATCATCCACCCTTAGTTCTTCTAAATAACTTTCATTTATAATGCATTTATGTTCAGAAACATCAAGAATGCATCCTTGTTTATTTTTACGGGAAGGTAGCTGCATAAATTCTGGTTTGTGTCATTTTCAGTTGGATTTAACATGGAATATTTGTTAGTCTTTTTCTTATCAAGTCTTCTCAGTTCACTTGAAGGGCAGGAGATAGGTTCTGAAATAAACGTAAATTTCTGTTCAGGTTCCTGGATTTCTTTACACAGGAAATTTTGCTTGATCATCTGCCCAGCTTTATTCTCCCTGAAGTCCTTCTGAGAAACATATTGCAGTTCTAGGTGTTCTCTTGGTTTAGTCTTTGCAGTAACAGGAGAAAGGGAGCTAACACTGTATTTTATTCTTTTCTTTTTAGGCGTGTCCCTTTCATATTCCACAAAATCAAAAACTAACTTAGATACAATATTATCAACAACTTGATACTGGTTACTCTGTGCAAAGTTTCTGTGCTGCTCACTTAGAAGATGAGTTTCGAGATCTTCATATTTCTGCAAGCAACATTCACAATATCCTTTTTTTTTCTTCTCTTTCAAATGGAGTTGAACTGGGGTTCCACCATATTTATCACCATCTGTTTGGATTCTTAGTTTAACCTGAGTTTGCTTTTGGATGAAAGATGGTTTATCCGCATCAAATGGACTACAGGGCTTCTGAATAGAATAATTTATAAAAGGCATGTTGGTCAACTGAAGATAAAATGGCCTATATAGTTGACTCATATCTTCCACCTTTACAAAAGGCTTTTTCAGTCTACCTGTTCTTGTTTTCTGTGTACCAGCTCTTTTTGCCACATCTCTTACAGAAGTGCTTGATTTCTTGAGTAAATGCAATTCTTTTTTCTTTTATTCAATGTAGTATCTGATGTCAATATGAAGAATTTTTACTCCCCATGATAAGGCATTTGATAATATACTATTTGAAGGAATAAACTCATGGTCCTTGATAGCTTTTTCAGCTAATAATTTTCCTCTGCTTAAACACACTGAGTCTGGAGACTTAAATGAACTTCCATCATGGCTGGGATGAGGTGAAGTGGTTTCTGCAGTATACACAGATTCTGGACTTGGTATAGGAGAAATTCTACCCAAGGACTGTGCAAATTTAGCTTCCTTTTTATTTGAAATAAGATAACTGATATCTCTGCTCAGAAATTCTTCAACCCGCCCTCCAAGATCTTTAATGTCTTTTTGCAGTCTTTCAGATATTGAGACAGAAGGTATGTCCAGGTAAAATACTTTTCCCCAAAGTGGCTTATATTTGGATTTTTCTGGTTTGTTATTATCGGTTTTTAGAGATTTCAAAGATGTTCTGCTTTTTTCATTTTTGACTTGGATTCCACCCTGGAAATGTCCTTTGCTATGAATCCTCATGGCTCCGGAGTTCATGGCAGCCGCCTGGCACCTACATACTGGGCCTCTTCCAGTATCTTAAATATGTCATACCACTGCCTTCTCATCACCATGGTTTCTGATGAGAAATTGGCACTTAGTCTTATTGTGGTTCCCTTGTATGTGATGAATCACTTTTGTCTTGCTGCTTTCAGGATTCTCTGTCTTTGGCATTTGACATTCTGATTAGTATGTGTCTTGGAGTAGGTCTATTAGAATTTCTTCTGTTTGGAGTACATGTACTTTTTGGACATGTATATTTTTGTCTTTCACAAGTGTTGGGAAATGTTTGGCTCTTCTTTCCTCAAATATTCTTTCTGTACCCTTTCCCTTTTATTCTCCTTCTGGGACACCCATGACATGCATGTTTGTGCTCTTTGTGCTATTAGTCAAATCCCTAAGACTCTGCTCATTTTTTTCCCATTATTTTCTTCATCTATTCTTCTGTCTGTTAAATTTCAATTGTAGTATCTTCTAGTTCACTTATTCTTTCTTCTGTCTGTTCAAAGCTGCTGTTGTATGCATTTAGTGTATTTTTAATCTCTTCTATTGTGCCTTTCATTCCTTTAATTTCTGTTTTTTCTTTTTGTACCCAGTGCCCTCTTAATATCCTTTATCTCTTTAGCTTTATTTTCCTTTATCTCCCTGAATTGATTTAGGAATTTTTTTTGAATATCTTTGATTAGTTGTTCCAAATTCTGTGTCTCCTCTGAAGTTTTAATTTGTTCCTTTGACTGGGCCATATCTTCCTGTTTCTTAATATGGCTTGTAAATTTTTGATGATGTCTAGCCATCTGATTGTCTTGATGAGTTTACCCTGAAGGTCAGTTTCTCTCTCTTACCTAGGATTTTATTGTTGATTGGCTTTGTGTTAAGGTTCTTCTTTGACATTTGGTTCAATTTATTATAGAACTGGCCATGTTTAACTGGTCAGATTTTCTCAGCCTTTCGTCTGATTCTTGTCCTGGGTATGTGGTACAATTTTAAGATTGCAGTATGTGTGCAATTGTTTCACCTCCCAGAGAAAGCTTCTTTTCCTCTGTTCCTTCTGTAATCTTGATCTGTTCTGTATCTATTTGTTTTGCTTTCTTTTTTCCTCTCCTTTCATTGCTTCTAGCTGCTTTTGCCTGGAGGGCAAATACTGGGAGGAGGGTCACCCCAGATAGGACTTTCCTAAGTCAGTATTTCCTAGCCGAAATAGGACCAGAGACCCATGAAGAGGGTACAGATCACTCCAAAGAGCCCTAGGGAGAGGGTATGGAAAGACGCTAAAAAGTCTTTTTGATAGCTCCCCAAAACTTTGCTTTCTAGTCTTGTCCAGCAGATGGCACTCTTCAGCAAAGTGTTCACTGCAGCCTTAAGTAGGTACTGTGTCTTTAAACCTCCACTGGCACCACCCTTGTTGGGGGCAGTGTTGAAACTGTACCCATGGCAGCCCTGCCTGGGGTGGGCTAAAATAGTGGCTCAGAGCTGGGACCCAGCAATCCAAATTTACAGATCCAAAAGCTATGATCAGTGCTTGTCTGTTCCCCCACCCCCATCCTGTTCTTGGGAAAGAGGGCTTCCATGTCCCTCTCCATGTGCTGCAGCTAGCCAGGGATTGGACTCTGATGCAGTCCACCTTACAAGTGTGGTAGGCACCAGCAGGCACTGAAGTTCTTTAGTTACTCCTTCATTGCAGTTTCTCAGCCTCTTTGTTCTGCTCTTCCCTGGATGCTGTACAGTGCTCCCCTGGCCTCTGGGTCACCAGAACAGTTGCTTTAGACAGTTCCTGCATGTCCACTATATGTTTTCTGGAGTCGTCCTGGAGCTCCCTACTCTGCCATTTTACCCAGAAGTCCCCCCAACCTAAATGTTTTTGTTACCTCCTGTTTGGCACTAAGACATTTGAGGGCAAGGAACTTTTCTTTTCTTTGTGTATACCCCTCTGTGCCAGTTTGAAACTGTTATGGAACCCAGAAGAGCCATGATCTTTTAACTCAGTCTTATTGAGAGGAACATTTTGACTGAGTGTTTCCATGGGGTGTGGCCCTGCCCATTCAGGGTGGTTCCTTGATTAGTTCTCTGGAGTATTTAAGAGAGAAAACTAAGAGCTAACACAGACCCAGATGCTTGCTGATGCTTAGAGATGCTTGGAGATGTAGTCGGAAGGACGTTTGGAGATGCTAAGCTAAGAGGTGAAGCCCAGAGGCTGCCTTCCCAGCTGATAGAGTTGTTCCAGATACCATCAGCCATTTGTCAGTGAAGGTATCATCTTGTTGATGCCTTAGTTTGGACACTTAGAACTGTAAACTTGTAACTTAATAAATCCCCTTCATAAAAGCCAGTCCATTTCTGTTATTTTGCATATCAGCAGAATTAGGAAACCAGAACAGATTTTGGTACCAGAGAATTGGGGTTTTGCTGAGTTTTCAGATACCAAACATGTTGGAATGGCTTCTTAAATGGATTAGGGGAAGATTCTGAAAGAATTGTGAGCAGCTTGATAGAAAAAGCTTAGATAGCTTTGAAGAGATGCTGGTAGAAATATGGACTCTATGGATAGCTCTTATGAGGTCTTTAGCAGAATGGTGAATGTGAAATTGCCAACTGGAAGAAAGGCAATACTTGTTTTAAAGTGGCAAAGAATTTGGCAAAATTGAGTCCTGGTTCAGATGGAAAGAAGAATTTTGAAGCAAAAGCTTGGGATACTTAGCTGAAGACATTTCCAAACTACATGTAGAAGGTGAAGCCTTGGCTTCTCCTTGTAGCTTATAGTAAAATGTGAGAAGGAAAGAGAGAAGCTGAGAACTGAACTTGTGTGTACAAAGAAACCAGAAACTGATGGTCTGGAAAACTCTGGGTTTCCAGAAAGTGAAACCCTAGAGGCTACAGCCCCATGTGAGGATTTAACAAAACCTGTAATGAGCCAGCCATTTCAGTACATGCCAGGATTGGAAGTGGAGTTATCCAGAAAGGATTTGTGGAAAGTCCTATTGTCTGATGGCTTTGACTCCTGTGTGCTACATGCCAAGCCAACAAATTTTTTTGCAAGATCTGTATAAATGGACCCACTGCGAGTCTGGACTAAAAGGGACATAAAAGGGATAAATTGAAGGAAAGATGATTTCAAAGGCAGAACCATGGAAGCTAAGGTCTGGAGCCAAGAAATCTCAAGCCAAGAGAGTGGACCAACTCGTGCATGTGGAAAGGGTGAGTTTGCCCTGGAGGCAGAGTATGGACCTTCTGCCTCAATGCTCAGGAAGAGTGCTGCCACCGCAGGCCTCAGAGAGGGTAGAGCACATTCCTGGAGATTGGGGAGAACCTGGCCACACCCCGGTCTTCTGAAGGGGTTGAGTGTGTGCCCTGGAGATGGAAGAGAGTCCGGGTGCTACCCTGATGCTTGAGCAGGGTGGGGCTGAGGAGAAGGTGGTCTCCCCAATGTGTGGATATGTTGGAGCACTCGCCCAAGCATTTGGAGAGAAAAGGGCTGCCATGAAGTCTCTTGGAAAGGGTTGGACTCCTGCTCTCTCAAGCCCTGTTCTAGTTTTCTAATGCTTCACTGGAGAAAGGCTAGTGGCATCTGGAAAATCTCTGTTAGCTGGAAAGGCACGTGGCTGGTGTCTGCTTCAAGTTCTGGTTTCAAAATGGCTTTCTCCTGGGACGTTCCTCTCCAGGCCGCAGCTCCTCTTCAAAATGTCACTGTCAGTTGCTCTTGCAGTGTTTGTCCTCTCTTAGCTTCTCTGGAGCAAAAGTCTGCTTTCAATGGCCATCTCCAAAATGTCTCTGTAAGCTGAAACTCCTCTCTCAGCTCCTGTGCGTTCTTCAAAGTGTCCCTCTTGGCTGTAGCAAGCTCTCTCCTTCTGTCTGAGCTTATATAGTGCTCTAGTAAACTAATCAAGGCCAATACTGAATGGGTGGGGCCACACCTCCACGGAAACCATCCAGTCAGAGTCATCACCCACAGTTGGGTGGGTCACATCTCCATGGAAACACTCAAAGAATTACAGTCTAATTAACACTGATACATCTGCCCACACAAGATTGCATCAAAGATAATGGGGTTTTGGGGGGGCATAATACATTTAAACAGGCACAAGCCCCAAGGATAAACATCATTCTATAAATGACTTTCAAACTTTGAAATCTAATGAGATTTGCCCTGTGGGTTTTAGGAACTGTTTTGGCCTTTAAACCCTGTTTTCCTTCCAATTTTTCCCTATGGCAATGGGGAACATTTATCCCATGACTGACCCTCCTTTGTATGTTGGAAGCAGGTAACTTGTTCTGAGTTTCACAGGTCCATACCCAGAGGATAATGTTAGGGCTTTGTACTTACTTATACTGTGATGGAATGAATGTATTTTTGCATTTGGAAAGAACATGTCTTTCTGGGATCCAGGGGGTAGAATGTGCCGGTTTGAAACTGTTATGGGATGCTGAAAAGCCATGATCTTTTCACCCAGTCTTGTTGGATGGAACATTTTGATTGAGTGTTTCCATGGAGGTGTGGCTCCGCCCATTCATGGTGGGTCTTGATTCGTTCACTGGAGTATTTAAGAGAGAAGCTAAGAGTCGACACAGACCCAGATGCTTGTTGATGCTTAGAAATGGTTAGAGATGAAGACAGAAGGACATTTGGAGATGCTAAGCTAAGAGATGAAGCCTGGAGTTTGCCCTGGAGAAGCTGAGAGAGACCCAGAGACATTTTGGAGAAAACCATTTTGAAACACAACCCAGGAGCAAAGGAACAGCAGACGCCAGCCTCATGCCTTCCCAGCTGACAGAGGTGTTTCGGACACCATAGGCCTTTCTTCAGTGAAGGTATCCTCTTGTTGATGCCTTAGTTTTCACACTTTTATGGCCTCGGAACTTTAAATTTGTAGCCAAATAAATCCCCTTTTAAAAAGCCAATCCATTTACGGTATTTTGTATAATGGTAGCTTTAGCAACCAGAATACCCTCTATACTTAAAATTATTCCTTACCTGTAGTAGGTGGCTGATGGATATTTTACTAATGTCTCACTCCCCAATCGGATTGTAACCTCCAACAGTAGAGGACTGTGATAGTTTTTGCTTAACATTTTGTGCTGCAGAATAGGCTGGCACAATTAATATTTTGAGTCAGTGAATGAATGATTTCCCAATGAATAGTTTGTGTCCTCCTTTAGGGTTTTGTTCTCTCTTGAAGCAGAATATATACAGGGTAAGATTAATTCTCTTACTTTAAGGCACCAGGGGAAGAGATGAATAAGAGGCAAACATTACTACTTTGAAGAATCCTAATTTATTTTGAATTTGCCACCATATGATTCTGCCATGTTCATTTTATATTGCTTGGTCCACTTTAGCACAGAGAACACATCCACATTTTGAATTTAAAGGAAACTCCTTAAGGGACTGCAGACATAACCTTGTAAATTTTCAGATTTGAAATCCCAGTACCACTGGTATTTTGGGTTATGTACCAACCATTTAAAACAAAATTCCATAAATTAACTCACACTTCATCAATCTGAAGCTACCATTTATGTGCATTGGATATTTGACTAATTTCTTTTCAAAGTTAAATAAAAATTCAATTACTGTTTTATTTAATATTTAGGAGTACTTCCTACCAATAGACTTTGACAAGGCCTGAAGTTTGAAGCCACATTTTGAATAATGAGAAGAGGAAATATGTAAATTGCATATGATTTTTGTAGCTTCATAAGTGATTTGGAAAAAAGATTGAAAATACTTTCCAATTATAGAGGAATGGTAAATTAATCCATATTGAGTCAATGAAATGCTAAGTTGCCATAAAAATGTTGCTTATGAAAAATGTATGTCAACAATGAAATATTTATGATTGAATATTAAGTATAAAATATTAAGCACAAAAAGCAGATTTTATTATGCAATGCTTACAACTGGACACCATTGTGTATTACAATGAACTTGGGTGGCCAACCATTGTGGTTTGCTTGGGACTAACTTTGATTTCAGTGCTGAAAATCTCTTATTTCAGGAAGCCCCTCAATCCTTGACAAACTCAGGTGATTTATCACCCATTATGAACAAGGATTATAAAAGAACTAGGAAAAATGAGAACAGGTGAAGTCAACCTCCCAATCGGTAAGTGATATTGATTTTTAAGGCTTACTTCCTTTATGTTTATAAGATTGTTTTTGCAAAAAAAAAAAAAAAAAGAGAGAGAGAAAAAGATAATTAAGACCAGAGAACTTATCTTTAACTTAAAGTATATTTTCTTTTGGCAATGTTATTGATTCTGTATTACCAAAGGGATTATTAGGAAGACAGGTGATCAGGGATTTTCATTCTTCTTTAACAGTAGACATTAAAGGTGTTTTATATGATAAGGAGTTATGTGAAGCCAGTGAAAAAGCAATTATTTGAGTTCATTAAAAGGCATGAAATAAAATACTTAAGGAAACCATGGGTTTAAAGAGGGATCTTCCCATGTATTTCAGAAGTGGAGAAAATAATGTAGAAATGAGATCTTGTATTTTTGATGGTTTTCTGATTTCAATTTATTTCTCCTTTATTCTGCCCCTGCGCCTGCCATGATCTCTTCCCTGTCTTCCAGTTCAAGGCAGGAGTGCCTGCCACGTATTTCAGTCATGCTTTGGAGTGCTGAGAGTGAGGAATGTGTTACTAATGACATATTTGGTGAGAATTTTGCTTGGGAAAGTGTATAGAAGAATACATATATATTGATATTTGATGACCTGGCATCAAACCCAGGTTGGGGCTATATGATTATGCACTCAAGGCTATATTAGCCTCCCTGTGGTCTGGCAATATAAAGCTAAAGAAGACTCAGGAAGCACCAATGTTGGAATCATTAATTGCAAACCAGAACACAGCTATTGTTTTATTCACTTAAAGGTAATTTTGAGGACTTTACATAGAGAAATGTTCCACCTCCTTTTTTTTTTTTTTTCCTTCTGATTACAGGAAATATCTTCCAGTGGTAGTTCCTAACAAAGTGGAAATGCCACGGGGAGTGGAAATTATATTGTCTGGATACCTGCTACAATCTGACAGCACTCAATTTGTAGCAAATACTCAAAGGTAGTTGACAAGATCATGGCGATGTCTTCCTAGTCTAACATTCTTTCTAGGTAAGGTAATAGTCTCTGAATATAAACAGGAATTAAGAAATAGGGTAGCCATTGCCTGAGATTTGACATTTTAAGTAATTATGTTATTTTCAAGTATGATTTTCTTTGTGAGAATTTCTATAGCACTTAGTGTCTGCATTATACCATCTAATTATATATTAATGAAAAAGTAGTTTCTCAAAGTGGGTGAATATCTAAGTCTTTTATCCTTAAGGGGTAAAACCTGATATCTGACTCCTATTATGTCTCTCTTAACACATTGCTGCTCAGAGAGTAGGTGCCTGAAAGACCAGTTGACTTGGCTGTTGGTTCATGAAGACATTTGGATAGGAAATCGGGTCATTTCAAACATCACGTGGTTTGCATAAGAAGATTGCGTATGATACGAGGCTTCCACAATTCCTAGCTATGACCTTGAACAAGTTATTTTACATCTTTGAATCACTTGTAAAATAGTGGCAGTGATTCTCTCTTGAAGATGGAAGATCCAATGGTATTATATGTGAACTGGAAAGAGTCTATAAATACAAGTGTTGAATACCATTTGAAATTTGGGTACTCATTATGGCATTTTTCCTTCACTCGTTTTTTTCTTCTCTTGCCTAAAGACTAGAAGTAGGTGGTTAATATAAGCCAGAGTCTAATTCCATAACCAGGAGTTAGGGAAACTTAAGAGAGGGAGAGAGACATGTACATGTATACGATAAGCTATTTGTACAAAGGTTTGGGTAATGGCTACTTCGAGCTTCCCTAATGAGATATGGAGGCACTAAGAAAGTGCCACAGTATCAGCCCCATGATAAGTTAAAGGAATAGGCACCTCATTCTCATTTATTTTTACTTCCTTTGAAACAGTGGTGCAAAAGGGACTCCATCACAAATGTGGATGTGGAAGGAATGAACTGAAGAGAGTTTAGGGATGGCATGAAAGTCATTTATCTTTTCCTTCAGATGCTGAGTCTCCCTGCTGCTGAGGGAAGAAATGAAGCAAAAACTACTGCACTAAAAAGTCTTATCCAAGAAAAAGGCTAGTGGACATTCACCTCCTGCAGCACTCGTTTGGCTTTAAAAAAAAGTGTATAAGAAAGCTACCCAAAACAAGAAACAAGAAAACACAACTGTCAAGGTGGCTACGTTCTCTGAATGTGAGACAGAAGCGTGCTGTGGTCACCCCATGCAAAGGCTAGAGAGAGACGCAGATGATACATGCAGTGTGCCCCAAGACTTGGGGGTGATATGCCTTCCTGGAAGTTGTGGGCACTAATGCCCAAAAAAGGAAAGAGAAAACAGAAATATAGTTTAAGGAGAGCTGTCATTTTCTATTGGTGAGGACTCCTGCTCTTCAGGAGGTTCTGGAAAGTTTATTTCTGTTTCTTCTACTTCTTCTTGGACTGGAATAATTTCAACATCGTCTTCATTCTTTGGTTGGGAAGATGTTTCGGTTAGCTCAACCACTTCTTCCTTTATTTCAATCACCTGTTCTTTTTTATCTTCAGCTGATAGTAGAACAATATTCTAGAACACAAAATTAAACAAACCTTTCTTGACCTTGACCATTTAGCATCTTTCTGAACAATCTATATAAATATTATCAACTACCTCTAAGTTTCTATGCTGCTTATATTATTTCCCACCTGCCTCCAAATACCAGGACTGATTTCTCGGTGCTCAGATCCTTATCAAATCACTTACTTATTAAAACTCAAGTCTGAATAACTCCCAAAGGCCAGCAGGCATTTGCCACTCTGCGTGGAGTGATCACATGGTACTGGGGGGAGAAAACTTGTAGTAACAGAGGCATTTAAATTCTAATTCTGACTTGCCTTTAGTGTATATAACCCTGGAAGAGCAATTCTCTCTTTCTTATCTTATTTTCCTCATCTGAAGAATGAAGGCATTTGTGATGATTTTAAAATTCTATTTTAAATGTAACATTTTATGGTTCTGAAGCAGTGATCTAATCACTGGGATATCCATATCTCCCAATTTTGGAACCTCTTTGAGCCTATTGCTTTTGAAGAAGAATGAGGTGAAAGGTGGGTTTGTGGTAAGAGAGGAAAATTGAGAAATGAAGTCAAAGAACTAGTGGCTTCTGTCAGCTTTCAACTTCAACCGTCCTGCTTCCACACATTGAGCACGGAATCATAGAATCAAGATGGAAGCCTGACATCCAACAGAACCAAAAGTTAGTAAGACACATATTATAGAACTGCATCCTCTGTCTAATCTTTGGACTTATTTCAAATGACAAGACATTTTCCCTCATTATTAGTATTTTCTGCTTTATAGAAATACACTAAGTTAATTTTCCACGAAACTTCCCAGTCTCAAAGTCTCATCAGATGGCATTCTTTATAAGAGAGCCTTTGTAGATGTGGTTTTCATCAGCATGACTACTACTTACAGCTTTGGGTTTGGAGCACAGGGTTCTCCAATCATTCTCAGCAATGCCACCTGCCACAAGTTTCTGGAAGAAGGAGAAGATCAGCATCACTGCCAAAATGCCCTAAAGAATGACAAAAGGATGCGGATGAAAATGTATTAATGGTACACAGTATGAGTTGGTGCTCAACAAATGACTGTCGAATAAAATGAAACGACAAGAGGATCCATTGCTTAGCAAATAATGACAAGCTGTAGGGACTGCTTGTACAGAAGACAGTGTCTTTATAATCCTGGCCATTAGCACAACTCCTGGGTGACCACAGATGTTTACTGTGTATTTCTAGGAGAAAGTAAGGCAGGGATAACCAACTGAAGAATCAATTTTATATAAGAAAGAATAATTACTGAGTACCAAATTAAATTATAGCCAGCTTTAGGTGGTGAGGTATCATGCCAAGGAAACTTTTCTACACTTGGGGAGATGCATTTTTCCCCTTCAAACTCTACATTAAAATCTCCTCGAGCCAAAAGGTGTACAAAACAACTTAAGTATTTCTTCCATTGTGAATCTTGCTTAATAGTAATAAATACTGATGCTATTAGTAATATTATCAACAGTATTGCTAATGGCAAACACTCATATATCACTTTCTATGTGACAGATCCATTATTATTAACTCATTTATTTCTCAAAACAGTCCCATAAGTACTGTTACTATCCCCATTTTTACAGTTGAGGAAATTGAAGCAGATGGTGGATATACTTTTGCCCCAGGTCATATAGATAGTATATAGCAGACCCAGGCAGTCTGGATCTAGAGGTGGTGCTCATAATAAAAATGCCCTATTTCCTCCTTGGAGAGAAATTCAATTTCGCACTTACCAAGAACACAGATCGTATGTTGTAACAGTATTCTGTTGATGTAGCATTTTTCTCAAAGGGCATAGATGGTTCACAGTTGTATATGTTAATATATGGCATAGCAGTTCTAATAAGATTTGGACTCTCCATTTTAAAAAAATGGGACATTGTGATATTAAATATGTCCATGATTATAAAAATTATTCCAGAAATGGCAGTGAAGAGGCTCAATGAGTTCATTACCATTTTCCCTTTGACCTGAAATGGAGACACAAAGATTTACTTATTGGGTTTGTTTTCCATTTGGAGAATATAAGGTAGGAAGGAATTCCAGATGTCATTCCCCTGCCTCACAGATGCACCACACCTAAATCATACTACTGTTCTTTTTTCAGTTGTTTTCAGCTTCTTTGTTACTTCAAATGGAGACTTGATCTCTCACTTGTTCCTTCTCAGTATCCCCATCTCATTTTTATGACACCACTAGCCATTCAATTTATTAAGCCAAAATTCTAAGAATGGTCCTTAATTCTTATATCTTGTATCCTTGTACTTCCCTTTCATGCCACCATTCTCAGTGGGAATTGAATAAATATTTATTGAATAAATGAAGATAACTAGTAGCCAGATTGCTATCTGTCTGCATTAGAAGACAGAAGGAAGAGAGGACACACTGAAGAGGGACAATATTATGAGTATGGGTAGAGAAAGAGCAGATAGAACCCTTTAGGTCTGAATCGTCGAATGGAAGCAAACAAACAACAACAACAAAACTTATTCCCCCATTGACTTAGGTTGCAATTAGCACCAGCCACCAACCTTTCAAAGTACAAAGAGACTGATGTCTCTAAGGAGCATATAAGTAAGAGGACATGGGTCTAAGTGTCCTTCTTTGCCAGGCTAATCAAAGGGTGAAACAGGAAAATAAATGTGAAAAGTTCCACGATGGTCTGGGATTATTAGTAATGAATTTTAGGGTACACTTGTTTCATCCCTGGCTCTATGACCTACAGTTGGCAAGTCAGTAGGTCTGGCAGAATTTGGAGAGTAGAAGAATTTGACTGTTTTCATAAACTATTCCCCCATCCCACCCCAAAACTGAATTTGTCAGACCACCTCCAGTCATCTCAGACCACTCAGCCCATCCTTGACTTTTGAAAGTGTCTCAATTTAGTAATAGCTCAGTAAATATAGAGTGTTGGGAGAGGATTTTATTCAAACTGTGTGTGGGAGGAAGCTTGCTAGAGACCTCCTGACCCAAAAGGGGGAGAATTAGGAGCTTTGAGGGGCAGCCTCTTCCTGGATGTCTCTGAATCCCTAGAGGTTATATAAACAAGACCATACAGTGTAGCTCTTCATGGTCTCTGAAGTGTTTTCCCATATGTTACTCCATTTTTATCCTCATGCCCATTTCATATTATAGCAGGGACTATTCCATTTTATAGGTAAAAACTCAGTAGTACATAAAGATTAAACTGACTTGCTCAAGGTTACAGCTAAGAGTTAACTTGGCTAGTATTTGAATCAACCACAACATCCATTAGAAGATTTTCCCAAGTGATGGTCTAGATGAAATCATACAGCTTTCGAAAAGGTCTGTTAGCCTCACACAGCACCTAATATTCACAAGATTAAAACACGTTCTTCCTGGATCTGCCTTGAATTCTGTTTCCATAGACGTATTTCAGGCAGATCTCATTTCCAGGTATTTTAATGAATAAAATCACAGCAGGATGGAAGAACCTTTGCTTTTTAGGGTTGAGAGAGAACTCAATGCCACTGTGATTCCAAGTCTCTCTAAAGGTCCCTGTTTTCAACTGGGGTAATAGATATTTCGCTAATGTATGGGAAAGAAGGATATATGATTACTTGCCAAACCATTTTGGGGTTTTTCTCCGCACTGCCAGGAGTGATCCAGAAATGATATACTGTAAAGAGAGAAGGGTTGGGTGGGAAAGGGGGTGGGAGAGAGAGGAGGAGGAGAAAGGGAGAGAAGGCGATACTATTTAACCTTGAGAACTGGTCATTGGTTGTAGAGAAGCCATCTATACTTTCAGCCACTGTCACTAACCTATCTACCTGTTTGGATGAGACCTACTCATTTTTTTTTCAGCAGTCATATTTATTCAGGCTCAATGACATTTAATCCATGGAATTTACACAGCAATCTGGAGCTTGTGACTAGGAATATAATAAAATTGAAGAAGCATGACCCATATTTCCACTTCAATTAATAGTCAAGCTGTGAATTTGAAAGATATTTACGTATGTATATACGTATGTATGTATCTATCATCTATCTATCTATCTATCTATTCATTCATGGAATTGACCTCTGGGGTTGACAGTGTTTTCAGTGACCTTGATGCCAGTGATGAATGAATCAATGTAGAAGGAAATATTTGTCCTAAATGCCATAAGCACATCAATAAAATGTTGGTTGCCACAGGAAATGCTGATGTTTATTTCTCATCTTCCTTTCTAATGTTCAGGTGGTGAAATGGAGGAAGCTCTTATTCTAATCCATGTCTTTTTGTGCTGAAAATGTCACTCCTGGAACCATTTTTTATAGTGGCAGCTATGAACGTGTCATGGTAAAATAAATATCACTGCCCCATACCACACACACACGGGGTTATAAGCTTGGAAACCACGTACACAAAACAGCCAAAAGGATAGTGCTGCTCTGCTGATAAAAGGAGATTAACTTGGGGTGGGACTAATTCTCCCCTGGTACCATACAACTGAACAGAATGGGAGGGAAGAAGGAGCAGTTGGGAATAATGGGATGCTTCTGCTCCCTCGGTTTCCCAAATCACCATGCTCTATAGTGCAATGTTGAAGCCCCCTCTCCACCTCCAAATTGACTTCGGAGAAGTCCTTCCTGGAAAAATCTTCCTTCCCTGTGTAGATCCACGCAGGGTATCTTTCCCTGAATCCATGTGAAGGTTGATCACTGACTCTCAACTATGGGATTTCCCACTCAATTTACTCAACCTTTGCTCCCACTAAATTATTCTAGTCCAATAACTATTTTCTTCCCCCAATATTTTCCTCAACACAGAAATGATCAACACAGAATATGATCCCATATCCTCGGGGGCTTTAAATATTTTGTCTGCTCACCTCCCAAATGGTTGTTATTTTCTACTCACCATTGATGCCTCCCCAGAAGAGGGGTACCAGACAATGACACAGATGGGTGCGTACATCCCCATGGGGACCATCAGGATTCCCCCCAGGGCAATGTGGAAGAGCCCATTCATGATCTGGACAGCCTGGAGGAGAGAACAGGGGCACTGATGGATGAACTGAAGTCGTCACCCAGTTAGAAGTAAAAGGTAAGGCTAGAATCCTTGACTGCTGATGTGGGGCAGTGGAGGATGCTTGAAGGAAGTGGGGAAGGTGCCAAGATCCTTATCTCTTTTTGTTCACATCAATTTTCCTCATTACCTAGGATATTGCCAAAGAGCAGACATGCTGGAGATGCTGGCTACAAACTTGGATGGGGGACCCCTAGATACACAAGCCCCTACATTGCAAGGGACCAAAAGATTACCCTGAGGTATTCCAGATGATAACTTCCTTGACACATCCCTGGTTTGGCCCATGGTGTCAGACATAACAAATATCTCAGGTTGGGTTGAATCCCTGCAAGTTGGATCAAATCCTGTACCCTAGTCTACAACATCAGCTGGTAGGAGCGGAGGGACACCTACTTACCCCCAAAGCCTTAGATTCCTCATGAAGACGCGTTTGCGTGACTCCCGTCTGTAAAGACGCCCTGCTGATACTTGTTTTCTGAACAGGTTGCATGGCCACAGGGCCTTTCATAGGTTCTGCTGGGAAAGTTCCGCTCATTGAATTTCTGGGTGTTGCCATTTTGCTCTCAAAACTTTTCTAAAGATAAAAGGAGAGAGGGAACATGATTTTCAGTAGTCTTTTATTTTGCATCCCACATCTGAATGCATCTCTGGCCTTCCCTCTATGGAAGGGTAGACATGGATTTTCCCTATGGTGTGGCCCTGTGATTGGGCCCAGGAGTCCCTGCCAGTTCTTGACAGCTGTGTTTGGGGCATACTTTATCTTTGTAAAGAACACTGTGCTCGTGTGGCTGTATGTCCTTTGTCTCTCAACCCGAATGCTTGCCTTATACTTAAATATCAGAAAATGCCTTTTGTTTTGACATCTTCTTGTCCTTTTGCATATAATGCCTTTATTCAATGGGATGGCCCCATGACAGGATGACAGAGTATAGTGAGGATGGTCCTTGGAACCAGGAGGGCTACTTCTAGTCCTCTCTCTCCCTCTAACTCTGCAGCCTTGAGCAAGATGCCTTAAGAAAGCCCCATAGTGCTACACATAAGACTGTGGTCTCCTGAGTCAGACTGTCTAGGTTGAAACTGTGATCCTTCTGTTTGCTGTTGAGACTTGGGACAAGTTATTTAAATACTCTGAGCCTCAGATCCTTCAGCTGTAAAATGGAAATAATAATTCCCATCTCATGGGGTTGCTAGAAGACTTAAATGGGCTGGTGGTCTGTGCCTGGCTGGTTTTCTTTAGTTCAGGTATAGCTTAAATGTCACCTCCTTGGAGACATCTTCCCTGAATATTCAATCCTCAATGCATCCTCCTAGTTTCTTTCTCTCTCACAACACCCTATTTTATTTGCTCTATGACACTTACCACTGTGGGAAATTACCTCAATTTTTTGTTTACTTGGTTCTTGTCTGACTCTCCCCACTAGAATATTCCATCAAAACAGAGACTTGGTCCTATGTTTTTCAGTATCTAATAGTCCCTGGATTTAGTAGCTTCTTAGTAAATATTATTGAAGAGATAAATGCATGTAAAGCATCATTCCTGAATAAATATTAGCTGTTGTTTTACTGTTCTTGTTATTGTTTTTACCTTTCTCAGCATTAACTTCTAATTTCTCCACCTGGAAAATGAGGACAGTATCTCTCTCCCAGAGATGTTGGGAGAAATGTGAACATATGTGAAAGGGCCTAGTACAAAGGCAGAATGTAGTAAATGCTATTTGTTGTTAGTGTTTGTAATTTTTTCATTTCTGAAGGGAGAAGGTGATTGCCAAGTTCCTTTCCAGCTCTAGCATTTTAACACTGTTCACCCGTCTTCATCTCATGCTTCCTTTTGATTCATTTATGTCAATTACTTATGTGGATTCTGTTGGGTCCTTGCCTAGGAACTGGGAATCACTGCCTGGGGACACATTTTTGGTTTTGTCTTTATCGACAATCATGGAATGAGCCTTGGAAGCCAAACTCTCTGTCCAGTTTGCTTATCTCATCAAAGTCACACTGAGCAAGATAACTGCAGGTGTGCTACAAGACAGGTGTTTGGGAGAATCCCAGGCCTCGTATTTGAATCTACTTTATAGTTTACAAAGAGATTTCACATCTGTCATCTTGTTTGAGCCTCTTATCATAGACTAAGGCTGAATCATTGCCCTAATTTGGAGAAGTGGAAACAGAATAGTTAGGTAACTTGTTCAGTTACATGACTATTAAAGAATGAAAGTGAAGCCAGGGACATTCTAATGCTGGCTGCTCTACTCTTTCCATGGGACCAGGTGGTGGGGAGTAGGAATTTTGCCTTCCCTTCCCTGTATGACCTCCTCCCTTCTCCTTTGAAATATATGTGCTATTTGGTTGACTCTAAATCAAATAAAAACCAAATATTTGCCTTGGGTATGGGCTGGAGGGGAGAGAGGGGGCTTTGAGCATTTCTCACTCGATTTTCCCTCAGCCCTAGATTACCAGCTGTCACCGAGTACAGGAATTTGCTTTGCCCCTAAACCACCCAAGACCACCAACCAAAAGGAATCTATTACTGTCATCTAAAATAGAGTTTATAAACTGATTCTGGTCACAGGACAGAATTTTCAGAGCTGGTCAGAACCTCAGGCACCATTCTGTACAGATGACAAATGAGGAACCTGTGGCCCAAGAATGGGAAAGAACTTGTTAAAGATCACACGTCTAGTGACAGAGCCAAGCCTGGAGACGGCCACAATGGCTCTGAGGTTGATGTTCTCTCTGCTGTATCACAGTCTAGACCAGGTAAGTACAGCTGTTTATTGAGTACATACCATGTGCCAAGAAAATTGAGTATGTTGTTTCCAACTCTTGTAACACTGTCTTTAGTAAGTGGGCATTTTGCCTCCTTTCTTGTAGATGAGGAAATGGAGGTTCAGAGAGATAAATGAATTTTCCCAAGCTCCCATGTCCAAGTAGGGAATGAGCTGAGAGTCGCCATACACCTCTCCAGAGGGGTAAGTTTAGTGGAGACACCCTAAAGAGCAAAGTCAGCAACTGTTTGGACAGAAGGAGATGAGTGGACTACCCTTATTTTAATTTCTCCTTCATCAATTTATTGATCGCGGCTATAGTCTGTGTTGTTGAAGAGATAAAACTTGTATAAGCAAGAGCTACTGGGACTCTGTGCTGGCTAATGGTAGTGATGGCTCTGGAGAAAATAGTTTTTATCCCCCTGTTAAAATGGTGCTTTACCATGGCAACTGTATTTCTTCAACAAATGTTATTGTGAAATATTAATCTATAAACACAAACATGATTATCTCTCTGTTACTTCATTGTCATATAAACGTTCTCTCTTAACTATTTTACCAGGGCACTGAGGGCTGTGTAATGAACAAATTAATTCCATGGGGATATGTCAAACTAGCCCTCATTCTCCTAAGACTATTGTAGACTCCTGAAGCCTTGCCTTATAATTTTTTTTTAAAAAGTTGTTCATAATGATTTAGCCAGTCTCCAACACAGAGTTATGACCAAAGACAGGTTGGTAGAGTAGGAGAGGTTATTGACCACACTGGTCAAAATGTGATAAGAGTGGAATTTCATTTATGTTCAACTATATTAAAATCAGGACTCAGTTTATCACACACTGCCCCATGTCATTACAACAACTTTTGCAAACCGTTTTTGAGTTTTTAAAAGGCAGCACTGTTTCCTGTCTGTTCACTGAAGAACTTACCGCCTTTAGGGTGGTGGTTTGAATGATGACTTTTAGGTCCAATAAGTACCATCTTTTAGTGAGAAATTCAAAGCTGTCTGACTTTTGTTACCTCAATTTCCCCCTTCGCCACTCAAAATAGCTTCGCGTGCTTATCTTTTCCGGCCTCCTTTGCACTTACGACTGAGGAAGAATGATGTTCTTACTTCCTTCCTCTCTGCGTGAGCTCCTCAGCACCTCTCCTTCCAACATGAATTCATTCCTTCAAAGAAATCAGTTCTTCCTTGCTTCTTCAGTCTGTTACTCTATTTGTGGTGTGAGGTAGCTGAAAGAGCTAGTCCCAGCTCTGTTGTTTGCTACTTTTGTGATCTCTCTAGAAATTTAGGATACTTCCCTTACCCACTTCATAGCATTAGCTTAAGAACATGAGATAATCTGCAATTTATAAAGTATTCAATGCTCATAAAGAAAAATGTTACTACTGGATCCTTCTTTTGTGACTAAAACGTGCTGCGGCGTTCCCTTATTCCAAAGCCCCCTTCCTTTAACCGAGCAAGGTCCTCAGCCACTGCCCAGTCTCCCCTGTCCTTTACCCCCAGCTTCTTCAAAGCTTAGCGTTCCGCTGTCTTCCTCCACTTCCCCACCACCCGCTCACTCCTCCACACTTTGCTAGTAGTTCCTGCTGGAGCCACTGAATTGGAACCATTCTCTTCAAGCCCTGCTCTGCAGTTGATTCCTTTCTCAGGAGTAACCCCTCAGATCACTTTCTTTCTATTTTGTCATCACCTGGGCTTAAAAAGCGGGAACCATATTTCTCTCCAGCTCCTTCATCTCCCACCTTCAACCAATTGCCAAGTCATGCCGTTTTAGCCTCTGCAGTGTACCTTGCACCTGGACGTTTTTTCTACTTCCAGCGTCACCCCTTGACTTTGGTTCTCATTTCCTCATTTTTAGCATAAAAAACTTGTTCTTCTGCTTTCGATCTCTCTCTTTTCTAATCCTTCTTCCACATGACTAAGCTCAAACTCCCTAAACCACTGCTACAGTCACGCTCTTCCAGAGCTTGAACTCTGCCACTGGCTTGCCATTCCTATGAAGAAACCCTTTACCTGGCTGCTCAGGACTGCTGCAGGTCAGCTCTATGCAACTTTCTAAGCTCATATCCTACTACTCTCCTAACTCCCTACCTACCCACAGCCACTGCTCTAGACGCGGATCCTGCTCTCTTCTCTGATGTCTCTGAGCTTTGACAAGCTCCTCCCCTCCATCCCCAACAGTTTCAGACTCCCCCTTAGTCATTCAAATCATATGAGGCCTCCTTGCACCCAGTAGACCTGCTCTCCTCACCTTAGTGGAGGACTTCTCCTTCAAAGCCCATAGCTCTGTGTGTTCCTTGCTTGTCAACTATTTTCTTCCTTTTGTCACATCTTAGCTCCTTTAATGGAGTGTAAATTCCTTCCAGGACCCTGTATCCCAAGATTATGTTCTATGAGCTCAGAACACCTTCAGCTGAACATTAAATTGAATTGGTTTCACAGGGCAGGTTTGCAAATGCTCAGGGTGCCAGGTCAAAAGGTGGTAATTTCACCTTACCTGGTGGTCAGTGTGAGCAAGCGATTGTCTGGGAAACAGGGCAGGGGAATCACATTATATACTTGTTTCAGGAAACAATTGTCATATGTTTAAAATCCATTTTTATTGCCCTTCATCAGAACTTCTTGTCTCTAGTGCTCACTCTCACTGAGGCTTCTTGTGATCAATTTGAGGCAGGATTATGTGCCTAGTTTGGTACCAATCTCTCCAGAAAATGTTAGCCTATGAGGCTTAATGTCTAGGAGTATTTACATTTAATGGAGACAAAAGCCTTTAAATCAAGAGGAATGCAATGAAGTTATTTTCATTATAACCATGAGGCTGATTACTTTCCTATTTGGTACCAGGTTGTTTCAGAATGGCAGGATTTTAGCTCGTATAATCTTCATACCACCTCATTTCCCCGACTGTTTAGATGAGGACACAGGCACATTGAGATTTAGTAATTTGTCTCTGGTTGTATGGTTTGTAAGCAGTGGAGCTGAAGCCTGAACTCAGCAGGTTAGAAGCCATGCTTTGTTGACCAGCTAGTCATCATCTACCACATTTGTAGAGTGACGCTTATTAGGTTGCCCAGGGCAGTTTTGAGGGGGAGTGTGGTTAAATGAGTAGGTGGGCAGCGAGCCCTGGTATCACCCTTCAAACCATGAAACCATCAGAAAAACCTGACCAGAGAAACCCGAGGATGAAAGCTGGGAATCTACAGGCTCTGAAACCCAACCTATGCCTCATCCGTTTAGTTGTTTAAAGGAAGCAAATTCGTTTCTTACCTGCCTCTCCAAGGCCTCAGGGCTCCAGGGCTGATCCGGATGCTGGCTGCAGAGATCAGTAGATGCTGCCAGTTTCTCAAGACGTGGTGAGGGCAAATGAGATGGGTCAGATCTGGGGCTGGGATCGCTGATAGATACCAGGTGACGGGAAATCAGTAGCTTCTGCTACCTTGAGCTTTGCCCCAATTGCTTTGGTTTAACACACACTTACCAGGGCCGAAGGAGATACAAAAAAGCTTCTGCGTTACCAGGAGGTTTCAGTTCTTGAAAAAGACCCCAGGGGACAGCCTGGCAAGCTTCATGCTGCCTTAATTAGAAGAACTTTGCAGCCCCCACCCTGTAAACAGGTGTGGATGGTGGGTCCCCAAGGGCAAGAAGGACTCTAGAAATTCCCCACAGATGAGTTGATAGGACTGACTTTTACCTTTTTATTTCACTTTTTGGGGTGAGTAGGTGGGGAGGAGGCATCCATGCAGATAAATTCAAAAATCATTGAGCACATACATTTGGGAGTGTTGTACACATCGACCTCCAAATATTACCCGCATTTACGCACACTTATCAGGGCTCTAGTGGGACCATGTACATCTTGGGTTGGATTTAGCAGAAATGGCCCAAAAAATACATGTTTTTGGGGTGTAGAACATGTACTCGGAAGTCTGAGGCAAGAATTAGCTTCCACATTTGGGGACACAAATTGAAATGGCACTTTTACCTATTACCCCCCTTTTTCTCCCTCTTTCCAGTTCTCTTGTGTCCCCAGTGTTTTTAGTCTGGGCTGGTGCCATGTGGCAATCAAACCTAGCGCTGAATCAGGTGGGGAAATGGAGGGAATTGGTGGCCAGGGCAGTCTAAACATTTGGGGATGAATCAAAGAAAGTTCTGCCCAAAGACATGGTTATTCCCACTCCCCCCCACAATTAACCCTTCATATGTTGGATTTTTCATCACTTTTTATTTTCCTTGTACATTGCTTTATTTTGTTAGAGACCCAGGGCCATAATTAGGTAATTATTTGCCCGGCTAATCTAAGACCTGAAATAGGGCTCTATTTTAACATAGCCCAATCTGAGATAAGTTAATTTCTCTCATCTTGGTCTCAAGTCCTGCCCCCCCCCCCATTCTCTCTCAACCTTTCTCTCTCTTTCTCTTTCCCCCTTTGCCTCTCTTTTCTTTGAAATAATCTGGAACCATAGGATTAGAACCAGCGGGTACAAGAAGTTCTGGTTCTGGGGAGGCTGATTTTTTTGCAACATAAAAAAATGTCATCTCTGCATCATTGGAGCTGTTTGCCAGTGGAAGAGGCTACCATTCATATAGAGAACTTGCTGTCATCAGGAGCAGTCAAGTAAAATCCATGTGACCATCTCTCAGAAATGCTATGGGGGTGGGGGGAGAAGACACACTGTCCTTTTAAAATGCTCTGAGTGTGGGTCTGAGTATCTCCCCAATGCTTGAAAGGCTGGTGAGAGGGATGATGGTTTCATAGGGTATGAGTAATAGAATGGCCAAGGTGTGAGCCCAGGATGGTGGGCTGGGTTGGTCAGAGGTGTGGGCCTGCATGTTAGTGAGCAGGGGGCAGGGACAGAACTTGATAAATGCTTGGCACAGATGAGACTTATTGGGATCGCACAACCTGATGGTTTGTAGCTTTTTCTCTGTTAGCCCTGTTTCCTCCCAGTCAGCCTTGGGTTGTTTGCTCCTCTCATCCTTGTGGTCAGTAAGATTGCTTAGGTGTGTCTATGTGAGACTCCTCCTAAAAAAGGATGAATTAGTAAACTTTTGCTTTCTCTTTGCTGGTTTCGACTGACCTTTCAGTGCTTGCGTGTACTGAAACCCTCACTAAAATTTGGATTTGTTGGTGGATCCTTATTTGTTCAATTATTTTTGTTTCCCCTGTAATGTTTGAGGATATTAGGTCCATAACACATGAACAATTTTTCTGTTTGAATTGGATTTGAATTGAATTTGCTAGGATCTAGTGAACCTCTCTTTCCCAAATGATGATCTCTATGAAAGTCTACATAAATGTATGCCAACTATTATGTAGTCAATATTTGCCTGATAGAACTCTTTCTTCCTTTTATTTCCTCCAACTCCTAGCACTCCATTTTTTTTTTTTTTTTTTTAAATCCTTGGAACATTTTGTCTCTTTTATGAAAACTACCATAGGCTATTTCTCATTGCCTCACTCATCCGTTGCTCTGCATGTCCTTGGAAAACAGAGCAGATTTTCCTGATTCCTCTGCAGTGCTGTCAGAGGTGATGGTTCTGGGCTGGTTCCTTCTCCTATTGTTGCTATCCAGTATTAGGCAGTGATATTGTGATCTGTCCCTAACTACTCAGCAAGGCACTTGGACCTAGAATTATCTGCTGATGGAAGTCGCACTTTGGTTTCAGAGAGCTGGTAAGGGAGAATGCAGGGCCTCTCAGAAGTAACACTAAGAGTCTAATTGCAAATAGAATTGGTTACAGGTCAGACAATCCCAGTGTTGTTCTTATAAATAATCCAAACTAAGAAAGTGTACACTCACTACTTAAGAGCCTTATAGTTTATGAACTCTTCTTTCTGCTCTCTGAGGGACTACCTTAAATCCTTAACATTTAGGAAAGTAACATTAGTTGAATACCTACATCTATGACAAGCACGGTCCATATAAAAGTCTTAAAAAATATGGTATTACTTCTCTTTTATAATTATGGAAACTAAAGGAATGGGGATCATTGGCCCAAAGTCACATAGCTAATGTGATGTTTTGAAAGCAAGAGACCCTCTATTGTAACTAGAAAAAAAACACACACAAAAAACTACCATTTTCTAAGTGACTCAGTTCCAGGCTCTGATGACATCAGTTCACATATTACATTTAAGCCTCACAGTAAACCCATTAGGAAGGTATTATTATTGCATTTTTACTCCAGGAATTGAAAGCTCCCAAAGATAAAGGCATTTGCTCAAGTCTCAGTTTTAAATGGCAAAACCCATATTATTATTTTTAATAGACTTTATTTTTCAAAGCAGTTTTAAGTTTACAGAAAAAATGCACAGATAGTACAGAGAGTTTCCACATGCCCCTGCTCTCTGCAGCACACGGTTTCCTTTAATATTACCTTGCAGCAATTATAATGGATGAACTAATATTGATACATTATTGTTAACCAAAGCCCATAGTTCACATAAGGTTCACTCTTGTGTTGTGCAGTTCTATGGGTTTTGACAAATGCCATAATGTCATTGTAGTCACCATTTCAGTATCCTACAGAATCGTTTCAGTGTCCTAAAAATGCCCCGTGCTCCACTTACTCATCCTCCCTCACTCCTTCCATCTCTCCCCCTGAGTGTGCGGCAACCACTACTCCTTTAACTGTCTCTGTAGGCAAAACCCATTTTTAACCCTAAGTTTGTCTTAGAAGCTAATGGCCAGTTAAGTGATAGGGTCCTCACCCATAGAGGTACCACCAACCTTGCATATCGGAACCTTACTCAATTGCTGAACATTTTTCATCAGAATCTCACTCCAATGGAAATCAAAAATTAAGTTTTTCTCCTAGTATCCCGCTTGTCTTCCCATCCTCACACATGCACTTTTAGGCTTTTCTCCTTCCAGATTATAGCAGAAATGAAAGCCAATGCGTTAGTTTCTTTCTTTGTGTGTGATAAATTTTTCTGCGCCAAAGCAGCCTGAGATAGTGGGATTTGGGGTCAGAGGGATCTTGATTCAAATGCTAGTTCCACATTTTCCTCCCTTTGTGATCTCAGAAAATTACCCGCCGTGAGCTTCAGTTTTCTTGTCTGTGCTATGAGGCTATTTGCACCTACCTCAGAGGGTTGTCACGACAATTAAATGAGATTATACAGGTAAGATCACTAATACTCAGCAGGTCTCCAGTCAGTGGAAGGTAATATAGGACAGAGATTCTCAAAGTGTGATTTGGAGCTTCCCTAGGGTCCTTGAAACTTTTACAGGTGTTTGTGAACTCAAAACTATTTTCATAATAATACTAAGATGTTATCTGCCTTTTTCGCTCATGTTCTTCATTTATTTTTTCATGAGTTTATGTGGTGTTCTCCACAGGCTACAGAACATGTGACATCACAGCAGATACCTACAAAGCAGTTAAGAGGATCCAGCTGTCTTCCAATAGGATAAAGCAGTGGTTTCCAAACTTTGCTCTGCATTGGACTCACCTGGAGATTTTTTTAAAAATATAGATGCCTGGCTCCCCCCGCATTTGGATTTAATTGATACGTGGTGTGATCTTGGCATGGGGGTTTTTGAAAGCTCCCCAGGTGATCTAAATATGCAAGCCTAGTTTGGGAACATTTGCATTAGAGAGATTTGCAAAAATATAAAGCAATGCCTCCCTCCATGCTAATTTTATGCTCTGGAATATATCATTATTTTAACAAACATGTTATTTGTATTAACGTGCAATGAGTATTTACTAATTTTTAAGAAGGCAAAGGGGTTCTGAGATCAAAATGATTAAGATATGTTGGTTTAGGGATTAAGGCTTTGGACTCTCGAGTCAGACTGCCAGCTGATATTACGGCTCTGCTACTGCAAGCTTTGGTGATCTTTGGGCAAATGACTTATCCTCCCTGGGCTTCAGCTTCTTTGTCTGTAACATGGGGATAATAATAAACCTACGTCTTAGGATTTTTTGAGATTAAATGAGTAACACACATAAAACTCTCATCAGAGTGCCTGGAACATAGTAGTGACTCCATAAAGGTTAGCTTTCCTTTTTGTTACTCTTCTAGAGTGGCTCTTGATACTGGTGACCCTGAAGCACTGATACAAACTTTGTGAGCCAAGCTGTACTTCCAACCAACTCATCTTCCCGTTCAGCAGTTGTTGTAGGAGCCACTGGGTGGAGCTTCTTGGGGAAATCAGTAGGAGATGTCAAGAACCAGACAGGTTAGATGACTTGGTCATCTCTGCCGGTACCCACACTGCCACATGTTAGCTGAATGAATGCATGACTAATAGAGAAGATGACACCAAGGTGACCTTGGGAATCGGGAGGAGACGCCATCGCAAAGAGGCAGGATATGTTTTGCCAGCCAAACTGTCAACGAACTCACCTCCCTTGAATCACTCTCCATTGCTCCAAAGAGTTGCCAGCCTTAGGATTCAATATTCCCTTTTGGATTTTCCTCAAAGCATCATTCATCTGTAAATAATATTATACCACATCTTTATTCTCACAGTGCTGTTCAAGACTATTCCTCACATTGACAAAGGATTGAGTGGGTTGCCAAAACGGAGAAAGAGGAAGAAATGAATAATTCAATAATGGTGAAGGCCATCAACATAATCAAAATTCCCTGTAACAGAAGAAGAAAAACAATGAAGAGTCATGGTGTTAGCACAGTGTTTGTTTTCTGATTACCATGAGGCCACACTGCCCAGGCATGAGGACAAGCTCCCCATGTCTCTTTGTATCTGATGCCTAGGAAACAAATTAGTGGTGGATGATGGGGAAATATGACTGTTATCATAGAATAGTGTATTATTTTCATAGAGAAAGTAATACAGAATAATCCATTTGCTAAATTATATGTAGGAAATACTCCATTTCAGAAATCTATAAAATACAAAAAAAATACATAAATATCCAAAAAAAAAAAAGGGTTTCACCCAGAATGTGGTCTGCTGAAGGAGAAAAAGGGAGAAGGTGAAGAAACAGGAGAAAGACAGAAGCAAAAAATAGAAAAGGATAGACAGAAAAAGAGGGAAAAAAGGAAAATTACAGGTTCAGAAAAAGAGGAACATGCAGAAAAAGTCATTAAAAGAAGCATAGGCTAATAGTACCATCTGTGTTCTTGTGATAAAATACAAAAGACCTTTAAAATGTTTTGTATTTTGGCAACTAAGAGCACAAACGGATAAGCTGGACATATTAGCACTAAGCCAGTGAAGGTTTATAACCTCCTGAGAACTGTACTTTACATTTAAGTTGCAAAGATTAAGATGGCCAACATTGTCCTATAACCATATTTGTCTACCATGTTTTAACTATAGCTTGAACAACTATTTATATTAGAGCCACGTGGATCTTAATGACCACATAATGTTTCATGGTTTAGTTTGCTGTAATTTATTTATTTATTCTTTAGCGATAGGAACTCATTTTATTCTTCCTCTACCTTTTCTTTTTTTTTTCTTTTTCATTTTTTTTTCAGCACTCTGAACAATGCTACAATAAACATTCTTGTATATACACTTTTATATATTGGTGGTATAATTGTTATGAGCATAGATAGCTGGGTTGAAAGTTAGGTGTCTCTCATTTAAGTAGATATTGTCTCTGTTTTCCAAAGCAGTAGTAACATTTCATATTTCTGCTACAGATACAGCTCTTTAATTTTTATCAGTCTAATGAATGTAAATATTATTTCATTGTTAATTTAATCGGTGTTTCCTGACCACTTGTGAATTTGAGCATCACTGGTTTGGCCATGAGAATTCCTTCCTCATATTCTTTGTCTATTTTTCTATTGTTTTCTTGACATTCTTTTTGGCTACATGCACTATTTGCATATAAAAACATCACAATTTTGCTGTTATCTGCTTCACAAATATTTCTTCAGTCCTTTTACCATACCAAAATTTATGTATAAATATCTGTATGTTTCCATATTTTGATTTCCAGATCAGGAAAGCACATTTCCATGACCCCAGTAAGTTCTCTTGTGCCCCTTCCCAGTCAGCCCCCACCTCCTCCAGGGGAAACCACTCTTCTGATTTTTAACACTATTGGTTAAATTTGTTTTTTCATTTCTGCATGTGAATTTGTTTGCTCAGTGTAATGGATTGAAATTCATCCATGTCCTTGCATGTATCAGATGGCTTTTCTTTTTTTTTTTTTTTTTTTTTATTGCTGAGTGGCATTCTATTGTTTGAACAATCACAGTTTGTTGAGCCATTTTCCTGATACACATTTGAAATGGTTCTAGCTTTTGACTATTTTGAATAGAGTCGCTGTGAACATTCTTGTTTATATGCATATGCATTCATTTCCTTGGAGATATATAATGCTGAGACATAAAAGAGGTGTATGCTTAACTTTATTAAACACTATGAAACAGTTTTTTGAGGTGGTTGAAACATTTTACACTGCCACCAGAAATTTCTAAGAGTGCTTAACATTTCTGCCAACACTTGCTAGTGTCAGTATTTTTTTTCTTTAACAAGTAAGTCTTCTTTTACTTAAACATAACCATAATATCATCACACCTAAAAAAACCATGATGATTTCTTATTTTTTGCCATGCAACAAGAAATGACTGTATTTGAATACATAACTTCTGTACAACCAAAAATAAAACAGCAGAAAGAATTAAATGGATGATTTCTCAATATCATCTAATATATAGTCACTGTTCAAATTTTCCCATTTACCTCAAATATGTATCGTTACAGTTTGTTCAAATTAGCGTCCACATGTGGTCCACACTATGTATTTGATTGTTCCTTTTCTATCTTTTTTTAAAATTAAATTCAGTTTTATTGAAATATTTTCACATACCATACAATCATCCACAGTGCACAATCAACTGTTCACAGTACCATCATATAGTTATGCATTCATCACCCCAATCCATTCTTGAACATTTTTCTTACATCAGAAAGAACCAGAAGTATAAAAAATAAAAGCAAAAAAGAACACCCAAACCATCCCCCAATCCCACCCTATTTTTCATGTAGTTTTTGTGCTCATTTTTCTACTTATCCATCCATACACTGGATAAAGGGTGTATGATGCACAAGGTTTTCACAATTACACTGTCACCCCTTGTAATCTACATTGTTATACAATTGTCTTCAGGAGTCCAGACTACTGGGTTGGAGTTTGAAAGTTTCAGGTATTTACTTCTAGCTATTCCAATACATTAAAACCTAAGAGGTGTTATCTATATAGTGCATAAGAATGTCCACCAGAGTGACCTCTCGACTCCATTTGAAATCCCTCAGCCACTGAAACTTTATTTCATTTCATTTTGCGTCCTCCTTTTGGTCAAGAAGATATTTTCAATCCCATGATGCCGGGTCCAGATTCATCCCCGGGAGTCATATCCTGCATTGCCAGGGAGATTTACACCCCTGGGAGTCAGGTCCCATGTAGTGGGGAGGGCAGTGAGTTCACCTGCCTAGATGGCTAAGTTAGAGAAAGAGAGAGAGAGAGGATCACAGTGGAGCAACAAAGAGGTACTCAGACGGAGACTCTTAGGCACAGTTATATGCAAGTTTAGCTTCTCCTTTGCAGCAACGAGCTTCATAAGGGCAAGTCCCATGATAGAGGGCTTGGCACATCAAACCACCAGTCCTCAGTGTTTGTGACAATATCAGCATCAGTCCAGGTGAGGAAGTCCAACACTTCTGTATTTTCCCCCAGCTCCTCAGGGGGGCCCTGCAAATATATTTTTATTCTCTGCCCAAATTACTTTGGGATGTGTTAGTGTCAGTACTTTAATAAAAGTTATTCTGGTGTACGTGTAGTGATATCTTGTGATTTTTATTTGCATTTCCCTAATGACCAAGGATGCTGAATACATTTGTACATGCTCACTAACCATTCACATACTGCTCTGGTTTACTAATGCTGCTGGAATGCAAAATACCAGAAATGGGTTGACTTTTATAAAGGGGGTTTATTTGGTTACAAAGTTACGGTCTTAAGGCCATAAAGTGTCCAAGGTAAGGCATCAACAATAGGGTACTCCACTGGAGGAAAGCCATTGGCATCCAGAAAACCTCTGTTAGCTGGGAAGGCATGTGGCTGGTGTCTGCTTGCTTCTAGGTTGTGTTTCAAAATGGTGTTCTTCAAAATGTCAGCATCAGCTTTCAATGGCTGTTTTCAAAATGTCTCTCTTGGCTGCAGCACCGAGCTCCTTCTGTCTGAGCTTTTATAGGGCTCAGTGATTTAGTTAAGACTCATGCTGAGTGGGCAGGGCCACACCTCCATGGAAATAATCCAATCAGAGTTATCACCTACAGTTGTGTGGGTCACATCTCCATGGAAACAACCTAATCCAAAGGTTCCAACCTAATCAAGACTAAATACGTCTGCCCCCACAAGATTGCATCAAAGAACATGGCATTTTCGGGGACATAATACATCCAAAGTGGCACATATACCATTACTTGTGAAGTATTTGTTAAAGTATTACCTATTTAAACTTTTTTGTCTTGTTATTATCAGTTTTCAGAATACATTAAGTATTCTGGATAAGGCTCCTCTGACAAAGATATGTATTGCAGATATTTTCTCCTAGTCCGTGCCTTGCCTTTTCACTTTCTTAATGATGTCTTTGATGAGGAGGTTTTTTGTTTGTTTTAGTTTTAGTTTTCTTAAACATTTTTTTAAAATGTTAATTTTAAAATTTTTTCTTCTGTGGTTAGTCCCTTTTGTGTTCTAACTAAGAAAGCTATTCCTACCAAGGTCACAATATATTCTCCTATTTTTTTTAATTCTTTCCTAGAAGCTTTATAGTTTTAAAATTTCACATTTAGGTGTACCATTGATTTTTTTTTTAAAAATAGAATTTGTTTTTAAGAGCAATTTTACATTGGTGAAAATTGTACAGAAAGTACAGTTTCCATAGATCCCTATCCTCCACATTTCTCTATTATTAATGTCTTGCATTAGTGTGGAGTACTTGTTAAAATTGATGAAGCAATATTGATGCATTACAGGACCATAACTAAACCCCATAGTTTATATTAGGGTTCACTCTTTATGTTGTATAGTTCTATGGATTTTGACAAATGCATAATACTGTGTATCCACCATTACAGTATCAGACAGAATAGTTTTACTGTGCTAAAAATTCCCAGTGCTCCAACCCCTGACATCCACTGCAATTTTTACTTGCAATTTTCATAGTCTTTAATTGTTTTAGTTTTAGTTAAGATAGCTGATAATTGAGAAATGAAACAGAAACCACGATTTGAGAAACAAGTGTCCTATGACTCACCAAACTGATAGTGTTCCAAAACTAGCATGTGAGACAAAGTATCTAAGCTTCATGTTTTAGCATCAGGTTCCTCAGAAGCATATTCTCAAGAGAAGACCTCAGAGAAACCGTTTTAACGGTCATTCCATGTGCATTCCACTCATAATGCCTTTGACTGTCCCAGCAACTTCTCCAGCGCACAGGTTTTAACCCATTCCTGCCCAATTTACCCTTACTCTGACTTCAAACCAACTTAGAACTAACTCCAGCTGCTGAAACTGTGGGGATACCCTTCTCTATTTCCCCCTTTTGACACTGAGTCTCTTGCTCTCCCTTGTTTAGCAAGTTTAATAAACACAGCTTTTTACTGTCATAGATCTCCATGGTGGTCTTTGAATGGGTGCACTTTGACAGTAATAGAGGCCCTAGTGAGGTCAAGCCAAGACTCCTCACCATTATGGTCCTGATCCTTTGTCTCACTCATTACCTGTTCTGTTGAAGCCCCTTGAGCCTTCTCATCAGGGGTTTGTACATTCATTGATAAGGTAAGTCTAGCAATTTTCATTGAGCTTTCCAAGCAGGGTTTATTTCGTTTGTCCTAGGAATCAAGTCTCCAGGATTTTTTAATTATCTGCCTAGGTTGGTACTTGTTTTTGTTTTCCTCCTTAAAGGTCTTCCAAAGTTTTCCCACTACCCATGCTGTCTGTCTGTCTTTTGTCTATATTGTGTGTGTCCATGAGAATAACTTCATAGGGCAAAAGTCTTGTATAGATTTTATAATTCTGCCTCCTTAGTCACAAAGACTATGAGCAAAAGGCCTTCTTAGTCCGATATCCTTCCTAGGACAAACTTGGTCTTGGGACAATCATGAAATCCTTATAAGAACTTTCTTCAGTCTTGCCTATGAACTTTTCTTACAATCTGTGTAAGAAAGTGGCTTTAGGAAAGAGTCTTTGTCACACATTCACCTTCCAGGGATGGCTAATTCCTTGTGCCAACAGGCAGGGGTGTGTTTTCCAAGGCCCTCATTATCCCTAGAATCTTTTTACTTCCAGGTTAATAATTGACTGAATCCTGACAAATTAATATTGTTACATCTTAGTATAGGATTTGACTACTCCATTCTGATAATACTTATTTGTATAATAAATTCATCAGTGTTTTCTACTAGCAGGTATGGGCTATCTTCCTTGCTAGTCATCTAATCATTCTTTATGATCTTAGACAGGAGAAGGGTTATTTTAGAAATATCATTAGAGAAAGACTACACTTGAGCCTTGCTTGTTAAGATCTCATTAAAACCACCACCCAAACCAAGAATATACACCAATTACAGACCTAATAAGCTGTAGGCCTCTAAAGACTATTCAGAAGCAGGTGGTCCAAAAGATTGGACAGTTAATAGACAGCTGGCTCAAGTTCCTCAGAATTCACAACTAGAGTAGTTCCACTCAAGACTTTTGGAACAAGCCTCCTCCAACATGCCAGATGTCATTGAAGTACTTATTCTCTTGGCTGTTTTCTCTCTTATCTGCTAGTTTAAGGTTCTAGATTATTGGTAGATGATCCTACTAACATAATACTACCAAGACATTCTTCCTTGACAATCAATATTGTCATATTCCTTCATTCTTTCATGCTAGAGAATAAGGTACAATCAAATTTCTGGCAAGACACCAACAACAGAAACTAACTCAAAAAGAAACAGATAATCTGAATAGACCTATATCAAGTAATTTGCAAACTTCCCACAAAGGAAAGCCCAGGCCCAGATGGTTTCACTCATGAATTCTACCAAACATTTATTATAAAACTGTTTTAGTTTCCTCAGTGCTAAAAAAAAATACCATACAATGAGTTGGCTTAACAATGGGCATTTATTGTCTCACGGTTTCAAAGGCTAGAAGGCTTATTTCCTCTTGGGGTCAGTATCTTGTTATCTTATGACTGTGTGATGGTTTGAAGCTGTTACATACCCCAGAAAATTGTGCTCTTAAAGCTAACCCGTTCCTTTGGATGTGGACCCATTGTAAGTAGGATCTTTTTGGTGAGTAGGATCTTAATTTAAGATGTGACCTACCTCATTCAGGGTGGATCCTAATCTCACTGGAGTCCTTTATAAGAGAATGAAATTCAGACAAAAAGGGAAAAAGCCACAGAAGCTGGGAGAGAAAGCCCCAGAAGCCAGCAGCTGAAAACAAAGAAACCCAGAAGAGAAGTGAGAGACCAGCAGATGTCTCCATGTGTCTTGCCACCTGACAGAGGAGTCCAGGATCTCTGGCAGCTGGACTTTGGGGAGAAAGCATCACCTGATGATGCCTTGGTACAGACATTTCATGGCCTCAGAATTGTAAGCTTGTAAGCTAATAAATCCCTATTGTCAAAAAGTAGCCCATTTGTGGTATATGGCATTTTGGCAGCCTGGCAGACGAAAATAGACTGGTTGGCAATCTTTGGGGTTTCTGAGCTTTTCTGCCACATGGCAGTGTACGTGTTGGCATTTTCTCCTTTCTATTGCAGATGCTATTAACCTCTAGCTCTTGGCTGCTCCCTGTGACTTCTCTAGTATCCAGTTTCCTTTGCTTACGAGGATTTCAGCCATATTGAATTGTTTCACCTTCATTCAGTTGGGGCACACCTTATCTAGTGACGTCTTCCAAGTTCCTATTTACAAATGGTTCACACTCACGGGACCAGGTGTTGGGAACTGAACATGCCTTTGTGGGGGACATGATTAATTCCCAACAAAGATTTAATGCCAATACTTTACAAAATCTTCCAAAATATAGGAGAGGAGGGAATGCTTCCCAACAAATTCTATAAGGCCAGTATTAACTTGATACCTAAGCCAGAAAAAGACATCACAAGAAATGACAACTTTAGACCAATATCCCTTATAATTAAAGATTCAAAAATCCTGAGCAAAATACAAGCAAACTGAATCCAGCAACATATAAAAAGAGTTATACACCATGATCAAGTGGGATTTATCCCAGGAATGCAAGATTTATTTAAGATGCAAAAAATGGTCAAACAATGTAATACAGCCTGCCAATAGAATAAAGGGAAAGAACCACAAGTTCATTTCAACAGATGCAGAAAAAGAATTTGACAAAATCCAACATCCTTTCATGACAAAAATGCTCAACAAATCAGGAATAGAAGAGGACTTTGTCAACCTGATAAAGTCCATCCAAGAAAAATCCACAGCTAACATTATGCGTAATGTGAAAGACTAGATGCTTTCTCACTAAGTTAGGGAGGAAAATAAGGAACTCAGCTGTTACCACATTGATTCAACATTGACTGGATGCTCTAGACATGCCAAGTAAGCAAGAAACAGACACAAAAGCATCCAGATTGGAAAGGAAGAAGAAAAATTATCTTTATTTGCAGATGACAGGATGTTATGTAGAGAAAATCAGAAGAAATCCTCTTAAAATGATTAGAACCAATAAAAAATGAAATTAAGAACACAATTCCATTTACAATAGCATCAAAAAATAAAATACTTAGGGATAAATTTAACAGAAAAGTACAAGGCTTGCACACTGAAAACTACAAAACGTTGAAAGCAATTAAAGAAGAACTTAATAAATGGAGAGACATACCAGGTTCATGGATCAGATAACTTAATATTGTTAAGATGGCAACATTCCTCATACTGGTCTACTTATTCAATGTAATCAAAATCTCAGCTGGGTTTTTTTGTAGAACTTGATAGGTTGTGTCTAAAACTCACATGGAAATGCAAGGATTCACTATAGCTAATAGAATCCTGAAAAGAACAAAGTGGCAGTATTCACACTTCTTATTTTCAAAACTTATTACAAAGTTAAAGTAATGAGGACAGTGTGGTTCTTCTGGCAAAAGAATAGATCTAAAGATTAATAGAATAGAATTGAGAGTCCAGAAATTGGGAAAAAACAGAACAAAACAAAACAACACAAAAACCTTCACATTTACAGTGATTTGACTTTTGTCAAGGTTGCCGAGGAAATAAAAGAGGTAAAAATAGTCTTCTCAACAAATTTTGTTGGGGTTACTGGATAGCCACATGAAAAGAATGAAGTTGGACCCTTTCTTCATGCCATATTCAAAATGGATCATATACTTAAATGTAAGGGCTAAAATAACAGAACTCTTAGAAGAAAACATAGGAATAAATCTTCATGACCTTTGATTAGGCAATAGTTTCTTAGATACAACACCAAAAGCACAAGCGATAAAATTAAAAAAAAGATAAATTGGAGATTATCAAAATTAAGAACTTTTGAGCTGCAGAGTGAACCTTAATGTGTGCAAATTAGGGAAAGTAATCTTTTAAGTGATTTGGGGAATATCTGAATGTAAAGCAGACTGTGACAAAAGAATCTAAATATATTACAAATGCATGAAATACCCTCACTGAAGAGAGTGAGTATGTGTGTGTGGGGGAGATGCTCACCTAAGTTTCTTTGGAGTTTAATGGTGAAGACTAAATGCAACAGAAACTGTTCATAAGCATTGTCTCCAGTTGATAAAATTATTTCTCACAGAGGTACCATGTAAGAATTATGAAGCCTCTATGCATATATGTGTGTGTGTATAAACGGTTAGTAAATAAATGGGTGGAGGATGGTAGAAGCCAGGGTTTTCACTGTTGGAGTAGGAAGTTATGGATAAACAAAGGGGGAGGCTAAAATAATCCATTTGGTAATGAATTAGTGGTGGAGACATCATTATTAATTCATGTTCAGCCTAATATGGATACTGATAGATAAACATAGAAGTACTCAGATCTGTATCAATACATGAGTTAGTGTATGCACATATATTTCCTTGCTCTGTCAGCTGAGGGGGCCTGGAAGCACTGACACCCCAGAAGCAAAGCACACCAGGCACCCAAATCTTTGTTTCTGTTATAGATTGGATTGTGTACCCCCAAAAGATATGTTGAAGTCCTAATCCCTAAGAATGTGAGCTTATTTGGAAATAGGGATATTTTTAGATGGAATTAGTTAAGTTAAAATGAAGTCATGCTGGATGAGGGTGGCCCTTTAATCCAATTTGAATGGTGTCTATAAGAAGGGGACAAGAGACAGAGACAGAGAGAGAAGATGGCCTTGTGACAGCAGAGGCAGGGATTGAAGTGCTGTAGCTGCAAGTGAAGGAATGCCAGGACTTTCCAGCAAACCACCAGATGCAAAGGAAAGGCAGGGAAGAATTCTCCCCTACAGGTTTCAGAGGAAGCCTGGCCCTGCTGACAACCTTGGTTGCAGACTTCCAGCCTCCAGAACTGTGAGACAATAAATCTGTCATTTTAAACCACCCAGTTTATGGTACTTTGTTATGTCAGTCCTAGGAAACAAAGGCAGCTTTTAATGCCATTTTATAACAAAAGGAACCCAGGCTTCTTTGAGAAATGACTCATTCTAAGCCTGGGCTTGGGCATGTAGAAGACGAGCCTGAAGCATCTTGTGGTGCCAGAAAGGAAGTGCTTAAAAAATAAATAAAAACCCATCACAATAGGGGTATGTCAAAGGATTGCAGGAATCAGCTGAAAGAGATTCCAATGACCAAAACTTGAACAATGTGAGCAACAAAATAAATAAAACAACATTGGATTATAGCCAAGAGTATAAAATAAATACCATTAAATCCATATGGATATAAAAAGTGATTGAATAAATACATAAAGAAATGGGGGAAAATAGACAAATCTCCCATTTAGAAGAATTCCAGATAATTTACATAGATTCTTTGCCATTAGGAGTTGGCTACACAGAGTGACTTCCTTCCAAAGAGTCCAGGATGGAAAGGAGGGAAAACAGTAGCTTGATTATAGGTGTATTCAGTTTATGAAAATCCATCAATCTGTACACTCATCATTTAATTAAAAAACAGTTTTAGAAATATGTCCAACACTTCAATATTGTCTAATCTGTCTCATTCTATGGAAGGTCTCACACAAAGACTTGCAGGGAAAACCACTGATCATGCAAACTGAGTTTCTCTAATTTTCTGAGCCCCATCTCAGTTCTGTCTCAAAAAGGTAATTTTAGAGGGAATTAGTAGGATTTTTTAAGGGACAAAGTTAGTCATAGGGTGGATTTAGGGCAGAAGTAAGTGATACAGGTAAGGATAGTTCAGATTTTGTAAACTAAGTCAGCAGTCTTATCTTTGGAATATATATTCTGTGAAGTATTATATGGGTCTGAATTAGTAATATGAAAATAGTTAGACCTTAGTTTGTCTTGCATTTAAGAATAAACCAATACCCTGGAAGCCACCCTCATCCTTCCTTCCAATTTTTAACTCTGCCAAGATAACCATTTTTCTGAGTCCCTATTTTTTTTTGAAGGTAATCTTTCCCCCCAGTTGCTTTAAACTTTCTTTGTCTTTTGTTTTCTACATTTTCATCATAATGTGTCTCGGTGTTTGGAATTCACTGGGCATCTTGGATATGTGGTGTTCTAGTTTGCTAATGCTGCCAGAATGCAAAACACGAGAGATGGATTGGCTTTTATAAAAGGGGGTTTATTTGTTTACAAAGTTACAGTCTTAAGGCCATAAAGTGTCCATCAACAAAGGGTACCTTCACTGGAGGATGGCCAATGGTGTCCGGAAAACCTCTGTTAGCGGGGAAGGCATGTGGCTGGTGTCTGCTCCAAATTCTGGTTTCAAAATGACTTTCTCCCAAGACATTCCTCTCTAGGCTGCAGTTCCTCGAAAATGTCACTCTCAGTTGCTCTTGGGTTGTTTGTCCTCTCTTAGCTTCTCTGGAGCAAGAGTCTGCTTTCAACGGCCATCTTCAAACTGTCTCTCATCTGCAGCTCCTGTGCTTTCTTCAAAGTGTCCCTCTTGGCTGTAGTAGTTTGCTCCTTCTGTCAGATCTTATATAGTGCTCCAGTAATTCAATTCAGACCCACCCTGAATGGGTGGGCCAGCACCTCCACGGCAGTTATCCAACCAGAGTCATCATCCACAGTTGGGTGGGGCACATCTCCATGGAAACACTCAAGGAATTACAATCTAATTAACACTGATAGGTCTGCCCACACAAGATTACATCAAAGATAATGGCGTTTGGGGGACATAATACATTCAAACTGGCACATGTGGGTTAATGGTTCTAAAAATCTCTCATTTCCTCTTTCTCATTCACTTTCTTCTCTCTGCCTATAACTCTAACCAAGTTCATGTGACACCATATGTTTCATTTCTTACCTTCTTTTCTGTCTTCCATTTATCCATGAAATATATTTTGATCTAGTGTACAGTATCAAATATGATACCAAATACATTCATATATGTGTGTGTGTGTGTACATATGTATATATATATATATATTTTTTTTTTTGAGTGAGAAAGATAGGATCACTTAAGGTTATTTTTTTTTAAATTCAGTTTTATTGAGATATATTCACGTATCGTACAGTCATCCATGGTGTACAAACAACTGTTCACAGTACCATCATATAATTGTGCATTCATCATCCCAGTCTATTTTTTGAACATTTTCCTTACAGTAGAAAAGTAAAAATAGGAATAAAAAATAAAAGTTAAAAAGAACACCCAAATCATCCCCCCTCCCACCCTATTTTTCATTTAGTTTTTGTCCCCATTTTTCTATTCCTCCATCCATACACTGGATAAAGGGAGTGCGATTCACAAGGTTTTCACAATCGCGCTGTCACCCCTTGTAAGCTACATTGTTATACAATTGTCTTCCAAAGTCAAGGCTACTGGGTTGCAGTTTGAAAGTTTCAGGTATTTACTTCTAGCTATTCCAATGCATTAAAACCTAAAAAGGGTTATCTGTATAGTGTGTAAGTGCCCACCAGAGTGACCTCTCAACTCCATTTGGAGTCTCTCAGCCACTGAAACTTAATTTTATTTCATTCATCCCATTTTGGTCAAGAAGATGTTCTCAATCCCACGATGTCGGGTCCAGATTCATCCTCTGGAGTCATATCCTGCGTTGCCAGGGAGATTTACACCCCTGGGAGTCAGATCCCACATAGTGGTGAGGGCAGTGAGTTCACCTACCAAGGTGGCTTAGCTAGAGAGAGAGGGCCACATGTGAGCAACAAAGAGGTACTCAGGAGGAGACTCCTAGGCACAATTATAAGCAGGTTTAGCTTCTCCTTTGCAGTAATGAGCTTCATAAGGGCAAGCCCCAAGATAGAGGGCTTGGCATACCAAACTGTCCGTCTTCAATGTTTGTGAGAACATCAGCAACAATGGTAGGTGAAGAAGTCCAATACTTCCACCATTTTCCCCCAGCTCCTCAGGGGGGGCCTTGCATATATATTTTTATTCTCTCCCTGCAGGTATTTTAAAGTTTATGATTTATTTCCTAAAACCTAGTAAGCATCAGTGTTTTAAAATCTCCTCTGATATTTCCAGTATCTGAAGTCTGTATGTGGTTTTGTTCTTGCTGTATTTTGTGTCTACTAGTTTTTACTACATTGTTTTATTTCTTTCTGTGCCTTGTTTTGGTGCTTGTTAATAATATTCATTGGAAAATTTGTTAGGAGTTTCTTGAGACCATTGGATGTACCCCCACCCAGATATCCTTTGGTTTTGCTTGTGTCTAGTGCTTGGTGCACCAAATATTTGAATCTTGAGCATTCTTGGCTTGTGCAGTTTATGTCTACCAAAGGTTAAAATCCAGATGTGGGGAGGTGGGAAGGAGCTGCTCAGGGTGTGGATGGGGGTCTGGTCTGTGACCACAATTTCTTGAAGACTCTTTTTCTTTTTTGGCCTCTATTCAACAAGGCTTCTGTGCTAACGGGGGCCAGGGTACTTTATCTTTTTGCCCTTACCTGAAGAATATGTCAGCCTATCATGGACGGAGCTAAGTGTGGAGAAGGTCTCTTCCAAAGGCTTCCTACCTTGAATGACTCCGAGGCCTTGACGACGTTCTCCTTCACCCTTCACGGGCAGGGAATCAGATTCCAAATTGGCAACATTGGCTTATGTCCTGGAGGCATAAGCAGCTCCAGTGCTCTTTGGCATTCTATTTACAGATCTCAGGTTACAAGCTTTCATCCAAAAATTGATCAAGGAGTACTCTTCACTTGACAGTTCTTTAATACATTTATGATGGTTTTTGGTTTGTTTTTCATGTAGCATTTTGTGTGTGTGTGTTCAGAGAGAGAGTTGATCCAAATAGCCCAGTTCTCTGTTAACAGAATAAATTTCCCTAGTTTCTGCTCTTTACCTCACTCCTGCTTTGTATGGCCCTGGTGCTTCCTTCTCAGCCATTCCCGGACGATGCAGTGTGGAATGTTGTACTTCTATTGGGACTGCCTTTCCGGTAGATGGTTAGCTTTCAGCTTCCTCAGCTTTGCTTTCCGTCTTCCAACAATTCTTGGTGAGTCTTGTCCACATTTTCTCTCTTTGTGGATTCATAACTTTTATATTCCTTTACTCTAATTTTGGTGGTGTTTGGAAAGATCAGAAATAAATGCCTGATTTCAATCCACCAGGCTTTACCAGAAGACTAGCCTACATATTAAGACCAAAGCCAAAACCATAAAAAAAAAAACTCCACTCATGATTCAGATGGACATCTAGGATTGTGAACTGCTACTTCTGCAACTGCATTTTTCTTTTAGTATATCCACTTTCTATTTTATACTGTACTCACTCGTGTACATGTTTTATCTCTTCCGCTCGCCTATGACTTCCTAAATGCGTAGGTGATACTGTGTTTCTATTTCTTTTCAAAAATGCCTGGTATAATGCCTATCAAATATAATGGATTCATTAAATGTTTGTAAATTAAATAAAATACATGGGCCTACACATTATCTGGATGGTATGGCTTGGGTGCTAATAAATCTTTTTGATTAAACCCGGCACTCCTTACCCTAGAGTTGCATCATGCTTACCATTAATAGGGTGGTGATGGCATGACACTCACTGGCTCCATCAGAATAGCCACAAAGGTAGTGTCGATCTAGAGCAAAACCGAACGAGAGGAGAATGATGCCAGCTATTGCTCCCAGCGCACTAAGAGTGTTCATTATTCGGCTCATGAGCATCTGAGAAAGAAGAAGAACATAAAGGAATCACCCAGCCTGTGGTTTAGACAAAGCAGTGGGCTGGGAGACTGGAAAATGCTTTAGTCATAGCATCGCCATACCATGAGGTGGCTGTTTCGTCTTGCATGATCAACTGACCTTTTGATAACTCCAACCTGCATTCTGTGCCTAAGTTAACTGCCATGTAGGGAGATTCTGAGATAGCTGGTGGGGAAGGGTGCACGAGGGACAAAAGAGGTACTTAAGAATTACAGGAATTGTATTTTGCATTTTGATGCTCTGACAAAAACCCCGACTCATTTATATTTTTGTTTTGTTTTAAGACCCTTGGATTTAAATGTGGTATCTCCCTGCAAATTTTATTTCTTCCTGAAACTGCTCACAGGAGATGCCCTTTGCTGCAAATTGGCTTTGATTTATTAATTAATGTCTCCTGTTTTTGATTCTTTGAGAAAAGTAAACATATTCCACATATAATTTTATCTATAAATTACAATTTCACACTCATGAGCACCTTGTTCTTCATTTCTAGATTCTGTTTATGGTTTAGTCAGGATGTCTACACAGTGTGCCTTTCATATGAGTCAATCTGGTGCTTGTTAAGGTGCTTGGATGGAGTAGGCAATGAAAATACTTCTAGAAAAAATGAACGAGTGAGTCAACTGATAGGCTTGTTGGAGACCTGTTCTACCACGAATTGGCTGAGGACCTTGGACAAATCAATTAACTATTCTATGCCTCATTCATTTATAATAAAAAGACTTAAACAGAATGAACTCGAATATTTGGGCACCATTGTTTTACAATCTTATGAAATAAATGAAGCAACTGCTATGGGCTGGGGACTAGTGCTAACTTCACAGTTTGTGGGATTGTGGTGGCCTAAGGATCTTCCAAATTCCTCTTAAAGACTGGAATGAATTATTTCAGTCATAAATTTTTAAGAAAGTGGAGCTATAACTTACCAGAGTTCTTGTGGTTTTTCTTTTCATTCCAATTAGGAAGGCTCCAGAATTAATGAACTGTTAAAAAGAATTGACATCTTAATGACTGACATGTGGAGTTCTCACAGAGTTGAACTCTATGCATTTCTTTTCCATGCCCTCCTTACCTGTTCACACCATCCTCAGGATAGTGTGAAGGGTTGGATGCCTTGTATAACTGTCCACAAATGAATTGTGGACAAAACACTGGATTGGAAATTTGTTTTGGCCTTAACTATTTGAGCATGAGAAATATTTTATTTTTACCTTACTAAGTTTTAGTTTTCTCATCCATCCTCCTTTTATAGCCATTGTGAACTCAGGTTTGATAACATGATACACTGGTGTCAAATCAGTTAACAACCAATATGATGGATTCCATCAGCCCTATAAACACCCCTCATCCCCATTTGCAGTCCAATGCATTCTCTCGGATGGGAAAATAAGGCGGAGTTGCAGCTTATGTGCTGAGTATTCTGCAAAATGCTGGGAATGTTCATGGAGGTGAGACTTAGGGGGTGGCATCATTGTCTAGAGGAAACTTCAAATCTTATTACATCTCATCCATGTTTAAATTCCTAGCCCCTTAGCCTGGTGGATGAGCCCCCATTTTTCCAGCCCCACCTGTCCCCCCTCCTCCCATACCTTCAGTCTTTGGCCCATGCTTCTCCCTTGGCATGCAACGAGATACCCTGCTCCTTCCACCCATTCCCCATTCCCTCCCTCTGTATGCCTCCCCACTGGATTAACCACTCTTCCTCTAAAGCTCAGTCAAGCTGGAATTGTCTCTGGGAAACCTCCCCTCCTTTTGGTAGGTGTCTTTCCTGTCGAGGCAGCCCATGCATCCTCAGTTACCACTCATACATCCTGTTGCAATTGGCTGACTCTCTACTCGGCTGAGACCCGGAGGCCAAGGATGTCTTTTTTCTGAATCCCCACATGCTGTCCATTCTCTGGCACTAAATTTGGTGCTAAATTAATGTTTATTGAATGTGATTAAATGTAATTACACATTTAATCTGTGATTACAGAGATGAGTGCCTCTGTGCGGCTCAACGGTACATCAAAGGGCACATTACTCCTTTATCTGTGCTTACAGAAGCACTTTCTGCACCTCTGTGATATTTATCCCACTGCCTTGAAATGATCTGTTTATATAACTTCTTTGAAGGAAGGGCCCATGTATTATTAATTCTTTGGATACTCATTGCCTTGCTGTAAAGATCTGGCTCACAATAGATTGAATGAATTAACAAATACATGACTTCAAGACCTGAGGGAAAACATGCCCAATGATGGAATATCAGTAACTCTGATGAATTGGTTGGGGAATAATTTCAGTGAGGGTAATTTTATTTATTTATTTTACACTTTTCAAAACTATCATACAGATATCCTGATCTATCACCCAAATCCAGGTCATTTTATAACTATTCCTTAACATCTCCATTGGCATGGCTTCAAGTTGGACTCAATTGACCGTACTCACCAAAACAGAGCTCCAGAATGGATATCCAGAAATGAATATAAAGGGAAACCGTGGGTATGGTGGTACAAGAGTGAAAAACAGAATGACTCCAAAAGAAAAGTGCATCAGTCCAAACACGATTTGGGTAGTCTGTACAGAGAAGGACATGGTGAGGAAAGAGCAAAGCAATGTGTTCCCTTTTGCTTAGAAGCTCTCCTTTCAGTTGAAAGGATTTGGCAATCTTGTTCTTTAGTAAATAAAGGGAGGATAGTTGAAGCCCCTTTATGATCTTCCCAGGTATTTTCTTAATCCTTTTTCGTATCTGATAATAGATAAAAGATACAGATAGTTTTCCTGAAATTTGGTCCATAAACAGGCAACATCAACATCACCTGGGAGTTAGACATGCAAAGTATCAGGCCCTGTTCCATAATTACTGAACAGAATCTCCAGGTGGGGCTGAGAAAGCTGTGTCTTAATAAGCTCTTCAAGTGATTCCTATGAATGCTATAAGTTTGGAAAGCACTGAATTCTAAATCACTGTATCAGCCTGACTTCCAGCTGAAGCGGACTATCAGACAACTCTGCAGGAGTTGACCAGTAATTCTCCCGCTCTCCTGGGCCCAGAGCACTCCCCACCTTTTCTATTTATCTTTTTCTTCCCAGTCCATGCTGCAATACCAAGCAGCGGTTTGATAAATGTTAGGGAGGATTGATGAGAATTACATAAAGAATGGAAGGTATAAAATATACGTGTCTATGTCCTCTGCCCTCTCATTCTCGATCCACCTTCTAAGTCTGATTTACTCTCACTTTCTCCCATAGCAACCATCATTTTTAAGCAGGAGAGTCTTAAATGATGCCTTTTCCTCAACTTCAGACCCACATTTCTAGCTCTTGTCAAACACCCCCACTTGAACGTCCCATTAACACCTCATATTCAACATGTCCGAAAACCAAGCTCTGTTTTTCCCCTTTAAATCTGATCTTCTTCCTGCCTTCTCTGTCTCTACTTTTGGCATCATCATCTTCTTAGGCTTGAGGCAGTAGGTCAACTTCAGTTCCTGTAATGTATTTCTCAACAATCAAAAAGTAGGCAAGGCGCCTACTTACAAAAGCTTAACTATTTGACTTTTTTCCTTCCATTTTTGTTGTGGCCAATGGTGGGGCACTTATTTCATTTATCATAGATTCCTCCCAAATGTAGAGACATAGGTAGAGACATTTCTGGCCTCTTTCCATCTACAATTGATGAATTTCAAAAAGGAAAGTGGGCATTCAGAACTCAGCCTTCTTCTCTTCTCTTTTTGGGAGTGAGTGCCCATATGTTCTTTTGTTCCTCAAGACCCTAAATATTATAGGGGCAAAGACTGGTCATCTCAATAGCCACAACCAATTCATATGAATTATTAAAAATTGTTTTATAATCAGCTTTTCTGCCCCAACTTTCTTGTTCTCTCTTCCAATGTTTTGCAAGCACTGGAGTAAGATTCCAAAATGGAGCTCCAATCCAGTTCCCAAATCCAGTGATCTTCAGATTCATTCAGAGAAGTGCTTAAAAATATAGAAATTTGACTCTCAAAATTGAGGTTAAGTAGTTATGGGATGAGGACTGGGATTCAGAGTCTATTTTAAGGTTTTAGCTCATTTAAATGATTTTACAGATTGGAAACCACTTGTCTACCACATGTAACCTAGCTAAGGATGGAATATAAGATGCTTGGCAATTAGAGCCCCAAATTAACTTCCTCTTTATTTCTTATTTCTTTTTATTTTTTAAAACCACCTGCATCTTCTAAGTTTGTTTATCCTCTACTACTTCTCCTAGACTATGCCACCCATATGCTTTTGTTCATGATACTTTCTCCATATAGAATAGAATGTCTTCTTTCCCTCCCTTCCTTTCCAATTACTGAAATTCCATCACTTCTTCAGAGTACAGAGTAAATTTCAAATTTACTATAAAGCTGTCTCAACCCTTTTAGCTGTTAATTGTTCTTTTTCTGGATTCCTCCCTCCTCTCACCATTTATGGCCCTTCTTAGATACTGCACTGAAATACAATTTTTAATATTTTCATCTTATGATCTCTAAGTTATGTGTTTATTCTCAGTCAGAGAGACTAGGTTGTGTTTATTTCTATAATTCCCACAGTGTCTAAAATAGTCCCTTGTACAGAGTTAAATAAGTATTTTTTAAAAGAATTTGAACTCTTTAACTGAAGTTTGGATTTCATTATATTTGACTAAAATACTGAAGCAGTTTAGATTACTGGCCGTCTTCTGCATGTCAGTGGGCTATATTTCTCTACTTCTCTAATTTTTTCCTAGAAAAAACATTAATTTCAGTCTGTTTTTCATTCTTGGAGTCTGGGGCTTGCAAAGACAACTATTTTCTAAGATGTGGACAAACACACTTGAACTCTCACATTGTGTGTAAGAACTATTGCTAAATAAAAGTTAATCAAGTGATATTTATGGAATGGATAGGTGGATGAATGGAGAGAAGAGCACTTATAGTATTAAAATGATTTTATGCGAAAGCCCCATATATAAAATATCACGTCATATTGCTAGACTGTAAATTCTGGTGTTTGAATGGGGAAACATAAAATTCAAATTAGGAAAGTAGAGAATGTAATAACCCAGGATAGGTCATCTGACCTATTGAATTTTACTTGGCATTTTCTTTCTTTCTTTCTTTTTTTTCTGTGAACTTGACTGGAAAAATCTCATGGATAGTCAGTTGGGAGATTTATTTTTATTTTTATTTTTATTTTTTTACCTTGATTGTGACCTTCAAGAGCCTAGGAACCTTGGCTTATTCATCTTGTATTTTTCTGAATTGAATGGAAATAAAAGTTGGAATTGTTTCCTACCTTAAAACTTGTGCCACCAGATACTTTTCTGTATCCTTTTGTCCACCCCCTACCCCCCCCCCCCGAAAAAGATTATACTTTGGCATAAGTCTTACTTACCCCTAAGATTTTCTGTCTTTTAGCAAGGCATGTTGGCAAGGGGATTTTAGACTGAGTGGCTGTGGTTCTTAGGGCCGTTTGCTGATATTTGGGAACAGTGACCTCTGGAGGAAACACCAGAAACAAGGGACTGTGGGTAGTTTTTGAATCCATGATGGTATAGTTGATATTGAAGGAAAATAATTTAGTTGATGTTTCAGTCTAGATCACCCTCTTCTCCTGTACCAGGCTGCCTGGAGCACTAGCATGGTTGTGCTTTGTCTTGGAATTCTAGAACCACAGAGTCACAGAATCCTGGAATCTCAGGACTGGTTGAGATTCCAAGAAGGTTAGAGGGTAAAAGGCTCAAGTCTGGGGGTCCAAGGACCTCAGGAACTCACTGTGTTACCTTGAGCAAGTCACATCCCTCTCTCTTGGTTTCAGTCTCCTCATATGTACAAAGACCAGGTTGGAGTCTTGAATTATAAAGACATTTTAGTTCCCAAATAAAGAGTATGTGTAGGCATTTATTCCAGCTCTCTCATCATTCAGATAGACTAAAACTCTCAGGCCACAGAATTAACTATCCCCTTCTTGAATTAGACATAGAGTCTGTTCAATCTGGGGCTTTGGTATTTTGCCACCTGATTTTTTTTAGCTTTAGCTGTGTAAAAAACCACCCCAAAACCTGGTGGCTTCAAACAGCCACCACTTGATGTTCTCACAATTCTGTGGCTAATTTGTGTGGTTCTCCTGGTCTCATCCCGTGCAGCTGTCCTCTAGCACATCCTCTCATGTGTCTGTGGTCATTTGGTGGAGAAGATGGGGATGGATGTCACATATCCGGCAGTTGTCAGACCCTTGGTTCTCCCCCATTTACAAATGTTTCTCAAACCCTTGCTGGGGTTTCCTGATCTATCAACCTCTGAGCCACTAGCTAGGTTAAACATTTTAAAAGACTACCCCCTACCTCCTCACAATTTCTTTTCTCAGAACTTACTGTTTGGTTTCTGCTTCCTTTCCATGGGCACAAAATCCTCATGGTGACTGATCATCCTTCATGACTGATCATCCTTCATGAAAATCCTTTATTATTCTCTCCATTAAGCAAACTCTATTCTAATATACTTTCTTCATAATATAGCATTTCACCTTCATTACTCATGTTTTAGCCTTCCTCCCAACCTTTTACAGTTTCTCTAAGCATGAAGAGTAGAACAATGTTCTAATAGCTATCTGGTAAATAGTGGAAAGATAATTTTAGTTTTTTATTATGCATTAATTCATGCAAGCTAATTCTGTGATGCAGTGGAAGAGTCAATTTTGAAGTATAAATCCTGGAATTAATTCTGAGCACTTCCATTGACTAGTTATTGGGTCTTGGCTAAGTTTTATATTAGCTTACATATTCATGAAAACATTATGTTTCTCATCCAAAAATGGGAATGATATTTTGTTTTGTTTTATGTTTGCATTATTTCCAAACTTCACTTCATTTGGTTGGTTCTTTATCGGCTAAATGTCCTAGGTATTTCTATAAGCTTAACCGTAAGAATATTGGAAATGTCACAGTGAGTCAGTCCAGTAGTTATTTGACCCCATTTCTCCATCATGGTGGCTGTGGAAGCCCATGGCCCCTGCTTGTCAAGTCCTTTAGCCCCTTCATACACAGGTGACATATATCTGTGAACTACTTTTCTTTCTTTCCATATCCCTAGATTTCTTTTTAATTTCCAATCTGCCTAAACCTATTCTTTCCATAGGAATTACTCTAATGTCAATGTGGTTTACAGAATAATGTACAATTTCCTCCCCATCTTTTTTGATGTTCCCAAATCATTAGCATTACCTTTTTGTATTTCAAGCATCTTATTCTAGCTATTCCGGGGAAGTTATGGTAATCTAAGTGATCGAAGTTCTCTGATCTGTAGTCAATGATGTTAGGCCTGTCCTTCCTCTCTGTTACAAAAGCAGCCCCCCTCCCCCCATTTAAAGGTCCATTTCCAAACTCTAAAGAGTACAACAGTAGCAGTCAACTGGTGTGATGAATGCCACCTGCCTAAGGGTCCCCAAATCCTCTAGTTTTTTCTTGCTCTTTAAATTATAAATAATAAAGGCTCTGAATTTCATCCCATTAATGATGAAACCAAGTACCCATCCCAGTGTCTCCAGTTATTTCTTGGAAGGAGGTCAGTGGATATGGGGGAAAGGAAAGAGCAGGCACTTATATTTTTCCTAATTGCCTTGAGCTCTGACTTCTTGTTTCTGTTTTATTCTTGATTTTTCCTACTGTACATCTGGGTTTCTGGGTATGACTCTCTTATTGTGTTGTTCTCCTGCTGTCATCCTGATTCTTCCTTCCCTTCAAGGAGAACTAACACAATATTGCATGTATAACATACTTTAAAAATTTATAATAGCAAAACACTTCTACAGTACCTACAAAGGCAAGTACTGGGACGTATTTACTGAATGTCTTCTCTGCCATAATTCTCTAATTCCTGTTCTTTACCTTATGCATAGATATTAGATTCTCCCTTGTCACTATCCAGGACATTTTATTCTCAAAGATACTTTGTTTTATGTGCTCAAATGGACTTTTTTATTCCCTTGCTTCCTTCCCTATCTCTCAAGAAAAAAAAGGTAATAATCTGTATAATTCAGAATAAAGAGAGAAATCCTTTGTTGACATGCAATATATCAAAATGATGCCCTGAGAAGCAGTAACTACTAGTAAGAGAGTTTAAAAGATGCTTCATTACAGAAAAAAAATGGGTACCTGATCTGTGCCAGGTATTTTTCTAAATATTGTACTTGTATTAATTATTCAGTCTTCAAAACAGCCCTGTACTGGGTACTTTTCCTATTTGTCCTTTACAGATGGGGAAACTGAGGCACAGATATTTTAAGGAACTTTCCCAAAGTATCCCAGCTGGTCATGTTGCAAAGCCAAAATTTCGATCCTGCTGGTCTAGTTTTAGGCCCTAAAGCTATCTGCAGTGATGCATTGATATGTAGGGACATAAGGCTCTGACCAACAACTCCACACTTGGATCCTAGGGAGTGCAAAGAGGTGGAAAAACATCAAGGTGACCACAGCGAAGAAAAAGCATACTTGTGTGGGTAGGGTGGAGAAGAGCGAGAGATGCGAATTCCCAAATGCCCAATCAGAGTGCGCTCTGTGACTCAACGGAGGCTTTAGTGGAAGGGCGAAGGTGGGATTAACTTTTTAACAATGAGATGTGCCTGCATTGCCCTCTTTGCTAGGAGTTAGAAGCACGAGAGTGAGGTTATGTAAATAAAAATGTCTCTTTTCCAGAGAGGAGTGCCACACTGCATTTTAAAATATAACCTTCTCTTTCCTTGCTTGGAATATGTCTCAGTGAAGGCTTGCTGGGTACATATCTGTCATAGCAAGGAAATTATTCTTTTATATGCAGGGTGTTTTTGTTTCCTGGTTACTCAAGCAAATACCGTTCAATGGTTTGGCCTAAACAATGGGATTTTTTTTTGCTCACTATTTTAAGGTTAGGAAAAAGTCCAAATCAAGGCATATGAAGGTGATACTTTCTCCCTGAAGACTGTGGCATTCTGGGGCTGGCTGCTTGTGATCCTTGGTCCTTAGCTTGTCACATGGCTAGGCACATGGTGGAGTTACCTGGTTTCTCCCTTCTCTTCCAGATTCCATTGATGTTCTGCTTCTGGCTGGTTCCTTTGGCTCTCTTTTTTTGTCTGAATTTCATTCTGCTTATAAAGGACTTCAGTAATAGGATTAAGATGTTTGAGGTGGGCCACACCTTAACTGAAGTAGCCTCATCAAAAAGTCCTGCTTCTGATGGGATCACACCCACAGGAATGGGTTAAGTTTAAGAACATGTTTTTTTCTGGGGTACAGATTGCTGCAAACCACCACACAGGGTATTCTCGATTCCAATCTGTTGTACATTGTGCTGCAGTGAATAGTGTGGCTGGCTTCTTCTTGACATAGTAAAGTTTCTTCGTCTTGAGCAGACTTTCTTGTCTGCTTGTCTGCATCCAGACTTAGCATTTGTCCCCAAATGTTTCCGTAACTGTCTGATCACCTCAGAAACTCCTGTCTCTGTAAATCAGTTCATCAATATTTTCTTGCATCTTTTCCTTCTGGATATCATATTATGTACATCACATATAGGATATGCAAATATAACCATATAATATGTATCCTATATTTATATTTTTAATATATTTCCCCCAAAGTTTTCTTTGAGAAAAAAGGTCTTTTGTTCTTCTCATATACTAAATTGAAAGCAAAACAGCTTTTGATTTCTTTTGACTGTTGACTAAAGGGGGAAATAAGATCATTCCCCAGTACACACACAGGTAAAAAAAATACTAAGTATCAGAAATAAGAGAAATTGTATCACTGTAAAAATATTTGATTAGAAATATGAGGGGCTACCAAAAACATTGAAGCACTAATAAAGTATTTGTTCAAATTAAGGCTTCACTGGAGGGTATTCTTATGCACTGTATAGATATCCCATTTTGGGTTTTAGGGTATTGAAATAGCTAGAAGGAAATGACTGAAACTGTCGAACTGCAACTCAGTAGCCTTGATCCTTGAAGACTGTTGTATATATATAACTGTAAGTTGCTTACATGGTGTGATGGTGTGATTGTGAAAACCTTGTGGCTCACACTCCCTTTATCCAGTGTATGGATGGATGAGTAGAAAAATAGGGACAAAAACAAAATGAATAATAGGGTGGGATGGGGTGGGATGGAATGATTTGGGTGTTCTTTTTTACTTTTGTTTTTTATTCTTATTTTAATTTTTTTTGGTGTGAGGAAAATGTTCAAAAGTTGATTGGGGAGGCGGGGCAAGATGGCAGACTGGTGAGCTGTAAGTTTTAGTTACTCCTCCAGGAAAGTAGGTAGAAAGCCAGGAACTGCGTGGACTGGACACCACAGAGCAATCTGTCTTTGGGCATACTTCATACAACACTCATGAAAATGTCGAACTGCTGAGATCAGCGAAATCTGTAAGTTTTTGCGGCCAGGGGACCCGCGCCCCTCCCTGCCAGACTCAGTCCTGTGGGAGGAGGGGCTGCCAGCTCCGGGAAGGAGAAGGGAGAATTGCAGTGGTAGCCCTTCTCGGAAACTCATTCTACTGATCCATACTCTAACCAAACCATAGATAGACTGAGACCAGACACCAGAGAATCTGAGAGCTGCCAGCCCAGCAGAGAGGAGACAGGCATAGAAAAAAAAAATAACACGAAAAACTCCAAAATAAAAGCAGAGGATTTTTGGAGTTCTGGTGAACACAGAAAGGGGAAGGGCGGAGCTCAGGCCTTGAGGCGCATATGCAAATCCCGAAGAAAAGCTGATCTCTCTGCCCTGTGGACCTTTCCTTAATGGCCCTGGTTGCTTTGTCTATTAGCATTTCAATAACCCATTAGATCTCTGAGGAGGGCCCTTTTTTTTTTAATCCTTTTTTCTTTCTCTAAAACAATTACTCTAAGAAGCCCAATACAGAAAGCTTCAAAGAATTGCAATTTGGGCACGTCAAGTCAAGAGCAGAACTAAGAGAGCTCTGAGACAAAAGGCAATAATCCAGTGGCTGAGAAAATTCACTAAACACCACAACTTCCCAAGAAAAGGGGGGTGTCCGCTCACAGCCACCATCCTGGTGGACAGGAAACACTCCTGCCCATCGCCAGCCCCATAGCCCAGAGCTGCCCCAGACAACCCAGTGTGACGGAAGTGCTTCAAATAACAGGCACACACCACAAAACTGGGTGTGGACATTAGCCTTCCCTGCAACCTCAGCTGATTGTCCCAGAGTTGGGAAGGTGGAGCAGTGTGAATTAACAAAGCCCCATTCAGCCATCATTTCAGCAGACTGGGAGCCTCCCTACACAGCCCAGCAGCCCAGAACTGCCCTGGGGGGACGGCACTCACCTGTGACATAGCACAGTCATCCCTCAACAGAGGACCCGGGGTGCATGGCCTGGAAGAGGGGCCCACTTGCAAGTCTCAGGAGCCATACGCCAATACCAAGGACTTGTGGGTCAGTGGCAGAGACAAACTGTGGCAGGACTGAACTGAAGGATTAGACTATTGCAGCAGCTTTAAAACTCTACGATCACCAGGGAGATTTGATTGTTAGGGCCACCCCCCCTCCCCGACTGCCCAGAAACACGCCCCACATACAGGGCAGGCAACACCAACTACACACACAAGCTTGGTACACCAATTGGGCCCCACAAGACTCACTCCCCCACTCACCAAAAAGGCGAAGCAGGGGAGAACTGGCTTGTGGAGAACAGGTGGCTCGTGGACGCCACCTGCTGGTTAGTTAGAGAAAGTGTACTCCACAAAGCTGTAGATCTGATAAATTAGAGATAAGGACTTCAATAGGTCTACAAACCCTAAAAGAACCCTTTCAAGTTCAGCAAATGCCATGAGGCCAAAAACAACAGAAAATTATAAAGCATATGAAAACACCAGACGATATGGATAACCCAAGCCCAAGCACCCAAATCAAAATACCAGAAGAGACACAGCACCTAGAGCAGCTACTCAAAGAACTAAAGATGAACAATGAGACCATAGTATGGGATATAAAGGAAATCAAGAAGACTCTAGAAGAGCATAAAGAAGACGTTGCAAGACTAAATAAAAAAATGGATGATCTTATGGAAATTAAAGAAACTGTTGACCAAATTAAAAAGATTCTGGACACTCATAGTACAAGACTAGAGGAAGTTGAACAACGAATCAGTGACCTGGAAGATGACAGAATGGAAAATGAAAGCATAAAAGAAAGAATGGGGAAAAAAATTGAAAAAATCGAAATGGACCTCAGGGATATGATAGATAATATGAAACGTCCAAATATAAGACTCATTGGTGTCCCAGAAGGGGAAGAAAAGGGTAAAGGTCTAGGAAGAGTATTCAAAGAAATTGTTGGGGAAAACTTCCCAAATCTTCTAAACAACATAAATACACAAATCGTAAATGCTCAGCGAACTCCAAATAGAATAAATCCAAATAAACCCACTCCGAGACATATACTGATCACACTGTCAAACACAGAAGAGAAAGAGCAAGTTCTGAAAGCAGCAAGAGAAAAGCAATTCACCACATACAAAGGAAACAGCATAAGACTAAGTAGTGACTACTCAGCAGCCACCATGGAGGCGAGAAGGCAGTGGCATGATATGTTTAAAATTCTGAGTGAGAAAAATTTCCAGCCAAGAATACTTTATCCAGCAAAGCTCTCCTTCAAATTTGAGGGAGAGCTTAAATTTTTCACAGACAAACAAATGCTGAGAGAATTTGCTAACAAGAGACCTGCCCTACTGGAGATACTAAAGGGAGCCCTACAGACAGAGAAACAAAGAAAGGACAGAGAGACTTGGAGAAAGGTTCAGTACTAAAGAGATTCGGTATGGGTACAATAAAGGATATTAATAGAGAGAGGGAAAAATATGGCAAACATAAACCAAAGAATAAGATGGCCGATTCAAGAAATGCCTTCACGGTTATAACGTTGAATGTAAATGGATTAAACTCCCCAATTAAAAGATATAGATTCGCAGAATGGATAAAAAAAATGAACCATCAATATGTTGCATACAAGAGACTCATCTTAGACACAGGGACACAAAGAAACTGAAAGTGAAAGGATGGAAAAAAATATTTCATGCAAGCTACAGCCAAAAGAAAGCAGGTGTAGCAATATTAATCTCAGATAAAATAGACTACAAATGCAGGGATGTTTTGAGAGACAAAGAAGGCCACTACATACTAATAAAAGGGGCAATTCAGCAAGAAGAAATAACAATTGTAAATGTCTATGCACCCAATCAAGGTGCCACAAAATATATGAGAAAAACACTGGCAAAACTAAAGGAAGCAATTGATGTTTCCACAATAATTGTGGGAGACTTCAACACATCACTCTCTCCTATAGATAGATCAACCAGACAGAAGACCAATAAGGAAATTGAAAACCTAAACAATCTGATAAATGAATTAGATTTAACAGACATATACAGGACATTACATCCCAAATCACCAGGATACACATACTTTTCTAGTGCTCATGGAACTTTCTCCAGAATAGATCATATGCTGGGACATAAAGCAAGCCTCAATAAATTTAAAAAGATTGAAATTATTCAAAGCACATTCTCTGACCACAATGGAATACAATTAGAAGTCAATAACCATCAGAGACTTAGAAAATTCACAAATACCTGGAGGTTAAACAACACACTCCTGAACAATCAGTGGGTTAAAGAAGAAATAGCAAGAGAAATTGCTAAATATATAGAGACGAATGAAAATGAGAACACAACATACCAAAACCTATGGGATGCAGCAAAAGCAGTGCTAAGGGGGAAATTTATAGCACTAATGCATATATTAAAAAGGAAGAAAGAGCCAAAATTAAAGAACTAATGGATCAACTGAAGAAGCTAGAAAATGAACAGCAAACCAATCCTAAACCAAGTACAAGAAAAGAAATAACAAGGATTAAAGCAGAAATAAATGACATAGAGAACAAAAAAACAATAGAGAGGATAAATATCACCAAAAGTTGGTTCTTTGAGAAGATCAACAAGATTGACAAGCCCCTAGCTAGACTGACAAAATCAAAAAAAGAGAAGACCCATATAAACAAAATAATGAATGAAAAAGGTGACATAACTGCAGATCCTGAAGAAATTAAAAAAATTATAAGAGGATACTATGAACAACTGTATGGCAACAAACTGGATAATGTAGAGGAAATGGACAATTTCCTGGAAACATATGAACAACCTAGACTGACCAGAGAAGAAACAGAAGACCTCACCCAACCCATCACAAGCAAAGAGATCCAATCAGTCATCAAAAATCTTCCCACAAATAAATGCCCACGGCCAGATGGCTTCACAGGGGAATTCTACCAAACTTTCCAGAAAGAACTGACACCAATCTTACTCAAACTCTTTCAAAACATTGAAGAAAATGGAACACTACCTAACTCATTTTATGAAGCTAACATCAATCTAATACCCAAACCAGGCAAAGATGCTACAAAAAAGGAAAACTACCGGCCAATCTCCCTAATGAATATAGATGCAAAAATCCTCAACAAAATCCTTGCAAATCGAATCCAAAGACACATTAAAAAAATCATACACCATGAGCAAGTGGGGTTCATTCCAGGCATGCAAGGATGGTTCAACATAAGAAAATCAATCAATGTATTACAACACATTAAGAACTCGAAAGGGAAAAATCAACTGATCATCTCAATAGATGCTGAAAAAGCATTTGACAAAATCCAACATCCCTTTTTGATAAAAACACTTCAAAAGGTAGGAATTGAAGGAAACTTCCTCAACACGATAAAGAGCATATATGAAAAACCCACAGCCAGCATAGTACTCAATGGTGAGAGACTGAAAGCCTTCCCTCTAAGATCAGGAACAAGACAAGGATGCCCGCTGTCACCACTGTTATTCAACATTGTGCTGGAAGTGCTAGCCAGGTCAATCCGGCAAGACAAAGAAATAAAAGGCATCCAAATTGGAAAAGAAGAAGTAAAACTGTCATTGTTTGCAGATGATATGATCTTATATCTAGAAAACCCTGAGAAATCGACGATACAGCTACTAGAGCTAATAAACAAGTTTAGCAAAGTAGCAGGATACAAGATTAATGCACATAAGTCAGTAATGTTTCTATATGCTAGAAATGAACAAACTGAAGAGACACTCAAGAAAAAGATACCATTTTCAATAGCAACTAAAAAAATCAAGTACCTAGGAATAAACTTAACCAAAGATGTAAAAGACCTATACAAAGAAAACTACGTAACTCTACTAAAAGAAATAGAAGGGGACCTTAAAAGATGGAAAAATATTCCATGTTCATGGATAGGAAGGCTAAATGTCATTAAGATGTTAATTCTACCCAAACTCATCTACAGATTCAATGCAATCCCAATCAAAATTCCAACAACCTACTTTGCAGACTTGGAAAAGCTAGTTATCAAATTTATTTGGAAAGGGAAGATGCCTAGAATTGCTAAAGACACTCTAAAAAAGAAAAACGAAGTGGTAGGACTTACACTCCCTGACTTTGAAGCTTATTATAAAGCCACAGTTGCCAAAACAGCATGGTACTGGCACAAAGATAGACATATAGATCAATGGAATCGAATTGAGAATTCAGAGATAGACCCTCAGATCTATGGCCGACTGATCTTTGATAAGGCCCCCAAAGTCACTGAACTGAGCCATAATGGTCTTTTCAACAAATGGGGCTGGGAGAGTTGGATATCCATATCCAAAACAATGAAAGAGGACCCCTACCTCACCCCCTACACAAAAATTAACTCAAAATGGACCAAAGATCTCAATATAAAAGAAAGTACCATAAAACTCCTAGAAGATAATGTAGGAAAACATCTTCAAGACCTTGTATTAGACAGCCACTTCCTAGACTTTACACCGAAAGCACAAGCAACAAAAGAGAAAATAAATAAATGGGAACTCCTCAAGCTTAGAAGTTTCTGCACCTCAAAGGAATTTCTCAAAAAGGTAAAGAGGCAGCCAACTCAATGGGAAAAAATTTTTGGAAACCATGTATCTGACAAAAGATATCTTGCATATACAAAGAAATCCTACAACTCAATGACAATAGTACAGACAGCCCAATTATAAAATGGGCAAAAGATATGAAAAGACAGTTCTCTGAAGAGGAAATACAAAAGGCCAAGACACATGAAAAAATGTTCAGCTTCACTAGCTATTAGAGAGATGCAAATTAAGACCACAATGAGATACCATCTAACACCGGTTAGAATGGCTGCCATTAAACAAACAGGAAACTACAAATGCTGGAGGGGATGTGGAGAAATTGGAACTCTTATTCATTGTTGGTGGGACTGTATAATGGTTCAGCCACTCTGGAAGTCAGTCTGGCAGTTCCTTAGAAAACTAGATATAGAGCTACCATTCGTTCCAGCGATTGCACTTCTCGGTATATACCCGGAAGATCGGAAAGCAGTGACACGAACAGATATCTGCACGCCAATGTTCATAGCAGCATTATTCACAATTGCCAAGAGATGGAAACAACCCAAATGTCCTTCAACAGATGAGTGGATAAATAAAATGTGGTATATACACACGATGGAATACTACGCGGCAGTAAGAAGGAACGATCTCGTGAAACATATGACAACATGGATGAACCTTGAAGACATAATGCTGAGCGAAATAAGCCAGGCACAAAAAGAGAAATATTATATGCTACCACTAATGTGAACTTTGAAAAATGTAAAACAAATGGTTTATAATGTAGAATGTAGGGGAACTAGCAGTAGAGAGCAATTAAGGAAGGGGGAACAATAATCCAAGAAGAACAGATAAGCTATTTAATGTTCTGGGGATGCCCAGAAATGACAATGGTCTGTTAATTTCTGATGGATATAGTAGGAACAAGTTCACAGAAATGTTGCTATATTTTGTAACTTTCTTGGGGTAAAGTAGGAACATGTTGGAAGTTAAGCAGTTATCTTAGGTTAGTTGTCTTTTTCTTACTCCCTTGTTATGGTCTCTTTGAAATGTTCTTTTATTGTATGTTTGTTTTCTTTTCAACTTTTTTTTTCATACAGTTGATTTAAAAAAGAAGGGAAAGTTAAAAAAAAAAAAAAAAAGAAAAACAAGGAAAAAAAAAAGATGTAGTGCCCCCTTGAGGAGCCTGTGGAGAATGCAGGGGTATTCGCCTACCCCACCTCCATGGTTGCTAACATGACCACAGACATAGGGGTCTGGTGGTTTGATGGGTTGAGTCCTCTCCCATAAGTTTTATCCTTGGGAAGACGGTTGCTGCAAAGGAGAGGCTAAGCCTCCCTATATTTGTGCCTAAGAGTCTCCTCCTGAATGCCTCTTTGTTGCTCAGATGTGGCCCTCTCTCTCTGGCTAAGCCAACTTGAAAGGTGAAATCACTGCCCTCCCCCCTACGTGGGATCAGACACCCAGGGGAGTGAATCTCCCTGGCAACGTGGAATATGACTCCCGGGGAGGAATGTAGACCCGGCATCGTGGGACGGAGAACATCTTCTTGACCAAAAGGGGGATGTGAAAGGAAATGAAATAAGCTTCAGTGGCAGAGAGATTCCAAAAGGAGCTGAGAGGTCACTCTGGTGGGCACTCTTATGCACACTTTAGACAACCCTTTTTAGGTTCTAAAGAATTGGGGTAGCTGGTGGTGGATACCTGAAACTATCAAACTACAACCCAGAACCCATGAATCTCGAAGACAGTTGTATAAAAATGTAGCTTATGAGGGGTGACAATGGGATTGGGAAAGCCATAAGGACCACACTCCACTTTGTCTAGTTTATGGATGGATGTGTAGAAAAATAGGGGAAGGAAACAAACAGACAAAGGTACCCAGTGTTCTTTTTTACTTCAATTGCTCTTTTTCACTCTAATTATTATTCTTGTTATTTTTGTGTGTGTGCTAATGAAGGTGTCAGGGAGTGATTTAGGTGATGAATGTACAACTATGTAATGGTACTGTGAACAATCGAAAGTACGATTTGTTTTGTATGACTGCGTGGTATGTGAATATATCTCAATAAAATGATGATTAAAAAAAAAGAAAAAAAAAAAACTTGATTGGGGTGATGAATGCACAGCTATATGATGGTACTGTGAACAGTTGATTATACACCATGGGTGATTGTATGGTATGTGAATATATCTCAATAAAACATACAAAAAATTACAGGCTTCAGTTTCAAAGTTACAGTTATGGATCTGAAAATCTTAAGATTTTTCTGGATCCTTGGCAACTGTAGTAGTGGTTTAGTTAATATTTTCCCTCAGATTAAAGCTGTTGTTTTTATATATCAGCAGCCCAAAGAGAAAGCAGAAAACTTGCCAAGTTTGTGAGAAATGGAAAAGGATTGAGTTAAAATTCCCAATCTCATTTCTTTCCTAATCCACTGATGTTCCTGGGATTTTGGGGAGATATTCCCGAGTTTTTACCATTCATCCATATGTAGTTAGTTGAGACAGCTTCAAATTTGAATTAGCTCCTTTATCTTTTTAAACTTGATTGAAAACAATTGGGTCTTAAGGAAAAGTTTTGCTTAATGGACTCAAAACATTCACCCACTGGGACTGGTAAAAAAAATGTATATTGCACTAGTACTTCTTGGTGTTTAGAGCAAGCTGGTATTTGTGTTCCTTTGTTCGATATGTATTTTAAGCACCAACTTATGTGATAAGCACTGTGGCTAGTTATTTCACAAACAATACATAATTTATTCCTCATAGCATCTCTGTGATTATGATTGATATTATTAAAGATTCATTTGACTTCTGAGAAAGCATGACAGCTTGAACATGTGCATGATTTCATTCTTTCCTTCAAGAAGATGTAATTGACATGACACCTAGTACTAATCAATGTGTTGAGAGAAGATTTAGAAAGCTAGTGAAGATTTTGGGGTTGAAAGATAAGCAAAAAAACAAAGAAAAAAATATATATGTATATATATATAATTCTGGGGAAACCAGGATCTTGTGCAGGAGAGGAAAAATGAAAATTTATTAAATGCCTCAGCTTTGATAGCATATATATAAAGATATAAACAACATGTGCCTCTTTCCCCTAAATTATGATGTAGGTATATGGAGAAGATGGGGGATGAGGTTGTGCATATGTATGATGGTTGAGGGTTGGAAAGAAAAGAGCTAAGCATACATAGAACGTAATTTATCTAGTACATGGCTGAAAGAGAGGGGTTTTGCTCTCCAAATGGGGCTACTTGTTACTAAAAATAATCTTGTTTAACTAGTTGATTCTTTAAGCCATGGGAATGTGTAACTGTGATTATTAAAACCTCAAAAATGACTTTAGTTGCATGTGTGGCAAGGCAAGTTATTGTATTAAAAAGCAAAAAAAAATTAAAATATATTGAATAGTTTATTCCTTCTTTATCACCCTTCAAAGATGTGTTAGGAAGAATTATGTCCCCTCAGAAGATTCCATGCCCTAATCCCAGAACTGGGACTGTGATGAGATATCCTACCCATGAATATGTTACTTTACATGGCAAAGGGGTCTTTGCAGATAGGCTTAAGGATACTAATCAGTTGATCTTAACAATAGAGAGATTAATTCCTGGATTATTTGGGTAGTCCCAAAGTAATCACGGGATTGCCTTAAGAGCAGAAACAGGAGAGGAAGTCAGAGATTCAAGGTTTGAAAAGGACTTGCTGCACCCTTTGAAGATGGAAGGGGCCATGTGAGATGAAAGTTGGTGGCCCCTAGGAGCAGATAGCAGCCCCCAGCTGAAATCCAGCAAGGAAACGGGGACCTCAGTGCTACAGCTGCAAGGAACTGGATTCTTTCAACAATGAATGAACTTGGAAGAGGACCCTGAGCCCTGGAACCTCATCCTGCTGATATTTTGATTTTAGCTCAGTGGGACTCTGACCTATTGAAACTATTGCATCATAATGTTAATTGTTTTAAGCAGCTACATTTGCAGGTAGTTTGTGACACAGCAATGGGCAATGTAAGGGGAAAAAAGGGTTCTTACCATTTGAAACAAGATTTGAAATTTTTTGCCATGGCATCACTATAACTCAGGATAGTCTAACTTTGGTGATACCCAGTTCTTTTCCATGCTTTCCTTGGCTTCATACAATAAAAGGTTTATTTCTTTCATAGATCATAACCCAGCTGAGTGTTCAGCAATGGATTTAATCTACACAGTGATTTATGGAACAGGCTTCCTTTCATCTAGGGACTCAGCATCCTCTGGACCCTGGATTCTGTGCATCCAGCCAATGCATAAGAGAAGGAGACTGCAGGGAGTAATACAGCAGATTTTAGGGGTCAAGCTTGGAAGTAGTGAGCAAATGAAGAAAGGACACGTGAACAAACAGCATATTTTTGCCACAGGGTGTTGGAAACAAAGGGAATAAGACAGTAGCATCTGGAAGTCAACAACTCTTCCCAGTCTACACAAACAAACCTAACAGATTTTTGGTGAGACATGCTATGTTTGTCATATGACACTTTTTTATTAGATTGCCTTTAGGTAAGTCACAGATGTTCCAGGTCCCCACAGCCCTTTGCATCTTGTCTTATAAACAGCTAGTTTGCGTTTCACGTTTACATTCCTTCACTGACTCCTAAATACATTTGATTTTGTCAACTCCAGACCAGAATTCATTGCAGGTACAGTATTAGGTATCTTAGAAAGGGGAGTTAAGGGGGAGAATGCCTTCCAAAGGCAAAGAGAGAAAAGTGGGATTCCCTGAGAGTTGAAAGGTGGCAGTGGGTTCCGGGAGCAGTTGGAGCTTCTGACTTGCTCTCTAGCATCTCCCCATCAGATGGTAAAACCTCACAGGCCATGATTCTTACTTTCTTATATTCTCACATTTTAAGTCTAGATGCAAAGCACTGGATTCTTGCAATTTCTTAAAATTTCCTGTTTCCCAAGTGTGGTACAGAAATAGCAAGTTCACAAGACATGTAGGGACTCTGTAAACTGGGACAATAGGTTTCTCAGTGGTAACTGCTTGGACTGGTCACTGATGACAGAAATTGCCTCTTCAATGACTTGGCAACTTTTAACACCCTGGGACCCTTCCTTGAGCATGTGTGTGCATATGTGTTTGTATATGTATTGGGTGAGTATGGGGCTTGTATGAGCAAGAATGACTGAGTTGCACTTTTAAAGAGAATTTAATAAAAGGCCATAAAGATGTGTTTCTTGAATACCTGCATTGTGGACTGAAAGTTAAACCCGTTATATAAGCACCATACAAGTGAGTGCTGAAGCAAAAAAGGGGGTTGTTTAGGGTAAGCTGAATACAAGATTACAATCCTTCAGGCCAACTCGGGTAGTGACCCCACCAAGTTAGAGCAACCTTAGGAGGCGCAGAAAGCCAATCCTTACTACACAGGCAAAGGCATCCAGGGGCATGCAGCTAGTCTCTCCAGCTCTATACTTTATTCTACTACCCATAACTTCTCCACTCACCTCTACATGGAGAGTTCAGGCTTCCATTTGTGCTTTTAAAAATCATTTATTGAATGCCTACTCAAAGTAAACCTTTCTGCTGAATTCTGTAGAAGACACAAATGTAATATAGTCTGAAGTTACTGGTGAGCATGTGAGAGAACTATAAGAGTGTCTGTGATTATAAAAGAGAAGGAAGTTGGGGAGATATCCTTGGGAAATACCCATTTGAGAAGGCTAAAGGAGGAAGAGGATTTTATGAAATAGGTGTAAAAAAGGACCCAAGTCACTGGGGGTGAGGAAGATTGCTGAAAGAAGGGCTGGCCAATGATCCCCAAAATATCAAAGAAATCAAGGAGAAAAAGGATTGAAAAAATGTGATTAGGCTTGGAGGATGGTAACTGGCAGTTTTTGATGATGTAATTTCTTTTGATCACTGAGGATGAAATTATGTGTCCCAAGTGTTGAGAAATTAGAGCAGTGAGTGCAGACATATGGAAAGGAGCCAAAGCTGCATACATTACATCCTTTCTGTTATGACATCTGCATCTCTGCCCTTATTGGCCTCTTACTTCCCTGTCTAAAGGGTGTTTTATTTTCTTCTACCCTCTATTTTCTGTTCTCATTGCTACATTCTGCCTTAATAGAGTTTACATCCTCAACACATAAATTTGGGAGGGGAAGTAAGTGGGGGCTAGAAACAACAAAATAGAGGAAGAGTGGGAGTGATTTTTATTCCTCTCTGACTTTTTTGATTCATGAGTCCTTAGAAAGCCTGCAGAGAATACTTCTTCCCAGTTGACTTACTAAGCACTTATACAAAAGAGGAGGCAGAAAATGTTCACAATATAGAAAAGTTGGTCCATTAAATATTAAGTTGTAAATGAACTGGTGATCATAATTGAAACATTATCATTTATGACTTTATGATAAAGAGTTTAAATGTGAATTATTCTGTCACCCCTAGAGAATTTTGATATAGTACTAATATTTGATTTGTTGTCATTTTATTTGAATGAAGAACAAATCTTAGAGTGTTTTGCATGCTGCTCATTTGCTGGTGAAAGAATTAGGTAGCAACCACAGTTGAGAATATAGGATTGGGAGACTATATTATTTTTCCCTAATTTGGTTCCGTTACTGGATGCATTGTGGTATTTGGGTAGACCTGCATGTTATTTTGAGTCTTTGGATTGCTGGCCATCCTTTGGACAATACGAGGTAGCACTTAGACTCAGATCTTCTTTGTATGAACTTGAGCAAGTTGAAAGGTTTTGTTGCACATCTTGTTCTGACCTTAAACTGGACAAGCAGTTGGAATATGTGTCTTGTACAGAGCTTTGGCAGGAGGTAGAAGGAAAATTTAGATTTATGTTTTCTGATTGTGGGTCCATTGGTTTTTGGTCTGTGGATTCTATGCCCCTCGGTTTGACATCTGTTGTTTGTATGCTGTCTTTTTGCATACCTTCTTTTTGTGTAACTCTGGCTTGAAGGTTTTGTTGGTGCTCATCTTGATCTTGACTGTCTTGAAATGGAACATTTTGTCCTTGCCAGTCTAGGTTATGTTGGGCTATGGCATGCTGGGTTTGGGCCTCTTGGTATAGAGCTTTCTGCTTTAGGGCTTCTTTCTCTACTAGATTTTGGGCTTGCCAGGTGTGGGATTCCCATTGTAGGTGATGCTGCTCTTTAAATTGCCATTCTTGTGGCTTCCAGTCTTTGCCTCTCCAGCCTTGAGTTCTCCAGTCTTGGTACTGCCAGCCTTGGTATTGCTGGATTTGAGTTTTCCAATCTGGGGATTGCTGCATTGGAGTTTTCTTCTCTTGAGCTTTCTCTGCTTTGGGTTGCCAATCTTGGGATTGTCCCAGTGGGGATTTCTCTTCTTGGGCCTGTTGGTTTTCAGATTGCTGATCTTGGGTTTCTTCCTTTGAGGATTTCTCCTCAGCTTGCTGACCTTCATCTTTTCCACTTTGGGGTTGCTGCTTTGTAGATTGCTTCTCTTGGGCCTGCTGGTCTTCAGCTTGCTGATCGGAGTGTTGCATATCTTGGTCTTGTGTGTCAATAGCTTGCCAATTTGGATATTGCTTCTTTGGGGGTTGCCAGTCTTTGCTTAGCCAGTCTAAGGATTTCTGCTTTGGGGATGGCTGGCCTTGGCTTTGCTCATCAAGTGATTTCTGCTTTGGAGATTGCCAGGCTTTGATTTGCTGGATTAGGGAAAGCCGCTTTGGGGATTTTCTGGCATGGAGTTCATCTTCTGATTTCCATTCTTGGGTCAGTGACATGACTTCTGATTGCATGTCTTGAAACGATAGGTCCTTAATTTTCTGGTCTTGAAGTTGAATGTCTTGTGATTGAAGGTCTGAGGACTGCTGACCTGAATCTAGTGAACTGAAGAACTGTGTAGAGTGGTGTGTCAAGGCTTTGGATAGCATGTCTTGTGATAGCATGTTTTGTGCTGACATGTCTTGGGTTGGCATGTCTTGTGCTGGCGTATCTTGGAATGGCAGATCTTGGGATGGACGGTCTTGGGATAACCCACGTTGAGATGTCAAAATCTGTGTTTTAGAGAAATGGGACCCAAAGGAATTGGATTTTGAGTCTCCAAACTGCAGGGCTTGGGACTGTAGAACTTGATCAGATGACAAGTCTTTGGATGATAAATCTTGGGCTTTTTGGACATGGGATTCTGCAGAATGGGTTGGAAAAACATGTAGTGACAAGTCTTGTGCCTGTGGTAATTGGGTTTGAATTTTTGAGGGCTGTCTTATAGCAGATTGTAGGTCTTCAGCTTCCAGTTGCTCAAATGAATTGCCTTGCTGAATGTTCATAGTACTTTCTGAGGGCTTTGTCTGTGATGTGGGAGGCAAAGGTTTCAGTTCAACTTCTTCCTGTAAAAATTCTAAAGGTTGTGGGATATTTTTCTGGTGATCACCTGGCAAAGATTCAGAAGCTGCGTGGTAACTTTCCTTGCTTCTCTGTGGCTGTTGTGTGGGTTGGAAGCCCAAGGAACATCCTGAGACTCTTAATTTGAAGAAAGCATAGCCCCCGAAGAAAGCAGTATGCATGTGTGTTCTTGTTTCATCACTGGAAGATTCTTCTTGAAGCTCAAATTGTAACTGGGCATTTGCTTCTGGGACATGTAGTTCATTATTTTGAGTAATATCCGAAGGTAAGAAAAACACAATCTATAAAACCAAGGGGGAAGGAGAAAATTAATAAGCCAAAATCATCTCTGATGTTCTTTTCTTCTTGTAATCCCAAATTATATTTCTGCTCTGCCTCAAGAAAATAGATTAGAAATAACATCTAGATGAAGGGTCAGAAAACAAATACTGGTTCTGCCTTTACCAACTCATTTAAATTCTGTATTTTATTTAAGAAAGTCATTGCCCCTGATTATCTCAAATATTCAATAGGGATATTTGTCTAAGATTGTCTGAAATATTTCTTCCATATTTAATATTATAAAGCATGTAAAATGTTTTACATCATCTGCTCAGTATTCATATATTCAGTTTTGATCTATAATTATCTATTAATCACCTACTAGATGAGCTAGATACTGAGTATAAGAGAAGATTAGATATGGGGCTTGTCCTGAAGGTGCTCACAATTGTGGGTAGAACAACATATTAATAGATAACAACAATAAAATTCAGCAAATGCAGTTACAGAAAATAGGTGCAAGAAGGAGCAGTAATTGATATGGAAGGAAACCAGGAAAGGATGGCATTCTGTAAGCCTTGAGAAGGAAGTTTTCCATGGTAGAATGTGTGATTAATATGTTAAAAGCTCCTGATATATCAACTGCCGTGGATGGGTAAAACAAAAAAATCCAACATTCAGAGACCCTAGAAGTGTACTTTTTCTAATCATTTAAAAAAATCTTATAGTAATTTTCAGATATTTCCTATCATTTCTTAATTGGAGCACTGTTGAATGCATAAATATAAAGTAAATATTGAAGAGAAGCTAAGTCTGTAATAGGATTCTGTTATTGAATACCAGTTATTAAAGAAAAAATCCACTAGGACTTTTCTTAGGTGAAACAATCCAGTGGTGAAGATTTTTTTTTTAACTCTAACATTCAAGCAGAACATCTGGGAGAAAAGACCTAAAGCAAAACAATCACAGATTTAAATCAGCATGGCTTCTAAGCTGGTGATGAGGTCACAAAACCAAAAAGTCATGTAGGCCCAACTAGTTCACAGAACTGCTGGGGTGTCTCCAACCTCATGTAAATCCACCTTTGGAGGGTACCATCCATGACATGAGCTTTGAGGAGATCGTGAGTTCAAAGCATCAATTTTTAGCCCACGATGCACAATATCCAACCTCCTGCAACCTCTCCAGGCCACAATGACACATGAAAAAGTTTCAGGTGTGTGCCGTTTTGAATGTATTATGTCCCCCAGAAAAAGCCATATTCTTTGATGCAATCTTGTGGGGCAGACATATTAGTGGGGATTAAGTTGGAATGTTTGGATTAGGTTGTTTGCATGGAGATGCGCCCCACCCAACTGTAGATGATAACTGATGGGATATTTCCATGGAGGTGTGGCCCCACCCATTCAGGGTGGGCCTTGATCAGTGGAGCCATATAAATGAGCTGACTCAAAGAGAAGGAACTCAGTGCAGCTGTGAGTGACGTTTTGAAGAGGAGCAAGCTTGCTAGAGAGAGGAACGTCCTGGAAGAAAGCCATTTTGAAACCAGAACCTTGGAGCAGACACCAGTCACATGCCTTCCCAGCTAACAGAGGTTTTCTGGATGCCATTGGCCATCCTCCAGTGAAGGTACCCGATTACTGATGTGTTACCTTGGACACTTTATGGCCTTAAGACCGTAACTGTGTAGCCAAATAAACCCCCTTTTTATAAAAGCCAATCCATCTCTGGTGTTTTGCATTCTGCAGCATTAGCAAACTGGAACAAGGTGCTTATTCAGTCTTTAGATCTTGCTATACAGAAACAGCCAGCTTTGTCTTGCAACCAAAATCCACAACAATCAAATAGGAAACATGGTTAAGATGAAAGGAGGGGAGAGAAGAAATAGGAAGAAGGAGGAGGAGTAGCAGCAGGAGGTGCAGCAGAAGCAGAAGGAGCAGCAGCAGCAGCAGCAGAAGCAGCAGGAGGAGTAGCAGCAGCTGGAGGAGTAGCAGCGAGAAGAGCAGCAAGAAGAACCGCGGCAGCAAATGTTGTCAGCAAACCTACCGCTCCCCCAATCCCAAAAGTTATTAGCAAATCCCAAGAAAAAATTAGTAAGTCACTCATGGACACTCTTTGGGCAAAGTTCAAGTTAACACAATCACTCCACTGCACAAGATCATCTACATCTCTTATTTGAGTTTGGTATGACAGAGAAAAAGATAGGCAATGGTTTCATAAAATGAGGAAGAGAGATAATAAAGAAATGTCCAAGTTGAAGCATAACAAAAGACACAAAAGATGCTGAGTATATTTGATGTTTGTCTTTGGTACATCCTCAATTGACAAAACCTCATTTGTTTTTGGAAGGAGCTACGATAAGAACAGCAACATTTAAAATAGTGCTAGCCTGGCTACAGAGCAAATTTTAGGCATTATCTCACTTGATCACCATTCGAACCCGTATATGAGGAAATTGAATAAGTGAGAAATAATGTGACTCCATTAAGAAGTAATTGTTTCTAAATGTCTGAAGCTGAATTTGTACTCCCATCTCTCAACTTCAAATCCTATGTGTTTTCAAAAAAATGAGAGAAAGTTCCCAGGCAATATTGACTCGTGTTTTATATGTAATGTTTATATACTCTTAATATTTGCTATTAAAATTTCAATGTGATAATAAAAAATAAATAGGTACAAAGTGCTTTAAGTGAATGTAGAGGATGAACTAATTCTGAGAGAGCCAGGAAATACTTCAAAGAAGAGGATAACCTGTGTATTGATGGAGGAATAAGAGTTCCTCAGGCAGGAAAAGAGAGGATGAAGTAACATAGGAGTCCAAATCCAGGTAGAAGAAACAGTGTAAACAGTGGGTGCAAAATCACAAGGTCAAGATCTAGCATGGTGATGGCAAATGCTAATCAGTTAGACATTGTTAGATGGTTTGCTAAGCTAGGAAATTCGAGTTTTCACTTATAGATGAGAAGGAGCTTTTGGAATTTAAAACTATATATATATATATATATATATATATATATATATATATATATATATATATATTGGAGTTTTTAAAGCAGTTAAATGACAGCATCAGATATGACCCTTAATCAATGCCTCCCATTCTCTCCTATGTTTTTCTTTTGGGGGGGGGGGGTGGGTGGGATAGTTATATCCTACCTTGCTGAGTTTTGGCAACCTTCACCCTTTCTAAGGTCATTTACAGAGTGATAATAGACTACGCGTTCTATTTGTTGAAGTGATTAGAACTCTGAATGATTAAATGACTTAATTATGGCTACCTGGTTAATCAATTAGTCAATGGCAGGTCTAGATGAGCATCTACACTTTTCTTTTACATTGTCATTCCCCACACTCCTAATTTGTTTCCCACGCCCCATTGAAGGGCTATTTACATGAAGGTAAGTGGTACTTTGGGGGAGACTTCTGTATTTTTATTCATATCCAAACTTCTTTTTCATTTGAATTGTAATTTGCTTTTTTGTTAAAATTGAGGCTGTTTGGAGGCACGCATTATAGTGTGTTTAATTTTATTTAAGATCTAAAAGGCTCTGATTTTAAGTTTCTTCATCCCTAATGACAACTGAGTGCTTACTCAGTGGTAGGCAAGTTTCCAAAGTCATCTCAAGTAATTTTTATTACATCCTTATGGGGTTACTATCCTTGATTTACAGATATGGGAACTGATATTCAAAGATGTTAAGTGACTTGACCAGTTTTACAGAGCTATTAAGTTGTGAAGCCAGGATTCAGACACTGCGGTTGAATCTGAGGTCCTATGCTTTCCTCTTAATCTCTGCGTCATTGTAATAACCACTCAGTCACACCTTATTCCAGGCTGGTTATGGCTCAAGGCCATATGAAATAGTGCTTTTAAAGACAGTGGCTGGCGTTTTAGTTGCTCAATAAATATTAGGAGTCCACTTTCCCCTTCATCTTCTTGAGCTCAGGGTCTATATTATATAGCATCTTTGATTCCCCTATTGGAAAACTTAACATAGTAAAGATGTCAATCTTCCCCAAATTAATATGTAAGTTCAGCACAATTACAGTCACAACCACAGCAAGACTTCTGTTGAAATTGATAAATTGATCCTAAAATTTGTCTGGAAATCCATAGGACATAGAACAACCAAAACAGTTTTGAAAAAGAACAAAGTTCTTACACTGCGTGATTTCAAGACTGACTCTAAAGCTAGAGAAATTTAGGCAGGCTGGAATTGGTGGCATATAGATTGATGGGACAAAATAAAGTGTCCTATAAAATAACCAGTCAATTCATTTTAACAAAGGTGCTGTGGTAGATTGAATTATGTACCCTGATTTAGACATGGTCGTAATCTTAATCCATGTCCCTGTGGGTGTGAACCCATTGTAAGTAGGACCTTTCGAAGATCTTATTTTCAGTTAAGATGTGACTCAATTGGACAAGATTAGATCTTAATCCAGACCACTGGAGTCCTTTATAAGAAGAAGAAATTCAGACACAGTGAGAGAATGTTGCAGGGAGAGGCCAGAAGTCAGCGTGGACTTGGAATACAAAGAGGTCAAGGCATGCCATGTGACTGGAAAGCCAAGGAACCCAAGGATGCTTTCAGCCAGAACACTACCGACCCCTCTGATACTGTGAGTCAATAAATTCCTGTTGTTAAGCCAGTTTATTTGTGTGATATTTGTCACAGCAGCCTGGAAACCAAGACAGATGCCAAGGTAATGAGGTAAAGCATTGCATTTTCAACAAACAGTACCGGAACAAGTAGATGTCTCCATCGGGGAGCATGAACTTGTAATTTACCTCTCACTATACACAAATATTAACTCAAAATATGTCATAGAGCTAAACATAAAAGCTAAACCTATAAAACTTCTGGAAGAAAATACAGGAACAAATCTTTATGGTATTGAGATATGCAAAGATTTGTTAGAACAAGAAAGGGCCAACCATAGAGAAAAAAACTAATAAATTGGACTTCGTGAAAATTAAAAAGCTCTGCTGTTTGAAACACACTATTAAGAAATGAAAAGGCAAGCCACAGATGGGAAAAGTATTAGCAATATACATATCTGAAAAAGATTTGTATTAAGAATCAGTTAGGCTCTTATAACTCAATAAGAAGATTGAGTTAAAAATTTGGCTAAAGATTTGAACAGATACATTTCAAATGAAGGTATATAAATAAGCAATGAAAACATATATTCTCACCATCATTAGTCCCCAGGGCAATGCAAATTAAACCATAGTGAAATACCACTATACACCCAGTAGAATGGCTAAATTATTAATATGATTAACAATTTCAAGTATACAGTATGGATCAATGGACTGCTCATACATTGCTGATGAGAATGCAAAAGGGTACAACCACTTTGGAGAATTTTTTGGCATTTTCTTGTAATCCTATGACCCAGCAGGGAAATATTAGACACTACATTTCCAAGAGAAATCAAAACATATGTCCATATAAAAATTTGTACTCAAATGTTCATAGCAACTTTATATAATGGATACTACTCAGCAATTTAAATGAATACAACAGCATGGGTAAATCTCAAAAAAGTGTTGCTGAGTGAAAGAAACTAGACACAGACGAGTACTTCCTTATGATTTCATGTCTACAAAATTGTAGAAATCAAAATTAATCCATGGTGGTGGAGGGTACTGACTGCAATGGGAGTTGAAAAACTCTTGGGGGTGATGGGAATGCACTATATTCTGATTTGTGATGGCAGCTAAACAGGTCTATACAATTTGTCAAAGCTCACTAGGCAATACACTTAAAAAGGGTGCATTTCATTGTTTGCAAATTATATTTCAGTAAAGGTCATATAAAAAAGAAAAAATTACAACACGTAGTATAGGGCCTGAAACTGGTATTTGGGATTTTGAGAGCAGACTCACTACCCAAGCGAGAATCCTGATGATAACATGATATTGGAGTGATTATTTAAGCTCTTTGTTACTTAGCTCCTTCATATGTAAAATAAGGATTGAGTTCATGCTAAGTGACTAGAACCGTGAAAGTCATAATAAGCATTTAGTAGATGTTAGCAATGGCTATTCATTACTATAAATAGTATTCATATCACAGTTGATATTTCTCTTTTCTTCTTCCTTTCTGGTGAGTGATGGCTTCACACTCCTTGAGGACCCAGCTCAAAGCTCCCAAGGTCACAGTCACTCCAGTTCCCAATAAGTCCCATAAGGAATTATGTCTGAACAGACATGACTGTGAACAGCCAATAGGGTGAGCAAAGGAAGCTTAATGGTCTCAAAGGGTGGGTGAGCCTTCAGTCTTAAGCTTGTCCTTCTTTCACTTCCTAAATTGAGAAGTTTTGGTGCAGCATCTGAGCATGCTTCTCTGCACATTCATAGGCCAGAGAGAGGTTTATTGTTCCCATGGGAATTTGTTCTCATATTCACGTTAAACGCACCTCGTTTGACTTTGTCCAGCACTTGTTTCTAAAGGATATGACCGTCACAGAGATGCTCAACTCTACGATGCTGGTGATCAGTAAGACTGACAAAATTCCCTGCAAATAAAGAGACATAAATGCCATTTGGCATGAAAGTTGGTATCATTTTAAAGACATAAGTCAAGGACCCTTATACTCTGTAACCAAGTGTGTGACCAATTTGTTCCTGGCATATACCAAAATAAAGACCTTGGGCTCTGAAAGGGTAAAAAATTATAATGTTGCATCATGTTCTTGATCCAGTTAGGATAGGATTTTGTCTCTTACACTGGTTTCTGGCTTTCCTTAGTAGCCTTTTATCAGTCTGCAATTTTGGAATTGATTCCGGAACCTATGGAAGTGTTCTGAAGGCCCACTTCAAGAACACTTCCATAGGAGACTATGAGGATTTATTAAGATCACATATTCTGTAACAGAGCTCTTTTCCCTTTGGTTCTTATTGAGGGAGACAATTTCCCTAGATTCTGCTTCACTTCCAGCAAATGGTCTCAGATCTCTTTAAAATTCTAGAACCCAAGCCTTCAAGAAATAGAATGAAACCCCAGGATTTGTTTGTTGAAACTAAGAAGGAAAGGCCTATTGGAGTCACTGACATGCTTTAAAATAATGTCATTGATTACTTATAAGATAAGCACTTAAAATTATACCTATAGTTTTATTTTAGGGTAAAGAATATATCTCATCTGCTTCAAGGAATAAAGCTGTTGCATTTATCTAAAAGTGATCTATATCCCACAATTATTAAAATACTTCACTTCATTAAGTGGCTTCAACACCTTTTCCCACTGTAATTTGTTTTTAACGTTAATTGAGCAAACTTTTTTTTTTTATCATTCTGTTTCTCATTCATGCTGACTAGGTAAAATTTAATCCAATCCATGTCAACAATAATACTGATAACTAAAACTTATTGGGTTTTTACACTGTGCCAGGTACTGTTCCAATTTAACTAAGCCCCCAAACAACTCAGTGAGGAAGGCAGTCTTATTGCCTTTATTTTCCAGATGAGGAAAACCAAGGTTCAGAGAAGGTAAAATATTAGGCCAAATTCACAAGCTTTTAGAAGTCACAGAGCCAAGATTCAAATGCAAGACTGTATGGCTCCCGAATGTTCTTCAGCGTCATCCCACAATAATACTGCTTTGCAAATGTCAGTTCAAATGCTGATGCAGTCTTAATATTGGAATCGAATTTGATGAGACATTGCATTATGAACACAGATTCATTATACAGAATCGTACTATAAAATAAGGCCACTTACAACTAAAAGTGTTCTGCCTATGACACACATTCCTGCCAGGGACGGCTGTCTGCAGTTCTCGTGCTGATCTTTATAGCTGATGATTGTGATAGTAATCCCAGCTACTGCCACCAAGGAACTGATAATATTCATGGCCACAACACATTGTCCCTGGAAAATAAACATACAAGTATACTCACATAAATAAATACAAGAAAAATAAAAACAAAAAAGGAAAAAAAAACCTTCAAAGAAATTCTCAGTGCCTTTATCTTTTCAGATCTCCCTCAGGGATGAACTGCTCTGGCAGATTAGTATGCTTGGAAGGATTGGCAGGTTAAATCCTGATTTATCAAAGTCAGAATACAAATCAAGTTTTAGAGTGGGCCAGAATGTTGAGAAAGAGAAAAGGTAGAAAAGGGGCACTCTACGGTTAACGCTAAAGAAAATATGCATCCTGTCCTGACACACCGTCTTTTACAAAATGGAAACAGAATGGTGTGGCAGAAAACATGTGGACTTTGAAATTAGACTTAATTTTGAGTCCTGGCTCCACTAGGATCTTAAGCATGTTATCTAATCTCCTGGAATTGCAATTTCTGTCTTTAAAAGTGAAAGTAATGGCATCTAACTTTAGGGTAGCATTCATTTTTTTTCCCCTGTTTATTTCATAAATATTTAGCACACTTCAATTATAAGTCAGGAAATGGACTAGGCTCTGGACACACAGGTGAACAAGATAATGGAGCCCTGCCTTCCTGAGGCTTACATTCCCCAAGAGGATTCAAACAATAGCCAAACACATCATTAACCTATTTACAGATGACAACAAATTTGGACTGGGGTTTGAAGGTTTCCCTTCTTGATCTCAGTGTTCCAAGGTAGAAGGAATAAAAAGTTCATATTGTCCCATTCCATTCCCTTTATTCACATATATGTATCTAGAGCATCTATGTCATCTATATCTATCCCCATATCTATATTATCATCTATTTCTATATATATATCTATACCTGTATCTGTATCTTTTACCTGAACCTCTATCTGTAACTAAATCTACCTGAATTCCTTCAAAGGATGGGAACATCTTGTTCATATCTTCATACCCACTCCCAGCACACTATGTCTCTTCTAAATGAAAAACAAAGAAAAGCCTCCCATTTCAGTTCAGTGACTGTTGGCTGTACATCTCTTGACTGGTATGTCTGCTGTGGCAGAAATTCTATGACGTTGGCATTGGAGCCAGCTTTGTATGGCAGGAGGCGCTTGTATAACTATGACTTGATGTTTACCACCATTTGCACAGGTCTTTACTGCAAACAGGCATTTTGGCAGAACACACAGCAGCACACGGATATGCCATCGCTCTCAGTCCTCTGTCCTTTCTCTCTCTAGACTCTCTTTTGGCTGCCCCAGGAGCATCTAGTGGACTAAAGTCTGTGGATGAGCAATCCTTCAAGTGTATCACGCTTTACGGTTTACAAAAAACGTGCCCAGGATCCTCATCTGAGTTTTTGATGTAGGCAGTGCACTTGTTATCCCCCCTTTCCAGATGAAAGGGGTTCAGGGCTTAACTGACTGAGTGATTGTGCAGTTGGTGGAAGAGCTGTGACCGAAGTCCCGGAATTCTGATGCCCGGTTCTGTGTCCCTGACACTGTGCCGTCCTGCCCGCGTCCACTTCAGTGGCTCTCCGTGACCAGGGACGGGTCTGCCTTACCCTCGGCACGTTCCCCAGGCTGAAAGGCAGCCAGTACTGAGAGAAGCACAGCATGGGGGCTTCAGCTGCAGGGTCTGCCTTTATTTCCACAGGCAGAGAGAAGGGGGCTCTTCTCCCCCACCCCCAAAAGCTTCCTATGGCTTGTAGCTATCCCCTGTGAAAGTTGGCAGAGGCTACAGGAACAGAGTTAAAATGGCTTCGAGAGGAGGCTCACATCTCCAGGGCCTTAAACAGGTTAGAAGGGAGTGTAAGCATTTAAGTATCTTCATGCCTTTTACATATATCATTAAATCCTCAAAATAGTCCTTTGAGGTAAGTACTTTCTCCCTCACCTAGACACAGCAGTGAATAACAGTCTTGATTTAATTCTAGAATCATCTGATGTCAATGCCCAGCCTCTTCCTTTAGGCTTTGTACAGACACCAACGAAAAGCTGCTGCCAGTGGAAATAAGACAATCACTGGGATTGGGAGATCTGTTTTGGTTAGAACAGGGGTTCTCAACCTCAGCACCAGAGACATAATTCTTTCTTGTGGGGCTGACCTGTGCATTGCAGGATGTTAGGCAGCATCCATGGCCTCTACCTGCTAGATGACAGTTATCTATATCTATCCCTCCATCTACACCTCTGCTATATCTCTATCTGTCTCTATAGCTATACCTGTATCCATCTATCTATACATATCTGTATCATCTATATCTATATCTATAATCATCTATATCTATATTTGTATCTATCTTCAGACATCGTCAAATACCCCCTGGGGGCTAAGAACCACTGAGTTAGAGGGTTGTAGAGTGTTTCCAATAAGCAACTCTCTTGGTCTATTTGACCGGGAAAATGGGAATCAGTGGAAGGCAGTAGGGCCAAGGGGATGGTGACATTGACAAATAGAAATGGCTTAAACTGCTGATGTATAAAAGATATGAGGTACAAAGGGACCCTTTATTACTAAAGGTTTTATATGAAAAGATGATATACAGCAAGTAGAAAATTTTAAATTATAAAGAAGTCACAAATGTGACTTACAGAACATGTTTGTGTTTTCTTCTCCTTGGTTCCTGTGAGGTATCCTGTAAGAATAAACTGTCAGGAAGACAAAAGATATAAGTTAGTGGGTGATGTATTTGGCTACCTTACAATATAGTTTCCTTTGAATTCACAAAACTGAATTCTACCTGAACATTAGGAAGGAAGGAGAGTAAGAATAAATGCACTTCCAGGGCTGAATGAGGGCTTGCTGCTAGGGTCAGCTGGGAGAGGCAGGTTCCTCTTTAAGGTCTAGAACATACCACCCAGGGGTTTGGCCCATCTGACCTTCAAAAAGACTGAGAGGTTCCTGGGCTCTGGGTCTAGTGGTCAAGGGGTGAGCTGATGTACTGTCTGCTCTGAGCAAGCAGAGGGAGACTTACTCGGAGCAGAACCCGTGAAAGGCTGACGAGGGGGCTGGAATCTAGTGTCATTAGCTCAGCTTCTTCTTTATCAAGAGTATAAAGAGCCTAGTACCATCCAGGGGAAATGAGAACTCTGTCATCCAAAGTGGAGCCACTTAACTTTCTTCATGTTCTGGAGTTGGGAAACCTTCCTGTGAGAAATCGTGTTGAATCTGGAGATCTCTAGGATGGAGTCCTAGAAAGTCACCTCTGCTTTCCTTCCTCCACTTCACTCCCCACTGTGGGTCACCACTGTCTAACAGTTCTACCTCCGAGCTGCTCTCAAAGCTGCCCATCTCTTTTCTTTTCCATTGCTGCCCTACATACCCTCTCCTCCCCTTCCCCTGGATTACCACATCCTGCTCCCAAATGATTCTCTCAGGTCTAGTATTATCTTTGAAGTCATTTCCCACTCAGAAATAAAAAAAGATATATAAAAAGTAACAAGTCTTCTGCTATTATTACGCTCTTTAAAAAATGTCAGTGACTTACCCTTGCTCTTGTATTAAAGTCACATTCTTAATTGATCACATGGGCTGGCATGATGTGGTTCCAGCCTACATTTTTAGCCTCATTTTATGACACTGTTGTATACTCATTGGTCTTCTCTCAGTTGCCCTTTGCTTGTGCTCTGCCTTTTGGCATGCTCTCTTTCTACTCCACCCAGCAAACACCCAGCATAAAGCACTCCCCTGACTTCCCAGGCCAGGTGAGCTCCCTAGTACGCTCTCACAAGGCACCCGGAGCTCCTATCTTCATGCACGTAGCACAAGTGTGATAACATATCTAAAATTATTTTTACTTTTTCATAGTAAACTGCTTCCCAATTAGATGGCAAATTCCATGAGAACAATCCATCACTTATCTCAAAGATGGCCTTATTTCCCAGAACTCCTAGCACCTAGGACACATCACCAGACATAGTACATGCTCAGTAAATACCTTTACAAAGAAGAGCAGAAGTTTGAAACAGCATCATGCTGGAGCTGATTCATGCATGCTGATTACATAGGGTCACCCTGGGGAAATTTTTTTATGGAATGGAGGAAGTCAGGAGTTGTATTTGAATTTCTATGGTGGGGCATGTGACTTTGAAAATCACATTCAGTATTCTATTAATTGTATTTGGAAAGTGAAAATACTACTTCCTGTTTCTGAAATGCAAATTATAGAAAAGGCATGGAATTTTTATGTTTATAAAAGGAAGGCATGGGTTTTAATTGTCAAAGAGACAGTTAATTTGGTCATTGACTGATGGATTTATTCATTCATGCGTACTCTGTGTCAAGCACAATTCTAGGCTCTGATAATACATCAGCAGTTAAAACAGACAATATCCTAACCCTTTTGGGAGTGTGCATTCTCGTGGGGGAAGCACTAATAAGTCTACCCTGAAATATTATTGCATGAGATAAGAAACCAAGACCGTGGGAATTGGATGGAATTAGTACTGTATTAAGAATTATATTTGTGGCTTTATTATTAACTGGATGAGTGACACTCAACATTATCTTTGGGGTTAAGCAGGAGATTGAACGCTAATATTCTTAAAATTTTCCTTAAGCTCTGAGAGTCTGATTCTATGAGTGCTAGCTAGGTATGTTTAAGTCATTTAACTTCTCTCAAACTCAGTTTCCTTATTTGCAAGGGGAAAATTAGGATATTTGTCTTCTCATCTCCCAGATTGACAGTGAGAAGCAGTTGACTTACTATACATGTGAGGACTCTGGAAACATTAAACACTGTACACCTAAGAGTGTCTACAGTGATTCCATGCCCAAGTGGAGTCATTTATTTTGTCATGGAGGGTTTGGCTTTTTGGTAGGAAACCATATTCTTGGACTTCATTAACCTAGAACTTGAGTCATTTCGAACCAGTCTTTACAGCAATTCCTCAATTGGCAGTATTGGCAGTACTCACAGTAAACGATCCCCAGAATGGATATCCTACGAAGAAAACGAGAGGAAAGAGGTGGAAGAATTTGGCATAATTAAATGCAAATATAGCTCCGATGCCCGCAATGATTAGAGCAAGCAGAATCTGGACAGTCTGTGAGGAGAGAAATGTGTACATGAGATCACAAGGGCCCGGCCTCATCATGCTTCCCCAGGTCCCTGAGGCACATCCTTGAATTGGAGCCTTCCCCAACCACTCTCAGATCAGCAGGGGCTCAATTCAAGCACCTCTTTCCCCCCAAGGCGCTTGTCTGGGCCTTTCAGGTTCAAAGCCTTCCTCTCAGCCCTTGCTCCCTATGAAATTCCTCGGTATTACCAATTTATTTATCTTGTATCAGAGATAGATTTGAGTACATGGCTGACTCTACCCTAAGATGGTAAGCTTTTTGAGTATGAGGACTGCAAACTTTTTTTCCCTTGGCAGAACCAGTGCCCTATTATTATTCCCCCTCTCCCTCCACTCCCACTCTGCATTTACACATTCAGTATACACTTTTAGAATTGAGGCTCAGTCCAGTTCTCTCAGTTTATGAAGTTCACTGACAGAGAGGGGGAAACTGGGGTGAGGCTACATCTCGTATCTTCATCTAAGGGTCTGATGAGCCATCAGAGTCAGGAGTCTTTGTGGAGATAAGTTCCCGGTGGCCTGGGGGTGTCCAGTGGATCTTCTCAGGGCAAAACCTCTTCTCTAGCATTCTGGGCTTTCTCCCCAGGCTACATCTCTGTGGCACCACATCCCAAGCAGGGCTGTCACTGTTATACTAAGGATGGAGACTGTGTACACCACTCTCACCTCCCCTGGGTAAATTTACAAGGTGATGAATTTTTTGTGTGTCTATATTGTGGTTCACTGTGGAACCTTGAAACTGGTTTTCAAAGAACTCTCAGTGCCTGCACTAGCACAAAGGGGGGTGTTAATTTTCCTTTACTGTCTTCTTAGCTCCAGGGGAAGCGTTGCCACACCTCAAGATCATTTCCTCCATGAGATATTTGGAGAAATCACACCAGCTTCCTGCTTCCGCTCAGCTAGGATTCAAAGAGCTGTACTAATGCCTCACAAAATAGCCCTAGGATCTCCCCAGGGTGAGGGGGGATATTAATTAGCGATAAATATTTGATTTCTCAAAGTTAAATAAGCCCTTAGAAGCATTTCTAAAACATGAGGTGAAGTGTGTATTGTTAACGGAACTTTTATCTCTTTGTCAAAATCTAAGGCAACAGTCCCCTTGACTCCATGTTGGCTCTCCTACCGGTGATTTAATTCCTTGTAGGAGCAAATGCCTTACAAGTACTTATGGTTAGCCAAGAAGGATAGTTTGCAGGTAGACCATGAGGAGTCACTTCCCCTCATGCACGGTCGTGTCTCTACAGACACACCTAGAGAAAATAACTTCTCTCCCCCCTCCAGGAAGATACCACAGGTTGGAGAGGACTTACTGCCAAAACCTCTGGCTCTCCTTTCAGGAAATCCAGCAGAGTAATTTGAGGTCTGTAGGGAAATGCAGTCAATACCGTTTCCCTTGGTTGTACAGTGATGACCTCGGTCCCTCTTTTGACCTGTGTCGATGACGCCATCATTCAATGGCAAAACTCTAGGAAGAGAATAAAGGGGTGAACATGGCTGCCAAAATCATGGTCCGCTTCTCCATCAGTGTCACATGGAGTCCTTGGCAGTGAGTCCTTGGCGATTACTCTGCCAGTTGCTAGAATCACTGAATCACAGTCATTGAGTCATAGAGTCTTAGAATTCCAGAGCATCCCCAGCCCCCTCTCTTCCTGGTAAAGGATTCAGTTATCCAGAAGAGTTATCCTCTTGTCAACTTGTTTGTAGGTGGCGTACAGAAAAACAAATCTCAATATTTAATGTTCACGAGATAAAACTAAAACTTTTTTCATATCTACTAAGTTCCACATTTCTTTTTGTTTGCTTGTTTAACATTAAATGTATTCACATTTAATTTTTTAACAATTCTAACATGCTGACGTAGATACAGGAGATTCAGTTGCCTAAGGTCACAGTTTAAGGGATAAAAGAAGGAATCAAACTCCATTTGTCTGTCTCCAAAATCTGTATTGTTTCTATTCAACCAGTCTTCCACTTCTTTCAAAAGGAGTTTCCCACTGATGAATTATCTGTTTAACCAGATTCCTTTCTAGTATTAAAAATCAGTAGACAAGAAGGTATAAGAAGAGTTGTAGTTGGCTACTTTAATAGAGGACATTTTAGCTTTCTTAAAGAAAAAAAATATTTTTTTTAGAGATGTTCATGGGTTTAAGCTATGCAAAGACTAAAACAACTTGGTAGAGACAAGGTAAAATGCCTTTTGGAATTTTGCTTTTCCCATTAATCTTAATATTCCTGTATTTATTATAATTCTATCTATTAAATCATAAAGGCAGCTTGTTTTACAAAGTCAAAAAATATATATACACAAATTATCTTGAGTATTTCCGAATTTGTGGCAATCGTGGGTAGCAGGATAGCTTCGGCACTATTGACATTTGGGCCTGATAATTCTTTGCTGTGGGGAGTTGTCCTGTGCATTGTAGGCTATTTAGCAGCATCTCTGGTCTCTACCCACTAGATGAAGTAGTACAGCCCCAGTTGAGACAGCCATAATCTGTTCCATATGTTACCAAACATGGGGGGTGGCAGGTAAAATTGCTCCAGATTACGAACCACTGATGTGCAGAAATAATCACAGACTGTCTCCTCTGTTATAATTTTCCTGGTAAAATGCCTCTTTTTATTTTACACCCAAACTTCATAGAAGGTAAATATTTCTCAATACAACATTTTCTGAATGTTTATTCAGGTGAATTTTAATTTATGTATCTAAAATGCAATACAATATTTTATATAAAACAAAGTGTGGGACAAGTCTATATTTAGATCCTAAGCAGAATTGGTAAGAGAGGTTTTGAAAAGTGTACTGAGTGACAATAAAAGGGAAACCATCAGGGCAGCATTGACTCAGAGGCCACGTACTGTAGACAAAGTGCCTGTATGTTACCAACCATTGCGATTGTACAGTGATCAGAAATTATAACGTTTTAAGCATTTTTCAACCTAACACATTAGTTTATTACTTACATATAGATGTTTACTGCCTTTTACTTATATTTTAGGAAATCAGATGGTATTTTGGGTTGACTAATGCCATATTACAATCATTTTCCTTAAAATGATGGAAAAGAGCCATCTTCATGCAGAATACCTGCCTTATTGGAACAAATTACTGATGTTAAGCAGGAGAAGCTTATAATTCTATCTTCTTTGGATGTTTCCACAGGCCTCTCATTTTATCTTTTCAACTAGATTATAGTTGTCAGCCTCTGCTTCCCCCCTGCTTTTGGCTTCCAAGTTCCTCAAAGATGGAGCCTCTAGTATCTCAATTAAACTCAGTCCAGAAGTCAGGAACCATGGAGAGCTAAAGTAGGCGAGTCCATGGGGGACAGCTACATGCAGAATACTCTTTGAGTGGACATGGTATTTCCTCTTCCTTTCAACTTGCAGTAGACCATCTTTCCTTGGGTTTGACTACTGAAATTGAGCATGTAGTGTGTGCCAACACATAAATGAGATATTTGCGACCTCTTCATTTCAGCCATGTGCATGCATTACAATGTCATCTTCCAACAATCCTGGAAGGTGGGTACTATTATCATCCCCATTTAAAAGGGAAACAAGGCCACAGTTACTGCTGCAAAGTGGTAGGGCTGAAATAAAAAATTTTACGTTTCTTGTTCCTGATTCCATGCTCTAATCGTATATGTATTAATTTTCTGTCTCTGTGCAACTACTATCCACAAATTTAGTGACTTAAAATGACATGATTATTTCCTCGCAGTTTCTGTGGATCAGGAGTCAAGGCACAGCTTCTCTGGGTCTTCTGCTTAGGATGTCATGAGGCTGCAGTCAAGGTGTTGGGTAGGCTGAATTTTCATCTGGACCCTTGATTGGGAAAGAACACACTTCCAAGCTCATTAGGGTTGTTCGCAGGATTTATTTCCTTGTGGCCCTATGACTAAGGATCCCAGGTTTTTGCTGGCCGGAGGCTGGAGGCTGCTGTCAGTTCTTCGCTTCCTCAACATGGCTGCTTACTTCATCAGGCTAGCAAGGAAAATCTGTCACCCACTTGGCTAAAACGAGAGGGAGGATTGGGCAGTTTGTAAGAAGGATCCGAGCAGGTGTGGCTCAGCCGCAGCTTCTGCATTACCTTTTTGGAGGACCTGCATTTTTTTTATCAAGAATGAGAGTTTAATATAATAATGTAGATGAAACTTGAGGATGTTATGTTGAGTGAAGTTAACCAGAAACAAAAGAACACATACCGTATTATCTCACTAATGTGAACTAACATTAACGAGCAAACTTTGAGATGTCAAAAGCTGAGTACACAGGTTATAAGGAGATAGAAAGAGGGTAGAGATTGGGCATTTGATGTTGAAGGAGTATAGAATATTCAACAGGATTGACTGTATAGATCCAGAAATGGATAGCATAATACTGTGTGATGGTAACACAATATTGCAAGTACACTGAGCAAAGATACCTGTGAGTAAATCTCAAAGAGGAGTGCTAAGGGCAAGTATGACACCAGAAAGAAAGATAGACCATAAAGACGGAACTGGATAACTTAGTGAAACCTAGAGTGGTCAATTATGGTGACTAAATGTACAAATATAAACATGTTGTTACACATGGGAAAACAAATGAATATCAACCTTGCAAGGTGTTGAAAAAGGGATGGTATTGGGGAAAAATATAATCAAAGCGAACCGGAGTCTATGGTTAACAGTAATGTTGTAATATGCTTCCGTTAAATGTAACAAAGGCAATACACCAAAGCTAAATGTCTGAGAGGGGGATATAAAGGAGTGGGATTCTTGGTAGTGGTGCTGTTGTTTGACCATATTATTATATTGTATTGTATGGTATTTTAATTTTTGTTTATCCTTTTTATTATTCTTAAAAAATTTTTTTGAAGTAATGAATGTGTTCAAGTGCTGATTGTGGTGATGAATGCACAACTATATGATGATACTGTGAACAATTGATTGTACACTGTGGATGATTGTATGGTATGTGAACATATCTCTATAGTATTGCAGGGAAAAATACAAACAGAGGGATACAAGTGCTAGAAAAAACATGGAGAGAGGGATGTGCCAATTTACTGTTGGTGGGGAAGTAGAAAGGTGTAGCCTATCTGGAGGACAGTGTGGTAGTTCCACAAGAAGCTAAGTATGTGTGTGCCATAAGGTCCTGCAATCTCGTTTTTGTGTATAAACTTAGAAGAACTGAGAGCAGGGACATGAATGGATATTTGCATACTGGTGTTTATCGTGGCAATATTCATGATTTGCAATGGATGGAGGTGGCCTAAGGGTACATTGATTGAAGAACAGAACGGTGAGCTGTGGTGTATGCATACAATAGAATACTGAGCAGCTGTAAAAAGGAATGAAGCTGTGAGACATGCAAATAGGTGAATGGATCTTGAGGACAGCATTTTGAGTGAAGTACACCAGAAATGAAAAGACAAATATTATAATGCCTCACTAATGTGGAATAATGACAATGTGTAAACTCTGAAAATTGAATCTTAGAGCACAGCTTTTCAGGGGAATGCTTATTGCAATGGTCCCTAGATTGTAAGTTTTTACAACAGTCACATCTATTCCTGAGTTTTAATGGTTATCTCTAAATTCTGAGATGCTGAGCTCTTTGTATATAACCTAGTCAGTCTCTGGCACTTTGGGTATCTGTGTGACACCTGAAACTCAGAGCTAGAGATCAGTAGCTATGAATGTCAGTATTAGCACATACAGCAACTGTTAAAAAAGGCTGAAAAAGTGTTAAGACCTCAATCAGAGATATGAAAGAAGTGGATCTGGTTAGGACTAAGGTAAATCAGGCCAAAGGGTAAAGGAGGATATTGACTGTGTTTTAAAATTTCAACTTCTCTGTGTTTATTTGGTGCAGGATCTGTATTTTCTGCAGCACACTAAATAATTTAACTTGTATGGTCAGTTTATTCAAATACTGTAATTACATGGAACGTTGAATAGGAGGTGAGATCTGGTAGGTTTGTAAAGGTTAGTGTGAAATTCTGATACATCCCAAAGTAATTTGGGTAGTGTGCCAGTTTGATGTATTATGTCCCCCAAAGCACCATTAGCTTTGATGCAATGTTGTGTGGGCAGACATATTAGTGTTGATTAGATTTTGGAATCCTTTGGATGTTTCCATGGAGATGTGATTCAATCAACTGTGTACAAGACCTTTGGTTGGATAATTTCCATGGAGGTGTTGCCCCACACACTCAGGGTAGGTCTGAATTAAATTACTGGAGCACTATATAAGCTCAGACAGAAGGAGCAAGCTTGCTATAGCCAAGAGGGACACTTTGAAGAAAGCACAGGCGCTGAGAGAGGAGCTGCAGTTTACAGAGACATTTTGGAGATGGCCTTTGAAAGCAGACTTTTGCTCTGGAGAAGCTAAGAGAGGACAAATGCCCCAAGAGCAACTGAGAGTGACATTTTGGAGAGAAACTGAAGCTTAGAGAGGAACATCCTGGGAGAAAGCCATTTTGACACCAGAACTCCGGAGCAGATGCCAGCCACGTGCCTTCTCAGCTAACAGAGGTTTTCCGGACACCATTGGCCATCCTCCAGTGAAGGTATCTGATTGTTGATGCATTGCCTTGGACACTTTATGGCCTTAAGACTGTAACTGTGTAAGCAAATAAATCCCCTTTTATAAAAGCCAATCCATTTCTGGTGTCTTGCATTCTGGCAGCATTAGCAAACTAGAACAGATAGAGAATAAGGATATATTTGCAGCAACCCCCACTGCCCCTCCACCCCCCACCCCGAAAACTGAGGAAAAATGCAGAAATGTTGGACTTCCCCACCTGAGTTATTACTGATATTCTCACAAACATTGAGGACTAGCAATTTGTTAGGATGAGACCTTGATCTTGGGGCATGCCCTTGTGAAGTTTTTGCTGCAAAGGAGAGGCTGAGCCTACTTATAATTGTGCCTAGGAGTCCCCCCAACAGATCCTCTTTGTTGCTCAGATGTGGCTTCTCTCTCTCTGTAAGCCCACATGGCAGGTGAACTCACTGCCCTCCCCCCTACATGGGACATGACCCCTAGGGGTGTAAATCTCCCTGGCAACGTGGGACATGACTCCTGGGGATGAGCCTGGACTCAGCATTGTCGGAGTGAGAAAATCTTCTTGAACGAAAGGGGGAAGCGAAATGACACAACATAAAGTTTCAGTGGCTAAGAGATTTCAAATGGAGTTGAGAGGTCACTCTGGGGAGTTTTCTTATGTGCTATATAGATATCCCTTTTTACAGCAGTGCCTTTTTAAATATAATCTTAAAACTGTAAGCAAACAGGAAATTGTAAATCATCCTTAAAATGTAACCTAAAGCAGCTTTTAAACGTAATCTTAAAACAGGAAGTAGGCAGGGTGTGAAAACCTTTAGTCTCATAAAAGAACATGATGTGAAGTCTGCAACAATATGTAATTGTAAAGTTGCACCCTTCACAGGTGTCACCTAGTTCCTAAAGGAAATAGGAAATAACTAAATTACTAAAATTCTCCAAACCTTGGTTACATGTTAACTAAAATGATGAAATCTCTTTGTCCAACTCTAATGGGTTTAGCAGATTAAAGAAGAGATTGCCCCAAAACTCCCAGACATAGATAAGCCTTTTGTCTATCACTCTCGTTGCATGTTAATTAAATGATTCTCCCTCTTTGTCTCTGAACCTGCATAAAAACCAACTGAAGAAACACTTCTTGGAGGCAGATTTGGGAAAGCTTCCTTGCTGGCATAAATAAACCTTTTCTCCTTCTCAGCCTGGTTTGATGTGACTTCTATTGGCTGTGCTGAGTGATGAACCCAGATTTGGGAAGTACCCCTTCTATATTTAAAGTTTTTAGTGTATTGGAATAGCCAGAAGGAAATACATGAAACTGTCGAACTGCAACCCAGTAGCCTTGATTCTTGAAAATGATTGCATAACTATGTAGCTTACATAGTGTGATTGTGTGATGTGAAAACCTCGTGGCTCACATTCCCTGTGTTCAGTGTATGGACAGATGAGTAGAAAAATGGAGATGACAACTAAATGAAAAAAAGGGCTGGGGGGGATGGAATGTTTTGGGTGTTCTTTTTTACTGTTTTTTTTTTTTTTTTTTTTTTTTTTGAGTAAGTAAAATGTTCAAAAGTTGATTCTGGTGATGAATGCACAACTACATGATGGTACTGTGGATAGCTGATTGTATACTGTGGATGATTGTTGGGTGTGAATATAGCTCAATAAAACTGTATTAAAAAAAAGAATGAGAGTTCAGAGTTCTAGTAGGCATGTTAAATATCTACCTGAACTTGATTAAAATCATCCACTCCTTTTCTTGCCGTGAGTTTATTATATCTTCTGATTAATGGTTCCTGCCCCATTAGTTTTCCAAATTGAATGTAGATCCCAAATAGATGCCTTTCAGATCTTTTCACAAAGGCCCTTCAGGGTGCCCTGTGATGGTTCCATCACTCTCGTGCCGTCACAAGTCCTTGTGAGGTTCAAGAACAGATGTAGGAGGCACTGGAAAGCGTAAAAGGTGTAATGGGAGTGTGAGCCAATGGTTACAGAGATGGAGCCGGGTCAAGTGAATAGTATTGAGTGCCAATCAAAAGGCAAGATTCAGGGAGGGGAGAAAGGAGGGTTCTGTGAGGGAGGAGCAAGTTTACAAAACCATCAGAGTTCAGGGGGTCCTGCAGTCAGAAAGGGACATTATTTATTCCAGTATCAGAAATATGTGGTCAAGAGGATAGAACAGACAATTAATGGGAGGCCTTTTGTTGTTAATGTTGAGGGAATGGATATCACATACACTTTTAGAAGCCTTTACAGATATTTTGTGTCAAGCCTTACATTTTCAACTCAATTCACTGTCTTAGTTTGCCAAGGCTGCTGTAATAGACTACCACAGACTAGTTGCTTGCAACAAGAGAAATTTCTTGTCCCCCAGTTCTGGATTCTACATGTCCAAATCAGGCTGCTGGCAAGACCATGCTGCCTCTGCAATCCGTAGGGTTCTGACAGTGGCTGCAGTCCCTGACATTCCTTGACTTGTGGCATGACTCTGTGTCTGCCTGGCACATGGCCATCTGTCTGTCTGTCTCCTACTACCCCGTCCAGATTTCCTCTGCCTATAAAGACACCAGTCATATTGGGTGAGATTTGTCTCCCCTTAATTAATAACATCTTCAAAGATCTTATTTACAACTAAGTTCATTCTCCTAGGCCTGGGGGTTAAGACTTGAATATGTATTCTGGGGGGACACAAGCAAATCCATAGCATTGACCTTCTTTATTCTGGTGATTATCATGTCAGGATAAATATGACCTGCTTATGTCTTAACAAGATATATGTTTTCTTTTGTTTCTGGTTTGATTTAGAAGCCCAGAGGTTTTGTATCTATGTTGTTTTCTTCCATGTTTAATCAGTAGGAACCATTCTTGGCATGTCTGGGAAGGTCTCCACATTGGGCCACAAGTAAAAAATTTTGTCCTTTCAGGTACATGAATGCAGCAGACTGACAGGCAGCCATGAAAATCCTTCTCCCTCCTTTCCATCGTCATAGAAGTGAAGGACACACAGCTGGCTTGCTAGACTCTATTTCATACCCTTCTTTGTGCTTATGTGTGGGCAGATGGCTGAATTCTAGCCAATGGGATGTGCGTGAAAGTGATGTGTGCCATTCTTGATCTGGACCCCCAAATGCTACACATGCCCTTCCTTCAATGCGTGCTCTTCCGGTTAATTGGAATAGTGATGCCCAGAAAAATCCTGGAAACTGGTGATGCAAATGGCAGAGCTATTCTGCTCACCCTACCTGGAACTAACCTAAACTATCTCACGATTAAGAAATAAACTTCTAATTCTTTCCCCTTATGCCCTATGTCTAGCTGTACTGGGTCACCAATGTCCTTCTTCTCTACCTCCTCCAACTTATTTCATGACCAACTGATTTGATAGGTGAAGTAAGAAGAAGGAGCACCGTGTGTGGGTAGCTGAGGCTACCTTTCTGCTTTCTTTGGGGAAGCCTGTTTGAAGGACAGAGCCTTTCTTCTCTGGCTATCTTCCATGTGCATATCTTACAGAACCAGGTCTGGGGTGCTCTCGCTCTCTATCTCTATCTCTATCTCTATCGCTATCTCTATCTATCTCTATCTCTTTATCTCTATCTCTATCTCTATCTCTATCTCTCTGTCAACCACTGAGAGTCAAGAGCTGTGAGGAAGTGATTCCTTTTGCCATTGAAGAATGTGGCAAGGGACTACCATGTGTCTACCCCAAATGCATGCTCCCCCTTCTGTAGGCTGGTACCGTCCCTGGAAGGCAGCTGCCCAGGCCAGAAGTACACACTCTGGCTCTTTCAAATCAGGCAGGGCCACATGATATATATCACAGTCGAATTAGGGCTTTTAAGAAGCAGGTGGAGCTTCTCTACTAAGTTTTTCTCCTTCTGTTTCCAGAGGATTCTAAGGTGCTGGGCTGGGGGAGACCCAAAAGGTTGAAGGAAAATGGGTCCTTGAACCTCTGTGTGGAGGAAAACTGGCTCTGACAACCTAGCTTGTGGGGAGTACCCACAGTGGACTATTTCAGTTAAGCCACTGAAATTTCAGTTTATTACAGCCAGCATTAACCTAACTCTTAGAATTCTAAGTCCAACTATTCCCCGCACTCAGCTCTCCCCTCTTGGATGGGACCCAATGTTTAGCCCCAGGAGACAAGATTTGGAGACACTTTCTCTGGCAGGCCATGTTGCTTTCTTCAATACAGTAATAAATTTGATATTATTTCTATATGTTGAATATCCTAGATTGGAGAGAACATCATGATTAATTATAATATTTGAACCCAGATATTTAATAAGCTCATTAGATGATACAGAGAAGGAGTCACATGTATCTTTTTGAATGTATTTTGAATTAAAGTGCTCTTGCAATCCCTAAGACCTAACATTTAAACAACATGAGTGTGAAAATAATACAGAAACAGGACTTACAAAGCCACCATGGCCTAGCCACAAAGGCAAGCACAAAAGTTCACATTTTCTCTTCTTCTTCCTTATTGAAAGATGAATCACTTTCTGCTCAGTTTGCCCAGAAAAGTTCATAAAGTTTATGACCGTTTCAGAAGACAGGCAGCTAACATTATCCTGGCCTGGGCTTTTACAAAATTATTTGCAAGAGAAATAAAATGACTCATACTGAAAACAAGTACAAAACAAAACAAAGCAGGGGCTTTTTTTCTTTTTAAGGTTTGACAGTCTCCCAAATGGTTGAGATTTCAGGCAAGTCTAATCACCCTTTGCCATGAGCACAGGATTTCTCCTTCTTTATCCTCTGAGGCTGAGTTACTCATATCCATGTCTTTGAAGAGCTCTTTTTGACATGTTGGATATGGTCTTGTGACCAAGGCAGGAAAAATGCACTCTGGAAAAGATAAAATTTGTTTACAGTTCTTTTACTCTGATTTTGGAGGCTGTTTTGATACATATTTAAAATGCCTTTTCCTCATATTTTGTACAGTAATAGCCCTTCCAGTTTGACCATAACATATAAATACGCCGGTATTAATTCAAACCAATGCCATTCCCTAGTGTGCTAGTTAGTTTTCCTTTTTACGGTCAAATTGTAGTTGAATCATAGTTCATCTAATCCCTTTAAAACTTTTCTATGTAATTTGATTCAACAATATGCTGCTAGGTCTTTTAGGGGAAACAAAAATATTTTAAAAATATAACATTAAGAGCTAAGAGGAAGTAACGACAAGTACAAGTAAGCATAAAGGAAACAGGGATGTCTTAGTAAGCTCTCATCACATCAGCAAGGGCGCTTTGCCGTGGAGATTCTCAGGAGGCCGGGGCTGTGTTCATAACAATGGTGAGGGGTGCAGTTTCTGTCCGCCCATTACTCTGTGTCATTAAGTCTCCATGTGACTTTGGGCAAGTGTTGGTTTTCTCAGGAGGCGATTAGATAAGGCCAACTAGCGTCGTATTTAGTAGTTCGCTAACTGGTCTGCTCGCTGCCCAGTAGGCGCCAGCTGATCCCAGCCCTTTGATTGAAATCTTTTTACACTGTAAAAGGCACATGTATCTCATAGCAGACAACTGACTCCCTTTCTGCCACTTCTTGGGCCTGGGTCATCACAGCCCAGACCTTGGGACAAAGCAAGTGTCACGCGATGTGCCAGCATACTCACCCCAGGGTTACTGGAGTTGAACTGTGTCCACCATAGGAAAGACCCGTACACAGCCAGCAAGAGCTCTAGAACACTGAAGATCAGCATCACCACCAGCACACCCTGCAAATCAGGACATGAGCGGTTGGGGTGGGAGACAAGCCAGCCCTTGAGCCTGGCTGAGCTGAAGGCCCCAGCAGTGGAGAGAATAAGGGGCTGAGAAAATTGGTTAGCCTCCTATCCTGTTTTCTCACTGAGATCTCTCATCAGAAGAAGGGAAAGGAGCAGTGGCTGCTTCATCTCAGAATTTAGTATCCCCATACATTTTGTTCATTAATATTCCGAGACAAGGGTACTATGCCATTTGTCTCTGGGTTGTTTTTATTATTTTCTTTTGTCTTTAATACTTTTTATTATCATTATGGTATTTCTAAGTATGGATTTTTTTTTTTTTGTACTGTTCTCATTGCATTCCTTCAGTCTGAAATCTCATGCCTTTCTTTAAATTACGAAAAATTCTCAGTTAATTCTCTTTGCATACTCCCCTTCTTCCAGGTTATCCTCCTGGAACTCAGATTGGATGTTTGTTGATCCTTTTAACATTAATTTATCCTCCATGTTTGTTAACCTCTCATTTATATTTTCCAAATTTTCACCTTAGCGTTTTGTGTGATTTAATCAGACCTATATGTCATTTCACTATTTCTTGCTTCAGATGTATTGAATCAGCTATTTAACTGATCCACTTAGGTTTTAATTTCAAGAATTATAATTTTAATTTCCAGTCATGCTTCTTAGTTCTTTTTCAAACTGCTTGCTTTTTCTTTTTGTCCTGTTCTTTCATTTTGGTTTCAATTTCTTATTTATATCTTTAATCATTTAAAATATATTTTCCTTATAGTCTCTTTCAAATTATTATATTATTTCCAATTCTTGGGTTACTAACTTTCATTTTTTTTCCATCTGCTACTGTTCCCCATGCTTTTTTTTTTCCTTTATATTACTCATAATATTTTTATAATTGTGTAATTTCCCTGTGTGTGTGTGTGTGTGTGTGTGTGTGTGTGTGTGTGTGTGGTGATAGCAGGGTTCTGTGATATGAAAGAATCTCATATGTTAGGTTTAAAGAAATCTGCCTCAAGGTTAGACAGTTTTATGTATGACTCTGCTAGAACTTTAGGAGTTCCATGGATCCCGGAGCAGTTTTTAAGTTAATTTGAGGTTCCCCTATTTTATATGTAATTATGAATTCGGATACCATTCCTGTACAAGACTTAGTGGACTGACTTTATCCTAGTGAACTTTATGGCAGAGTTTCTTGAAGCTTCTTGGGATGTTGGGCAGAGTTTTGTTTTATTTTTACCAATAGGGCAAATATTTGTCTCAGCTTCATTTTTTTGCAGGACACTCAGTGTGAGCAACTTGTTTCCCATCACAGATATTGAAACTCCATGCTCCCAGTGCCTGACATTGGCTCCTGCCCAGACTGTCATGGTTTACTAGTGTCAGCTCTTGGTTCATGATCCGGCTGTGGGATTTTTCTTAGCTTCTGAAACCTAATCATCTTTCTTCTCTTTTCCTTCTTCCTTCTTTCTACCCACACTTCCTGCCTTCCTTTCAATCTAGGATATATATTTTCAATCGTTTTATTTGTTATTTTTTCCAGGTTGTCTTTGTGTTAAGAAAGAAGGGCCCTTTGGGGTCTGCTCTGTCTGCCGTGTTGCAGGAAACTTCTCTTGGAGAGCGGGAGGCGGTGTGATATAATGAGATTAGTGTTTGTTAAATTAAACCCCAATATCCCACAGTCTGGACCCCAGCTGCCTCTCCCTCTCATTTCCTTGCCTGGTGTCTGCCCTGCCCCAGGGTTACTCTATCTTCTGGGCTTCCTCATGCTTTCCCACTTCCTTTAGCTCCTGGCCCAAAGGGGTTGCTTTTGACAACCTCTGAGTCATGTGCACAGACTCAAGGAAGGCGGTGAGTCTTGCAAAAATTCTCAACCGGAGAGTCATAAGACATATATGCAAGGGAATGAGAGATAATTGCCTTTGTCTCCTTACTAGGAGTCATCACAGGAGAAAAGCCTTTCTTCTTAAAAGGTCACAGGTTTATGGTTATACATTTATGAGCATGACTAAGCCGGGATCATCACGATCAACAGGTCACAACCATTAGGTAGAAAGGTGACAAGAAAATGCTCCCCAGAGATGCTGGCATTTCTGCTGGGAGTCGAATCCATTGGTCAGCCACCCCCATCTCCTCTCCCTCTCTGACGACCCTGCTGGGCCATGTGTTTAGGCTTCAGATTCAAGTTCTCTGCCTAAGTTAATAAAGCGTTCATAGCCATGAGCTTGATGCAATTAAACACTGTGTGGCTTCCCCTAGTCACAAATTCAGACTAACACTCTTTTCATGGACTATCAGAAGACAAGTGTCTCTAAGGGATAGGGGCTTCCAACTCTAGCAAAGAGACCAGAGGTGATAATTCTAAATCTAAATAAAATCCAAACATGGAGAGATATTTCTGTCCGTGTGGAGGAGAATATGCCTGCTCAATAAAGGGGGCACCTTGTGGGTGAAACCTACCAAGGTTGGAGTATATGTCATTGAAGAAAGGCCACCAAAGAGATAGATTCCCCACTGCCCGTCTCGATTTCCTTTTTGGACATTACACAATGCACCCCCCTGCCATGATATATATATATTTATATATATATTTATAAAATTATTTTTTTAAAATTTACCTTTTTTCTGTCTGCCTTCAGGCATTCAGACCAACCAGAAGAGACACTGCTGAAAAAGCAGGGATTATGCAAAAAGGAGATGCTGAGATTTCACGTGGCAGGACAGTCAATCTGAAACTACTTACTGTGAGACTGACACCAGCCAGGAGACAGTCCTTGATTTCATATATTGAGTAATAGTACTCCGAATAAGGCAGTGCTGATAGATGGTCCTGCTCCGAGCGACACTGCCGAGAAGCAGACCCCAGGGCGGCCAGGCTGTGGGCGAGGAGGATGAGGCCCGCTCCAGCGGCTACCAGGCTCACTGCGTTCAAGATCAGGCTGCTCAGGACCTGGAAGGGAAGTCTGCACTGGGTCCTCTTCTCAGAAACCGCACCAGCTGCCCCGTCCCTCTGCCCGCTGCACCGCAGTGGTGCTGCTGGGGTTTTTCCCTCTAAGTTGTGCGCTTCTAGGGGGGCACTGTTGTGTTTTGCTTGTTTCTTTATCCCTCCTCATTATCTATGATATCACTTCGTATAATTGGCAAATATTTTTTGAAAGGGAGGAAGCCTGAATAATTTTCTTCTTAGGGAGACAGGAGTTGTTTCCTGACTCTCTGCCCAGGCTGGGGACACCTGAAAAGGAAATGCCTGCAATTTCCTCAAAAGGCAGGGCCAAAGGCAGAGGTGTGTGGGTTTAGACCTGTTGTCTCTCTTCTCTGTCCTCTCAGAAGCAAGAAATTATCAGACCATAGTGGCTCCCTCACAAAGGGCAGGGGTGGGGAGGGGAGGGAGCAGCTGAGCCCTTTGCTCTTCTCCATAGCAAACTTTCCCTCTGCCCCTGCCTTACACCCACCAGGTGACACAGGAAAAAGCCACATCCTGACTCGAGGAGATCCCAGGGTCTGATCAACCATGGATGAGGACAGTAGATGGTATGTCAGGCTGGTATATGCCCCATCAGTCTAAATCTTGGGACTGGAGTACTGGGTTTAGAAGACTTTCCAGTATAGGAAGCAGCAATGGTGGGGGTCAGAGCTCTGGAAGTGGAAGCAGGAAACCCCAGCTCTGTCACTGAAACCCTCTATGTGCCTGAACAAGTTGCTTCCTATTCTAAGCTTTGGTTTTGTCATTTATGAAATGTGTAAGATGAACATGCTGATCTCTAATGTTGCTTTCCAGGTGCCCCGGATACCGGAAGCAAAAAGTAGGCTTGGGCTGACCTGCCAGCCTTGTGAGCCCCATCTGTGGGAAGCAGGATGGCAGGTGGGCTCCCTTGCCCCTGTAGCCGTTCTGGGCAAAGGCACTGGCCTGTCCCATTCAGGCTGCCCTTCCTTCGGGGACTCAGAACTTAGAACTGTGTGGCCACCCCTCCTTCCCAGACACACAGTCTCCTCCAATGATGCTCAGACAGAGAGGGGCATGTGTTGGGAACCTGGCACATTGGTCACTTTGTGAAAGAATCATTAGATCCTGGTAGAGCCCTTTTCCCAAAAATATAGATTAGGACCTGGGAGAGGGTGTGGTGAATGGGGTTCTCTCTCATGGGCCTGATCTGCTACAGGTGGGCAGTTCAAATTTCCCATCTTCTGCTTCTTCTCTGCAGCTCCTCCTTCTTTATGTAAGGAGAAAACATAGACTGGGTTTCCCAGGAGGGACCACAGGCCATATTCTGGAAGCCTTTAGGACAGGTTGGTGGAAGTCAGAGGACATACTGGAGAGAGCAGCACCATCTCTGCCCTCAGCCCTGCCATCAGTGCTGAAACACCCATTTACTCTCTAGAAACCTTACAGACAGGAATCAACTTGAAATCGCTCTTATTCTCCCCAGCTTTACTTTGATCGAAGTTTTTGTTTGTCGCCCTAATTACCAAGGATAGGTCTTTGGATGGAGGTCATCTCCTCCAGCCCAGAAGAAGATGGCAACATCCTCTTCTGGGCAGGGAATGGGGAGGCCATGAGTGCCTTCCCCATCCCCCCACTTGCTGTTTAACTGGATGAGGTTTACCTTCATTAGAGAGGAGATGTTAAAATACACCATGAATTCTTTTCAACTTGTTACCCTGGCCACTGAATGGAGGGACCAGTGATCTCAATTTGTTGGGGACTGAGAGGTCTCCCAGGATATGAGATTTCAGGGCTAAAACTGAGGCAGTCCTGGGAAAACCAAGACAGTTGGTCGTACTACTACTGAAGGAATAGAATTAGTCTGAGGTCCCACAAACTCTGGGAAAAGGGACAAAAAGACCTTATTATAAGTCAGGGTTTTACAGAAAAAGGATCTCTAGGCCCTCGCTGGAGTGGTTGGCCACCCTACTCAGTGGCCATGGTAATAAATTGTAAAGAACCCACATACAGTTTTAAATTTCGACTGTTTAAGCAACTGAGGTAAATCTTTCCTAAGCTTGGGATGTGATATGGACCATTTTGTGGGAAATAAAGCATTGGTTTAGAAGCCAAGAATTTTGGGTTCTCCTCCTGGTTCTACCACGGGCCACCTGGGAGACCTGGGCCTCTCTCACCCGCTCTAAGACTCATTTCCCTAAACTCTAAAATGGAAATTTGGAACTAGAAGAGTTAACTCTGAGGTCCCTTCAATTCATCCAGCTGAGACTGAATGGTTCTCATACTTACTAAGGGCTTAGTTGATTTTCTCCCAGAGATAATTGAGAGGGATCCAGTAAGGGCAAACTGCTCAGGAAAGAAAGAAATGGTCAGTTCTCTTGCCTTGTGGAAATATGCCCATCATGTTACTGCTAATCATTCCATCAATAAGTATTGTTGGAAAAAAAACTGTGGGAGATAAAGCTGCAGGAGTGGTGTGGGGCTCTATTGATAGAGAGGCCTGATTTCTGCCCTCAGGATGCTTACACTGATTTTGAAGAGTAGGCAGATACACAGGGGAGCTGGATTTATGTTGGAAATCACTGGTTGCTGAGAAAGCTTGGAGAGAATGTGTACATGGATGCGAAGAGAGTGCTGCTAATTTGCAGGGTTGATAGAGAGGAGGCTGAGCAATGACTTGGAGGGATGGAAAGATGCAAGCAGCCAACAGAGGTACTTGGGAAAGGGGCTTTGATATGGACAAGGTGCTGAAACACGTGGGCTTCAAGCCGTTGGTGCAGGTGGCCTGAAGCAGACTGGGTGTTGAGGAAAGTGGGAAGAGCAGGATCAGATGTGAAAAGTCTTTCAACAAAGTCAATATTTGATCCCAGTGGTATTAAGGATCCTGACTGTGGTGGGAAGGTTTTCTGAGAAGCTGAAATGCCAGGTAAGTTTGTGACTTGGGAGTTAGATAATCACTGACAAAGAGGATCCAGTGTGCCAAGCATGAGCTGACTCTAGCTCTCATAAGGGAATGTGAAGCTCATCCAACCATTGGTTAGTTAGAGAAGCCAAGGATGAGTTATGTTTTGGGGGCAGAAGCAGGGCTGCTATGTTGTATATGCACTGTTTTTGTCGACCTGGAAGTGATGTCTTGGTATAATTCATCTGCCTAAATATGGGTGACTTTTTCTCCTTTTCAGGCCACTACATGGGAAAGAAGTGGTTGTTTGGGAGATGTGTGAGGCATCTCAGGCTACTTTCCCTACCCCCAAAATATCCATGAGCCCTTCTTTGTGAGCCTTTAGATGAAAGGGAGCAAAAAGGGTTTTCTGAGTGCTTAGGATTGAACACATAGCAAGAGAGTGCTCCTGCTTCCCATGAACCCGAGCTCTGTTAATCTCATTATCTGCAAACCTGTGGCATCTGCTAGTGGCATTCATTTTATTGTTTAAAAATGTCCTTCTCTTTCTCTGTCTCTATCTACCAAGTGGAATATTCTTAACATGGAGGGAATCCAGTGGCCTCATTGAAGCCCCAAAGAATGATGTGGACTTTAAGGTACTATTCCAGAGGACTGCTGTATACAGGACATTACCTTCTCTTGCCTTCTGTCCCTACTAACTCCTCCCTGGACTGCTAATGCAGGAGGATCGAATTTGTCCCTTTCCCTGCATGGGAAAGACATGATATGGGGCAATACAGAGAGAAAGTCTGAGTCTTGGTCTTCTTTTCCTGCCTCCTGGCTTCTTGGGGACTGAGTAACTCCATGACCAAGCACCCAGTTAGCATTTATAAGGCAGATTCCCTCTTGGAGACCACACTGTACTCACATACAGAGCTCCTATAAATGGATACCCAGACATCAAAATGGTGGAAACTGCTGGGTTGAAGTGGGAAGAGTGGGAAGCAGAAACCAAAATGGTCCCCAAGCTTGCAATCATCAGGCAAGACAGGATTTGGATAGTCTGGAAGACAAGAGGAGGTGGGTAAAGGGGCTGTAAGACCTGGTACATTTCAACCTCATATCCCCTTCTATTCCCACAAGACAACTCAACTATTTTTACTGTCAGAAAAACCATGAAGAAAGATATTTTATAGGGCTGAGCAATGGGGATCTCCAAATTTAGGGTCATTGAAATAAAGAGAAAACAATAAAGGAGAAAAAGGAGAAGCCAGGAGGGAAACCAGAAGTGTGTGAAGTCCAGCCAGCAAGTGAATAAAATGTTTCAAGAAGGAGAAAGTGATCCACTGCATCAAATGCTCCTGTTAGTTCAAGAAAGTTGAGAACTGAGATTTGGAAATTGGGTTTAGATATGGACCAAAGAGTACCAAAACCACTGTATATGATACAAGAGAAAATATGATTCCATTGATTTTCTGCCCTTTGGTGGAGTATTGGTGGGAAAAGAAGTAACAAAATGGGATGTTAGTTAAGGCTTCTGATAGAAATTCTAATGGAAGGGGCTTCAGTGATCTTGGAGTCCACAAATTCAACTAATAAAGGAGAATGACTGGGGGTGGTGGTGGATTACTTAGTAGGACCCCATGAGATTCTAAAGTAGGAGACTTTAGGAAAGACAGTGAAAGATCAATCTGGAAATGTCAGTGAGAAGCAAAGGGAATATTGACTTCATCTTCACACCCAGAGGTAAGTGTGACTGTGAAACAGTACCCTCAGTGAGTAGCTGGATGTCTGTTTGCATAAAAGATGAAAGGGACTTTGAGGAAATAATTTGAAAATAAAGGAGATTATGCTGTTCAATGACCATGATGATTTCCAGAGAGCACAGTTGGTCAAGTTTCCAAAGCTCGGCACATGTAGGAATTGGGTCTTAAAAGGGAATGTTCAGAACCACATGGGAATTAAAAGGCCAGATATGAGGGAAGATGACCTAGGGGACTTGGGTGTCTTGTAGTGACTTAGGTAAACAGGAATGAGCACAAGGAGATTAGCCCAAAGAGTCTCATCTCCAGTGGTGTGAAAAATGAGCTCAAACAAAGAAAATCTAATTTAATTATACCAAGTAAATTATACAGTTAGATCCAAAACCTCTACTGTACTAAAGACAAATTAGGAGACTTGATTTAGGAGCATTTGGGTGGAAAAGACCCAATAATTTTAATTAATGTACAGAAAGGCCTGTGGAAGATATATTCGTCCCATAAAGTCCCACTTCATGTCCCCATTATCCTGGAGTGAGCTGCAAAAATGAAAGAATTCCCATATCTGTTGTAGATATTTAGTCTGGATTTGTTCACAATCTATTCCCTCAGTGTTCTTCCTATAGTGAGATGGACTTACCCCAAGAACTGTGGCTTCCTTTTGCAGACCATTATGCATTGTATCCTCTTTTGGGGAGGTGAGTCCAGGTTTCTGTTTTGGGGGGATAATGACACCTTTTGGATTGAAGATATCAAAGGCCCCCTTGGTCTTGGGTTGGGCTAGCATGATACTGATGATTCTGGAAAAGGCAGTAAATTCAATTAGGACTCAGGATTTGACTAGAAAGCATAAACTTCCCAGCAACCAGACTTTGTAGGAACTTAAGAAGGCATTTCTCCATTATCCAAGGGGTGGCCTGTCCTTCAGAATAAAACAGAATGTGGGGAGCAATGGGAGCCTCAGAACACAAGCACGTTGCATAGTCCATCAACTGTTGACAGCAAACATATCACTGGGAGTAAACAGTAAAAATTTTGGAGTCACATAATTGAGAGGCAAACAGTTCACACAGAACTTACTTTGTGGCCCTGAGTTGGTCCACCTTTCTCTCTCTCCAGCAGCCCCTACTCCCAGCTTCCCTTCCTAACTCCCTCTACCTCTGCCTCACCTGTATACACTTCCCTGTGCATCTCTCAGGATTGCACATTTATGCTACACCTGAACTACTCAGTCCTCTAAATTTGCCTTAGTTTTCTTTCCATTAAGCACCAGGTTTAGAGAATCTAGGTTTCAAAATCAAACAGTAGTTCCTAGTAGAATAATAATAATTGCTAACATTTATTGAGATCTTGCAATGGATTAGGCACTGTATTAGGAACTTGTGTGGAGTCTCATTTAACCCACAAACAACTCTCAGAGGTAGGTGCTATTGTTATTTGAATTCTGCAGGTGAGAAAATGAGGCTAGTACATATATCAAGCAGTGGAGGCAAAATAGTCTAATGCCAGAGCCCTTCTATAGCTCCTGCAGGTTTGGAAATGACCAAACAGTTATGCCGAATCCTCAACCCCTGCCTCCCCCCTCCCTTGTAGCTGAAGCTCATTGGCTGCCACTCTTCAGCCCCGTCCCATCTTTAGGACCATTTCTGATCTTAGGCAATGTGGGTGTAATGTTGCTCCAGAATTGTCCTCATGTTGTGATAACTCGACCTCCAACTTGCTCCTTATTGTTTGGTAGCTGAAACCTGCCAACTGGACTCTTTCTTTCTGATCTTAATAACCAGCCTCTCTAGTTCTCGATTCTTTCCTGTACTTTTTGGATTTCATAACCAGGGACTATGGGAAATGCTTTATTCCAAGCCTGAAGCCAGTACCTAGAAACCTGGTGACAACTCTATTTGCTAGCATGCACATTTATTTTATACTGATAATTATTATTGTTATTTTAATATAAAAATTTATTAACTGTATCAGGGAATTGGAGTAATGAGGATTGGCTAGTAAGAAGTAAAGAGAACCTCAAAAAATATAGGAAGAGCAGATACAAGGATCAGCCTACCAGGGCTGAAAGAGGGCACCCAAGGAAGGAGCAGATCTGGAAAAGCCTTCCCTCCCACCCTAACAGTAGGGCTAAGATCCAGATTTTAACGGAGAAGCCATGGGTAAGTCTCCCTGGATGGTGTGAAGTCCCCCAAGAGGGTGCCAGAGAAGCCATTCATGGGAAGGTGCCGGTCCAGTGGCCCTCCACTGAGAAGCTGTCCAAGGGGACTAGAGGAACGCTATTCAGGGGAGGGATCCTGTACTGCTGGCCAACTAATGCCACTGGAGCCAGCTGGGGAAGCCACCCACACTGCAGGAGTTGGGTGCTGCAGAAGCTGCACCCACCACAGGAGGCTGTTTACATGCGCACACCAGAACCAGGAGAAGAAACCCATCCTATTCCAGGATCCTCCAGCAGCCTCTACTGACCATGTCCAAATTTGCTGACATGTGAGCTGCAAAGGAGAAATGGTTACAGGGTCAAGCTTCATTAGTGCAGAGCAGAGAATAATGGGTGGATTTGGATCTTAGAGGCAATATATTGCTAACTGGTTCCCATGGATTTTACATGTAAGTCATTCTTTTATTCTTTTTCTTTAAAAGAATGCATAGAGTAGAAAATTCAATTGAAAGGGGAATAAAGTTTAAAGAAGACAGCAAAAGAGTTCCTTAAATCCCACCTATTATTGTAGTAACTACCATTTCATACATATCTTATAACAATTCTCCATTAACAATCATTCTATCCATGCCACTTAGAAATCTTTGCACTCAGCATGATGCTGTGGACAACTCTGACACTAATGAATATCGACAATAAAAATCCTAAATTTAAAAGCTGAATGGTATATTCAAGATTTGTTTAACCAGTCTCACATCCCGGTTATCTAGATTATTTCTATTTTGTCTTCATTCTGAACAGTGCTACGATGAACCTCTTTGCACCCCTGTAGTGTTTCACCTGTTCGATTATTCCTTGGAGTAATCTATGGAAGTGGACTTACTGATGACACTGGAATTTTGACCTGCATTTCTACTTTTTAGAGGGAATTCCATACGGCCAAGAGTCTTTCTGGCCTCACAAGAAGGCTCTAGACTGATGCCATCATCTTTTCCAAACGCCACAGTCTGAGAGGATGCTTCATCCTTCCACATTCACCAAGTGGAATCAAACTTGGAGTGGCCCTCAACTTATGGAGATGGTTCTAAAATCCCCACTTTGGAGACAAATCACTTTAGAGACCCACAACTCTGACAACAGCCATTTTCTCTAACACAGAATGAGAAGAGAGTTCTGGCTCCTAACTCATTGCACAGTATTTGTCATTTAAAGAGTGCCTAGTAAATCTAGATAATGGCAGACAAGTGTCAGACCGAGTGACCCTCCAGAAAAATGCAGAGAACTGTAGAAAATCATTGTCTCAAAAACTTGAAAGGGGCTGAAGGGTCATTTCATGTGACAAATGAGTAAACTGAGGCCCAGAGAGAGATGGGAACTGACTTACTAATTCAAGCAAGTGGTCAGCAGCAAAGGCAGGCTGAGACCCCAATTCCCCAGCTGTGTGTTGAAAGGTACATAATCTCCCCAAAAGTCATGAGCCAAGGCGAGTGCCTACCTGTCCTCCCAGCCAGTCCCGCGTGTTGTGGCCAAGGGTCCAGGTCACCGTGAGTTCTCAGCCAGAACCTCCCACGGGCTGCGCCAGTCCAAGAAACCTTCCTGCGCTGCTCTCCAGCCTCTGAAACTTCCTGTCCCTTTCTCAGTGTACCATTTCTGATTACACAGGATATGGATTTGTGCTGTACTCACAGACAGTTGTTATTACAAAATGTGCCTCTCCTTCCTCTTTCAAATTTTGAGCTCTGGAACAATGACATGATATAGAAGCAACAAATAAGAGACCAATGAGTTGCACAGTCCCAGGTTAGAATTCATTCCCACCAGTTCCTATGTGGAGGTCATTGTTCATCTCATTCCTCTTAGCCTGAGTTTGCTTATCTATTATGGGGATGGATGATAATAATTCCATGACGGGGCTTTTGAGAGAATTAGAAAGAAAAGATGTCAAGAGCCTACAAAGAGTAGGCACTCATTAAACAATAACTCTCGATAGTAATATGCTAATCTTGAACTTAAGAGAAATTATTTATTTTCCCATTTCCCAGGCTCTTGGCAAGCCGAAATCAGTCTGGGGGCAGGGGTGGGCGGAGAGTGACAAGGACTTGCTGCCTAATTTTTACTGCTTCTGGGTGCCTCTCCATTCTCTGTCTCTAGCTTCATGTCTTCTTAACTTCCTGCTCAGGGAAGCCCAGGCACGTTTTGGGAAGGAGGTTAGTGGATTGGAGTCAGAGGCAGAGCTGCCAGGGCTTCCAGTAAACATAATCAGGGCCATATGCCTTGTCGAGGTGACACCATTGCCATTTCCACTTTCCTCTTAAGTCTACTTGGAGAACAGCCATTGCTCAGAAAGAGAGAGGATAGGATGGCTGGATCAGCAGCTGGCTGTACCACATGCTTAAAATGGCCTCAATTTCCTGAGAGGTGGCACGGCTGCCCCGGAGAGAGGAACCAACCTAAACCAGAGAGATTTTAAAAACTTACAAATACTTGCAGAGAATTTTAGTCTGATCCTTTAGTTCTTCAAATGGGACTGATATTGCTGAAGGAATCTGCCTAAAGTGGAAGAAGTAGTGATAGAATCCAAGTTTCTTGGTACCCAGTTCTGGATTGCACTGAGGCATCAGTTGGCCATTACATCATCACCTTATTCCCGATGACCAGCATCATTGTCATTTAAGAAAATCTCCATGGTCTAGAGCTTCCTCTGGATCTAGAGTCTGCTTCCCCCATGGCCAAAGAAGGACCTTCATCATCTGTGCATCAGTCATACCTTTTCTGAGCCTGAGAATGAATTTATTTGGAATGTTAAGTTAAATATTCAGTTAGTTTTCTCATATATAGAATGATAGAAATGTCTTCAGAGTTGTTGTGAGGACTAAGTCAAATAATATAAAAGCATCCCAAATAGAGCCTGGGGCAAATTAACCATTGAGGAAATCTGTATTCGTTGTCCAGCATTGTCTCCCTTTTTCTGGTAAAGTATGTATTATTCATAGACAGATCTCAGGTGTCTAGACTTAATCCTTCTACATTTCCTCTAAATGCATCCTCCTGTACATCGATTTCAATATTCTTGGCCCTTTTGGGATGAGTCCTGGTACTCAAGACTGACCCATGACTCATGGTGCTAAGTCTGACTCAAGGGTACAGTTCAGGGATTTTTCTAGTTTCCTACTGTGCTCACCGCAAGCTGACCATGAAGCTAATAAAGCGGAAGTGTGTCTTGGATCTCAGAGGATTCTGCTGACCTTAATGGAGGTTACTGAGATTTTTTTTCTCTAGAAATAGGATGTGTCTGAGCTCAAGGAAGGAAACATTTCCCAGAATTAGGGTGCAGGGTCTGGCCATCCAGGGAGAGAATGCCCGTGGTGCATCTCCCTTTCCTCCTTTATTTAACTTACTCCTTTTGATGACTGACCTCACTCATGAGATTTTTCTCCCTGCTTCATAGAATCTCACTTCTTGACAGCAGAACAAAAGCTAAAGGAACTTTGTCCCCCAACTTCAGCATTTTACAGGTGGGGAAAATTTAGCACAGAGATTACTCCAAGAGTTCATAGTGATGGGTGATTCCTGAAGTTTCTATTGCTGTGATAATTTAGTACTTTCTTTTAGGCCTTTTCAGGTCTTTAAAGCACATGTAGTAATTCTTGCTATTAAATGTGCTCTGTTAAAATAACTTGGGAGGTTTCTGTGAGGTTAAGTAACTTATCCCGAGGCACACTTCTAGTAATTGGTGGAGTGTAGGTTTGAATACAGGCAGTCTGCCTTAGGGACTTTGGTCTTAAGTAATACGTCATTCTACTACTCCAGGCACTCACTTCTCTGATCCTTTTGACTTGAACAGTGGAACCCCAAACCTGGTGCGAGACCCTTCTTTCCATGGGAAGTCACATGAACAAGCATTGGTTGTTTGCTGCGTGCCCTCAGTGGCTGGGTGAAACAGAACTGTTGGAAAGACCATTCAGTGGTGATGGGAGAGGTGAGAGAATGAGATTGTCTCAGATGAGAAGGAGGCTGAGCATTTGAAACTTTGGAGTAACTAGAGGGCACACAAAGAAACAGTACAGTGCAGTGAAAACATGTGGTCGAATCTCTTTGCAAGCCATTTTCTGCAGCTTTTTAAGGTTTCTACCCAACCTGTTCTCTGTCTGTGCTGACTTCAGTGTGCACAGAGCAATTGTCACCTGGTATGTCACAGAAAATCTCCTTCCTGAAGAGCTATAGGGGCACAGTAGTCCTTCAAAAAAAATTCCGCATGGGAAAGTAATGGTCCTCACTCTTTAGTCAATCATTATTTTCTGAGTGCCTTTCATGGGCTGCCAGTGCTCATTCTGGGTGCTTTGGGATACAGAAATGGAAAAAACAGAAACAAAAATAAAAAACAGACAAAATCATCTCCCCCCATGGAGCTGACATTTGAGTGGAACGTTACAACTGTAAAGAAGAGAATTATAAAACCACGGTAATAGAACTAGTGAGAGGGAAGGGCAAAGGAGACAAACAGACCAATGGCACAGTACGGATGTTAAGAGTGGCATTTCATGTTGATCTCATGAGATGAATGAGCTTTAAGACAGGTTGATGGATTTATTTAAAAACATGTTCTCTGGCCCAGAGTGAGACTCCCAAACTGTTCTGCATGTCAGTCCTAAAGAAGCAAACAGTAGGCGATGCTTGTAAGACCTGTAGCTACTAAGCCATGTGTAGCTTGACCCAAATCTTAAACTTTGCACTATATAAATGTGTAAATATAAATAAATGCACTGAGTTATCCTCTAAAACTCACCTGGGAATGGCAACAGTGACACGGGAGAGAAGGAAGAGGAATAGAATAAAAAGGGCAAAGACAAAGAGAACTTCTCTGTATCCAGCAATGAGATACCAGCCCCATTACAGAGCAAAGTCTGTCCTCCTCCGCAAGGAAAAAAAAGGACAATGGAGGAAAGGCAGTGCCAAGGCAGCTCAAAAATTCAACAAGAATGAAATGAGTGATCATGCAGCAGTCTTTTCAATCAAAGATAATTGAAGAGCAGGTAACTATCCAGTTTGATTTTTAGTAAGAAAAAGAAAAAAAAAGAGAAGGTAGTACAGACTCTTTTGACCAAGAGATTGTTGCAAAAGCAGAAAAACAAGATATAAAACCATGACAGGCTCACGTGTTTTGACAGAACTTTTGTTGTTTCTTGGTTTTTAATTGAGATTAGAGAACAAATGAAGAGATACAGTGCCATTTTGTACAACGTTGAGGCATTACCAACAAAAAGCTCAGGGGATCTTTCTTTACGTTTTGGGGGTGTGTCACAGTGATTCTACAAGCTGACTCATCTCCAAAACTCCATGTATCTTGAGGGAGAAACAGGGCCCAGAGTTTTGGAAAGAAGATGTTATTTAAGTCATTGAGAAAGGTTAAGAAATAGCTCTCAAAAGAACTTGCCAAACAGATTGGTGTTATAATAGAACCACTTTCAAATGGCTGCGGAAAGCAGAGGAGGAATAACTGGAGGCGAAAACCAAGATGGCGACGGGAAAATTGTGGTGGGTGTTTGAAGATTGCCAATAGACTTAAAGATGAAACTGTGAAGCCTGAGGACATGGAGTGTGGCATTGATATCAACACTCTTTAAATGCAACCTGGCCTACAGGGGCCATGCAACTTTCTCTGCATCATTGATGGAAGGGCAAAGTGTATACACAAACGCTGAAGTGGCTTAAATTCATGCTATCCTTTATATCAAAATGGTTTACTCTTTGTGGTCTGAAAAATAAGAATGAAGAGATTCTAGGGAGTCTACACACATTATTGTGTAGGCTAGTTTGCTTGTTTACAGCACAATTTTGAAAAAATAAGCAATTGACACGTTTGGATTCCATTTTACAGATATAAGATAGTTTTTCCTAAAAAAAGGGAATACAGTTTGCATCCGATTAGGCAAAAATTCTGCCATCTGGAGTTTTACTGTCTCATGCTGAGAATAGACTGTAAATGTAAACACCATTTTCTTCTGAGTTACCAATTATATCCTCTCTGTATTATTAATAATCTTTTAAAAATAATATTCATTTTAACATAAATGCATAAATATATTTATAATAGTGTTAAGTATCGTTAGATGACAATATTCTTTGGAAATTTGCATTTTATTTCGAAAATGTAAAAGAAAGATTATCCAGCATAGTATCAGACAATAGTTTTTCTACACTGATTTTACCCTCTTAATATGAAGGCTATGAAAAACAAAAATATTTACTATAGGTACAAAACTGTAGTATGGTGACTTTCACTCTCTCTGTATCCATCAATTGTAATTCCTTTAAAAATATTCATGTTAACAAGAATTATTCATTGGTTCCCTCTATTTAATATTAGTCCAAGGTCTTAAAGTAGGACTCTTGTAATTGCATCTTAATTTAATATTAAGAAATTCAACATTCTAAACTTAGAGAAAAATGCCCACCTTGCCCCTATTTAGTCAGCTTGTGGAAATGGAGTAACTTTGTGTGTCCACCTAATTTGCAGTACTTGCCTGAAGTGTCAAAGAACCAATGTTTATTAAGACATTCATTATTCCAATCCAATTTCGTTTAACACAATTGTTTGCATTTAGGTAACCATAAATGCTTAGTGTGAGTGTTGATAATTGATCTGACTTAAAAGACATGTAAAGAATCTTAGGATGCTCCAATTAATTAGGTTCCCACTCTTCAGTAAATATAGACATTGAATTCCTCAAACTTACAAATAATGATAGGCCCCTGTGGTCCTTTACTCTGTAATAAAGGGGAGAGGACATAGCTGTCTTTTAAACTGGATTTCACAAAACAATTTGTTCCAGGAATTTACCATAACTAGAAGAGTTAGTGAATTTCGCACAGACTTGTTTACCAAGTACTGTTAACACTTTCTGTTTAAAAAGGGTCTTCATGCAGAAGGATTTCTTAAAACTGGCCGGATACTAAGGAGCAATTCCACATTCCTTATCTTCCCCAATTCACTATCCACTTCCCTTAAATAAAATGCCATTGTTCCCCTTTGTGCACTTTGTTTTTCTGTTTCTCCTCTGGGAGACCCTGAAACCCATTACTCTAAAATTTTATAAGCTCTTAGAAGTCTCTAGAAATCAAATGGAGCTCCATGAATTTTGAGACTTTACAATCATATTTATTTCCTTCTAGAGGAAGGCAAAATGCTTTTTCCTAACATTGTTTATTCCACCAGGGATAACTCATACTGCTAAGGAAAACAAACAACATTAGACTATGGGTTTTATTTAAAAAAATTTTTGGTGACTCTTCTCACTATCAACAGCATAGGAGAATTCTCTCACCTGTTTAACTTCACAGAGGAAGATAAATCATTCTTGTGAAATTAAGCAGATTCTCCTTTCGTGTCAAGGAGGTTCTGTCCATTTCGAACTGGAAGTTCTGAAATCACACACATATGACATAATCACACAACTGATTACTCTGTAGTTTTGGATGTGCAGCGAGAAAATGGAAAGCCAATAGCTAGATGATGCCCAAAGATTTTATGTGAGCTAAAGTGACCACCATAGACATGGGCAGGTGTACAGAAACCTGCAAAACCAAATTTAGGCAAAAGGCATAAAAAATACAGACCCAAATATATGTGCAAACAACCCTCCCAAAACAAAAGACAACACAAATAATCCCCGGCTGCCAACATTTTTATGTGATTATGCACACAGCTAGTAATTGCACAAGCTGGTAAGTGAATCCTGTTATCCTTACTCTGAATCTATTGCATTTCCCATACATGAAAGCTTTTTTCCTCCAAACAAACTGAGGCATGCCAAGCCCTAGTACAGGTGATTTCCTACCTATATCTGCACTATCCCAATAACTGCATTTAAAGATAATGAATAGCTTGCACCTGTGATACACTTACGCCCATAGTCACCCTAAGCTATTTTGATGAAGTTACAGGTTAAAGATTTATGAGAACCTAGCAGTCCAAACTGGTGTGATGCTATTGCCTGCAGGGACTAGCCCACTTTTGCATTACTATTCCATGTTCCATCATCAACTAATTACTCTTGCTTCCCAGAGACAGCAATTGTTCTGTAGAGTATTAACAATAGATGATAAGGAACAGATGAAGTGGACCCCTGTATGCATAATAACATATCAGAAACAACAGTGGTTTTGGAGTTAGGAGAACTGCATCAGAATCACAACTCTGATCATCTCTGTGGCTGCCTGTGGCCAAGATCCTTCATCCGTTATTCTAAGAATGCGCCAAACCAGAGACTTCCTGAGGTCATTCCAGCTACAGTGTTAAACTGTTAAACAATAGTACATCCCAAAGGGTGAGACAAGGTATATGAGGTAATCATTAGTAAAGAAACATTTTGAACCTGACATTTCCTATTAGGATGTCTTGAGGTTTATTTGCTCATTCATTCATAAGAATTATCTTTATTCTTTCTAGGAACACCTATATTAGTTTAGCAATTAAAGATTGCATTTTACTTTATACCATAGCCCCTAAATACCAAAACTTAGCCTATTAGGAAATTAGGCTTACACAAGAAGTCAAGGTAGTCTGTTTAGAGCTAATGGAAAAGATCCTTGATATCATCATTGTTTTGATTCTTTCTCTCTTTCATCTCAGCTATCCATAGTGTGAGATTTCATCCTCTTGAAACCGTATGGTAGAAGTTGAGTGTGCTCCGCCTCCAGCTTTCCATTCGCCTTCCCTGTAGGAAGAAGAAGAAAGATAAGAGGATGAGGGTTAGCACCAAGATTGGAGACTGAAACAGTCCCAGGAATCTCCAGCAGAATTCTGGAGATTGGCCAGAACAATGTCCAATTGCCCTTTATTATCCACAAGGAAGGCTGGAAAATACTGTCTTTTAGCTGGGTTCAGTGCCATTCCTGAACAAAATCATGGTTCTTTTGTAAGAAAGATAGGTAGAACACACATTGAAGGGGCAAATTATCTATTTATAATCAGCCTTGAATTTGCTGATTAATTTCTCTCGGGCTATGTTCACCTTGGTGAGCTGGATTCTTTGCAGAGTTTTGAACAACCTGGTTATGAGCTCATTTGAAGATTTGGCTGAAAATATTTGGAAAATTGTGAAAGGCCATGTTTAAGATTTCTTCCTAAGCATTCCCTTAAACCAGGTGGTAGCAGTGAATGGCTATGCATCCATTTTACCATCACTTTGTGGATGTTACTAAAAAGCATTTGGAAGAATTTTATTTTTCATTCTCTCTCTCTCTCCCTCTCCCTTTCTCCTTCTCCCTCTCTCTTTCTCTGTCACTCACATACATACCCCTATGTAATTGTTGTGGATTGAATTATGTACCCCCCAAAAATCTGCTCAAATCTTATGTCCCGGTCCTGTGAATTTGGAAATAGGATCTTTGGAGATGTTAAAAGTTAAGACAAAGCCAGACTGGATTAGGGTGGGTCAATGTGCTATAGCTGGTGTCCTTATAAGGAGAGGAAGTTTGGACACAGTAAGACACACACAGACACGCACACACACAGATTGGCAATCACGTGATGCAAGCAGAAATTGAGTTACACTACCACAAACCACAGAAAGCCATTGATTGCCGGCCACCCACCAGAAGCCAGAAGAGGGGCAAGGAATAGGGTTCTCCCCTTTAGAAGGAGTGCTGACACCCCAGTTTCAGACTTCTAGCTCCCAGAACTGTTGTTTAATCCAGCTAGTTTGTGGTACTTTGTTACAGCAGACCTGGCAAACTAAGACAATTATATATAATTTCAATGGCATTATGTAACCATGGCTTCTCATCAAGTCTCTCCTATAATTTTGGTTGGCAGTTAATTTTTGGTGTAAAAAGAAAATATTTCTAGGAGATCAATCAAAACCAAATGTTGCATCTCGTCACAGACTGATTCTAACCAGCTGAAGCTGATAAATGACTATAAACTTTGAACAACACTGATTTTTAAATAACTATGTTCAGACCTCCAGACTCATTACTCCCATCCTGTGTGCTAATTCTCAGTCTTCAATTTGCTTAACCAATGTGAAGCTTCCTCTTTTCAGTTAAAAAAAAAACCCTCACTTTTCCCCTTCAGTGAATATTTAATGAATTTCCTTACTGAGATATTTCCTTACTTGGCGCATATATAAACAACATAAACTCAGCTTTTAAAATTTATATTTTATTTGTAAGCTCTATGGATCTTTATTTTATTTGTTGACACAAGTATCAAATATCAGGGAATTGAATTAAAAAGCTCATGAATTTTCTGACTCAATACACATATGATTTGAGATTCTTAATGCTGTTAAATTTTTAAAACAAACTTAGTGATAGAAAATGTCATCTTCATCTTAAACTAAGTGGCATTCAGACCAAATCCCTTCATCACTAACCTTTATAACCAAATTAATTCTCATGATTGAGTATGCAGTTAGTATATTAATATAAATCTCATATTTATTATTTTTGTTTTTAAAATCCAACTTTAATTTACATTTATTTGTGGTTATTTTTTAACAAATGATATTGTACAAAATATACAATAATGATATTTTACTTTATAAGAAATACATTTATTTAAGTATAAAAATTGGGGTAAACCAAGTAAATAAACTATGTAAACTAAGTAAATTAAACTAAGTAAATAATATTACAATTGGTTTATAGTTAAGTTTCTTGAATTATAGAATTTGGGGATAGAGCACTTTTCTTAAGATAGAATGATTCAAAAATCTCAATTCTTTAAGTATCACATGGTATTAAGAAGTTTAATAGCCCAATCCTAAAACATGCATATGTTTAATATGGAAACACACACAAAAATGTAGCACTTTTTCTCCTATTCGGGTTCTTGAAGTCTTTTAAATTTGTACTTGAGTAAGTGAGACTCAAGGATACAAAGAAAAAAACCTTATACTTTGCCCTCAACTGTTCTTTCTAATCATCCTCGGCGAGGCTGGTTCTGCCCTGCTCCTAGGGTGAGTTACTGTCAGCTAATGAAGAGTTCTCCAGTCATTTCAGTAATTAAAATGGACAGTCTTATTCAAGAAGCAAAACCCAGCCTTCATTTAGAGTTTAAACTTCTGATCCTCAGTTTGGGTCTACTTCAGACAGGACACCTGCCATGGAAAGTGGCAGACAGTTCTCTCTTCTCTATTTTTCTCTCGCTTTTCTCCCTAGCTTTCTAAGGGGGATTTCTGAGCCTTACAGAATCAAGACCCAGGAATGAGGAGAGGTGAGGGGCAGAAAAAGTCTTCCTTGAGTGGTACTTTCCCAGGCCAATTACCGTGCTGCTCAGCCTGGTCAGCATTGAACGCATTTGTGGTTCCATCCCTGGGGTCCATTGGCTCCAGTTCTCGTCATTAGTCTACTGCACTTGCTCAGCTGGCTGAGCCCTGTTTGGATCCACTAGAAAATCTCTAGCCTGGTTCTTTGAAGGTCTCTACTCTTCCTCCAGGTGTTCTTTGGGTGCAAGCTCTAAGACCAGTCAGCTGGAGGCTCTTACATGGCTTACGTGGAGGAGTATAGGCCATCCCAGTACAGCTGCTTTCTTGCTCAGCTGTGGTAACAGCCTTTGAAAGGCCCCTATGACCTCTGCCTCCTGGTGCACATCATTGGGTGATACCCTCCCCTTGAGTGTAGGCAGGACCTGTGACTTGCTTTTAACCCACAGAATCCAGAAAAGGTAACAGGATGTATGTGATTATGTGTGACTATGTAATTGCATTACACAAAGTTATATCACTGGCTTACTAGATTCTCTTCCTTTTCCTTGCTGGCTTCAAAGATGCAAGAAGCCGTGCTGAAGTATCCCATGTGGCAAAGGATTGCCTTTAGGAGCTGAGTGTGGCCTCCAGTCAGCAGCCTGCAAGGGCCTATGGCTCACAGCCAGCAGAAAATGAGGTTGCTACTCCTGCAACTGGCAAAGGACTGAATTCTGCAAACAACTACATGAGCTAGGAAGTAAATCCTTCCCTGGTTGAGCCACAGTTGAGACCACAGTTTGCTCTCAGCCTTGTGAGACCCTGAAGCAAAGAATCTAACTAAGCTGTGCCCAGACTCCTTACCCATAGAAACTGTGAGATATTAAAAGTGCATTGTTTTAAGCCACAAAGTCAGTGGTGATTTGTTACGCAGCGGTAGATAACTAATACATTGGCTATCAGAGCAGAGAGCCCTGCCATAGCCATTTCGGGTTCCTCTGAGTGGTTTCGATACAAGTCTAACATTTTCCCCAACTACAGAGGATCTACACCACGCTCTCCACTGGAACCCCTCTCTCTGAGCTGGAAATGAGGGGGAAGCACCTCCTTTCTTCTCCTGTATAGGGGGAAAACACAGAACTTGAACAAGTGGTTTCCAATGAAATGTTCAAATGACATTCTGTTTCTAATGAAATTCTCTTACTTCCAGTTCATTCTTTTAAACTTCTTTTATAGGCTGGAAACCATTTTTGGCTATTGCCTTTGTACTTTCTGCTTCAGTATATGGCAATTCACTTGGTAAACTGGGAGCGATTGTCATCTCCATAGCAAACCAAGATGGGGGTTGTGGGAGCTGTATCCCCAAGTCATGCCGGTGGTTGTCTTTTGAAAATTTGAAGACAATAATGAAACGTCCATCTGCCTTCTACATCCATGTGTAGGCGATTTTAAACAATGATGGTAACAAAATACTTCCAGAAAAAAAATCTTTCATTAACCTAATTTCTGATCTAAATAATTGCCTGTGCCAGGACCAGACCCCTTCCACTGGCCCTCCCAAGATTTGCCACCGTGCCTTCTACTTTGTCTTTGGGACTCAGACGTAACTGAGCAGAAAGGATTCCTGCTAATGTCCTGTTGTATCAGACAGCTCAACCTCTAGCCCTCACAGTGCTTTGTCTGAATTAGGAAAAGCTGCCTTTCCTCAAGACACTTCACTGCCATCTACTGGGCAATTGTTGTAAAAAGTGTACAAATCCATGATTACAAAAATGAATGGAGCCTTCTGGAATTGTGCAATGTTCCACCTGCACAACCATATGTAGTGGCATACTGTGTGTGTGTGTGTGTGTGCACGTGTAATGAGTTAAGATGCAATTTTCCAGCATATATTGATTGCCTTTCTTTTTCTTGGTCTAGCAAGAGCTGCAGTGCCAGAAAGTAACTTTGTTGATCTTGAGGAGCTAGGTGGGCCTCCTCAAGAGTGTGAGGTGGGGTGGAGGCAGGAGCTGGGCTCCCTGGAAAAAGTAAAGGTGTCAGGATATGGAGGGATGGACCAGCTGTATTGTGTAGGAAAGGAAGTGGGCAAAGATACAGAAAGAGAACACTCACAAGTATTGATGAAATTACCTGGTGTCAGGCATTGTTCTAAGTGTCTGATAAATATTTTCTCAACCTATTACTGTGGAGTACTGTTATAATATGTTTAAAAATACCTGTTTTATTTTTTCTATTTTTTACATTTTTTTGTTGTGAAATAGAACATATACACAGAAAAGTGATAAAATTTCAAGTATGATTTAGCAAGTAGTTAGAGAACAAATTTCAAAGCATGTTATAGATTACAATTTTACTATTCCAGTTATTTCCTTCTTATGAAGATAAATATACAGAAATGTGATAACTTTCAAAGTATAATTTAACAAGTAGCTGTAGAGCAAATTTCAAAGCATGTTATATGTTACAGTTCCGCTCTGTCAGTTATTTCCTTCTAGTTATTCTAGTACCCTACAGGCTAAAAAAAAAAATTAATTATATAAAGATTCAGTATTCGTAATCCTTTGTTAAATCCGTTATAGTCAATTGCTACCCCCCTCTCTCTCTCATTTGAGCACTGTCTCAATCTTCAGGGATATCTGGGCAGTGACCAACCTAACTTGTTCATATTAAAAAGGGGTGTCGACATTATGGGGAATGGGGCTGCATCTGGTTGACATTCTTGGAGAGGCTGTTGCCTCAGGATTTTTGGACTTAGCTGGCATAGGAACACTCTGGGGGATTTAAGGTTCTGAAAACTTAGTGAGTGAAACTTTTATAGAGTCTCAGATAGGGAACTAGGTATTCTTTAGTATTTTCAGGACTACTGTTGGTTAGGGCTTGGCATACTATGGGCATTTGGAATATCTAGCTGGAGCGTGCATAAGAGTAACCTCCAGGATAGCCTCTCAACTCTCTTGGTAATCTCTTAGCCATTGAAACCTTATTTTTTTAACTTTCTTTTCTCCCTTTTGGTTAGGAAGGTATTCTCAACCCCTTAATGCCAGGGTCAGGCTCATTTCTGGGAGTTGTGTCTTGCATTGCCAGGGAGATTCACTTCCCTGGGAATCATGTCCCATGTAGGACGGGGGTGTTCTAGTTTGCTTATGCTGCTGGGATGCAAAACACCAGAAACGGATCGGCTTTTATAAAGGGGGTTTATTTGGTTACAAAGTTACAGTCTTAAGGCCATAAAGTGTCCAAGGTAATGCATCAACAATCAGGTACCTTCACTGGAGGATGGCCAATGGTGTCTGGAAAACCTCTGTTAGCTGGGAAGGCATGTGGCTGGCATCTGCCCCAAGTTCTGGTTTCAAAATGGCTTTCTCCCAGGACGTTCCTCTCTAGGCCACAGCTTCTCTTCAAAATGTCACTCTCAGTTGCTCTTGGGGTGTTTGTCCTGTCTTAGCTTCTCCAGAGCAAGAGTCTGCTTTCAATGGCCATCTTCAAACTATCTCTCATCTGCAGCTACTCTTTCAGCTTCTGTGCATTCTTCGAAGCGTCCTTGGCTGTAGCAAGCTTGTTCCTTCTGTCTGAGCTTATATAGTGCTCCAGTGAACTAATTCAGACCCACCCTGAATTGGTGGGGCCACACCTCCATGGAAATTATCCAATCAGGGTCATCACCCACAGTTGTGTGGGTCACATCTCCATGGAAACACTCAAAGAATTACAATCTGATCAACACTGATAAGCCTGCCCACACAAGATCACATCAAAGATAACGGCATTTTGGGGGGACAATAATACATTCAAAGCAGCACAGAGGGTAATGAATTTATTTGCTGGGTTGGGCTTAGAGAGAGGCCACATCTGAGAAATCAAAGAGGTTCTCTGGAGGTGACTCCTAGGCGTAATTATAGATAGGATTGGCCTCCTTTTTACAGCCAAAGTTTCGCTGGAGCAAGCCTCGAGATTGAGGGCTTGACTTATTAAGTAGGGGGTTCCTAATTTTAAATAACATACATTCTGTCCAAGATAAACAATCAGTGTCTCACTTTAGTTGTACAATCACCATCAATCTCAATATTAAGCAATTATCATAACCCCAAACACTTCAAAACTCAAATCAGCCCCTAATTACTTATACCTAGTATTAGCATGGTACTGCTATGGTATTCCTATTAAATATAGTCTGTAATATTCAATAATTAGTTTTCTCCCATATACCATTATGTTGTTAACTCTGTACCAGTGTCATAACTTAGAAGTAGATCATACAAGCACTTGTGGGATACATATCTTTACACAAGCCCTTTCAATCATGTTTGCCTTCAATGTGCCACTAATACTTATAAGCCCATTAACGAACTATCATCACTTCTGTCCATTTCTATACCTTTAAATTCACTCTCATTAACATGTCTGTACATATTAGGTAATCATTCCCCCTTCACTAGCTTCTGTCTGTCTCTAGGTCCCCTGTATTCCACAATATAAGACACTGATTTTACATTGCTCAGGGAGTTTATATTAGCGACAACATACAATATCTTTCCTTTTGTGTCTGACTTATTTCACTTAGCAAAATGTCTTCAAGTTTCATCCATGTTGTCATATGTTTCCAGACCTTGTTCCTTCTTACTGCTGCACAGAATTCCATTGTACGTATATAGCAAATTTTGTTTTGCATTCATCTATTGAGGGACACTTGGGTTGTTTTCACCTCTTGGCAATTGTGAATATTGCCGCTATGAACATCGGTGTGCAAATGTCTGGTCGTGTCACTGATTTCCGATCTTCTGGGTATATACTGAGAAGTGGAATTGCCAGATTGTAGGGTAACTCGATATCTAGCTTTCTGAGGAACTGCCACACTGTCTTCCACAGCAGCTGTACCATTATACCTCCCCACAAGCAATGAATAAGGGTTCTAATATTGCCACACCCTCTCCAGCATTTATAGCTTTTCATTTGTTTAATGACAGCTGTTCTTATAGGTGTGAGATGATATCTCATTGTGGCTTTGATTTGCATTTTCCTAATTACTTGTGAAGATGAACATTTTTTCATGTGTTTTTCAGACATTTGTATTTCCTCTTCAGAAAAACATCTTTTCATATCTTTTGCCCATTTTATAGTTGGGATGTTTGTACTATTGTTGAGTTGTAGAATTTCTTTAAATATGCTGGCTATGAATGCCTCTTTGTTGCTCAGATGTGGCCCTCTCTCTCTAGCTAAGCCAGCTTGGCAGGTGAAATCACTGCCTTCCCCCCTATGTGGGATCTGACACCCTGGGGAGTGAATCTCCCTGGCAACGTGGAATATGACTCCCAAGAAGGAATCTAGACCCAGCATCATGGGATGGAGAACATCTTCTTGACCAAAAGGGGGATGTGAAAGGAAATGAAATAAGTAAGCTTCAGTGGCAGAGAGATTTTAAAAGGAACCGAAAGGTCATTCTGGTGGGCACTCTTATGCACAATATAGACAACCCTTTTTAGGTTCTAATGAATTGGGGTAGCTGGTGGTAGATACCTGAAACTATCAAACTACAACCCAGAACCCATGAAATTTGGAGATGATTATATAAAAATGTAGCTTATGAGGGGTGACATTGTGGTTGGGAAAGCCATATGGATCACACTCTTGTTTGTCTAGCTTATGGATGGATGAGTAGAAAAATGGGGGAAGAAAAAAAAAGGCACCCAGTGTTCTTTTTTACTTTAATTTTTCTTTTTCACTTTAATTTCTATTCTTATTATTTTTGTATGTGTGGTAATGAAAATGTCAAAAATTAATTTTGATGATGTGTGAACAACTATATAATGGTACTGTAAACAATTGAATGTATGCTTTGTTTTGTATGACTGCATGGTATGTGAATATATTGCAATAAAAATGAATTAAAAATATGCTGGCTGTCAGTCTCTTATCAGATATATGATTTCCAAATATTTTCTCCCATTGAGTTGGCTGCCTCTTCACCTTTTTGACAGAGTTCTTTGAGGTACAGAAGCATTTGATTTTGAGGCATTCTCATTTATCTATTTTTTCTTTCATTAGTTGTGCTTTGGGTATAAAGTCTAAGAAGCTACCTCCTAATACTATGTCTTGAAGATGTTTCCCTATACTATCTTCTAGGAGTTTTATGGTACTGGCTCTTATTGAGGTCTTTGATTCACTTTGAGTTAATTTTTGTGTAGGGTGTGAGGTAGGGGTCTTCTTTCATTCTTTTAGTTATGGATATCCAGTTCTCCCAGCCCCATATGTTGAAGAGACTGTTCTGTTCCAGTTCAGTGGATTTGGGGGCCTTATCAAAAAGCAGTTGACCATAGATCTGGGGTCTATTTCTGAACTCTCAGTTTGATTCTATTGATCAATATGTCTATCCTCGAGCCAGTACCATGCTGTTTTGACTACTGTGGCTTTTTAGTAGGCTTTAAAGTCAGGAATATAAGTCCTACCACTTCATTCTTCTTTTCTGAAATGTTTTTGGCACTTTGAGTTCCCTTTCCCTTTCAAATAAATTTGATAACTATGTTTTCCAAGGCTACAAAGTAGGTTGTTGCAATTTTGATTGGAATTGCATTGACTGTATAGGTCAGTTTGGGTAGAATTGACATCTTAACCATGTTTGGCCTTCCTATCCATGAACATGGAATATCTTCCCACCTATTTAGGTCCTTTTTGATTTCTTTTAGTAAAGTTTTATAATTTTCTGTGTAGAGGTCTTTTATGTCCTTGGTTAAGTTTATTTATAGGTACTTGAATTTTTAGTTGCTAATATGAATGGAATGTTTTTCTGGAGTGTCCCTTCAGTTAGGTCATTTCTAGTGTACAGAAACATTACTGACTTAATATGCATTAATCTTATATCCTGCCACTTTGTTGAATTTGTTTATTAGCTCAATAGCTTTGTTGTTGATTTCTCAGGATTTTTCAAATATAATATCATATCATCTTCAAATAATGACAGTTTCAATTCTTCCTTTCCAATTTGGATACCTTTTGTTTCTTTATCTTGCCAGATTTCTCTGGCTAGACATTCTAGCACAATGTTGAATAATATTGGTGACAGCAGGCATTCTTGTCTCATTTCCAAACTTAGGGGGGAGGCTTTAGGTCTCTCACTATTGAGTACTATGCTGGCTGTGGGTTTTTCATATATGTACTTTATCATATTGAGGAAGTTTCCTTCAATTCCTACCTTTTGAAGTGATTTTATCAAGAAAGGATGCTGAATTTTGTCAATAGATGCATGTCAAGAGCATCTATTGAGATGATCATTTGGTTTTTTCCCTTTGGATTTCTTAATGTGTTTATCACATTGATTGATTTTCTTATGTTGAACCACACTTGCATGCCAGGAATGAACCCCACTTGGTTGTGGTGTATGATTTTTTTTTAAATGTGTCTTTGGATTTGATTTGCAAATATTTTGTTGAAAATTTTTGCATCTATATTCATTAGAGAGTTTGGCCTGTAGTTTTCCTTTCTTGTAGTATCTTTATCTGGTTTTGGTATTAGAGTGATGTTAACTTCATAATATGAGTTAGGTAGTGTTCCTTGTTTTTCAATTTTTTGAAAGAGTTTGAGCAGGAATGGTGTCAGTTCTTTTGGAAAGTTTGGTAAAATTCCCTCATGAAACCATCTGGCCCTGGTTTTTCTTTGTAGGAAGCTTTTTGATGACTGATTGGATCTCCTTACTTGTTATTGGTTTGTTGAGGTCTTCTATTTCTTCTCAGGTCAGTCTAGGCTGTTCATTGGTTTCCTGGAAATTATTATTTTCTCTAAATTATGTACTTTGTTGGTATACAGTTGTTCATCGTATCCTCTTATGATTTTAAAAATTTCTTTGGGATCTACAGTAATGTCCCCCCTCTCATATCTGATTTTGTTTTTTTGGGTCTTCTCTCTTTTTAATTTTGTCAGTCTAGCTAAGGGTTTGTCAATGTTGTTGATCTTCTCAAAGAACCAACTTTTGGTTTTATTTATTCTATTTTTTTTTTTTTTTTAGTTCTCTATATCATTTATTTCTGCTTTAATCCTTGTTATTTCTTTTCTTCTACTTACTTTAGGGTTAGTTTACTGATCATTCCCTAGCTTCTTCAGTTGTTCAGTTAGGTCTTTGGTTTCAGCTCTTTTTTCCCTTTTAATGTATGCATTTGGAGCTGTAAATTTCCCTGTCAGCACTGCCTTCACTGCGTCCCATAGGTTTTGATACATTGTGTTCTTATTTTCATTTGTCTCTAGATATTCACTGATTTCTCTTACAATTTCTTCTTTGACCCACTGATTGTTTAGGAGTGTGTTGTTTAACCGTCACATATTTGTGAATGTTCTGATTCTTTGGTGGTTATGAACTTCTACTTTTTCACTGTTTGTTCATTTGTGCATTTGCATTCAGTTGTCTTGTCCTCTAGTTCAGATATTCTTCCTTCTGCCTCTTCAAATCTGCTGTTGTGTGTCTCTAGCATGTTTTTAAATTTGATCAACAGTATCTTTTATTTCCATGAGATCTGTTATTTTTTATTTACTCTTTCACATTCTTCTTAGCCAACTCATCGAAATTGTTTTGGAGATTTGCATGTATTTCTTTAGTTAATTGCTCCAAGTTCTGTGTCTCCTCTGTCTTTTTAAATTGGTTGTTTGGCTTGTCCATATCTTTTTGTTTCTTCATGTGCTCTATAATTTTCTGTTGTCTTTGGGACATTTGCTTATCTTGATAAGGTTATTTTGGGAAATGCAGGATTATTTGAACATTAATGTGTATATATATTTTGGCAGAGCCACAGCTTGCTGGAGTGCATTTTCCCAGTGTTTTCAGCAGATGGTGCTCTTGAGCCATCTCTCACCCTCAAGCCAGCTCTCCTGCAACTTTGCCTGTGTGCTGAGTGAGTTGAAACTGGGTGGAAACCCAATTAGTGCATCTGTTCTCCATGTGCACTGGGGACTCCAGACCTGGGGGTGCAGTGTGGACCCTGTGCAGTTCAGCAGGGAGTCCACTCAAGGGTACTGTGGGTCTGGAGTTTCCTATGCCTCTGAATGGATCACTCTTGGGCTGTGGGGCTGCATGTCCCCCGTTCCAGTTCAAACGTGCCCCACTCCCTGCCTGCCATGCACCTGTGAGCCTCTGGGATGTGGGAGGGGCTCTCTGAGTGGTGCCCTATGAGCCCCTCCTCTTGCCTGTGTACTCCATGGACTTCTGTGTGTGGAGAGTAAATGTTGTCAACCCTGTTCTGCTGCCTCCCAGGTTCCCTCACAGTAGCTCCCAGCCATGTGGCTGTGGAGGATTCTTTCTACAGCTAATTGCTGAGGTGGATGCATGGGAGTGGAGAGCTGCTCATTCCCCTGCTCAGTGGCCATCTTGCCACTGCCTGCCCTTGGCAGCAGTCCCAGCTGAATAAACTCATCCCATCCTTTGAGACAGTTTTTCTGCTTTTTTTCATCCAAGCCCCGACCATGTACTGTAGAAGCCCCTCTCTGGCTGCTGGCACCCTCAAACCACTGCCTTGGGCATCTTCCAACCCTTCTCTAGTTTCTTTCATGAAGGAGAAGTTTGCTCTGTCTCACCTATTCCACAATCCTTCCAGAAGTCACTATCCCTATTTTAAAGATGAAGAAAGAGAAACATTGAGAAATTAAGGAACTTGTCCAAGGTCAATGGGCAAAATAAGAAACTAAGATAGAAGCTTTCTTTCCCATCAGTTCTGGAGGGAGAAGTGCCCCACACTTATGACAAAGAGAGAAGAGATTTGACAGAAGGCCAAGTTAAAAACAAAATAAAAATAAAGAAAAATATATATATATACCACTCAGAGATTTTAATAAGACACAGATGTGTGAAAAGGGAAGGTTAAATAATAATGAAATACCTCCAAGGTTCACAGGAGATTTTTCTTTTTCTTTTCCTTGTGTATTGCTTCTAAAAGGATTAGGTCTCTGCATTGTACAAAGATGGGATGATAAATGTTTCAGAATAACTGTAATGTTTACATTGAAATTGTGAAAATTTTTGTAACTGAAAGTACAGAAAATAATAAAACAGATATCTGCAGATTTTCCCTAGAGATTCAAGAAATGTTATCATATTCTGTGCTTATTTAGAACCACCCTTTCCCCTCTCAAAAAATAAAAATGTTGCAGATAGCCCTAAAGTATCCTGCCAGCCCCCATTGCCTCTGTCTTTCCTTCCCTAGAGATATCCAGAGTTAGGAAGGAACTTCCTTTGTCCCTGGCCTCACATTTCCTAGTGGCAGAACTTCCCATAGAGAAACCTGGCTGTTCTTTTCCGCTCCTGCCCCAACTCTTCAGGGAAGGAGTGACATACAATTGGAGAGTTCCGAAGAAGGAATTGGGCTTGTGGGACTCGGCCCCTCGGGGTTTCTTCTTTCTGTTGGAGCCAGCCTGCCTGCTGGAAAGTCCCAGGGTCTACTCTGTTCCCGCCTGGGGTTAGGTGATGCTTGCTCTTGAGGGAGAGGCCTGAGGTGGCCCAGCTGTACCGGTGACTGGTTGTGTACATCAGTGTAACTCCATTTTGTCCTCAGAACTGAAGGAATACTTTCCTTTCAGTTTACTTGGAATAAAGTGATATTTTGATCTTCATCCGAGCATTTGCTGGGTCTAATTTTTTTAAGTGGTTCTAAACACAGGACAAAAAAGAAAGGAGTATTATCAGCAGCTCCCTACTTCCCCAAATCTGTGTCCATAGACTAGGAACTTTGAAAAATAAAGAAAGAACTGGCATTTGGGGAGTGATGCATCTGCTGTGGCCTTGTTTGGGTGGCTTCAGGTCAACAGTTGAGTCCAGTCTTGGTTAGGAGTTGATAAAATGGGCGTATATCTTTTACTTGGGCCATGTAACACTGGGAGATGAGATGAACAGGCCTCATTTGAACAACGGATGCTTCTGGAACACTAAGAGTCTTGAAAAGAAACTTTTCAATGTGTAGGGGGTATGCAAGGAAGACAAAAATGTCCAGGCAAGAAAGAAAAGAAAAATGAAAATAGAATACATTCTAATCAATTAACAGTGTCAACCTTACATTAATTGATAAGGACATGGACTCATTTAAGAAGTAGATGAATTGTTAGCAGCTCAGTTGAGGTTTCCAGAAAGTAAGAAAATGAGAGAGGGAAATGAAACACTAGGGTCATATGTGATTACTGAAAAAAAAAAAAAAACCTCAAAAAGTTGCAGAAAAAAATTAAAAAGTCTGCACTGAGTTACCATAGTACTTTAGTGTGAAGGACCACACTAAAAGCCTGATGAATTCAAAAGCTGAGGAAAGGCCAGTTTCAGAAATGGGGCACATTGGCAGAGGAACTGGCCATCTTTACCCTCCTGGGCTCTGGATAGAAGCTTTACTTTGGCATTTTTCTCAGAGGGATTCTTCAGCTGAATTTACAGTGAGAAGAGGGGAAAAGTGTGTCTGGGAAGCTGTCCTACAGACCCAAGTGATTCTATTCACAAGAGAATGTGGCTGCAGCTATTGCAGCAAAGGACTGTGTTATTGGAGAGATCACATATTGGAAATAGCATGAGGGTGCTGGGAAACCAGAGACCAGAGAGGGAATAGGCTTTAAGAGGTCTGGAATAAGCTGACTAGGTCAGAAGTACCTCAAGAATGACCAGGAAATGGGGCGGCCACCAAATTTCTAAACTTTGCAAAAAGTCCGTCACTGTCTGATGTGCTGTTCCTGGAGCCAGAAGCAGTGTGTTTACACAGGCTTCCCCATGTCCACCAAAGACAATAGAAAATTTCACATCCATAGTCAGTCTTAATTGATTTAATTTTAAATTCATAAATAATTGATTCTGGAGAACTGACATTGATTGACAGACATCCTTGAGGAAGAAATTCAAGGGTTTCTTTTCTCATTCTATCCTCCTGAGTTACTGCGTTGGGTTTTGGAAGAAATCTCATATGACTGGATGAAATATGGGATTCTGGAAACACATTTTCCCAAAGGGTAACTATTCAAGGGGGTTGTTTTTGGCTTGTTTTCTAAATTTTGTAGATGTGGAGCTGGCACTGAAAAAAGTTGGAATCCTAATAAGAAATTCCCAATCTCACCCAGCATCTGAGAGACTCCTCTTTGGGTTAGACTGCACAGAATAAGAAACTGAGGCAGGATGGCTTTTGGAATTTTTTTTTTTGACATCCAGGGTTCAAGGGTTTAATCTTTTAATTTTAATTTCTTCCTGGGAATTTGATAATGAGTGAGGGTTTATATCAAAATTTGAAGCCTAATTATAGTGTTGATAATGTATAATTGGAGCATTTTTCTGCCATCATTTGAATTCATTAGGATAACATCTTGTGAAATATATTGAACAACTTGGCTTAACATAATATAGAAGGAGGAAACAAAGAGAAACTGAATTTTTTACAGTAAACGTTTATTTTAAAGTTTAAGATTGATCAAAAAGTTGTGAAGACAGTACAGTATCAAGTTCCTATAATACCCCACACCTAGTTTCTCCTATTATTGACATCTTACGTTAGTACGGTACACAATTAATAAACCCATATTGGCACATAATTACTTATTAAAATTTATATTATATTCAGATTATCAATATCTTTTTGCTGTTCCTGAGTCCCATCCAGGATACTAAGTTACATTTAGTTTTCATATTTCCTTAGACTCCTTGGACTGAGTTTCTCAGATTTTCCTTTTTTTTTTTTTTTCTTTTTAATGACCTTGGCTGTTTTGAGGAATACTAGTCACATATTTTTGTAGAATGTTGCTCAATTGGGATTTGTCTGATATTTTTCTTATTATTAGACTGGGATTTTGGGAGGAAGACCACTGAGGTCAAGAGTCACACTCATTACATCCTAGCAACAGTAATACTGTCAGCATGACTTAACACTGTCGATGTTAACCTTGAACACCTGACTGAGGTAGTGTATATCAGGTTTCTCCACTGTAAAGTTACTCTTCACCTCCCCTTTTCTATACTGCATTCATTGGAAGGAAGTCACTCTGTGCAGCCCAGGCTTAAAGGGTGAGGATTATTCTCTACCTCCTTGAGGGTGAAACATCAGCATAAATTATTTGGAATTCTTCTAACTGAGAGATTAGTCTATTCTTTCTAATTTATTTATAGTGGTATGGACTCATGGATATTTTACTATATTTTTGGGTCATAATCCAATAATACTTTACTTACTTTGTTAATCAAATAACTCCAGCTTTGGCCACTGGGAGATCTTTCAAGCAGCCCATGTGTCCTTTTGACATACTCCCATTGTTGTGTTTTTTTTTTGACTGCTTTCTTATTTTTTGACACCACACACACACACACACACACACAAACTTGATGCTCCAAGTCCATCTTGTATATTCCCTGTCCCAGACCTAGAGATAGCTAATTCTCCAAGGATCCCTGGTTACTTTCATTGGACAATGATATTAGAAACCAAGATATGGGTGCTGGGTGTGTTAGTTGCTACTGGGATTCCTTGTTTTTGGGCCATCTCAGCTGACAGAGCAAGGAACTGTATGTGTGTCTTCTAACTCATGTGTATTAGTTTCCTAGAACTGTCATGACAAATTACCACAAACTGATGAATTAAAACAACAGAAATTAATTCTCTCATGGCTCTGGAGGCCAGTTTTGCATTTTTACATTCTGGTTTATGCTCCGTTTTACATTAATTTTTGTGAAAGGTGTAATGTCTGTGTCTAAGTTGTGTTATTTCTTTCTTTATTTGCATATGGATACCTGTGCCGGTTTGGATAGATTGTGTCCCCCAAAGAGCCATATTTTTAATGCAATCTTGTGGTAGCAGATTTACTAGTCTGTTGATTAGGGAGTGACCTCTTGATTGAATGTTTCCATGGCGATTTGACCCCACCCATTCAGGGTAGGTCTTGATTAGTTCACTGGACTACTTAAAAGAGCTCCAGGCCCAGATGCTTGGAGATGCGGACAGAAGCCCAGAGCATTTTGGAGAAAGCCATGTTGAAACACAACCAGGGAGCAAAGGAACAGCAGACACCAGCCATGTGCCTTCCCAGCTGACAGAGGTGTTCTAGACACCATCGGCCATTCTTCAGTGAAGGTATCCTTTTGTTGATGCCTTAGTTTGGAAACTTTTATGGCCTGAGGACTGAAAATTTGTAGCCAAATAAACCCCCCTTAAGATACCAATCTATTTCTGGTATTTTGCATAACAGCAGCATTAGCAAACCAGAACAACACCCAATTGTTCCAGCACCATTTGTTGAAAAGTCTGTCTTTTCGGCATTGTCTATCCTTTCTCCATTGATCTGCTTTCCTGCCTTTGTCAAAGATGGGCTGACTACATTTGAATGGGTCTCTCTACTTCTGGGCTCTCTATCTTGTTCCATTGATCTATGTGTCTTTTCTTTCAGTAATACCATACCCTCTTGATTACTGTAGCTTTATAGCATGCCTTGAAATCATGTAGCTTGTCTTCTAATTTTGTTCTTCTTCTTCTTCAATACTGTGTTAGTTGTTCTAGGTCCTTTGACTCCCCATATACATTTTGGAATTAATTTGTATCTTTATCTCTATATCTGTCTATACTGAATCTCCCTCCCCCCCCCACCCCGTAATAGTTTTCTGGGACTTTGATTGCAATTTTGTTGAATTTGTAGACCCACTTGGGAAGAATAATATCTTACAAATATTCACTCTTCCAATGTGTGAACATGTAATGGACTCTCTCTCCATTTTTTAGATCTTTTTTCACAAGTGTTTTGCTTAGTTACTGCATAAAGATCCTGTGCACATTTTGTTAATTAATACTTAAATCCTTCATTTTTTTTTTAAATCTTCATTTTATTGAGATATATTCACATACCACACAGTCATACAAAACAAATCGTACTTTCGATTGTTTACAGTACCATTACATAGTGGTACATTCATCACCCAAATCAATCCCTGACACCTTCATTAGCACACACACAAAAATAACAAGAATAATACTTAGAGTGAAAAAGAGCAATTTAAGTAAAAAAGAACACTGGGTACCTTTGTCTGTTTGTTTCCTTCCCCTGTTTTTCTACTCATCTATCCATAAACTAGACAAAGGGGAGTGTGGTCCTTACGGCTTTCCCAATCCCATTGTCACCCCTCATAAGCTACATTTTTATACAACTGTCTTCGAGATTCATGGGTTCTGGGTTGTAGTTTGATAGTTTCAGGTATCCACCACCAGCTACCCCAATTCTTTAGAACCCAAAAAGGGTTGTCTAAAGTGTGCATAAGAGTGCCCACCAGAGTGACCTCTCGGCTCCTTTTGGAATCTCTCTGCCACTGAAGCTTATTTCATTTCCTTTCACATCCCCCTTTTGGTCAAGAAGATGTTCTCCGTCCCACGATGCCGGGTCTACATTCCTCCCCGGGAGTCATATTCCACGTTGCCAGGGGAGATTCACTCCCCTGGGTGTCTGATCCCACGTAGTGGGGAGGGCAGTGATTTCACCTTTCAGGTTGGCTTAGCCAGAGAGAGAGGGCCACATCTGAGCAACAAAGAGGCATTCGGGAGGAGGCTCTTAGGCACAACAATAGGGAGGCCTAGCCTCTCCTTTGCAGCCACCGTCTTCCCAAGGGTAAAACCTGTGGTAGAGGGCTCAACCCATCAAACCACCAGTCCCCTATGTCTGTGGTCATGTTAGCAACCATGGAGGTGGGGTAGGCGAATACCCCTGCATTCTCCACAGGCTCCTCAAGGGGGCACTGCATCTTTTTTTTTTTCCTTGTTTTTTTTTTTTTTTTAACTTTCCCTTCTTTTTTAAATCAACTGTATGAAAAAAAAGTTAAAAAGAAAACAAACATACAATAAAAGAACATTTCAAAGAGACCATAACAAGGGAGTAAGAAAAAGACAACTAACCTAAGATAACTGCTTAACTTCCAACATGTTCCTACTTTACCCCAAGAAAGTTACCTAATATAGCAACATTTCTGTGAACTTGCTCCTACTATATCCATCAGAAATTAACAGACTATAGTCATTCCTGGGCATCCCCAGAACGTTAAATAGCTTATCTGTTCTTCTTGGATTATTGTTCCCCCTTCCTTAATTGCTCTCTATTGCTAGTTCCCCTACATTCTACATTATAAACCATTTGTTTTACATTTTTCAAAGTTCACATTAGTGGTAGCATATAATATTTCTCTTTTTGTGCCTGGCTTATTTCGCTCAGCATTATGTCTTCAAGGTTCATCCATGTTGTCATATGTTTCACGAGATCGTTCCTTCTTACTGCCGCGTAGTATTCCATCGTGTGTATATACCACATTTTATTTATCCACTCATCTGTTGAAGGACATTTGGGTTGTTTCCATCTCTTGGCAATTGTGAATAATGCTGCTATGAACATTGGCGTGCAGATATCTGTTCGTGTCACTGCTTTCCGATCTTCCGGGTATATACCGAAAAGTGCAATCGCTGGATCGAATGGTAACTCTATATCTAGTTTTCTAAGGAACTGCCAGACTGACTTCCAGAGTGGCTGAACCATTATACAGTCCCACCAACAATGAATAAGAGTTCCAATTTCTCCACATCCCCTCCAGCATTTGTAGTTTCCTGTTTGTTTAATGGCAGCCATTCTAACCGGTGTTAGATGGTATCTCATTGTGGTCTTAATTTGCATCTCTCTAATAGCTAGTGAAGCTGAACATTTTTTCATGTGTTTCTTGGCCATTTGTATTTCCTCTTCAGAGAACTGTCTTTTCATATCTTTTGCCCATTTTATAATTGGGCCGTCTATACTATTGTCATTGAGTTGTAGGATTTCCTTATATATGCAAGATATCAGTCTTTTGTCAGATACATGGTTTCCAAAAATTTTTTCCCATTGAGTTGGCTGCCTCTTTACCTTTTTGAGAAATTCCTTTGAGGTGCAGAAACTTCTAAGCTTGAGGAGTTCCCATTTATCTATTTTCTCTTTTGTTGCTTGTGCTTTGGGTGTAAAGTCTAGGAAGTGGCCTCCTAATACAAGGTCTTGAAGATGTTTTCCTACATTATCTTCTAGGAGTTTTATGGTACTTTCTTTTATATTGAGATCTTTGGTCCATTTTGAGTTAATTTTTGTGTAGGGGGTGAGGTAGGGGTCCTCTTTCATTCTTTTGGATATGGATATCCAACTCTCCCAGCCCCATTTGTTGAAAAGACCATTATGACTCAGTTCAGTGACTTTGGGGGCCTTATCAAAGATCAGTAGGCCATAGATCTGAGGGTCTATCTCTGAATTCTCAATTCGATTCCATTGATCTATATGTCTATCTTTGTGCCAGTACCATGCTGTTTTGGCAACTGTGGCTTTATAATAAGCTTCAAAGTCAGGGAGTGTAAGTCCTCCCACTTCGTTTTTCTTTTTTCGAGTGTCTTTAGCAATTCGAGGCATCTTCCCTTTCCAAATAAATTTGATAACTAGCTTTTCCAAGTCTGCAAAGTAGGTTGTTGGAATTTTGATTGGGATTGCATTGAATCTGTAGATGAGTTTGGGTAGAATTGACATCTTAATGACATTTAGCCTTCCTATCCATGAACATGGAATATTTTTCCATCTTTTAAGGTCCCCTTCTATTTCTTTTAGTAGAGTTATGTAGTTTTCTTTGTATAGGTCTTTTACATCTTTGGTTAAGTTTATTCCTAGGTACTTGATTTTTTTAGTTGCTATTGAAAATGGTATCTTTTTCTTGAGTGTCTTTTCAGTTTGTTCATTTCTAGCATATAGAAACATTACTGACTTATGTGCATTAATCTTGTATCCCGCTACTTTGCTAAATTTGTTTATTAGCTCTAGTAGCTGTATCGTCGATTTCTCAGGGTTTTCTAGATATAAGATCATATCATCTGCAAACAATGACAGTTTTACTTCTTGTTTTCCAATTTGGATGCCTTTTATTTCTTTGTCTTGCCGGATTGCCCTGGCTAGCACTTCCAGCACAATGTTGAATAACAGTGGTGACAGCGGGCATCCTTGTCTTGTTCCTGATCTTAGAGGGAAGGCTTTCAGTCTCTCACCATTGAGTACTATGCTGGCTGTGGGTTTTTCATATATGCTCTTTATCATGTTGAGGAAGTTTCCTTCAATTCCTACCTTTTGAAGTGTTTTTATCCAAAACGGATGTTGGATTTTGTCAAATGCTTTTTCAGCATCTATTGAGATGATCAATTGATTTTTCCCTTTTGACTTGTTAATGTGTTGTAATACATTGATTGATTTTCTTATGTTGAACCATCCTTGCATGCCTGGAATAAACCCCACTTGGTCATGGTGTATGATTTTTTTAATGTGTCTTTGGATTTTATTTGCAAGTATTTTGTTGAGGATTTTTGCATCTATATTCATTAGGGAGATTGGCCGGTATTTTTCCTTTTTTGTAGCATCTTTGCCTGGTTTTGGTATTAGATTGATGTTAGCTTCATAAAATGAGTTAGGTAGTGTTCCATTTTCTTCAATGTTTTGAAAGAGTTTGAGTAAGATTGGTGTCAGTTCTTTCTGGAAAGTTTGGTAGAATTCCCGTGAAGCCATCTGGCCCTGGGCATTTATTAGTGGGAAGATTTTTAATGACTGATTGGATCTCTTTGCTTGTGATGGGTTGGTTGAGGTCTTCTATTTCTTCTCTGGTCAGTCTAGGTTGTTCATATGTTTCCAGGAAATTGTCCATTTCCTCTACATTATCCAGTTTGTTGCCATACAGTTGTTCATAGTATCTTCTTATAATTTTTTTAATTTCTTCAGGATCTGCAGTTATGTCACCTTTTTCATTAATTATTTTGTTTATATGGGTCTTCTCTCTTTTTGATTTTGTCAGTCTAGCTAGGGGCTTGTCAATCTTGTTGATCTTCTCAAAGAACCAACTTTTGGTGATATTTATCCTCTCTATTGTTTTTTTTGTTCTCTATGTCATTTATTTCTGCTTTAATCCTTGTTATTTCTTTTCTTCTACTTGGTTTAGGATTGGTTTGTTGTTCATTTTCTAGCTTCTTCAGTTGATCCATTAGTTCTTTGATTTTGGCTCTTTCTTCCTTTTTAATATATGCGTTTATTGTTATAAATTTCCCCCTTAGCACTGCATTTTCATTCGTCTCTATATATTTAGCAATTTCTCTTGCTATTTCTTCTTTAACCCACTGATTGTTTAGGAGTGTGTTGTTTAACCTCCAGGTATTTGTGAATTTTCTAAGTCTCTGATGGTTATTGACTTCTAATTGTATTCCATTGTGGTCAGAGAATGTGCTTTGAATAATTTCAATCTTTTTAAATTTATTGAGGCTTGTTTTATGTCCCAGCATATGATCTATTCTGGAGAAAGTTCCGTGAGCACTAGAAAAGTATGTGTATCCTGGTGATTTGGGATGTAATGTCCTGTATGTCTGTTAAATCTAATTCATTTATCAGATTGTTTAGGTTTTCAATTTCCTTATTGGTCTTCTGTCTGGTTGATCTATCTATAGGAGAGAGTGATGTGTTGAAGTCTCCCACAATTATTGTGGAAACATCAATTGCTTCCTTTAGTTTTGCCAGTGTTTCTCTCATGTATTTTGTGGCACCTTGATTGGGTGCATAGACATTTACGATTGTTATTTCTTCTTGCTGAATTGCCCCTTTTATTAGTATGTAGTGGCCTTCTTTGTCTCTCAAAACATCCCTGCATTTAAGTCTATTTTATCTGAGATTAATATTGCTATACCTGCTTTCTTTTGGCTGTAGCTTGCATGAAATATTTTTTCCATCCTTTCACTTTGAGTTTCTTTGTGTCCCTGTGTCTAAGATGAGTCTCTTGTATGCAACATATTGATGGTTCATTTTTTTTGATCCATTCTGCGAATCTATATCTTTTAATTGGGGAGTTTAATCCATTTACATTCAATGTTATAACCGTGAAGGCATTTCGTGAATCAGCCATCTTTCCTTTGGTTTATGTTTGTCATGTTTTTCCCTCTCTCTATTTATATCCTTTATTGTACCGATACTGAATCTCTTTAGTACTGAACCTTTCTCCAAGTCTCTCTGTCCTTTCTTTGTTTCTCTGTCTGTAGGGCTCCCTTTAGAATCTCCAGTAGGGCAGGTCTCTTGTTAGCAAATTCTCTCAGCATTTGTTTGTCTGTGAAAAATTTAAGCTCTCCCTCAAATTTGAAGGAGAGCTTTGCTGGATAAAGTATTCTTGGCTGGAAATTTTTCTCACTCAGAATTTTAAATATATCGTGCCACTGCCTTCTTGCCTCCATGGTGGCTGCTGAGTAGTCACTACTTAGTCTTATGCTGTTTCCTTTGTATGTGGTGAATTGCTTTTCTCTTGCTGCTTTCAGAACTTGCTCCTTCTCTTCTGTGTTTGACAGTGTGATCAGTATATGTCTTGGAGTGGGTTTATTTGGATTTATTCTATTTGGAGTTCGCTGAGCATTTATGATTTGTGTATTTATGTTGTTTAGAAGATTTGGGAAGTTTTCCCCAACAATTTCTATGAATACTCTTCCTAGACCTTTACCCCTTTCTTCACCTTCTGGGACACCAATGAGTCTTATATTCGGACGTTTCATATTATCTATCATATCCCTGAGGTCCATTTCGATTTTTTCAATTTTTTCCCCATTCTTTCTTTTATGCTTTCATTTTCCATTCTGTCATCTTCCAGGTCACTGATTCGTTGTTCAACTTCCTCTAGTCTTGTACTATGAGTGTCCAGAATCTTTTTAATTTGGTCAACAGTTTCTTTAATTTCCATAAGATCATCTATTTTTTTATTTAGTCTTGCAATGTCTTCTTTATGCTCTTCTAGGGTTTTCTTGATTTCCTTTGTATCCCGTACTAGGGTCTCATTGTTTGTCTTTAGTTCTTTGAGTAGCTGCTCTAGGTGCTGTGTCTCTTCTGGTCTTTTGATTTGGGTGCTTGGGCTTGGGTTATCCATATCGTCTGGTTTTTTCATATGCTTTATAATTTTCTGTTGTTTTTGGCCTCGTGGCATTTGCTGAACTTGATAGGGTTCTTTTAGGATGTGTAGACCAATTGAAGTCCTTATCTCTGATTTATCAGATCTACAGCTTCGTGGAGTACACTTTCTCTATCTAACCAGCAGGTGGCGTCCACGAGCCACCTGTTCTCCACAAGCCAGTTCTCCCCTGTTTAGCCTTTTTGGTGAGTGGGGGAGTGAGTCTTGTGGGGTCCAATTGGTGTACCAAGCTTGCGTGTGTAGTTGGTGTTGCCTGCCCTGTATATGGGGCATGTTTCTGGGCAGTCAGGGATGGGGGGTGGCTCTAACAATGAAATCTCCCTGGTGATCCTAGAGTTTTAAAGTTGCTGCAATAGTCTAATCCTTCAGTTCAGTCCTGCCACAGTTTGTCTCTGCCACTGACCCACAAGTCCTTGGTATTGGCGTATGGCTCCTGAGACTTGCAAGTGGGCCCCTCTTCCAGGCCGTGCACCCCGGGTCCTCTGTTGAGGGATGACTGTGCTATGTCACAGGTGAATGCCGTCCCCCCAGGGCAGTTCTGGGCTGCTGGGCTGTGTAGGGAGGCTCCCAGTCTGCTGAAATGATGGCTGAATGAGGCTTTGTTAATTCACACTGCTCTACCTTCCCAACTCTGGGACAATCAGCTGAGGTTGCAGGGAAGGCTAATATCCACGCCCAGTTTTGTGGTGTGTGCCTGTTATTTGAAGCACTTCCGTCACACTGGGTTGTCTGGGGCAGCTCTGGGTTATGGGGCTGGCGATGGGCAGGAGTGTTTCCTGTCCACCAGGATGATGGCTGTGAGCGGACACCCCCCTTTTCTTGGGAAGTTGTGGTGTTTAGTGAATGTTCTCAGCCACTGGATTATTGCGTTTTGTCTCAGAGCTCTCTTAGTTCTGCTCTTGACTTGACCTGCCGAAATTGCAAGTCTTTGAAGCTTTCTGTATTGGGCTTCTTAGAGTAATTGTTTTAGAAAAAGAAAAAAGGATTAAAAAAAAAAAAAAAAGGTCCCTCCTCACAGATCTAATGGGTTATTGAAATGCTAAGAGACAAAGCAACCAGGGCCATTAAGGAAAGGTCCACAGGGCAGAGAGATCAGCTTTTCTTCGGGATTTGCATATGCGCCTCAGGGCCTGAGCTCAGGCCTGAGTTCTGCCCTTCCCCTTTCTATGTTCACCAGAACTCCAAAAATCCTCCGCTTTTATTTTGGAGTTTTTCGTGTTGTTTTTTTTCTCTATGCCTGTCTCCTCTCTGCTGGGCTGGCTGCTCTCAGATTCTCTGGTGTCTGGTCTCAGTCTATCTATGGTTGGAGTTTGGATCAGTAGAATGAGTTTCCGATAAGGGCTGCCACTGCAGTTCTCCCTTCTCCTTCCCGGAGCTGACAGCCCCTCCTCCCACGGGACTGAGACTGGCAGGGAGGGGCGTGGGTCCCCTGGCCGCAAAAACTTGCAGATTTCGCTGATCTCAGCAGTTCCACGTTTTCATGAGTGTTGTATGAAGTATGCCCAAAGTCAGATTGCTGTGTGGTGTCCAGTCCACGCAGTTCCTGGCTTTCTACCTACTTTCCTGGAGGAGTAACTAAAACATACAGCTCACCAGTCTGCCATCTTGCCCCGCCCATGTAAATCCTTCATTTTTAATGCTATTGTAAATGCTATTGCTTTTTTCTCTCAATTCAAATTCCAATTATTCATTGCCGGTATGTAGGGTAGCAATTGACTTCTGTATCCTGTGACTGGGCAAACTCAATTATTAGTTTTAATTCAAAAATTTGTTTTGGTTTTCTACATAGATAATCATGTTATCTGTGAATAAGGATAGTTTTATTTCTTCCTTTCCAACACGTCTCTTTTTTGGCACTTATATAATGATGTTGAGTAGGGTAGTGAGAGAATACATCCTTGCCTTGTTTTGTACCATTAAGTATGTTGTTAGCTGTAAGTTTTTGTACCTAGACTACATTAGATTAAGAGTTCCCTTCCCCCACCTAGTTTTGGGATTTTTAAAGTCATGAATAGGTGTTGAATTTTGCCAGATACATTTGCTTCATTTATTGATATAATCATATGGTTTTCCTTATTTAGTATGTTAATGGGAGGAATTGTATTGATTTCTGAGTGTTGAGTAACATTCATGGCATCTTTCTGCCCACATCAATTAAAAGAGGAATAGTTGGTCAAATTGGTGAATTTAGGAGAAAGAACAGGGCATGCAGGTTCAGTCCCTTCCAGGTCTTTCTCTCAGCTAACTGACCTGCTGAAAGCATGCTTTTATGCTCCTCCATTCCCTCTATTCATAAGGAATTGCTTCTAATGGACAGTCTTGGAATTATCCAGTTGGGTAAGTTACTGGGTTGGTACGCTAACCTAACTTGGGAGTGAAGTCTTAGCAATCAATTTGGTAAGCTGAATAAAGAGCTTTATTTTAGAACTGAGGCTAAATTGACTTGCAAAATCAAGATTTTCTTATTTTATTGAGATGGAGGGAATCTCTGTTTGAATAGCAAAAAAGTCCTTAAAGGGATGCTTCTAAAATTTCACCATTATATATGATATTTCGATTTCAAATAGAAATCCTTTGTCAGTTTAAAGAAGTACCCCGTCCCTGCCCCCTGCCAGTATCCTAAGAGTTTTCATCATGAATGGATGTTGAATTTTATTAAATCCTTTTTCTATATCTATTGAAGTGATCATATAGTTAATGCTTTTTAATCTATAAATGTGACATATTTATAGATATTCTAATATTAAACTTCTCATACATCCCTGGTATAATTACTACTTGGTAATGATGTGTTTTTTTTTTCTTATTGTGAGATTAGATTTATTCATATTTTCAATATACTTTTTTCAGAGAGTGACTTAAAATTTCCCTTCTCTTATTTTCCTGGTTTGATTTGGATATCAAGATTATGTTAGCCTTGTAAGAGGAACTTGTGACCATTCCTTTTATTAAATATAAAATATTTACTGAATATTGAATAATATTATGATTCTCTTTTCATTTACTATCATAGAACTCACCTCTCAAGGCATGGTGGTTTATTTTATTTAATTTTCATATGTAGGTTTAAAATTACCTCTTCTATTTTTAATGTGTTTAATGTTCACTTTAAATATCAAATGTACTTTATTCACTTTTATGTTGATTACTAACATATCTGATTTTACATCTAACATCTCATATTACCCTATTTACTATGCTTCGATATCTTTTTCATTTTCTTTTCAATTCCTTTTTTATTCCTTGATGGATTTCAAGATCTGGGAATTTCCCTGTGGGTTAAACAATTCAATGCTGTTGCTAGCCAGATCATGAAACTTGTATTAAGCTCCAAGAAACAGGGACATTTTTTCCAGTTCTCATCTTGGATGTGGTTGTGAAGGACAATGAACAAAAGAAATCTTGGAGAACAGAACTGGACATGGCTGAACTGTTTGACCAGGGAGCTCATGTCCCTACTTGATAGTCCTATAAAGTGTTAACTGGATGAGAATTTGGCTTGACTTCTTTTGGGAAAAGTCTAGTGCACTTCAAGTAGCTGTGATCATTGCTGAAAATATGTCTCAGAAGAAAAATGTACTTGTGCCTGGGATAGACACAGGGATGGCATATACTTGATGACTGCCTTTCCAGAATCCATTTTCCACTTTTCTCTTCCATTTTTCTCCTATGATCATATGATCACCTCAATTGATGTAGAATTCTTTCTTGATTGAAAACATCATCCATGATTCTCTTCTGCCACAGTGCAAGGATAAGGAAGATTTTCCCTCCCATGGCTTCTCATTGTTTTTAAAGTCAGAATTTGACTCCAAAGGGACATAGTTAACCACAAGATCTGATTCCTACTTTGTCTCCATGGATTTCTAATAGGGATCCATGTGGTTCTGAGGAACTGACTTCACCCCTATCTCCAGCAGGCTCTGGCTTTCAACCAAGCCAAACAGTGCCTTGCATTCCCCAACTCCAATGCAATGATGGATTAATTGTGGGTGCAGACCTAATGTGGTACAATCAGAATGATTCTCAGTAGTGTTATTTTTTCAACATATGGACTAATATGTAGCTGTGAGGCCTAGCCTTGATGAAGACATTTTTGTTACCATGAGGGAAGACAGCCTGAAAATGAAGCCGGTACCTAGTAGAGGGTGAGCCAATATAATACCCAGACATTAGGGCCAGAGCCTCCATGACATCACATTGTACTGATTCTATCTTCCCTGAAGTTTGCCCAGTTTCTGTATTTTTAGATATATAAAACCATAAATTCTGCTTATTTTTTATGCAGGTTGATTCTTTTTTTCAATTGTGTTAACTGAAAACTTCATGGCAAAGTATCATTGTATTTATCAATTTTCTTTGTTTAAATCCATAGGATAAATTCCTAGCAGAATTCCCAAGTCTAAATTGCCCAATTAAAACACATACACAAGGCACTAAAGTCAGAAAATCACATGAAATACCATGTAAAATAGAAACATATCTTTCATATCAGTATTTATAAGTTTAAAAGATGCATACCAATAGGAAAGAAAATCTTAGATTAGGTCTCAAAACAAAATTCAGTAACACTCTATTTATAAAACATTAAGCCAGAATGATTCAGGAAAGTTAAAAGTAAAAGATTGCTTAAAGGCGTACAAAGATAATGCTGACACAGAAGAAGTCAGGGTCATCATATTAATGACAGATTCTTTCTTGATTGAAAATTTCATCCATGAATCTCTTCTGCTAATGTGCAAGGATAAGGAAGATTTTCCGTCCCATGGCTTCTCATTGCTTTTCAAGTCAGAAGCTGATTCCAAAGGGACAAAGTTGATCACAAAATCTGATTCCTACCTTGTCTCCAGCTTCATAACATTTCCAGCTCCCCCCACTCTCTATGCACTGGCTAGAATGATTCTTTTAGTTCCTTAAGTGAACCATGCTCTCTCCTTTTGAGGTTGCACAAGCACAACTGTTTCCTGGACCCTGAAGCCATGGATATCTTTCTCCCTTTCATATGATACACTCTGGCTTGTTTTGTTTTGTTGTCCTTTGTTTTTTTTTTGGTCTCTTCTTTAGGGAAGTCTTCCATGGCCCATACTAAATTAAGCCCCTCTGTTATAAATTCCCCTCTTAACTCTTTGTTTCTAGTAATTCCTCACTCAACATCTGTCTTCCCCACTTGAGCATAATCTTAACCACTGAACACTTACCATCCAGCACTGTGCCTGGTGCATGGAAGGAGAATGTTGGTTAATTGATTTGACCTCATCTGGCTCTGAACCACCTGAGCAGTGGCCTCAGAAAATGTCTGCATGTATTTGTTGAAATTTACACATTTTATATTCTCTATCACATTTTATGTTCTCTATCAACATTTTCCTATCTTTTAAATTCAAAGCTCATTTAGAAAGCAGTGCTTTTCTCTTAAGCCTGACTCTAAACTTGGTGACTGGGAGTATTTGAGAATTTCCAGGACATCTACTAGATCCAGAGCACATTTGTATCCCAAGTCCCTTAAGCTTTAACCTGCTTGAATCATTCCAGAAGGAATCTAGTTCGCTTGCAGAAGTTTAAATGAACCTTCGAATCATTAACTCAGCCACTGCCAGCAGCTGCTGATTTATGTGGCTTCCCAGATTTTTTAAACATGCAAGCTATGGAAACATCCAAATGTGTTCATGTCCTAAACCCCAGAACTTATATGTTACCTTTCAGATGTGATTAAGGATTTTGAGATGGGGAGATTATCCTGGGCTACCCAGTTGGGCCCACAGTAATCAAAAGGGTCCTTAAAAGAGGGAAGTAAGAGAGTGAGTTTCAAAGAAGGAGATATGACAATGAAAGCTGAAGTCAGAGAGTGAGAAAGAGACAGATTTGAAGATGCTGCTCTCTGTGTTTGAGAATGGAAGATGGGGCCTCAAGCAAGAGTGCAGGTGACCTCTAAAAGCTGGAAAAGGCAAGGAAACAGATTCTCCCTAGAACCTTCAGAAGCAATGCAGCCTTGCTGACACCATGATTTTAGGACTTCTAACCTCCAGAAATGTAGGATAATAAATGTGTGTAGCTTTGAGCCATGAAGTGTGTGGTAATTTTGTAAACAACAGTAATAAAAATGAATACACAAGCCCTATCTCATCCTTGTCTGACTTCTTATTTTGCAGCTACTGTTATAGCAGTGGTATTTGGAAGTTACAGCCAAACACCTCCCAAATGGAAGTTAATGACACCATATAGAAATAAAGTTTAAAACAATGAAAATTTAATGAGTAACACTATATATCTTGATTTAATCTAAGAAATTATCTGCACATGAGTATCAAATTATTCTGGGATTTCTCGAAATTGAATAAAGCTCATCAATTTCATGTCATTATGATTAGAAAGAATGTGATAGAATGATGGAGATGGTCTGCAAACAGTTATTAATGTAAACAGTTATGAATGAGATAATGTCACTATGTTCAACAATAGCTCATCCAGGCCAGCTGATACTGAAAGATTTATTTCTCATAATCAACCAAGAAGTTAGAATTCTGGTTTGCATATTTATTTCACTTGTGTTAGGTATTCATGAGTCTTATCTTAAAGCCTACTGACTTAAAATTTTGTTTCTAGACCTGAAAAGAAAAGACAAGACCATGGAATGTGGTGACGTTAACAAGACAATGCCAACAACCTTGCTTGCCTTTGACCAGGACAGTGACAGATAACCTTCCTCCTTCCTGCTGTGAGTTTACAGATGCCTACCCACCATTGAGTCCTGGAGCTGTAGCCCTGAGATAGCATATATATCAAAATATTTTTCTGGCTGGTCTCTTCTCAGGCCTGTGCTCTCATTGCAACCAGGCTGGAGCTGTCTTGTCACCACTTAGTAGATTCTTGGGTGCAAATTTGGGTTTATTAATGAATTTGTTTTCCACATTCCCCAATCTAGATTGCAGTATACCAATGGCTGTAGAATTTGAAGATCTTACTAGTTGGAAATTACAATTCACGAAGTTCCGAAGACCACCCCCAAGTTTGATTATTTGTTAGAAGGACTCCAGTACTCAGAAAAGCTCTTATATTCGTGAGTATGGCTTATTACAGTGCAAGGATACAGATTAGAATCAAGAGAGGCAAAAGGCATACAGGGAAGTATCCAGGAGAGAGTAAGCAGGGAGCTTCCAGTTGACTTTTCCCTGTGAGCCTGTTGTATATTTCTCCCAGTAATAACTTGTGACAATATATACAGAATATTTCCAACCATGGAAATTCACCTGACCCCTGGTATCTAGAGTTTTCATGGGAGTTTAGTCATACAGACATGCTGACTGCCTGTGTGGCTGACTTTAGTCTCCAGACTTTTCCAAGATTGAGCTGTGACCCAAGGTGACCACTATAAACCACACTGTTAGCATAGACTATCTAGCAGGGTCCTGGGCCCCCAGGTAAGCAATGATAGTTTTATCAAGCAGGACATTCCTCAGAGGTTACTTCCTAGGATCTGGGGGCAAAGGGCCAAAGCTATCTTTGTGCAAGATATCTTCCTATTAAGAGACAGAATCATACCTGTCTTACCTGTGGCTCCACATGCCTACCTGGCATCTCTGGTCTAAGTTCAGTCTTTTCTTCTGAGGGTTTATCTGGTAGTTCTGTTCTCTTTCTCATTGCCAGTTAACTTCACTCACTTTGAGAATTCAGGTGCCTGCCTCAGTTTTGTGGTGATGTGTACGTTTTTTCAGCAACTCTTGGCCATACATCACTCACACACTGGCCTGATCCCACCAATCCTGACTCTCCCAACAGTCCTTTTCACATCTTGTTGAAGTCCTGCAGAAATTCCTCAAGTCTTACCCAGATGTAGAATCTTCCTCTGCTTTCTGCTGACCTGTAATTACAAATGAAAGATGAATTCCAGAATGTCTCTACTTGACCATATATTTTAGGATCTTCAGATCATACACAATTTGGCCTTAAAGCAGGACCTTCAGACTCTGATTTAATTTTCTATAAATTACAGGGACTGCAATCTTGGCAAAAATTTGTGGTTCTGTGCCAGCCACAGCCCGAGTCTTCTTTTTCCTGACTTTGTTCAGTGCTCCCTATGAAATTCCTTTGTTTCTGCTGGTAGATATTCTTTGCCAGTGATTCCAAAGCCTTCTTGATCACTTGTCCTATCATTGTGCTCCAATCTCCAGTAGACCTAGTCTTTGTGAGTAAATCTATGTTAAGACCATGAACTAACCACAGAGCTCCTCTTTTCTTTCAGAAAAGACCCTCATTCTGAATAAATTGGATTTCCACATAAACTATGTGTGCAGGCTTGCAGCTGTTATGTAGCCCAGAAAATGCTTTCTTCTTTTAATACATTCTTGTGGGTTCAGACCTATTGTGGTTGGGACCTTTTGGTTAGGTTGTTTCTGTTGAGATGTGACCCAGCCCATACAAGGTGGGTCTTAATTCCTTACTGGAGTCCTTTATGAGAGGACAAAGGGCACAGGGAAAAGTCAAGGTAGCTCAGAGAGAAATACCCAGAGAAGTGTGGAGAGAACTTAGAGAGTAAAAGACCCAAGAGGAGCTGAGAGAGAAAGCCACCAAAGCCAGAAGCTAAACCCAGGAGGGAAGGACCAGCAAATGCCGGTGTGACTGAAGTGTCCCAGATGTTGGTGGCCTTTCTTCAGAGAAGGTACCTTCTCTTGATGCCTTAATTTGGACCTTTTCATGACCTTAAAACTGTAAATTTGTAAGCTAATAAATTCTCACTGTAAAAAGCAACCCATTTCTGGTATATTGCATTCTGGCAGCTTTAGCAAACCAAAACGCTAGGTAAGTACTAATATTCAGTCTGCAGTTTCCTAAAGATAGTTTCTTGTGTTTGCTTTATTGAATGAACTTACATAATGCATAATAAGGCTGATTCTTCATCAAAAATTTCCAGCTCATAATTGCGTATTCCTTCTGCAAACATTATTCTGATGTCAGAATAATAGCTATAATCACTCTATGCTTTGAAGTATTTGTAGGTCCTCTGAGTTTTTGACAACTTGATTCTTATCTCTTGGTTCCATATATCCAGTAGGTGTGTGGTCTTGTTGAGGGTACACGTGTGGCTTGATTATAGATTGATGGTTTAATTGGAGGTACAACTAGCATTGCCATTCATATCCTAAATTCCAGGATATGAATAAGCTGAATACAGGTAGGCCATATTGCTGCTTCTTGTGTGAAATAAAGAATACAAATAGTCTCACTACCAGAGCCTTGAAAAATAATTCAAATCTTTAATTAAGACTCTTGTAGAGTCAGAAAAATAGTGAGATTTCATTATAGAATACAAAGAAAAACTTCCTAAAGGCCTTCTTTAGATAGTTGTTTCACCCAAATCTCATTTATCCATGACAGTTCTTTTCCCACTGTTTCTTCTCTGTCCCTCACACAATCTCTCTCTGTTACCACTTCCTTATCTACTTTCTCAGAAAAACAACTTCATGCCTTTACATGTGTCAATCAATTTAACTTAGATCCAGAGAATTCCTCTGTAATTGTTAACTGATCTGTAAATAACAGTTTGTGTTCTGGTTTTATCCTTTAACATGATAGTGAAGAAATTTTACCATATTTGTATCAACTCTTCATTAATATCATTTTAACTTTTATATTAGTGCAATATTCCTTTGTGCCTAAAATATATTAACATAATTACATAATCTTCATTTTTGTACATTTGTAGTAAACTATCTTTATAGGATAAATGATATGCCTTTTCTTCCTTTGCATTTGGAAACATAAAAAAGAAATGTTTACTGACACAGAAACCAAAGTTTCCCCAATTAAGATTGCAACTCAGATATTTTATTAATCTAAATTCTATATTCTGGTCCCTAGAAATGAAAGAGAAAATTAGGACAGAAAAGGAAAGAAACCAAGGCATTCTTGAGCAAAGGGATGGGAAAAGGAGCTGGAGAGAGGTAATAAAAACTTTTCTCCACTAGCTTAATGAACGAGAAACACTGACACAAATAAGTCAAATAGTGGACGCTGCCACTCCAGGAATTTTGGCTCCCCCTTAGGGGCTCTTAAGCTGGCACTTTTTCTAGGCAACAGGAAATTGATACTAGGCTGAGAAATCACCAGAGATACATTATAGGCTGTGGAATTAAATGCTGCCATTTTGCACTTGATTGTGAAAAAATAGTTAATACAATGCCTAGAGTTGTTATTAAGTACACTACCTAGTGGGGCTACCTTGTTTTATTCATTCTTGTTCCAAATTAAAATAATTTTTCCTGTCACTCTTATTCTCTTAAAAAGATGACATTTTGTTCTATGAATGAAGATGTATCTGAAAACAGATCTGCCACAGCCCCTTTTATCTACTCACACGTGTTGGGTATTTGGCAACAATTGCACCACTGTTTATCCAATCAACACTCATCCAACAAACAATAATTAAGGGACTCCTAATTATTTGAGCAGTCATGCATTTTTGTGCTAGCTGCTGTATGTTTGAACAGTCATGCTTTTTTGTTCTTCCATTCTAGAGTTAACCTATGTTCTTACAGCCAATTGTACTGGTTTGTATATATTATGTCCCCCAGAAAAAGCCATGTTCTTTGATGCAATCTTGTGGGGGCATAAATGTTAGTAGGGGTTAAGTTGGAACGTTTGGATTAGGTTGTTTGCATGGAAATGCTACCCACCCAATTGTGTGTGATAAGTCTGATTGGATAATTTCCCTGGTGGTGTGCCCCCCCCCCCATTCAGCATGGACCTTAATTAGTTTACTGGAGTGGTATATAAGCTCAGAAAGAAGGAGCAAGCTTGCTACAGACAAGAGGGATACTTTGAAGAATGCACAGAAGCTGAGAGAGTAGCTGCAGATGAGAGACAGTTTGAAGACGGCTGTTGAAAGCAGACTCTTGCTCCAGAGAAGCCAAGAGAGGACAAACACCCCAAGAGCAATTAAGAGTGACATTTTTGAGGAACTGCAGCCTAGAGGGGAACATCCTTGGAGAAAGCCATTTTGAAACCAGAACTTTGGAGCAGATGCCAGCCATGTGCCTTCCCAGCTAACAGAGGTATTCCGGACGCCATTCGCCATCCTCCAGTGAAGTTACCCGATTAGCCTTAAGACTATAACTGTATAAGTAAATAAACCCCTTCTATGAAAGCCAATCCATTTCTGGTGTTTTGCATTCCGGCAGCAGTAGCAAACTGGAACACCAATGAGGTACCATTCATAGTTAATTATTTTATTCAGCCAGTATTTGTGAAGTGCTTGCCATGTGCCAGCACAATGTTAGAGACTTGCAATTCCTGATGAATACGATATTGTCCTTGTCCTTGAACACAGGATGTAGAGAGCATCATGGGAGTAAAGTTGGGAGAAGTTGGTTAAATGTGGGGAGGAGAAGGCCTTATGGAAAAGGTAGCATTTGACTGGGCTTCCAAAGAAGAGCAGGTGCTTGCCTACCACATGCCTTCTGGGCAGGTGGATCAGAATGAGCCACAGCCAGCATCATGAACCTGTCTGACCTGCTGGGGGCCTGGAAAGTTTTTTCTGATTCAATTCTATGAATTGAGAGATGCAATTGGAAGAGAGTCAGGATCTGGTATGTACAGGAATTTGTATACCTGCCAGAGGCATTGGGATTTGTCAGGAAAGCAATAAGCAGCCAAGGGAGATATTAGGCAGTACAGTGACAAAATCTTACTTGTATTTCCAGAGGTTTCTATGATAGTACTGGGAGCAAAGGTAAGGAGAGGCAAAGAAAGATTGCAATGCAAAATAAAAAGACAAGGGATGAAATATTTACATCAATAAATAAAAAGGCTAAGGAGAATCCCTAACTAAGACAAAGGAGCTCATTTCTAATGATATTGTCAAAAAATTTTTTGAACCAAATAACATAATGTACAAATATATTAAAAACAAATTTGCCTAGAAATAGGAAGAAAACTGAAAGAAGCTCAATTGTTATGAGAATTTTAAACAGTCGTCTTACATGTTTTGAGAAATGTTAGCCAAAAAACAAAACCAAACTAGATGATTTGAGTAACAAAATACCTGAATTATTCAATATAAAGGAAATATAACTTTTAAGTGCATTGGTACATTGGTAACAATTGGCCACATATTTGTCCCAAAGCAAGTCTCATTAAATTACGAAAAAATGAAACTCAAATCACATTTAATAACACAAGAAATGAATAACCTAAATGTTTGTTACCACAATAAAAAGAAATTCAAGCTGAATGAAAATTTGGTTATGTTTAACTGACAATAATCAGTTTAAAAGTCTAAAGCAAATATATTTTGTTCTTGTTACAAAAAATATAAAATAATCAGTAATTCACTTATGTGAAAGAATTTTATGAGGAAATATATATATTTTTATTAAGGAATATAGAAGGAGACTTAACTACATTTACATATTTCTACATGTCAATTATTTCAAAATTTATTTTGGAAGACGGCAGAATGGGAGAGGCAGAGCAAACTTCTCCCTCATGGAATCACTAGAGAAAAGGCAGAAAATGACCAGGACAGTGGGTCCAGGTTACAAGCAGCCAGAGAAGGACCTCCACAGCATATAGTGGGGATTTGGTTGAAAGAGTGGAGAAATTACATCTGAAAGGACAGGGTGAGTTTATTCAACTGGGACTACCAAGGCTCACAGCTGCAAGCTGGCCAAGCATGGGAGGGAGGAGCCCTGCACTCCTGCACATTCAGCAATTAGCTGGGGAGATAACCCTTCTCAGTCCCAAGGCCAGGAGCTCCCATAAGGAACTCAGGAACCAGTGGGCCTGTGCTGACCACTCACAGACAACTTGGGGCATTTACTCTTCCTCCATGGAAGCCCATGGTGTGCAAGAGCAAGAGGCAGAGAAAAGTGAAGTGCCACACAGAAGCACCATGAGCCCCTCCCACACCCCACTGGCTCATGGGTGCATGGCAGGCAGGGACCTTGAGGGCTGAATAAAAGCAGGGCACTTTTGAGCTGGCTGAGGGCTGGGGAGAGGGGGGTGAGACTTGCAGGCCCAAAGCCCAAGAGTGATCCACTTGGAGGCCTGTGAATCACCAGATCCACTGTGCCCTTGAGCAGAGTCTCTGCTGAACTGCACAGGGCCAACCCCCCACCCAGAGCTGGCAGTCCCCAGTGAACACAGAGAACTGCTGCACCAGTTGTATTTCCACCTGGTTGGACCACACCCAGCATGCAGCTGCACTCAGGGAAAAGCATGCTTGAGGGGAAGAGGTGGCTCAAGAGTGCCATCTGCTGGGAAGACAAGGAAAGTGCAAATGCTATATAAATGTCCAAATAGTCCTGCATTTCCCTAAATAACCTTATCAAAATAAGCAAATGCCATGAAGTCAACAGAAAATCACAAAGCATATGGAGATCCAAGAAGATATGGGCAGCCAAATGACCAAATTAAAAATCTGGGGGAGACAAAGAACTTGGAGCAATTAATTAAAAGAAGTACATACAAATCTCTGAAACAACTTCAATGGGTTGACTAGGGACATAAAGGACATCAAGAAGACTCTAGAAGAGCATGAAGAAAAATTTGAAACGGGAAATAGAAAAATAGCAGATCTTAATGAAATAAAAGTTACTGTAGATCAAATTAAAATATACTAGAGATACACAACAGCAGATTTGAGGAGGCAGAAAAAAAGAATAAATGAACTAGAGGACTAAGCAATTGAATGCGAATGCACAAAACAAATGGTGAAAAACAATAGAAAAATTTGAAATAGATCTCAGAGAAATGAGGGACAACAGGAAGCACACAAATATAAGAATAGTTGGAGTCCCAGAAGGAAAAGAGAAGAGTAAAGGGCTAGGAAGAGTATTTGAGGAATTAGTTGGGGAAAACTTCCCAACCCTTATAATAGACATAAATATGCAAATCAAAGAAGCTCAATGAACTCCAAATAGAATAAATCCAAATAGACTCATCTTAGACACAGTGACACAAAGAGATTGAAAGTGTAAGGATGGCAAAAAATATTCCATGCAAGCTACAGCCTAAAGAAAGCAGGGGTAGCTATACTAACATCACGTAAAATAGACCTTAAATGAAAATATGTCACAAGAGACAAAGAAGGACATTATAAATCAATAAAAGGGACAATTTACCAAGAAGAAATAACAATCATAAATGTTTATGTACCCAATCAAGGAGCTTCAAAGTACATGAGACAAACATTGGTAAAACTGAAGGGAACAATAGATGTTTCTACAATAATAGTGGGAGACTTCAATATACCACTCTCCTCTATAGATAGAACAAGTAGACAGTGGACCAATAAGGAAATTGAGAACCTAAATAGCATGATAAATGAATTAGACTTAACAGACATATATAAATCATTGCATTCTAAATTACCAGGGTATACCTTCTTCTCTAGCACTCATGGAATGTTCTCCAGGATAGATCATTTTCTGGGACACAAATCAAGTCTCAATAATTTAAAAAAGATTGAAATTATTCAAAGCACATTCTCTGACCATAATGGAATGCAGCTGGAAATCAATAACCACCAAAGAACCAGAATTTTCACAAATATAAGGAGGCTAAACAATGCACTCCTAAGCAATCAGTGGGTAAAAGAAGAAATTGGGAGAGAAATCAGTAAATATCTAGAGATGAATGAAAATGAGAACACAACATATCAAAACCTATGGGATGCATTGAAGGCAGTGCTGAGAGGGAAACATAACTCTACGTGCATACATTAAAAAAGGAGAAAGAGCTAAAACCAAAGACCTAACTGCACAACTGAAGAAGCTAGGGAATGATCAGAAAACTAATCCTAAAGCAAGTAGAAGAAAAGAAATAGCAAAGATTAAAGCAGAAATAAATGATCTGGAGAACAACAACAACAACAACAAAACAAAAAACAATAGAATAAATAAAACCAAAAGTTGGTTTTTGAGATGATTAGTAAGATTGACAAATCCTTAGCTAGAATTACAAAGTAAAAAAGAGAGAAGACCCAAATAAACAAAATCAGACGAGAGGGGAGTCATTACTATGGATCCCAAAGAAATTTTAAAAATCGTAAAAGGTACTATGAGCAACTGTATGCCAAGAAAGTAGACAAATTAGAGGATATGGACAATTTCATGGAACATGAGCAACCTAGACTGGCCTGAGAAGAAATAGAATACCTCAACAAACCAACCACAAGTAAAGAGATCCAATCAGTCATCCAAAAGCTCCCAAAAAAAGAAAAGCCCAGGACCAGATGGCTTTGCGTATAAGAGCTACCAAGCATTCAAGAAAGAATTAATACAAATTCTGCTCAAACTCTTCAAAAAACAATGAAGAGGAAGGAAAGCTACCAACTCATTGTATGAAGCAAACATCACTCTAATACCAAAATTAGACAAAGCTACTACAAAAAAAGAAAATTATATACCAATCTCTGTAATGAATATAGACGCAAAAATCCTCAACAAAATACTTGCAGATTGAATCCAGCAGCACATTAAAAGAATTATACACCACGACCAAGTGGAGTTTATTCCAGGTATGCAAGGCTGGTTCAACACAAGAAAATCAATTAATGTAATATACCGCATCAATCAATCAAAGCAGAAAAACCACATGATCATCTTGATCAATGCAGAAAAGGCATTTGACAAAATTCAACATCCTTTCTTGATGAAAACACTTCAAAGGACAGGAATAGAAGGGAACTTTCTCAATATGATAAAGGTAATATATGGAAAACTCACAGCTAACATCATACTCCATGGGGAGAGACTGAAAGCTTTCCCTCTAAGATCACGAACAAGACAGGGATGCCCAGTGTCACCATTGTTGTTCAACATTGTACTGGAAGTTCTAGCTACAGCAATTAGACAAGACAAAGAAATAAAGTGCATTCAAATTGGAGAGGAAGAAGCAAAACTTTCACTATTTGCATATGACATGATTCTATATGTAGAAAATCCAGAAGAATCTACAGCAAAGCTATTAGAGCTAATCAATGAATACAGCAAAGTGGCAGGCTACAAGATCAACATGCAAAAATCTGTAGTGTTCTTATACACAAGTAATGTGCAACAAGAGGAAGAAATAAAAAAAATCCATTTACAATAGCAGCCAAAAGAATCAAGTATTTAGGAATAAACTTATTGAAGGCCACAAAAGACCTATACAAAGAAAACTACAAGAAACTGCTAAAAGAAATTGAACAGGACCTAAAATAATGGAAGAACATCCCATGTTCATCGATTGGAAGACTAAATATAATTAAGATGTCGACCCTACTTAAACTGCTTTATACATTTAATGCAATACCAGTTTAAATCCCAACAATTTACTTTGCAGAAATAGAAAAACCAGTAACCAAATTTATTTGGAAGGGCAAAGTGCCCCAAATAGCCAAAAATATCTTGAGAAAGAGGAACGAAGTGGGAGGTCTCACACTACCTGACTTTGAAGCATATTACAAAGCTACAGTTCTCAAAACAGGATGGTACTGGCATAAGGACAGAGATACTGACCAATGGAAAAGAATTGAGGGTTCAGAAATAGACTCTCACATCTATGGACAATTGATCTTTGAGAAAGCAGTCAAGCCAAAGCAACTGGGGCAGAGCAGCCTGTTCAATAAATGGTGCTTGGAGAACTGGATATCAATTTCTGAAAGAATGAAAGAGGACCCCTATCTCACACCTTATACAAAAGTTAACTTGAACTGGATCAAAGATCTAAACATTAGTGCTAAGACCATAAGACTTTTAGAAGAAAATGTAGGGCAACTTCTTAAAGATCTTGTGATAGGAGGTGGTTCCCTAGACCTTACACTCAAAGTGCAAGCAACAGAAGAACAAACAGACAAATGAGATCTCCTCAAAATCAAACACTTTTGTACATCAAAGGATTTTGTTAGAAAAGTAAAAAGGCAGCCTACACAATGGGAGACAATATTTGGAAACCACATATCAGATAAGGGTTTAATAGCCCAAATATATAAAGCAGCCCTACAACTCAACAACAGAAAGACAACCAACCCAATTAAAAAATGGGCCAAAGACATGGACAGACACTTTTCTGAAGAGGAAATACAAATGGCTCAAAAACATATGAGAAAATGATCAACTTCACTGCCTGTTAGGGAAATGCAAATCAAAGCTACAATGAGATATCATCTCACACTTACCAGAATGGTTATTATCCAAAAAAAAACACAGAAAGTGACAAGTGCTGGAGAGGATGTGGAGAAAGAGGCACACTTATTCATTGTTGGTGGGAATGTAGAATGGTGCAACCACTCTGGAAGACAGTGTGGAGGTTCCTCAGGAACCTAAGTATAGATTTGCCATATAACCCAGCTATTCTATTACTACATATATACTCAAAGGAATTGAAAGCTAAGACACAAACGGACATTTGTAAACCAATATTTATTGCGGCATTATTCACGATTGCCAAGAGATGGAAGCAGCCCAAATATCCATCAATGGACGAGTGAATAAATGAACTGTGGTATATACACATGATGGAATATTATGCAGCTGTAAGACAGAACAAAGACATGGAACATATAATAATGTGGATGAGCCTTGAGAACATCTGGAGAAGTTAGCCAGAAACAATAGGACAAATACTGTATGGTCTCACTAATTTGAACTAATATTAATGAGCAAACTTTGAGAGTTAAAAGCTGATAACACAGGCTACCAGGAGATAGAAAGAGGGTAGAGAATGGGCATTTGATGCTGAAGGACTACAGAGTGTTCAGCAGGATTGACTGTATAGATCCAGAAATAGATAGCATAATACTGTGTAATGGTAGCACAATATCGTAAGTACATGGAACAAAGATGTCTGTGAGTAAAGCTGAAAGAGGTGGGATAGGGGAATGTATGACACTAGAGATAAAGATAGATGATAAAGACTGGGGCTGTATAACTTGGCAAAAACTGGAGTGGCCAATGACTGTTGCTAAATGTACAAATATAAAAACGTTTTTATATCGGGGAAAGCAAATGAATGTCAACAATATAGAGTGTTGAGAAAAAACATAATCAAAGCAAACTGGCATCTTTGGTCAACAATAACATTGTAATATGCTTCCATTAAGTGTAGCAGAGGCAGTGTACCAAGGTTGAAAGTGTGTGAGAGAGGGAGATAGGGAGGGATATCAGACTTTTGGTAGTGGTGTTGTTTTCTGTCCTTACTATTATATTGTATTGTATGACATTTTATTTTTCTTTTTATTGTCTTTTTAATTGTTCACAAAAATTCACTTTCTCATAGTAATTAATATGTTCAAGTGCTGACTGTGGTGATAAATGTACAACTACATGATGATACCATGAGCAACTGACTGTACACTGTGGATAATTGTATGTTATGTGAATATATCTCTATAAAATTGTAGGAAAAAATAAATATAGGGGTAAGATCTGAGAGCAGAGACATGAATGGAGATTTGCACACTGGTGTCCATGGAGGTAGTATTCATGATTTGCAATGGGTGGAGGTGGCCTAAGGGAACAGAATGGTGAACTGTGGTGTATGCATACAATGGAATATTGAGCAACTGTGAGGAGTTAAGCTGAGAGACACACAAAGAGGTGAATGGGTCCTGTAGACAGCATTTTGAGTGAAGTACACTGGAAAGAAAGGCAAATACTATAATGCCTCCCCAATATGGACTAACTACAATGTGTGAACTCTGAAAATTGAATCTTAGAGCACAGCCTAACAGAGAAATGATTATGATAATGGTCCCTAGATTGTAAGCTCTTACAGCAGTCAAATCTATTCCTGAATTGTAATGGTTATCTCGAAACTCTGCAATGCTGATCCCTTTTTGTATAACTTGATTGGTCTCTGGAACATTGGGTATCTGTGTGACACCTGAAACTCAGAGCTAGAGCTTGGCAGATATGAATGTCAGTATTAACACATACAGCAACTGTTAAAAAAAAAGCTGAAAAAGAGCCCAGACTTCAATTAGAGATATGAATGAAGCAGATCTGGTTAAGACTAGGGCAAACCGGGCCAAAGGGTAAAGGTTGAAACTGACTGTGTGTTAAACTTCAACTTCCATGTGAGACCAAGGGAAGAGATGTTTATTTGGTGTAGGAGCTATATTTTCTAAGCAATATAACTTCTACAGTCAATTTGTTCAAACACCACAATTACATGGAACTTTGAATAGGAAGTGAGATATGGTAGATTTGTATAGGTTAGAGTGAAATAGCAATACATCCCAAAGTAATTTGGGCAGAGAATAAAAAAATATATATGCAGGGCTCCCCTGAGGAGCTGGGGGAGAATGGGGAAGTGTTGGACTTCCTCACCTGGATTGTTGCCGATGTTCTCACAAACATTGAGGACTAATAGTTTGGTATGCCAAGCCCTCTATCTTGGGGCTTGCCCTTATGAAGCTTGTTACTGCAAAGGAGAGCTAAACCTGCTTATAATTGTGTGTAAGAGTCTCCCCCTGAGTGCCTGTTTGTTGCTCAGATGTGGCCCTCTCTCTCTAACTAAGCAGCCTTGGCAGGTGACTTCACTGCCCTCCCCCCAACCCCCACGTGGGACCTGACTCCCAGGGGTGTAAATCTCCCTGGAACGTAGGATATGACTCCCAGGCATGAATCTGGACCCAGCATCATGGGATTGAGAACATCTTCTTGACCAAAAGGGGGATGCGAAAAGAAACAAATCTTCAGTGGCTGAACGATTTCAAATGGAGTAGAGAGGTCACTCTGGTGAACATTCTTATACACTATATAGATAACACTTTTTAGGTCTTAATGTATTTGAATAGCTAGAAATAAATTCCTGAAACCATCAAACTCCAACCTAATAGTCTTGACTCTTGGAGACGGTTGTGTAACAATGTAGCTTACAAGGGGTGACAGTGTGATTATGAAAACCTTGTGGATTGCACTCCCTTTATCCAGTGTAGGGATGGAGGAGTAGAAAAATGGGGACAAAAACTAACTGAAAAATAGGATGGGATGGGGGGGCATGATTTGGGTGTTATATTTTATTTTTATTTTTTATTCTTATTCTGATTCTTTCTGGTGTAAGGAAAATGTTCAAAAATAGATTAGAGTGATGAATGCATAACTATATGATGGTACTGTGAACAATTGATTGTACACCATAGACGATTGTATGGTATGTGAATATATCTCAATAAAACTGAATTTAAAAAAATTCACTACAACATTGAAAAAATTATTTCAAGTGCAATGAATTTTCAAGAAAATTCCTGGAACTTGAGTTAATGATTTTTATTTATTAGCCAAAAGTATTTTGAAAAAAAAAGTGAACACTGAAGTAAGGATTGCACTATTGGCAATTAAAATGGTATAAACGTTCAATAATACAAACTGTGTTACTGGTGCTGATATTGACCAATAAATACGTGGATAATAGAAATCCCAGACAGCAATTATGTCACTATATGTGAATAGTATAGGGAAAAGGTAAGGAAATATCTGTTGAATGGATTTTAAATAAATAAATATCAAATCACGGAAGAAAAATACAGATAAGTCAATAAAATATTACAGTACATCTGATTATTTAAAAAAAGCAAATTTGGTTGCTGCTTCACATACAACAGATGGAATAAAGAATAAAATGTAAAAAAATGAAAAAGAATAAAATGTTTTCATGCTGCTTTAGTGTCTGAAAGCAATTTCTGAACATATAAAAATGTGCTTGATAGAATGTATGAAACTTTGTGGGATGCAGTCAAAGCAGTGTTTAGAGGGAAAGTTATGGCATTGAATGGATGTATTAGAAAAGGAGACAGTTCTAAAATCAATACTCTAAGCTTCCACCTTAGGAAACTCAAAAAAGAAGAGCAAATTAAGTCCAAAGAAAGCAGAAGAAAATACATAATGGAAATCAGGGGAGAAATCAATGAAATTGAAAGCAGGAAATTAATAGAGGAAAAACAACAAAATCAAAAGACAAGAAGATGAATGAAATGGACAAGCCTCTGTCAGGCTAACCAAGAAGGAAAAGAAAGAAGACACAAATTACTAATATCAGAAATGAAAGAGGGGCCATCACAACTGATCTCATCAATATTAAAAGGATAATAAAGCAGTATTATGAAATACTCTATGCCCACAAATTTGATAACTTATATAAAATGGGCCAATTTATTACAAGACCTAATCTATCAGAACTCCCACAGGAACTAAATAATCTAAATAGGCCTATATCTATTAAAGAAATTGAATCAAAAATGAATATCCTCCCAAACAGTAAGCAATTCTACCAAATATTTATCAGAAGAAATGATACCGATTATCTACAATCTCTTCCAGAAAATAGAAGCAGAGGGATCACCTCTTAACTCATTTTATGGGGCCAGCACTATCCTACAACCAAACCCAGACACAGACCTTACTAGGAAGGAAAATTACAGACTGATATCTCTCATGAACATAGTGACAAAAATCCTCAACAAAAAATTAGCAAATCATATCCAACGATGTATAAAATACACATATGACCAAGTAGAGTTTATTCCAGGTATGCAAGGCTGGTTCAACATTAGAAAATTAGCTAATGTAATTTATCACGTTAGCCGACTAAAAAAGAAAAACCATGTTATCACAACCATACATGCAGAAAAAGCATCTGACTAAATGCAACACTCATTCAAGATAAAATCTCATGCAAATTGGGATTAGAGAGGAACTTCCTCATTGTGATAAAGAATATCTACAAAAAACCTACAGCTAACATCATACCTAATGGTGATAAACTAGATGCTTTTCTCCTAAGATCAAGAACAAGAAAACAAAATGTGTACAAGAAAGAACTATATGAGGAAACCACAAATTCTGATGAAAAATTCAAAGAAGATCTAAACAAATGGGGAGATAGTCCCTATTCATAGACAGGAAGCCTTGATATTAAATGTCAGTACTTCCCAACTTGATCAGTAGAGTCAATGCCAATATCAATAAAAATTCCAGCATGTTATTTTGTGGATAGCAGTAACCCATTTCTAAAGTTTATATGGAAAGGCAAAAGACCCAGAAAAACCAACACAATACTGAAGAACAGCAAAGTTGGAGGACTGACACTTACTTGACATCAAGACTTAGTATAAAGCCACAGTGATCAACACAGTACAGTATTGGTGAAAGAATAGACAAATAGATCAATGGAGCAGGAGAGAGAGCCCAGAAATAGACCCAAACACATATGATCAACTTATCTTTGACAAAGGAGTGAAGCCAATGCAATGGAGAAAGGATAGTCTTTTCAACAAATGATGGTGGAATAACTGGACATCCACATGCCCAAAAGAAAGAAAAGAATCTTGACCCAGACCTCACCCTTTTCACAAAAATTAACTCAAAGTGGATCATAGACCTAAATGTAAAATACAATATTATACAACTTCTAGAACATAACATGGGAGAAAATCTAGGTGACCTTGGGTTTGGTGATGACTTTTTAGAAATGACAACAAAAACATGGTCCATGAAAGAAGAAATTGGTAAGTTGGACTTCATTAAAATAAAAAATTCTGCTCTGTGAAAGGCACTGTTGATGGAAAAGATAAGCCACAGAGTGGGAGAAAATATTTGCAAAACACATACCTGATAAAGGATCATATCCAAAATATGCAAAAAGCTATTAAAACTCAACAATAAGAAAACAACCCAATTACAAAATGGGCAAATGATCTGAATAGATGTTTCACCAAAGAAGACAGATGGATGGTAAGTAAGCATATGAAAAGATGCTCAACATTATATGTCATTAGGGAATTGAAAATTAAAAAAAAAAAGACAAAAACAAAAATAGATACCACTCCACACCTATTAGGATGGCTAAAATTGAAAACACTGACAACATCAAATGCTGACGAGGACATGGAGCAACAGGAACTTGCATTCACTGCTAGTAGAATGTAAAATGGTACAGCCATTTTGGAAGATGGTTGGGTAGTTTCTTACAACGCTAAATATAGGAGTCTTCATACAATCCAGCAATTGTGTTCTTAGGAATCTACCCTAATGAAATGAAAACTATGCCCACACAAAAACCTACACAGAAATATTTATAGCAGCAATATTCACAGTTGCCAAAAATTGGAAGCAACCAATAGTGTTTCAATAGGTGAATGAATAAAGAAACTGTGGTACATCCACATGATGGGATATTATTCAGCAATAAAATGAAATAAGCTCTCAAGATACAAAGAGACATGGAGGAACCTTAAATGCATATTACTAATTAAAAGAAGCCAGTTTGTAAAGGCTACATACTGTTTGATTCCAACTACATGCCATTCTGGGAAAGGCAAAGCTATAAACACAGTAAAAAGATCAGTGGTTGTCGGGGGTTCTGGGGAGAGGAGAAGGGATGAATAGGTGGAGCACAGGGCATTTTTAGGGCAGTAAAATATTCTGCATGAGACTCTCATAGTGAAATATGATATTGTTGATTTGTCAGTGCTCATAGAACTGTACAGCACAGAGTGAATCCCTTTGTAAACTGTGGATTTTAGTTCATAATAATGGTTGAATATTGGTTCATCAGTTGTAACAAATGCACTATACTAGTGCAAAATGTTAACAATGGGAGAAACAGTGTGGAAGGGCAGCAGACAGGAGATATGGGAACTCGATATACTTTCTGCACAATTTTTCTGTAAACCTAAAACTGCTCAGAAATTAAAGTCAAAGTCAAAGAAATGTGCTTGATTACTTGGAAATTTAAATACCTTTTAATTAACATAGAAATGTGAACAATTTAAAAGGCCAAAACAAATCATAACCAGGGGGAAATTAGTAACATCTAAAATAAGTGGTAAGAGCAAGAGAAACAGGAAACCATAGTTGATAAAGGATATGATTAGGCAATGTAACTAAAAAACAAAAAACCAAAACCAAAACAAAACAAAACAAAAAACAAGAAAGAAATGCCCTTGTGTTTATGGGTGAAAAGTAAGGAATTTGGCAGCAATGTGTCTCAACATGCAAAGATACTGAATAGGTGGGTAGAGAAATGCTCAAGGTGTAGCACAGTGGGGGCAGTTAAGGTACAGAAGTTTCTGGGAAAGTGGAAGTTGGGACAGAACACACAAGATTGGGCCAGTTGTAAAACTGGCATAAAAAGTTGTTGAGTACAATTTTCAGGAGGGATTCTTTTAGTAAGAATAAATGATGATTATTGACCTTAAGCCTTATTGACTTTACTGGCCTTATTGTCATGTGGTCAGTTAGGGGCTGGTGATGAATCCCAGCCTCTGCTAGTTTTTGCCTATGTCCAGTTAAAATACAGAACAATTATGTCCACAGTGCACTTTCACAACATTGCATGGTGTATTTCCTTTGGGGCTGGTGAGATGGTCAAGCAAGGAAGGCTGAATCAGATGAGTAAGACATGAGAGTCATACATCCCTAAACCTGCAGTCCTCATTAACATTCAGAAAGCCCAGACCCAGAAAACTCTAGCTCTAGAGACCTCCTGCCCCTGGCAACTGGAATTTTATTTAACTAGTTGGTATCTAAAACCTTGTATAACTGCTTCAGAGCAAGTATTGAGAGACCTCAGTGCTCAGGCGTGAAACTGACACTGTGTTCAAAGTGATCAGTGGACACCTAAGCCAGGCTAGTCTTGGCCAATGTTCCAGGGCTGAAAACCAAATAATCAGGACTAAAGCTCCCTACCCCACCTGACTATTTTGCTTTCCCTAGATGAACAACTTCCATCTGTCACTCATGAGAAGAGACAGGGTGTATTTTCTGTTTGGCAGCCTGGAAATTAATAGGATCAAGTCGGCTTCTGAAAGCCTTGGGGCATGATGATGCCCCATACATAAGAGGCTCTTGTCTCATCATTGCTGGACTCTCAGAGAACCATGGAATGTTCTTCCCACTGGCTATCACCTGAGCCTTCCTGATAAGAAGGAAATCCAAAGGATTAGAGACCCTTGGCCTAGAGATAGCACATTCTAGGAGGAATGAAGGGCACTTGGATCCCATGTATCCAGATGTGGCCCAAACCTTCCTGGTATGGAATCCTGGAGCCAAACTCCAAGGAGATACTGGAGGAAGCTTAAACCAGAGTCTGTAATGGCTCAAACCACAGAACACCCTGGTTGGTAAAGTTAAGGCCTAAAATTTTGTGTGCTGCCTTGATATCTTTGAACCACACAGGGCTCTGAAGGTCTAATCATGAGTACCCCTGCTCTCACCAGATATGTTCTTCCCATCCCTCACCCAGCAGAAAAGGCTCTCACCCAGCTAGTTCCCTTATGATCAGCGTCAACAACTTTACTCCAACCAGTGATTAACCTAATGGGTTTCACTTCCCTGTCAGCCTGGGAATTATTCATACAAGCCAATCACATTCTCCAGCAGCAACCAGGGGACACTCACCCTCTTGTAACGCTTGCCTCCCTCTGCCCCTGCTGGTTCCCTCTCTGAGCACCTGCAATCCCTGTGTGGCCTGGCATGGCATTCAGTGTCCTCCACCTCTGGGCTGTGGGTATATGTGATTCATAAGCTGCTACCAGTCTCATCTGTCCAGGGTTGGATGTCATGTGTTCAGACATCTTACACTATTCAGGGCAAAGCATCTCTTCTTTACTAATGGAGTGGATAGGAGGGGATCAGTTCATAGTTCCCTAATCTCCCTCTCATCAGACTCTGAAACCTGTTCCCGAGCCAAGGATTTTCCAAGAATTCTGGAATAAAAGGACACTTGATCTTACCTGCCTCTCCACCTCCAGAGCAGCTGAGCATCCCATGAAGTCCCCCGAGCTATGAGTCTGCTGGAGGTTCTTCTTTCATATTGATACAAGGATGCCTTGTAATATCTCTGTCCTGAACACCCTTCTTTCTTCCTGGAATAATATTTTATGGACATTCAGTATGTACTGTCAACAGTGAAGAAATTTTCTATGAGGCTTAACACAGCAGACATATTTGCAGCTCCAACATGGTAGGAGAGGAATGGGAAATTCCAGTCACTTTTCTTCAACAGGAGACAGGATCCTTCTTGGAAGGATCTATGAAACCAGCCATGGCTGAGTAACAGTTTCATTGTCTTAAATCTAACCCTGTACCCTATAGAAATTGTCTTCAAGCATATTTATGTTGATTTAGATTTTTGCTCAGTTGTTGTGCCAGTTTGGATATATTATATGTTCCCCACAAAAAGCCATGTTCTTTAATGCAATCTTGTGGAGGCAGATTTATTAGTCTTCTGATTAGGGTGGAAACTTTTGATTGAGTGTTTTCACGGAGATGTGACTCGTCCAACTGTGGATGATACTTTTGATTAGATTATTTCCATGGAGGTGTGGCCCCACCTATTCAGAATGTGCCTTGATTAGTTCATTGGAGTATATAAGAGAGAAGCTAAGAGTTGACATGGACCCAGATGCTTGCTGATGCTTGGAGACACTTGGAGATGCAGACAGAAGGACAGTTGGAGATGCTAAGTTAAGAGATAAAGCCGATTTAATGTATTGGAATAGCTAGAAGTAAATACCTGAAACTACCAAACTCCAGCCCAGCAGTCTGGACTCCTGAAGACAATTATATAATAATGTAGATTACAAGGGGTGACAGTGTGATTTTGAAGACCTTGTGGATCACACCCCCTTTATCTAGTGTATGGATGAGTGGAGGAATGGGGATAAAAACTAAAGGACAAATGGGGTGGGATGGGGGATGATTTGGGTGTTTTTTTTTCACTTTTATTTTTTATTCTTGTTCTGGTTCTTTCTGATGTAAGGAAAATGTTCAGAGAAAGATTGTGGTGATGAACGCATAACTATGTTATCATACTGTGGACAGTGGATTGTATATCATGGATGATTGTATGGTGTGTGAATGTATTTCAATAAAACTGAATTTAATAAAAAAAAAAGAAACAATTCTGGCTCATAAAATTATAAAAAGGGGAATTTTCAAATTTATTAAACAGAAAGGGCAATTGGTTTAGTTTAGTCATCGAAATAAACTTTGACCTACTAGATTCCCCCCCCCAAAAAAAAAAAAAAAAAAAGAGATAAAGCCAAGTCTGCCCCAGAGAAGCTAAGAGAGGACCCTCAGATGCTTAGAGAGAAATGCTCTGGAAGAAAGCAGTAAGGATGCACAGGAGCTGAGAGAGAAGAGCAAAGATAGAAGTCCAGAGACATTTTGAAGAGAGACATTTTGAAACACAACCCAGGAGCAAAGGACCAGCAGATGCTTCCCAGCTGATAGAGGTGTTCTAGACATCATCCACAATACTTCAGTAAAGGCATCCTCTTGTTGATACCTTAATTTGGATGTTTTCATGGCCTTCAAACTGTAAATTTGTAACCTAATAAATCCCCTTTATGAAAGCCAATCCATTTCTGGTATTTTGCATAATGGCAGCATTAGCAAACCAGAACAGTTATTTTCTAAACTCATACACTCTCCACTTCATCATTAGCCCCTCCTTTAACACCATTCTATGGAGCATTTTTCCTCCTTTCTTAATAACTTCTACTGGTGGTTTATTCCCTGTGCACCACTTGTCTCTCTAGCATAAACTGTGAACTATTCCTGGGTTTTTATTTAGTTAATAAATATTTAGTGCCAGGCTTTGTGTTAATTTTTGCAGGATCATTGATGACTCAGTTACTCATGTTCCCTGTCCTCATGGAGTTTATAGGTAGGAGGGATCAATAAGATAAAGTAGGCCATATAATGTGCTTATCACAGTACAGTTATGAGAACTATGAAAGAATAAGAGCAAGATGCTATGACAGAACAAAGTGAGAATGTCAAACCCAGATGTGGGGAGGTCAGGGACAGCATCTTTGTAGATACGTGGAGCAGAAGTAGCAATGAGTCAGGTGGCTATTTTGATATGCATACGTAAGTTTCAATTCTTCAAGTAAATGGTTAAAACTTCCAAAAAAGGGGTTATTTTGTTTGTTTTAATACCAATGGGACCTGGATGTAGCTTTAAAATGTAATGAATTTGGAGCAGTCTTTTTCTTGGATTGGTAAGGGTAGTCACTTAAAACAAAATGAAAGGTTAAATCAGAAATGAGAAAAGTACCAGAACACCAACAGGACAGAATTTGGCCTACATAATAGAAGAGACAAGGGTGAGGGGGGAGAGGCGGGTATAATCTGTAGAAAAGTCATTGGTTTTAGGAGAACTAGTGTGCTGGTTTTGATGTATTATGGCTCCCAAAATGCCATTATCTTTGATACAATCTTGTGGAAGCAGAGATATTAGTGTTGATTAGCTTGGAATCCTTTGAGTGTTTCCATGGAGATGTGGCTCAATCAACTGCAGACGAGACCTTTCATTGGACAATTTCCATGGAGGTGTTGCTCCACCCATTCAGGGTAGCTAGCTCTTAATTGGATCACTGGAGTACTTTAAAAAGAGCCACACAGCCCAGATGCAGAGCAGCTAAGAGTGACATTTTGGAGAGTAACTGAGAGTAACATTTTGAAGAGGAACTGCAGCTGAGAGAGGACAAAATGTCCGAAGAGCAACATTTTGGAGAATGCCATTTTGAAACACAATGTAGGAGCAAGCAGATTTCAGCCACCTGCCTTCTGAGCTAGCAGAGGTTTTCCAGACACCAATGGCCATCCTTCAGTGAAGGTACCCCATTGTTGATGCCTTACCTTGGACACTTTATGGCCTTAAGACTGTAAATTTATAACCAAATAAACCCTCTTTTTAAAAGCCAAACCATTTCTGGTGTTTTGCATAATAGGAAAGAGCAAAGGACAGGAAAGAGCCATACAGAAAATTGGGATTGTTTTTCTAGAAAGACCCATGCTGAAGACTTTCTTCACGCAAAAAGGTTGCTGAGTTCCTTGCCTCCAGAGCTACAGGGATGGAATTTTCTTCAGGTGCCTGAACATTGAGGATGGAAGAAAAGGATGGTAGATTACAAAAATGTCCATAACCTTTCATTCTTTCCTGTATCCTTGTGGCTTCTCCCATCAAGAGGAGAGTGTCTACTTCCCCTCCCCTGGAATCTGGCTAGCCCTATGTCTTGCTGTGGCCAGAGAATAAAGTAGAAATGATGGTGTCCCAAGTCCAAATTTAGGCCTCAAGAAGCCTGTTCCACTTCTCAGAAACCTGCTCAGCCTCTGTGTAAACAAGCCTGAGTTCACCTGGTAGAACACTGTATTCAAGTCAGGCCAGTTTTCTCAAGCAGGGTCCCAGATACATGAGAGAGCCCATTCAAACTCTGAAATGCTGCTTATGGTACCCATGGCTGTCTGCAGGCATGAGCAGTCTCATTTGAAACTGGAAGACCCTCTGTTCTAGTTTGCTAATGCTGCTGGAAGGCAAAACACCAGAGATGGATTGGCTTTTATAAAAGGGGTTTATTGGTTACACAGTTACAGTCTCAAGGCCAGAAAGTATCCAAGGTAACACATCAGTAATCAGGTACCTTCACTGGAGGATAGCCAATGGTGTCCGGAAAACCTCTGTTAGCTGGGAAGGCATGTGGCTGGCATCTGCTCCAAAGTTCTGGTTTCAAAATGGCTTTCTCCCAGGACATTCCTCTCTAGGCTGAAGTTCCTCAAAAATGTCACTCTTAATTGCACTTGGGGTATTTGTCCTCTCTTAGCTTCTCCAGAACAAGAGTCTGCTTTCAACAGCCATCTTCAGACTGTCTCTCGTCTGCAGCTCCTGTGCTTCCTTCAAAGTGTCCCTCTTGGCTGTAGCTCCTCTTCAAAATGTCACTCTCAGCTGCACTGAGTTCCTTGTTTGTCAGCTCATTTATATGGCTTCAGTGATTAAATTTAGATCCACCCTGAATGGGTGGGGTAACACCTCCATGGAAATTATCCAATCAGAGTCATCACCCACAGTTGGGTGGGGCACATCTCCATGGAAACACTCATTGAATTGCAATATAATCAACACTGATACCTCCACCCACACAAGATTACATCAAAGATAATGGAGTTTTGGGGGACATAATACATTCAAACCAGCACACTCTCCCAACAAAGTCCAACTCAAATTGCCAACTGGCAGAATCATGAGCTAAATGGTTGTTGTTTGCAACCACTACATTTAGTGTGGTTTGCTACCCAGCTATAGCTGATTCACAAAATTTCCAAGGTGCTTAGGACTGCTCTTTGCACTCAAAGAATATGTCCAAATAACAAATGCCTTTCAAGTTGGTTTCCCCTCTCTTTATGGTCTCAGGCTTCTACCATGAGTTCTCATTTCACAGTTAAAGACATGGCCTTACAACTTTCCTCCTGCTGTGGGGATTTTTCCTCATAATGTGGTGTGGAAAATTGTAGTTCCCAAAAATGGATGTATCTATCTATCTATGACTGTGTCTTTGTGTGTCTGTCTCTATCTCTTCTCTATATCTCTATCTCTGTCTCTGTCTCTGTCTCTGTCTCTATCTCTATCTCTTTATCTCTATCTCTCTATCTCTATCTCTATCACTATCTCCATCACTATCTCTATCTCTTTCTCTTCTTCTTTATCTCTATGTCTAGCTCTATCATTTCTATCATCTCTATATTTTTCCCATACTTCATGCTCTTCTTACACTGAGAGGTGGGGGCTTCTGAGGGTTCCTGCCAAAAGAATATGGAAGAAGCAAAGTCATGTGACTACATGCTCTGTAGCCTCTGAGGTTAGATTTAAAAGGCATACAGCTTCTGCCTTGTTCTCTCTTAGGCCATTTAAGTCAATATGTAAGAATTCTCATGTTAATTAGATCATGTGGAGGGATTTAAACCGAGTTAGGGAGAGATGAACAAGGAGCCCCAGCTGCTCCAGTCCCTAGTTGCTTGAGTCTTCCCAGACCAGGTATTGGATAGTTAGTGAAAATGTTTTCTAAATGACTGCAGCCATAGGCATTGACTGTACCTCGAGAGACCCTGAGTGACTCCCAACAAAATTCCTGACCAGTAGAATCTGTGAGAGGGAATAAATGATGATTGTTGTTTTAAGCCAATAAGTTTGGGGATATGATTTATTTTGTAACAATTATTATTGGAACACATGGCAAGAATTAATTGGTCTTATTTAAAGCTTCAAAGAAGGATGTGAAAAAGCAAGGAAAATTTTTAGAGATATGGTGGCCTGAGTCATCTAAGATACACTAAACCAATTGATGATGTGTTATCATCTCTTCCTGCCCCCCACTTAAGACACTGCTGGGCAGCTCATACTGGCTGTGGGAGATACAGGCAGAGAGGGGAAGGTGGTAACAGGACAAGAGTCTGATCCTCTATAATACATGTGATTCCAAAAATGGGAGCCCAGACTTTACAATAGTTAGAAACAGTGACCAAGGTATGGAAAAGTAGGGACTATAAGCTGAAATAACTCCCACATTCAAAATCATCTATAAGGCTTTAGAAGAGGAAGAGGATGATAATTTCAGCAGTTTCTAAGAGCTATTCTGCTTCACTGTCCCCTTACAGAACAAGCATCCATTCTTTCTGCAGAATCTGAAGTGAACAGATGCCTCAAGTGAGGGAGGGAAGTCAGGCTGCTGTGAAGACATCATGGAGGTAAAGCTGCCTGGTCATTTATGATTGGTGCTCAGAAAGCTGTGCCATCTTTCTGTTTCTCAGCTCATTTATTAGCTGTGCTTGTAATGACCTTGGGGGCACTTCATGAAGCACTCTGCAGTAACGCTCTCTGTTCCCTCCATCCATTCCTAATGGTGTCCATCTTCCCTCCCTCCCTGGGCAAACAGCAATGTCACAACGGCCCCCAAACACTCCGAAAAACACTCTGAGTGTGAAAAAGTTCTCTGCTCCTCACGGTCATAGGACATGGCCTTTAACTGGAAAAGTTATGTGCAGGAGGCCAGGTTTAAGACTGTGATATCTTCTTAACTGTAGAGTTGCACTACAGTTGACCAAGTGATTTCCCTCTTCCTGGGTCCTGTGAGCCTGTGGTCAGCTATAAGGCATGCCTATCAAGTGTTTTTATCCCACTTTCCAAATGATGGTGGGATTAGTTTATGCTCCTTGGATCATAAAGTAAAAAGTGACAGAGGTATTCCTCAGAATTCCTGTTGCTAGCTGCAACTCCTCCCTTTCATTCCTCTTCAATTGAGTAGGATTTCTTTGAGAAATTGCATAGGCTCAAAAATGTCAAAAGACTGATACTGGGTGCACATTATCTCAGTTTTCAAACAGCAGCAAAAACATTGACATTGAGGACATCAGTCTATTAAAATTCCCTAGTAATCCTTTAGAACACACTTAGTAGATAATTTGTGAATGCTTATAAATAAATGAATTATCTGAAAGGAACACATGGTGTCCTTCAGTATCAGTCATTTAGAAAAGGAAAGGAAGTATCCTAAACACAGTTGAGGTTCTTGAGAAAATAAGCTAATTTTCTACAATGGTGGAAATAATAAACTGGCTGGTCAGGAAGACTTCCTACATATAGACTGCCTTGATTTCAGCAACGGCATTTTATTAAAGCTACAGTTTACTTTGAGAATAAGATGGAGAAACAAGGTTAGAATATAAGTCAATTATGTGGATTGTATCTGGTGTTAAATAAATTGGCAAGGGCTGGGGGGCAACTTGTCCATATATATCTAAAGAAAAGGCCAACTTGTCTATAAATATTGATACCATCCACATGATTTCTGTGAGACAAGTAACCTGAGATTCTCTGACCTTGCACAACCACTAGGGCTTTCTGACATTTTTTCAACCTGGGTCTTGATTTCCCTGAAATGAGGACTTTTGTTTGGAGTAAATAAATTTTGTTGGTTAACGTTCCATCCCCTTACAAGGCTTGCTTTTCTTATTGTTTTTGCTTAACCAATCATAGTTCTCTTTGCGTAACCTCATTCTATTTACTATTAAATGTAAAATGCAGCACTTTTGTCTCAACATTGAACATTCCCCAATTGAAAATTGCCTCCTTTTGATAAATAAATGGTCTCTCCTAAATTCTTTAAATTTGTCTTTTGCACTGGTAAAAACCCTTTACAGAGCATTAATATCAACCTACCTGAAGTCTCTAGTTAGTCTTTGGACTTATCTTAATCAACATTTTTATAAAGAACTTATCTGCTGATCTACTTTGCAAATGATCCAAAGGCAAGAGGCATAAATAACACATAGGATGAGAAAATCAAGATATAAAGAAAGCTCAAAAGGTTGGAATAATGGGCCCCAAATATATATCAAATTTAATCAGGATAAAAATAATCCCATACATAGGTGTAAATACAAAAACCTGCACAAACATGGCATGGGACTAAAACTGACTTAACAGAAGAGAAGTTAACATGAAAAGAGCCTGGGATTCTTTGTTACTTAACCTAAAGGGTGGCAGAAGAAGCAAAGGGTTCTCCAAGAATCTATCTTGCATCTAGAGCAGTGGTAATCAGTTTTGGCTGAGCATTGGAATCACTTGAGGTATCAGTTTGCAACAGCTGCCAGAATGCAGCATACCAGAAATGGGTTGGCTTTTAATAACGGGGATTTATTCATTTGCAAATTTACAGTTCTAAGGCCATGAAAATGTCCAAATTAAGGCATCAAGAGGAGAATACCTTCTCTGAGGAAAGGCTGCTGGCATCTGGGGTTCCTCTGTCACATGGGAAAGCACATGGAGACATCTACTGGTCCTTCTTTTCTGGGCTCTGTTTTCCATATGGCTCTCTCTCTCCAAAATGTCTCTTAGCTTCTCTGTGTCCTTCTGACTTCTCCAGGGGCATTTTCTTTTTTAGAGTCTGTGAGTCTTCTCTTAGCTTCTCCAGGGTAATCTTTGGATTTCATCTCTTAGCTCCTCTTGTCCTTTCTTGTCCCAGGGCATTTTCTTTCTGAGCTCTCTCTCTCCATGAGCTCTCTTAAAGGACTCCAGTAAAGTATTAAGACCCACCTTGAACAGGCTGGGTTACAGCTCCATGGAAGAAACCTAATCAAAAGGTCATGCCCAAAAATAAGTCTGCACCCACAGGGATGGATTAAAAGAACATAAGCTTTTCTAGGGTACATAGCAGATTCAAGCCAGCAAACTTGGGAAACCTTAAAAAGTGCTAATACATGGGACCCATCACCAGAATGCCTGATTTAATTACTCTGAATTATGACTTGGGCATCAAAAATTTTTTAAGCTCTTCATGTAATTCTCCTGTGCCAATCATTGCTCTAGGCCTGTACATGTCAAATTTGAGCAAGCATCAGAATCACATGGAGGGCTTGTTAAAAGAAATTTCTGGGTTCTAATCACAGAGTTTCTGATTCAAGAGATCTGGGGTATGACCCGAAAATTTGCGTTTCAAAAGCAATCCCAGTTGATACTGATGCTACTAGTGTGGGCCCTACATTTTGAGAACTACTGTTCTAGGAAAAGCATGCAGTCTTCTAAATAAAACTAAAGCCTCTTCAATTCTAATGTTGGCATTGATTCCTGAGACACAAAACCTGTCTCTCTCCCCTCCTCCTTTTCTGATTAGGATTTATGCCAAGTGTTTTGGCTTCCTCTTTAGCTCTTTTTTATCTCTGTGGCTGGAGATTAGGGCCTTGGTGGGCTGGGAGAAGCAGAACTGATACCTTTTATTGTGAGAACAGAGAATGGGATGTGATTTCATGATGCTGCTTTCAATTGCTAGGGGAAAGAATGATCTCAGTTCAGAACCAAGCTTAAAGTTGTAAACCAACCAGGGACTAGTTGTCCCAGAAATGCAAGCCAGAGTATACTTTTCACTCTTTTTCTATTGAGGGGAAAAAGGTGACATGCCTTTGGGAAAGAATTAGAATGAGGAGCAATGGGAACCTCAAACCATGGCATCAGGAGAATTCTCCTAGCACTCATGCAATGCTCTGTTCACTACAGATTACAAGCACCTGTGGGAGATACACAATCTTGAGACATATAGAAATACCAAGGCAAACAATTCTCCTAAAACTTACTCTGTAGTCCTAATTGCTGCTGTCTCCCTCCCTCTCCTCATTACACTCCCTTTGCATGTAGAAGACATTTGGTAGATGTGTGGAAGAAATAAGATAATAGTCTGTGCATAAACTTTTCATAGATTTTATAATTTTGCTGGATATAAAATTCTAGGTTGACAATTTTTTTTCTCTGAGTAATTTAAAGGTGTTGCTTCACTATCTTTTTGCTTCCTTTGCATCTGATGAAAAATATGCAGTTGTCTTTTTCTTTGTTCTTTTGGATGTACAAGTTCCCCCTGCCCCCATGGCTCCTTTTAAGATTTTCTCCTTTTTTTTGGTTTTGAGCAATTTGATTAAGATATGCCTTGCTGTTCTTTTCTTCAAATTTCTTGTTTTTGTTCATTAAGGTCCATGGACCTTTGGGTTTATAGTTTTTAATGAAATTTGAAAAAAAATTTCAACCATTATTTACTTAAGTATTTTTTATGTTATATCCCTCTCCTTTGGGAAATACAGTTTACATATTTTAGGCTGCTTAAAGTTGTCCCATAGTTCAGTGATGCTCTTTTCACTTTTTTGGGTTCTTTTCTTTTTTCCTCTGTGTTCCATTTAGAATATTTTCTATTGCTGTGTCTTCAAGTTTATCAATCTTTTCTTCTACCATATCTAGTCAAATCAATCATTAATTATACCTAATGTATTTCTCTTCTCAGATATTGTTATTTTCCCCTCTAGAAATTTAACTTGGATCTTTAAAAATATCTTCCATGCCTCTGCTTAACTTTTTGAACATATAGAATACAGTTAAAATAACAGTTTTAATGTCCTTGTCTGCTAATTCCAAGGTCAGTGTTAGTTCTGCACTGGTTTCAGTTGATTGATTATGGGTCATGTTTGCCTGCTTCTTTACATACCTGGTAATCTTTGCTTGGATGTCATACCTAGTGAATTTTTCCTCATTGAGTGCTGGGTAGTTTCTATTCCTATAAATCTTCTTGAGCTTTATTATGGCATGCAGATGATATACCAGGAAGCAGTTTTATCCTTTCAGGCATTGCTTTTATGATTTGTAAGGTAGGTCTGGAGCAGTGTTCATTCTAGGGGTAGATACTCCCTTCTACTGAGACAAGACCTTCTGAGTATATGTCCCAACATTTCATGTATTGTTAGGTTTTTTTCCTTGCTAGTAGATAACACACAGTATTTTCAGCCTTATGTAAGCACCAGGCACTGTTCTCTAATCCTTCCAGATATTTCCTTTTTTTCTCTTCAGGCTCACAAGTGTGTGTGTGTGTGTGTGTGTGTGTGTGCATGCATGCGTGTGTGTTCAGTACTCTGTTGAATACTTAAGGAGACTCCTCTGCATATCTGGGATTTGCTCTCTCTGTAGCTCTCTCCTCCTCGGTACTCTCTCCTGCAAACTCTATCCATGGTGACCCTCCTGGACCTCCAGTTCCATCTGGTCAACTCAGGGCTTCTACTGGGTCTCCCCTCATTCTCTTTCCCCATGCTGCAGCCTGAAAACTCTCTCAAGGCAGCAAATGGGAAGAAACACACTTCTTGCCACATGTTCAGTGTGTTGAGATCATTGTTTCATATATTTTGTCCATTTATTTTTTGCTTGTTTCAGACTGAGGAAGGGGAGTGAATCCAGTCCCTGTTAGTTCATTTTGAGTGGACATAGAAATCCTGCTAATTAGGGTCACGGCATGCAATTCCCAAAATTGAATGGCCTAAAATTGCAGCACTACTGTTTTAAAGAAATAGGTGTAAAACGTGATAATATAAAATTACGTATTTCAAAAAATGTAGAAAATGTTCGTTATTAATAAAATCAATATTTAAATTACCAATTATTTATGAACATTTTGAATTATATAAGTTACCTACAAATAAAGGAGTAATAGGCATATTAAATTTATTAGGTCTTGGTAAATCTTTTTGGTGTATTTAAAGATTTTAAGATAGTATATGCCTCAATAACTGGGTTACAAGACATTTTGGAGTGAGGCAGTTTATAATTTTTTAAAATACAAGATTGAAAGAAGATTTAGTGGAGTTTCTGGCTATGTTTGAAATAGTTTTATGCTATATTTCTTTAAGATTTTGGTATATACGTCAAAAAGAATTTATTAAAAATGTTAGTGACATTTTAATACTATACCTCCATTTTTTATCTACTTATTTGTGTGCACAAAGTTTCTCTGGGTTTATGTTTACAAAAATAAATAAAAGAGAATAAACTGAGGTTGAAACTGTCTCATTCCAAAAGTAAGTAATATTCATCCACAGATACATGCATTAATATTCAAAAACCTTCACTGATGCCATTAAGAGATATACATCCAATGTTTTATTATTTTATTGAATGATTATCAAAATTGGAAATTAATATTTTAATCAATTTATCAAAAATCAATGGACTTATAATTAATAAATACTTAACCAAAGAATTAATGATAATTCAAGACAGAAGAACTTTTTACACTTACAGACTTATGCTCAGGGTAATTACAATAAAAAATAAACTTTAGCTTTTATATACCATAGCAGTCAGATGGCAGTCAGAATATGGGGACCGCTCTAGATATTTCAAAGGAAAGGACTTTAATGGAGGGATTTAGTTTCATAGGTGTTGGAAGGACTGAAATATAACAAGGGGATAGTGAGGTCACCCAGAGAATAGTACTTTCAGGGAGCATATGGGAAAACAAACAGGAGGAAGTTGGGTTACCAGAGCCCAGGGTCTTGGGTTGGTACTGGTGTTTCCAAGGGGACAGTGCTTTGTAAGTGCTGGGACAGCTGAAGAGATTCAAGTGTTATTGCCAGGTCCAAGGAAAAGGCTCTTCTTGCAAGTTCCAAAACTACCAGAAGTCAAGGGCGCTCATAGATGCCAATGCTCTCCAGGGAAGTTGACCAAAGCCAAAAAACAGGAAGAGTTATTTCTCCCTACTTCTGCAGATTCTAACAGCAGCCAGCTGGCAAAACGAGGTAGAAAATGTAGTTTGCGTGACCACGGCTTTCCTAGAATTTGTAACAGAAGACAATTATGGAAATGGGGGCTGATAACAAAAAAGCAAACAACTGGCACAAGCCTTTTTTGGTGGCAGAAATGTATTGATAAAAAAACTTTCAAACATAAAAGTATATATTATATTATGTTAACTACTCTGAGAAAAGTAGATTGAAAATAAAAGCTCAATGATGAAAAATTTTAATTAAAATCTGACTGTTAAAGAGGAATGTATTCGTACATTTAAAAGTGATTGATGATGCATATCAAATTGCTATGGTATTTAGATTCTATTGGATATGTTTCAGAGATATACAGAAGTTTTATTTTAAAATGTCAATATGAACAACATACTGAAAACAATACTTTTTGAAATTATGTAAACCTATGATTTAAAAATGTTACACCTCACCTTAGAATATGTGAGAGGAGCATTGATTAAAAATAAAATTAGGGGGATATACAAGCAAAGAGTTTGAAGATGACTATTTTATTTACTCCTATCCCTTCACCTATATGGGCTGGCTCCCTAACAGCACAGGGATAAAATGCCATTTTCTTTGCATTTGTTTCTATGTCCTTTAAGACTTCACCCCACTTTGCTCTTAGCTTTCTTCAACTTCCAGGTTTCTTATGCTCCACTAAAGACAGTGGCTTGAAAGCACGTGTATTCATTAACCATCACTTTGTATCTAAATCTCAATCCCAAATGCTCTTTTTGGATGCCATGTCTTTTCCCCTTAAAATATAGCTCCTCTTCTCCTTGTCTAGGCAGCTCCAAATCACTGGACTGTGTCTACATCTGTGGGCACAGATTCCAGCTATTATATCCATTGCCTTTTCCCCTGCCAGCCTGAAGTTCCTTGTGTAAACCGGCCATGCCTCTGTATCAATATGGAGCCCACATGCATACTTCTACACAGCATCTCCAGACCACAAATATTTTGCAACAAACCCATTGACCAAGGGACGGTAACATTATAGCCACACCACTGAATGTGTTTTGTTTGCTCCTTCCTGGGCCTTATATATTTTCTAGATTCCTTAATATTATCTATTTTATGCAAAAACAACAACAAAAGCATCAACTAAGCATCGGTTAGCATTATGTCACCTGTAGTAAAGAGACTATTTATCAAGATAAATTATTCCTATTTCATAGATGAGAAAACTGAGCCTCACTCATAATGATGAAGGGAGGACAAGCTCAAGGTCTCCCAACTGGCCAGAGGCCAGGGTCAAGGATAGAGTCCATATGACTTTTAACCCCTGCCCTTTTCCCTGCAAAATGCTGCTCCTGTAACACACATTGTCTTTGTTCTGATACATCACTAGGTATAACTAGATATAAACTATTTATTGGGCTGAAGGAGAAGATCTTGGATCCAAGGGTCTGACTTGGTCAATGGGGAGAGCCATGATGAAATTTACCTGCCTCTCGACTTAATTTTTTGCACCCACGTGCAAAGGGTTGAATAAAACACTCTCCAGATTTCATGACCCAGTCATCATTCATCTGGGCCAGGCTGCTCTCTAGTTTCATTTGCTGTTTTCTTCAGTTCCCATTCTTCATTTCTATTGCTTCACCTTGAGTGTTTGATATGTATCCTTTTACTTGTATGTATTCTTGCTAAGAGTTTTTGGTTGAGTTGTATAGATTTATTTAAAACTCTACAGAGAAGGCATTGTGCTATAATGAATAAGAGTGAACAATAATAAGCATATATTATTTGAGAGCCCTATTCTAAGGACTTTAATGTTACTAACTCAAGTAGTTCCCTTGATTATAAGGTGGCTCCTAACTTATACACATTTTAGAGATGAGGGTCCTGAGGCACAGAAGAGACAGGAAACTCCGTGAAATCATACAAGTAGTGAGTAGCAGAGCCAAGATTCCAACCCAGGCAGCCTGGCTGCAGTGCTCATGGTGTTGACCACTATGCTATCCTGCCCCTCATCTGGAGCTTGTTTTTCCATTCAGCTGAATGCAATTTAGTCTGTTACTTGTACCACTGCCCAGTGCTTTGTCTTGCCTCTATCATAACTTACTTACCCATTCTCCAAGCACTGGTCATTTGGATCTCCTGCTTCTAGTTCTAAGTCCAGAGCTCTGAACCCCACCTCATGCTGAATCCTACCATAATGGTGATCCTTGCACTTAGGTCTTAGACTTTGGTTTCACTCATCCTCCCACAACATCAGATGCTTCTGTCCAAAATGTTCTCATCTTAAATGTCCAGACTTTGCATCTGTCCTCCCTCTGTGACTCTTCCTCTGGCTGTTATGTTTATGTGACTGTTTTGGAAGGAGGTGTGGTAGAGGTGGAAATGTTCTGCTGCCATTACTGGCTCTGTATGGCTTATGCTGCTTTGTGGGTGCCAAGTTGCTAATCTGAAAAATCCCTCAGCCTCTAGGGAGGTGGTGGTGAGCACAGCAAATGCCAAGTTCTTGGCGACTGTGTCTCCAAAGTGCATCCAGGCATGGCATGGTCTCATCCTGTCAGGATCATGCAGAAAAATCCTCCTTCCCTATTTAAGAGAACACTGCTCATCTTTTCATCCACTCAATCGTTCAGTCAAGAAGTAATTCTTGCTAGGAGCTGGGCATTGTGCTAGGCAACATGGAGTGGTTGCAGAAATAAAAAAGAACCTCATCTCAACCCTCAGGAACTCACAGATAACTCAAAGAGACAGCCATGGATACAAATCACTGTGGTTCAGAGGGACAGAGGGAGGAGAGGCAAGTGCTGATCCTGATGCCTGAGCCTGGCCTGAATTTTCTTTCAGAGCCCATGAATTCGTGCCTCAAGCATCCCAAGGGTTGTCTCCACTGAGACAGACCTGGTGTGTGGTCTCTCACGTTGGCAGCTTGGGGCTTGCCTACAACAGTTGGACTGGGGAGAAGAGTCAATGTCATGTCTGACATTTTAGTTACTATCATATTTAAAGTCCTGAAACCAAAGAATGTGTTCTGTTCAACCCCAGTTCAGCTGCAGTTGTTTTCGGATAGAGTGTTCTGATATTTGAGAGTCTCAGCTTGGAGCCAGCTTTGCATTTGTATGATCTAATCTGCTAGGCTGTGCAGCTTGGGGAAAATGGAGACACACAGGGAAGAGGAGCCCCAGCTAAGAAATTGGGCACCATCAAGTTGGGCACTTTGGTAAGAAGGAAGCACTGAGTAGGAACCAAAGGATGCGATCCAGATGGGTGGTCAGTTAGCTTAACTTTTGATGTGTTTTTTTAAAACTATTCTCAGCTGGGTTTGGTTTTCATCTCTGCTATCTTTGATTGATAGACACTTGCCACACAGAAATTTCATGCTTTAGATTGGTAATTGCCTCCTCTGGGTATCTTGGCTGGGTTTGGAAGTTCTCAACCCTGGAAGCCTGGCTAAAACTGATTCAAAGTAGCTTTGGCCCCGTGAAGGGATTCAGTGAGTTCCCTGGGGCAGTACAGACATGGCTAATGGGAACCCAGGAGTCCATGCACACATGGATAAGGGATGGGGAATGATTGCTAATCAAAGATTTTGACTCTTGAGCATGGCAGCCAGATTTTCAGGGCAGCAGAAAAATTGGAAAATTTCCTCTGCTCATTTCCACACATTTTTATTTACCCTTAGCCTGCCTGACACCATCTGGAAATTATCGCTGCTTACTGACTAGGGACTCTTTCTCCTTAAGGACACTTTAGAAAATTATCTGCTGCTTGTTATTATGTTGATTCAGCACTTCTTTTCTCTGAGCTCATATTTTTCTGGCTTCATTTATAGAGAAGTTAATATTTTTGAATCAATGAAATTTTTTGTCTCCTAAGGAGACAGAACTCTTTTTCTTAGACTTCTTGAATGGGAAGAGAAGACAGGCATAGTTTTTCTCACCCCAGTGGTACTCACCTTGCACCATGGATTCAGAATGCATGGAAATTTCTGCTCTTGATACCTCCCCTCTTGCTTCTACCAGGCAGGGCTACTTTGAGTGAATTTGGAAAAAGTTGCCTTTCTTCAAGTCCCTTACTTCCATCTATTGGAATATCATTGTAATATACTAATATTGTTAGAAAACAAAATACACTTTACTGCCATCTTCCAAAATATTGTTGTAATAAATGTTTTAATCTACAATGTCCATGGCATGAATAGAGCCCCTTAAACATCACCCTAATGAAGTTTGCAAAACCTGCATAAGCTTATAAGGAGGCTCTACTGCTAGCTACTGCACAGGGGAACTAAAGGTTTGTTGAACAAGTATCTTGATGCCTGGAGGACTGAATTCCTTCAAAAAAGCAAAGGAGGAAGCCCATCTTTTCCAGAATCAGTAGTGCAGGACTCAAGCTGGTATGTTAATCCTAGAGTTGGGCAGATGTAAGGCGAAGTGTGTAGAGCAGGGAGTTGTTGAGAGACTCAGAAGAGATGTTGGAATTGAATATGGCAAATCTAGTCCCTTACATGCTTACATTTTCCAAAGGAATTTCACATTTGTTGTCTTATTATTTCTCCCAACAAATCCTTCATGGTTTTCTTTATTATCCCAAATTTACAGATTTTCCCAGAGTCACACAGTTGTCAAAAGCCAAATTAAGTCTAGGGCTCTTGTCTACTGCCTCTTAGTCCTTGGATCTTTCCACTACACCATATAGCCCCCTCTGTTCCAGTTTGCTAATGCTGTCATTTTGCAAAACACCAGAAACAGATTGGCTTTTACAAAGTTATAGTCTTAAGGCCATAAGGTGTCCAAATTAAGGCATCAACAGAAGTATACTTCACTGAAGGAAGGCCAATGGCGTCTGGAAAACCTCTGTTAGCTGGGAAGGCACGTGGCTGGCATCTGCTGATCCCAGGTTGTGTTCCAGCTCCTCTCTTACTCCTGTGCATTCTTCAAAATGTTGCTTTTGGGGTGTTTTGTCTTCTCTTAGCTTCTCTGAAGCAAAGTGTCCGCAAAAGTCTGCTTTCAATGGCCAACTCCAAAATGTCTCTCCGGGTGTAGCTGATCTGAGGTCCTTCTGTTTGTGAGCTTTTATAGGGTTCCAGTAAACTCATCAAGACCCAGGCTAAATGGGTGGGACCACACCTCCATGGAAATAATCTAATCAAAGTCATTACCCACAATTGGGTGGGTCACATCTCCATGGAAACAGCCTAATCCAAACATTCCAACCTAATCAACCTTAATATATCTGCCCCCGTAAGACTGCATTAAAGAACATGGTCTTTTGGGGGACATAATACATCCAAACTGGCAGACCCTCTTTTGGGATAAATGATGAAATGAGACTTGGCTTTGGCTCACTGCAAGGATGAACTGGGTAAGTTGAAAGTGTAAGTGGATTGAGAAGACACTAAGTCTGCTAAGTCCCTTTCTTCCCTCCTTGGAAAAAAGAGCTGACAGTGGGTCTAAATCCCAGCCTTGGATTGAAAAATATTTTGTCTGCTCTGATGGTTTATCCATTGCTCTTCCTAATATTTTATGTAGCTTTCATGTCTAGAGTCAACTTCTAATAATTATCTCACCATTTTATTTGCAGCACATAGTACACTGATTGACCCATAGTAATTGTTCATTAAGCAAATGTTTTATGAATGAGAATTGAACACCACTTTGTTTTCCTCCATGTAAGTTATTGCAATGTCATGCAATAAATGATTAGAATAGAGTTTACTGTAGTCAAAGGCTGGGCTCTTCCAATGTTACCAGCTGCCTCCTTGGATTAATTATTGCTACACAACCAACTTGTTGCCTTTTTATGACTACTAATAATTAAGTGGCGACTCCTAAAATATAACTTGAAAATGAATCTCCAGTGGTGGAATTTCATATAAATAAGACATTCAAATTGTGTATAAAATGATCAAACATAGTTCTCTAGGTAGACAAGGAGGAATATGTAAAAATGTGTGAAATTGTGAAAAGGGGCTTTCGAACCTTTGAGCACAATCTGACACACAACAAATATTCAACTGAGGATATGATGTTGACTCATATCCTCAGTAGTAAACACTATTATTTTCATTTAAGAGACTTTGAAGCATCTAGTACTTGTCCAGCAAATTTCACAATAGATATCTACAACCATATTAGGGAGACAAAATCAGTTTGCACTTCCGACATAAAAAAGGAACTACTTGTGCTACTCAGAAATTCTCTAGACAGACTTTGGAGTTTAGAAAAACTGCTAGGAGAGGAAGGCAGATTTAAAGCTCAGTACAGTGTGAAGTGGGGGAAGGTGATCATATCTGGACAGAAGAACTGTGGGGCATTTGCCCAGAGCCTCCTCTAGCACTCATCAGGGACATAGCAGACACTGCAGGCTTGAAGCAAGGTATGTTTAAGGACTTGCCTTTCTAGGTTTTAGGCTGATGGCTTTTCCCACTGGTTGGTTCCGAGGTTCTAAGGTCCCTGGGAGTTAATGAGATAGGATGAAGCCACTTTTCTTGGAACAAGCTGGTATTCTGAGTTGGGAGAGTTTGAGTGAAACTATAACGGTACTTTTGGGGGTACTTTGGGAATTGCTTTTGCTGCAGACGATGGGGTTAAGGGAAGGTTCCTAAAGGCTGAAGCTGGATGCTGAGAAGTTTTACTTTTGCTCTAAATTTCCAGGCTATCAAAAAGTTGAAAGCAATACTATAAACTTTTGACTAATTATTTCATGCACTTTTGATATCCCTTCTTCTATGATCTTTATTTTCTTTCTCTGATGTGCTAGTTTTAAAATTCAACATTTAAGAAAAATTCTGCCACATGCAGATGTTGGGGATGTGGTATGGGACAAAGGCAGAGTCTCCAGTTTTATGCATTTAGACTGGTCTCCAAGAAAAAGCAGTGCCCTAATCTAGTTCTCCAGCTGTCTCTGGCACCATGCACTGGACATCCAAGCCATAAATTGAAGCTTCTCTTGAGCTACTAATTAGTTTACTAATTAAAGAGATCTTGTTGATTCTTAACATCTTGGATCAGAAAGGAGCTTGGAGGTAATTATGCCCAACTCATTCCTTCCTCAGAGGAGGTAAATGGAACCCAGAGAAGAGAAATTACTTGCCCACTATCACACAAGTCAGTAAAAGAGCTAAGAGTAGAACCCAGCCTTCCTGATTCCTTGTCCATGCCTTTTGTCTGCCACAAGTCACCATTTCTCCATCACCACCCACATCCTCCAAGAAACCACCCAGGTTCAAGCCTCCTTTCCATCTTCTATTCTATTTTATAAGTTTGCCAGAGAAGGAGAGGCTGGCCTTTCAGACAACCCTCCTCCTTCTCATACCTTGGCAATTGTGACCATGAGGGGATGGCGATATGAAAATAAGGAAACAAAAGATTATTGGTGGTGTGCATCCACAAAGAGACTGAGCCATTGGAAGAAGAAGGAGATTACAGGGGTTTACAAAAATGGCACTCTAGTTCTAGTAACCCATTGTATGTTGACAATATAAGATTGAAGTTTAGACTCTTCCCAACCTGGGAAAAATGTCCCCAGTTGTCATCCAATATTCTCTACTGTTTTGGTTTCCTTGGCACTTTTACATAGGGAAGTGGTGCCCTAGAGAGTGAAAACACAAAGCTTTGTCCTTGGGGAACTCACCTGCCTTAGGTCATTAACAGATGGATTTCTGTGGTGTGAGGGTCGGAGGCTGTTCTGCAAACCCAGGGCTTGAGATCCTTGGAAAGGCCCAGCACCAGCCCTGAGAACCTGACCTGGGTTACCATAGAGATATAGCAAAAGATAGGGCAAGGGACACTTGAAAGCGTCCTTTTGATATAATATCTTTGCCCCAAGAAAGCTGACAGTTCTACAGGAAAGGCACCACATATAAAGAACCATCACAGGCATTTAAGAAGAGGGGCCCTACCTTTCCTACACTCTTGGTCTGAAGGAAAGTCTAAGAGCTCATTGTGGAGGCTACTTTGCATTAGAGACAAATAAACAAGCTTACATTGCACTGGATTGGAAGAAGTTCTGTGTTTACCTTTACCACAATGTTGGCTTTATGCTGTAAGAGGAAAATACAGATTTCTTAAACCATCCCTTAGGTTGAGTAAGCCGCATGCAGGCAGGGCATGGGGAAGGTGGGGGGTTGCGTGAGAGAGGCAAAGAAATTATGCAATACAGTCGGTGTCTGAGAAGACCAGATGCCTGCCGGGATGGGTTTTTTGTTGCGGGATGGTTGTGGGGGGGATGGGACATTCCTGGCAATGGGCTCAGCATATGCAAATACCCAGGTATAGGAAATAGATTGCTGATTTGGAAGAACTGAATTAAATCAAGTAGATGTGAAGCTTTGACAACTAAAAAAAAAATGTGTGCGATTCAAGGTTAGCATTGGGTAATAGATGTGGGGTGATGCAGCAGTTTTCCTCATTGACCACCTCGAACACTTTAATTTCTATGGAATGCCATAGAAGGGTTTTAAAAAGGGGGTGACACATTTGTCTTTACAAATGAGTTGACATACATGGCCATTAGAGGACACAGGGGAACATAAGGAAGCTATGGCAAGACTCATGCTCAAGTAGAGGGTGGCTGGGTCTGGGGATGTGAAGGATGTGTTCAGAGCTGAAAGATGGTTGTGAGAAGAATCAGAAGAATGTGACTGATTGGACATAGCAGGTGAGTAAGAGGAGTCATCTGTGACCAACTCCTAGGTTTTTAACACAGGAAACTGAGTTAATGGTGGGTACCTCCATTAAGAGAGGATGCTTAGAGTTCCACTTAACATTCTTATAGTTCTTGTGATCTTTAGCTCTAGCCTATTTTAATATAGAGACTACTTGGCGGGATCTGAAATCATCTCCTCTACAGACTTATTGTACCATGTGACTTTCTTTGAAAGTGAAAGTTTAAGGAAGGCTGGATATCTCATGCTTAACTGTTTGAGGGTTCTAATGTTTGAATTACTCCTCTCCCCTCTGGGACAAGTTGCTAAACGAAGATGAAATAATGGCATATGTTATAATGACTTAAAATTAAGCTGAGTGGGGGTAGTTCTCCCAGTTAAAGCTGGATTAGAGATGGTGGATTAGATTTAAGGCAAAAGCGAAGGTCTCCAATTTTATTCTATCTGTTCCCTACAAACCTAGATCTTTTTGTGATGCTCAAGTGTACAGAGCAACCTGAATACACCTACTCGATAGCATATAATAGGTAATTTATGTCACAACCTGGTTTCATCAGAACAGACACTGCCAGAGAAAAAGAAGGGCCTCCCAGCCTCCTTTTACCTAGACTTGTGTCTAGCTTATTCCATGAGAGCAAGAAGCAGAGTGCATGCCCCACCCTTCCAGGAGAAACTTTGAGAGAAACCTCAAAAGAGAGGAGGACTCAAGCACACTGATCACATGGCCCAAAGAATATCATACTCTGACCCATCATTTGTCAGCCCTCTCCTCTCCCTCTTTCCTTCCTCCAAGGAAACAGCAGGTTGGGGTGGGAGGATACCAGAACAAATTCCCTCTCTAACCTGTCACTGAGTGGCTTGAAGAGGAAGTTTATGTTTTATATGTCAATCCAGAAAATGGGTATATAACAGCAGTAACAACAATAATGGTAGCTAATGTGCATTTAGTATTTATTATGTGACATGAATTGTTAAAAGTGTTCTACATGTATTATATCATTAAATTCTCACAACAGTTGGTGCTACTCTTATCCACATTATAGAGCTACAGAAACACAGGCAACAGGGAGATTAAGTAATTTGAGAAAAGAGCACAGAGCTTCCACTTAAATCCAGGTGATACATATCCAGAATGCCTTTGCTTAAGATGATCCAAACTATACTAGTTTGGTTAATGGAAAAGGTATTTTGTTTGTACATTTATCTTGCATTTGGGTAGTTTTCTGAGTATTATTCATTCTAAAAGTTTTTTCAGTTGTGATACTTTGGATTCCATATGTATATTAGATCTTCACCACACAATGGGTTTGTTTCTACTATGTAATTTTTTAAAAAATAACAGCTTTATTTAAATATAATTTAAATGTCATACAATTCACCTTTCACAGTGTACAATTTAATGCTTTTTGTTATGTTCACAGAGTTGTTCAACCATCAGCACTTTAGAACATTTTTCATCACCTCCGAAAAGAAACCCATGAGTGATCATTCTCCATTTCTCTTCCCCTGTAGCCCCTGGCAACTCCTAATCTTTCTCACTCTATAGATTTGCTTATTCTGGACATTTCATATAAATGGAATTGTATAATATGTTGTCTATTGTGACTGACAACTTTCACATAGCATAATGTTTTTGAGATTCATCAATCACTGTAGCCTGTATTAGAACTTAATCCTTTTTCATGGCCTAATAATATTCCACCGAAATACCATATTTTGCTTATCCATTTGTCCATTAATGGACAGCTGGGAGGCTTCTACTTTTGGCTACTGTAAATTGTACTGTTATGGGTATTCTTCTACAAGTTTTTCTGTGGAAACATGTTTTAATTTCTCTTGGGTTAAGGTAGGAATAGAATTGCTGGGTCAAATGGTAAGTCTATTTTTAAACACTTTGAGGAACTGCCCAATTGTTTTCCAAAATGGGTGCACCAATTTAAAATCCCAAAAGCAAAGTTTGAGGGTTCCAATTTCTTTGTATTTTCACCAACACTTGTTATTGTTCGTATTTTTTATTTTTACCATATTAGTGGGTGTAAAGTGGTTTTGATTTGCGTTGCCCTAAGGACAAATTATTTTGAACCTCTTTTCATGTGCTTATTGGCCGTTCGGATATTTTCTTGATGAAGCGTCTATTCAAATCCTTTGCCCATTTTTAAATTGGTTTATCTTTTGTAAATAGTTGAATTGTAAGATTTCTTTATGTATTAAGCATACAAATATCTTATCAAATACATGATTTGAAAATATTTTCTCAGATTCTGTGGACTGTCTTTTCACTTTCTTGATGGTGTCCTTTAAAGTAGGGAAGTTGTTAGTTTTGATGAAGTCCAATTTCTCTGGTTTTTACTTTAGTTGCTTGGCCTTTTGGAATCACATCTAAGAAACCATTACCTAATCCAACATAGTGAAAATTTACTCCTATATTTTCTTCTGTTTTGTAGTTTTAGATTTTACATTTAGGTCTATGATTCATTTTCAATTAATTTTTGTATTCGGTATGAGAGAGGATACTACTTCATTCTTTGCATGTGAATATCCAGTCGTCCCAGCACCGTTTGTTGAAAAGAGTATTCTTCCCATTTAATTCTATTGGCACTCTATTAAAAATCAATGGACCGTACATGGGAGGATTTATTTCTTGACTAATTCTATTTCATGCTGATATATGTCTATCCCTATGCCAGTAGCACACTCTTTTGGTTAATGTAGCTTTGTAGTAAGGTTTGAAATCAGGAACTGATTTCAAAAGTCCTCAAACTTTGTTGTTCTTTTTCAACATTATTTGGACTATTCTGGGTCTCTTGCATTTCCATATGATTTTAGTGTGAGCTTAAAAATTTGTGGGAAAATGAAGCTAAGATTTTGATAGACTTGTGATGAATCTGTAAATCGAATTGTGGAGTATAATTTCCATCTTAATAAAATCAAGTTTTTCATTCCATAAGCATGGGATGTCTTTTTGTTATTTCAGCAGTGTTTTGTGGTTTTCAGTATACAAGTCTTGCACTTCTTTTGTTAAGCTTATTCTCAAGTATTTTATTTTTTGTGATGCTGTTTTAAATGGAATTATTTTCTTAATTTCTTATTCTGATTATTCATTCCTAGTGTAATTCCTGAAAATGGCCCTATTTTACCCTTGATCTTGAAGCACAGTTTTTCTGCATAAAACATTCCAATTTTATTGTTATTTTTTTCTTAGCCCCTTGAAAGATATTTTTTGCTGTCTTCCAGCTTCCATTGATGTCATCAATCTAATTGCAAATCCTTTGCACATGATCTGACTTTTCTCTTTCACTATTAAGATCATCTTTAGTTTTACAATTTTATATATTCACTATAATGCATTTGAATATAGAGTTTTTAAAAAAACTATACTAGCTAATGTATGTTTTATCTCCTGTTTCTGTGGGTTTCATATAATTCAGCAGTTCAGGAAAATAGGTAGTTATTATCTTTTCAAATTTTGCCAATATTACCTACTCTTCATTTATCTTCCTCTCTCTATGACTCTAATTATACACGTTAAACCTTCTAATTCTTTCCTTCCAAATGTTTAAGCTCTCTCCCAATATTACCATTTTCTTGTCTCTCTAAATGATAGTCTGGGTAATTTCTTTAGATTTATCTCCTAAATTCACCAATATGCTTTTCAGCTATTCCTTGATAATTTAACACATTGATCAAGTTTTTTATGTCAACATTATATTCTTTACATATTTTTAATTTTTGAGGCTATTTTGCAATTTGGCCATGCTACTTTTTGCACATTGCTTTTGCTTTTTCATTTTTATAACTCTATTTTTATGACTTTCGATATTTCATCCATATGAAATATTTCATCTGTATTTGATGATTCTAGTATCTGAAGCATTTGGTGCCTCTCATATCTCTATCTCATGGTAACTTCTAAAAAATTTTTTTTACAATTAGTGATCTTTGATTGTGCTGAGAAATTTCCTTAATCCTAATCTGTGAGACTTCTTGGAGGCTTATGTGGAGGATGCTTACTTCTATCTTTGTGTATTTGAATATAAGATACTCATTGATAGATTGCTTGCTACAGATGCCTTCTGTGCTTCTCAGAACTATTTTTGTCCAAGGCAGTTACAACCATCAACTGCTATATTCCATTCCCCAGATAATAAACCGTAATTTTTGTTTTACACCCTAAGACACCTTTTATCTTTGATAAGTGCACTTTGAAATCTGTGGCTATGGTATCCTGTTTCTTTGATACTCTTTCTACATTTCCCCTAGACTTACCCTCATTCAATTTTCACTGTTTTTGAGTCATTTCACCTAATTTGAAGGGATTTTAGTTGTTTCCTAGTTTCATAGCATAATGGAGTTATAATTTTCTTTCTTCATGTTGCTTCTTGAAATTTTCTAGAAGGGAAAAAGAAACATTAACTTCTTGGTTATTGTCTCATATTTAAGTCTTGATCTTCCTCATTTCCAATCTCATTCACATTATTTATTCCTTGTGATTATTAATTATATTTCTTTCTTATTTTGTTAACATTTCACTTTACTGATAACTATGATTTGCTGTTTAGTACAGTTCATTGTACAGTTTTTCAGAATTTGACAATATATGTTACTAAAAGTATAGCATTTAAAAATAAGTTTATTTTAAAATTAAAGTAATTTAAATGAGATTGTTTTTTACATTTAAGTTTTTTTCTCCCTATCTATTTCTAAAGTTGCCCCTTTTTTCTTCTGCTGATAGAATTTCCTATTAGTAATGTGGTTCTCCTGGTCTACTGAAGATAAATATAGATTAATAATATTTTACAGAGAAATCTGAAGTCTTTTCCAATCCATGGTGCTACTACATTCTTGCCTATTGTGCTCCCAATAAGAGGGCACATATCTACAAATCTGGGACTTTGCTAGGGCTCCAATGAAATATAAATGGTATCAGAATCAATCATGATTGCACTTGCACTATTTTAGCAAGTTTCACTGCTCAAAATGTGTGGGAGTGGACCTTGTGATATTTGAATATGTAATAAAGTAAAAAAAATACTATGTGATTTAAACCCATCTCCATATAACCTGATTGGATTTGATATATTGAGATGAGAAAGGCATGAGAGTATAAAGTTTATAGGTTGAGTCTCAGAAAAATAATTTTATGTGTATTTGCTATGCATGGGCATGTAAGGACTTAAAGCCTTTTACATTCACCATATTGTGCTATCAATTAATAGGATAAGAGATTTAAATTCCTGCTGCCAGGGATATGACTTAGAATCATAAGTTCTATCCCTAAAGTCCAGCATTTACAGGGCAAATTCAAACATTACATAAATCCTACTTAGTAAAGATGAACTTGGAGGAGGTTTCCAGCTCTGAAAATGCAGTTGTGCACTAGTTAGAAAACAGGGACTATAAATTATCACACAATAAATTGGAATTCAGAGGATTTCTTAGTAAATTATTAATTACTATAAAAGTTATCCTTCAAAGGGGAAAATGACTGTAACCAAGGGAATGTGCAATTAGATGGGTACAGATCAAATCTGAGGACAGATTTGAGATACGAATTTGAAGACACGGACCTAACTTGAGGGGCCCAGCATATTCACTGCAATTCTATTCGCATTTTCTTCTCTTCAAGACTTTCTAGAATCTTGATGTCACGTGGCATTTCTATCTCCCTCCCCATCTCCTTCAGGTGATGTTTGTTTCCCTTGCCTATGGGACTCTTGTGGAGATGTTCTAACAACTGCTATAATACAGGAAGGGAATGTTGAGGAAGCATCTACAGCAAAGTGCTCCTCTCCTGCCATTTCCAGGACCTCCTCCTAAATCGCATTTCTCACTGTAGCCTTGTTTCTGTTGCCAGGACAACCTTGAAGGTGATGGAACAGACAGCACAAGAACTTGGTGCTGGTTTGCCCCAGCTGAGGCAGCTTGCTGCTGTGCAGCCACTTCTATGGAAAGGGAAGTCAGAGAAGTTCTTGAAGGGGGAGCCCAAGATTCTTGGGGTAAGTCAGCTGTGGATCTGGGACAAGAGCAATGATTATATAAACTCACAGCTGGTCAGACTTAATGCCACTTAATTCTGTTCCACCAGCACATAACACATCACAACACATCAGCCAGTCCTGAGGACATCATTTGATGTTCAGGCCAATCACTTAAAAATGGAACAATATGCTATTACATCACGCTTCTAACTTAGTTGTATTTAAAATACGGCAACTATATATCTGTCCTAGGGTTGTGAGCCATTCATGGTAACTATCTTTGACTTTGGCATAGAAAAGCAGCAAAGAAAAGGCCTTGTTGGGCTAGCTGGTTTTCCCTTCACAGACCTTTCTGTCAACTTTCTATTGTTACTATCTCTTCCTGGGACATTTTCTTAGGCAGTTCTCCCCTCAGAGTATGAAAACTTGACTATCCTCTGTGTATATGTTCCCCTTATAGTCTCAGGTGGGTTTGCCTGAAAGGAACAGAGGGTGTAAACAAAGACAGGTGGAAGCTCAAGCTTCAAACCCCTGGGACAAAATCACAGTGGGCACTTTGAAACAATTTTAATACCATGGTTTAATTGTACTGAAACTCCCCTACTTTTTAACCCTGGCCTCACACTTCTGGTCTCAGACCCAGGCCCTAAGGAAATGCCGTATTTGTTCTTCTCTGTTTCTTCCAAAACACACTCTCCTTCCTTTGGGTCACTTGTCCTTTCTGGAAGAATTGCTTCCCAACTCCTCGTTCTCCCTTGTCTGAGCATATGACAATGGGGAGCAACATCTATGGAAGGAGGAGCTTCATGGGTATCAGTAAAGTGACTCTGAACAAGTCCAGGCACAACTTGAGGTTACTTGAAACCAATGGGACAAAGATAGATATCAAAAGAGATAATTTTAATAAGTTACTATAGCCACAGTTTTTTTTTTTAAAATGTGAAGCAAAAATGATAAGCGAATATCAAGGAGGACATCTGTCGACTTCAAAAGATGGAGAAGGAGGCAGGGTAACTAGCGGATTAGACATGGGTGGCTTGGGCACCATTCCTGTGGCAGAGAATCAGCTTTGACTTTCGCCCTCATTTCTAGGTTGTTCAGATCCTGATTGCCCTGATGAATCTCAGCTTGGGAATAATAGTGATGACTGCCTCATTTTCATCTTATTATTTCAAACCCTTTTCAGTGTACACGGGGTACTCAGTGTGGGGCTCGGTGATGGTGAGTAGCACACCTTTTGAATAATTGGAGACAACACAGCATAATTGTTAATAGGTGTTTCGGAATCATATCCCAACTCTATCTTGTAGTTCTATAACCTTGAGAAATATACCTAACCTCTTATTGACTCAGTTGTCTCACATTAAGAGGGGCTTGATAATATAAAACTCATAGGAAATACAATTTATTGTGTCTGGCTCATCAATGATCAAATCATAACAAAGGGTTAGCTTAGTAAATGGAACTGCTATTAGATGAATTTTGTTGCTTAACTTTAATAACAATGACTATAATTAAAATTAAAGATTGAAATTAAAATTTAAGCCCAGCCTCCCAAAAAAGAAAAAAAAAAATTCTCTACAACTTGAGAGTATAAATGAGGATAAAATGTCAAGTTTCATCTACTGACAAGAAGAAAATAAATTTATAAACAAGATTTATGTTAGAATCAGTGAACCAATTCAATTGTTTCAGAGTTTTAATTTTTTTACCTCTACAAAGTTGAGAATGAGATAGTTTAGAGTTTTATTATAGAGGTGGCTTTATGCTCCCCCTCACCAATATCAGCAAATGTGCAAGGTTTGGAATATAGCAAATGCTGCCCTGCTTCTGAGAAGTTGCATAATGCTTTATATATCTCACGCTACTAATGTTAATAATAGCTTCTTATTAAAATCTTACTATGATCCTGGCACCCTGCTAAGTGCTTTATACGCACAGCTCCATTTCAAACAATTTTGCCACCATCTTCCGAGGAAGGCTTTATCACTACCCTCATTTCATGGAGGAAGAAATTGGCACTTTGATTAAGTAACTTTCCGATTACTTTCACACAGCTATTTCATAAAAGAATCAGGGCTTAAACTAACGTCATTCTAGTTCCAGAATTATGTTTATCTAACTAACAGTCTAGTTTTCTGCTTCTGTTTTCATTTTCCTTTCAAACCCACATTGGAAACCAGCTTACATAGTTTGTATCTTCTACACATGTTCTGTGGATCACCAAGGATGGCAGGAGCTGGGTTTCTGAATTGAGGTGTCACTCAGACCAGTCTAGGTTTACTACTAATAAAGCATTTTGCGTAATTGCTGGGACATCTGTGCTGCTACCTTCAAATAGTCCTTCAACCTTATTTTCAAACCCCACCTGTGAAATGCTACCTTTACCTCTCTTAGCAAAGTACAAATAACAAGACTGAGGACTAACCAACCAAAAATTTTTCCCTCATTTTGGCCCCTTTAGTCTCCTGCAGAGTTATATGTCCTTTGCCAGAATCCCATCAAATTATCATCACATCAGCCTATTTGTTCAAGTTTTCTTTTGTGCACTTTTGGAAAGTTTTAAGATTTTATTCATATATATCTTTAGCATTCCTCATTAAGTTTTTCCTCTGAGATACATTATACATTTTTTGCTATGGTAAATAAGGTCCTTTTATTTAATCCTTTCTTCAAATACACACACATATTTATAATATATATAGATAATTTATGTATATAATGTTGTTCCTATCTCCCTTACTGAATGTTCTTATTATTTAGAGATTTTAATTCATATTATTGGATGCTTCAAATATGACACACATTCATAACATTAAGTTTAAACATTTCAAATTTTTTTCTTGTATAATTGTATTGGTTAATATGCAAATGAAAATTTTTGCATAACAGTGGGCATCCTTGTCTTGATTTTGCCTTTAATGATGCTTCCAGTGGTTCCCCATTAAACATGATAAAGATTTTTGGACTGAGATGTTCTATCATCATACTGTGGAGAATCCAACTCTTCATATTTTATTAATAATGTTTTAAGTCAATAATAATATTGAATTGTGTTAAATGTCTTGTCAACATGCTTAATAATTTGCATGTGAATTTTCTCCTTAAATCTATTAATTTTATAAATTATAATATTTCAGTATTAAAATTCTGAAGAAATACCCCACTTGTTCATAATTAATTTCATTTATTATGATGGAGGAATTTCTCTGCTATTTTTTTCCAGAGGTGATGTAGTTTACATTAATCATCTCTATGTCTTGCTATTAGAAATTTGTTGAGGGAATTTATCGATTTCTTTCATTAGATCAGTCTTTTTCTTGGTGTTAAAATACAATATTTTTGAAATTTTTAAAAATCAGAGTTGCAAAGCAAACCCAGAAACTCAAAGAGGCAAATAATATAAAGCATGGAGTCCAATTGATTTGACTTGAGCCATTTTAACCAAGAAGAAAATAATTACCCAATTGTTAGAGTCAAATGAACTAGTGTATTGTGATCATCAGCTTATAAGGTATTTAAAAAACTTTCTTTGCTCTTGCTTTATTTCTAACTTTGATAGAAAATTTAAGAGATTTGCCTTTAGTTTCCTTTTAAAATTTTTTTTTTTATTTTTGGTAATATCTTGTTCACTTTTGGTACCATTATAAGGTGTTTTAGTTTCCTAGGCTGCTCAAGCAAATGCCATGAAATGAGTCAACCAGAACTTGAAGTGATTTTTCCTTCAATTTGTCTCTTTTGTCTCTCTGTCCCTTTTAGTCCAGTCTGGCAATGGTTCCATTCATACAAATTACACAAAAAATTTGCTGGTTTTGCATGTAGTTCACAGGGGTCCACACCATCAGACAGTAGGAGTTTCCACAGATGCTTCATGGATAACTGCACCTCCAGACCTGACTGCATGGAAATGTCCGACTGGATCCATGTTCAGTTAAACTCTCACAGGGAGCATTATTCTCGGAGACTCACCTTCCAGAAGCTCAGAATTTTTCCAAACCATCAATTTCTGGTTCCTTTATGCCCAGGAGTTCGCTTCTCAGCTTATCCCTTTCCTCTTGCATTTTATGATGAGCTTCAAGGAGAAATCAGGCTGTACTTTCCACATTTAGTTTAGAAATCTCCTCAACTAAATATTCAACTCATCACTTTCAAGTCCTGCCTTCCATCTGACATCAGAACTCAATTCTTCAAGTTTTCTGCCATTTTAAAACAAGAGTTGCCTTTCCTCCAGTTTCTAATAACACATTCATCATTTCTGTTCAAAGCTTCATCGAAAATACCTTTAGCCTCCATATTTCTACCAACGCAGTCTCTTCCAAGGAATCTAGGACTTTTCTATCAAGAACGTCTACCCATTACCCAGTTCCAAAGCTGTTTCCACATTTTTGGTATTTGCAGTAACAGTCCCCCACTCTCCTGGTACGAAAATCTGCTTTAGTTCCCTAAACTGCACAAGCAAATACTGTGAAACGAGTTAACTTAAACAAATGGGAATTAATTAGCTTATGGTTTTGAGGCTAAAAGAAAGTCCAAATCAAGATATCATTAAAGCAATGCTTTCTCCTTGAAGAGTGTGGTGTTCTGGGGCTGACTGTTGGCCCTTAGCTTGTCAAATGGCAATGCGCACTGTGGCTTCTCCTGGCCTCTCCACTCTCTTCCAAGCTTATTGATTTCAGCTTCTTACTTCTTGTGGCGCTCTCTCTCTCTCTCTCTCTCTGAATTTCATTCTTCTTATAAAGGACTCCATTAATAGGATTAAAACACATCATGATTGGGCTGGGCCACCCCTTAAGTGAAGTAACCTCATCTAAAGGTCCTACTTACAATGGTTTCACACCTGCAGGAATGGATTAAACTTAAGGACATGCTTTTCTGGGGTACACACAGTTTCAAACCAACATAAGGGTTAGTTTGTATCAGGAATTTGGAAGATTTCTTTATATTTTGATGCTATGGGACAGTGTAAATATCATAGCAGGTAGAAGTTTTTTGAAAAATTTGATAAATTCTCCCATGAATCCATCTGGTATAATTTCTCTGCTATTTCTGAGGGAGGAGGTGGTTATTTATAAACATTTTCATTTCTTCTAAGATAATTGGTCTGTTGTACACTTCTATCTCATTTAGGGGTAAGTTTTGGTAAATTGTAACTTCAAATATTTGTTTAAAATTTTACCTGCATTTTCCCTCTTGTTACCAGTTTATTATTTCAGGATCTTTTTCAGTTGCAGCAGGAAATAGAACTACCAAAGGTCTGGTGAGTAATATTTTTTTTCTTTTTTTGGTATCAAAAGAAGAGGGATTAATGAAATATGTAATCATTCTTCCTGGGTAGAAAACAGATTTTGTTTGTGTGCTTTTAAAAAATCAGGTGATAGTGGGAATTTTAGCTGGTTGGACTGATCATTCAAACATTGTTACAATTACTGACAAGGGGCTGAATATTTTGGCAGAGTACTTGCTGAATCTTTATAAAGGTACAGAGAATTCCTTAGAAGAAATGTCAAGTGGAAATCCATAAAAAACTTCCCTCCCTGCAGCTTGAGATCCAGCACATGACAGTGGCACCAGATCGGTTAACTGTGTCCAACTGTATCCAAAAATGATCTTGATTAAGTTTGCAATAAAAGGCAGTTTACAATAAGCCTGTTAAAGAGAAGAAGCAAATATAAACCATCTTCTATGCCAATCTGTCTTGCACAAAGTCAATAAAAGGCAAAAGCCCAGATCTCATCAAATGTGTTTTCCCTGCTTAAAGACCATATTTGAATTTTCTTTGCTCAAAAGATAAATATCAGACTATCATATATGTTCAATCTGGTCCTTCTAAATCTGGCCTCAACCTGCCTCCTCAAGCATTTCTCTAGCTATAGCCATTAAAATATACTGGCCACATTAAACTTCTTACTCTTTCCCAAGCAACTCAACTTCTTATAGAAAGACTCCATACTTTCACCCATGGGGAGAGGATGTGTGAAAAGGAGTACACAGAAGAGGGAGATGATCTCCAAAAGGCACAGAGACATGAGAGGTGAACAGTACTTAGAGATTTGATGAGCGGTCAGGCATCTGAAACAGGGTGTGGTAGGAGATGGGCAGTGAAGTCTGTCCAGCTAAAGTGTAAGTGACATTGTGGGCTCCACTAAGGAGATCAGAGCTCGTCTCATGTGCCCAGGGGAATCATCTAAGGGATTTGGGAATAACAGAATAATATTTGCATATTGGCAAGAGATTAGAGCTGAAATGACCACAAGGAAAGAGACTGAAGAAGACTATTGCAATAATAAAGATAGAAAGAAGATGGACTGTGTTAGGGTAGAAGCAGTGAGTGTGAAGTGATTGATGAGGGCATATTTGAGGATACTATCAGACTGTTTAATTGGTTTCCATTCCTTTGTAGGTCCAAAGTAGCCTTGGCCTGAACATCACCAGCTCTGTCTTTGCTGCAGTAGGATTCATACTCTATGCAGTCAGCGTGGCTGTTTTTTTGCACCATTACCATTACTGTTACAATGACGATAATAGATCAGAAAATTGTTACATGTTCATATCCATTTTGTTGGTGAGTGCTTTCTCTTTTCATGGGGCACTGTGGTGGAAGCATGTCATGGGAGCCCTGGCTCTGAAAAAAGCTTCAATCAGCATTCCCTAATTGCTGGATCATTTTGGGAACTTGGAAATGAAGGAGAAATTGGGTAATCCTTTATATAGGAGGCAAGTCTACACCTCACATCTCTCCTTGTCCTTCCTCTATATGTGTGATCAGGCAAAGTGGGAAGAAAGCTCATATTTTTAGAATACCCACTGTCTATGACTGTGCTGGACCCTTTGCATAATTTTTCTTGTTTAATTTCATAGCATCCATCTAGATCAGCATATGCTGTTATCCCTTCTAGAAATAGAGCCCAGATGTCCCTAGATGTCCCCAGGACTTCCTGATGGAGCCTGATGAAGCCACTTGATTCTCCAATGAAATAAAAGTGTTTTGAATATTATCTTACACATGATGATCAACCCAGTATCTCCTACAACATCTCTGCATGTTCTTGCAAGGCTAGTCACTTCTGGCCCCAACATCCTGTTCCTGGCAAATTCCCAGTCTCCATTCTGTATTTTACTATTATTCTTTACCACTTGCACCCACCTAGATGCTATTCTAATAGCTTTGGTCTTGGGAAATTACTACTTCCCAAGATTGTGTAGATAGAAAAACTTCCTGAATTTTTGGGCTGTTGGGTAAGTGGAGGGAGAGGGGGCAATTGCAGCATGGCATAGCGAGCGAAAATGCAAAATTAAATCTTTACTGTTAAAGTCTAAGCCATTTAAAACACCTCCCTTGGTCATTCTTAACACTACTGAATTCTCTGTGATCTTTTCTCCATGTGAACTTACAGCATTCCACCATGCTGCTTAGTTCTCTCCTTCCTTCTTGTTCTCATTGTTTTTTCCCTCAGCTAAATTTGGAGACTCAACATTCTTCCTAATTTATTACACAGATCACTTGTATTGCTTTTGCTTTACTCATAACTTCTCCTAGATAGGTCTTGAGGGCTATATGTTTACACCAAAATAACCCCTTGAGATGTCTTTGTTAAACTAATGTGCTCGTCTCGATATTTTTTACAGTTTTTATAGTAACCAATTTTATTTCTTGCCACTCATTCAAAATGAGAAAAGAGAACTTCTTCAGAGTACTAAAAGATTTCCAAGGTCACACAGATAGAAATTGGCCAAAGCAGGATTAGAATCTGGTCTCCTTGTTTTTCGTCCCCCCATTATCAGTTATGATTCCATGTTGTTATTTTGAAGAAGAATCTCACTTTCATTTCCTGAAGTTCTCTCCATTCATAGTCTTTGAGTGCAACAATATGGTCTCAATTTGTACTTGACCTTCCTCATAGGTCTGGCTTCACGGACAGGTGACCTGTGCAGTTGCACAGGGCCCCATAATTATAAGGGCCCTGTACATGGTTTAATACTCTGCTGTAACTCTCTGGAAATTCTTGATAATTTTTTTAGCAAAGGTCCCTACCTTTTCATTTTGCACTAGGATCCATAAATTATGTAGTTGGTCCTGCTTTCATCTCCATCGCCTTTTCTGGAGGCTGTCATGAATTCCTGTTAATTGTGTGAACATTTTTCTGCCTTCCTTGCACTAGAGGGCATCCACAGGGCTCCCAGGGATCTGAAGGATAAGGTCTCTTCCCGCCTGGGCTCAGATATCATCCATCTGCAGATTGATGAGCTCATATTTTATGCCCATTCCTAGAGTTGGCACTCTGGGAGATATTGGAAGGAGACCAGACCCCTATCTCCAGGGAGCTCCAGGGAAAGAAGTTAGAAGTTGACAAAGGGCCACAGGGTTTACTTTTGAATATAATTACTAAAAGAGGTTAGAAAAAGTGAGATCTTTGTAGAAAAGAGCATTTAAACAGTTTACTACCTGAACCACTAGGCAGAATTACATGAAATTTTTGATGATCAACCATGCTTGACTTAGACAAATAGCAGTTTCATGTGACTCAAACTAATATATATTTATTTGCTTCTTTTTGTTGGAAATCCAGCCAAGCATTTGTTTTTGTAAATAAAGTTTCACTGAAACAGCCACACTTGGGCTTTTATTTAAAAAATACTGCAAAAATAGTCTATGTCTTGATGGAATCATAGTTAACTTCTTATAAATTACTAATACCTAAATTCTTTTAAAAACTAAAAACTTCTTATAAACAGTTCTATTTTTTATTTCCCACAATATTGACATAGCACTTGTATTAGCCACACCCATTTTTTCCATATGTTTATGGCCTTCATGATACAATGGGAGAATTGAGGCATTGTCACAGAGGCTTTATGGTCTGCACAGCTTAAAATATTTACTATCTGATCCATTACAGAAAAGGTTTGCCAACCCCTGGTCTACCCTACTAGATGGTAAGATCCTTGAGGATGGGGAAATCTTCTGTCTTATTTATTGCTCTGTCTTTAATGCCTACAACAAGGCCTGAAGCAGAGATGCAACTGGATAAATATCTGTCGAAGGGATGAGGAAACAAATGAAGAAACAATGAATGCAAATACTCTCAATATCCATTTAAGTCTATATCACTCTTGTTCTGAGCCTTTGTTCTATGGGCTCTTCCAGAGCAGATGGACTATCCCTTGTGCATGGAGAGAAAAGGATAGAATTCTTAAACCAAAGAATATGCAGTATCAATTCAGAGTAACATTATTAGGAATAAGAGGACTGCCCAAGGTCCATCAAATCTGACCATATGTTTTGGCTGAAGCCATTTCTCCTGGGAGAGTGATTAGAACAGACTCACTTGGTGTTCATTACTGCATGAGTTCTCAGTTGCTGCTGTAACAAATTACCACAAATTTAGTGGCTTAAAACAATGCAAATGTATGATCTTACCATTCTGTAGGTCAGTACTAAATGGGTTTCGGTGGCTTAAAATCAAGGTGTTGGCAAGGCTGTGTTCCTTCTGGAGGCTCCTTCAGATGTAGGTCCTCACCTTCTCAAGATTCTAGAGGCTGCCTGCAGTCTTTGCTCTGTGGCCCTTCCCCAATCTTCAAAGAAAGCAGTGCAGCATCTTCAAATCCATCTCTGACTCTGACTTTTCTGCCTCCTGCTTCCACTTACAAGGATGTTTGTAATTAAATTGAGCTCAGTTAGAAGACACAGGATACTCTCCCCATCTCACAATTAACTGATGGGCAACCTTTTTCCATCTGCAACATTAATTCCCCTTTACCATGTGTTGTGGTTTGCTAATGCTGCTGGAATGCAAAACACCAGAGATGGATTGGCTTTTATAAAAGGGGGTTTATTTGGTTACACAGTTACAGTCTTAAGGCCATAAAGTGTCCAAGGTAACATATCAGCAATCAGGTACCTTCACTGGAGGATGGCCAATGGTGTCTGGAAAACCTCTGTTAGCTGGGAAGGCACGTGGCTGGCATCTGCTCCAAAGTTCTGGTTTCAAAATGGCTTCCTCCCAGGACATTCCTCTCTAGGCTGCAGTTCCTCAGAAATGTCACTCTTAGTTGCACTTGGGATATTTGTCCTCTCTCAGCTTCACTGGAGCAAGAGTCTGCTTTCAATGGCCGTCTTCAAACTGTCTCTCATCTGCAGCTCCTGTGCTTTCTTCAAAGTGTCCCTCTTAGCTGTAGCTCCTCTTCAAAACATCACTCACAGCTGCACTGAGTTCCCTCTGCCTGTCAGCTCATTTATATGGCTCCACTGATCAAGACCCACCCTAAATGGGTGGGGCCACGTGTCCATGGAAATATCCAATCAGAGTCATCACCCACAGCTGGGTGGGGCGCATCTCCAAAGAAACACTCAAGGAAATCTAATCAAAACTGATAACGTCTGCCCACACAAGATTACATCAAAGATAATGGCGTTTGGGGGACACAAAACATTCAAACTGACACACCGTGTAACCTAACATGTTTACAGGTTCTGGAGATTAGGATATAGACCTTTTTTTAGAGACCTTCATTCTGCCTATAATTACTATAATTACAAAGATACGAGATCACATTATAGTGTCAACCATGGGGAATTTCTAGTGTTAGAAAGGACTAACATGACAATTATCTTTATGATCCCTTCTCCCCTTGTTAAAGTGCTTTCACATCCTCTGGCCACAATAGTGCTGGAAAGTAATGGATGGAGGTGGGGGTGGGGGCAGATTTATCAGTGAGATAAGTGGAGTTTACGTGATATTCAGCAAGCCAAGAGCTGGCCAAGGGTGTGGCTGCTGTGAGGAGCCAGTTCTCCTGGCCCCTGACCAATGCTTTTTCTCTTTTGCCACTGTAATCAGTGATCAATGCCTAGAATTTGTCATCTCCTTTCCTCACTCTCCCTTGTGACGTCTGTGGTCCTAGGGTATGGAAATTATCGTGCTCATTTTAAGTGTGCTGGAGTTCTGCATTGCTGTGTCCCTTTCTGCCTTCGGATGCAAAGCATGCTGTAACCGTAGTGAGGTAAGTATCGGGCTTCCCTTGACAATGCCTGTTTTAGTCTGCTATTGCTGTGGAAGAAACCCCCACAAAGTTAAGAGATTTAAAATGATGCACATTCCTGTTTCTCAGTCCCCACGGGTCAGGAGTCTGGTCACTGCTTAGTTAGGTCTCCTGCTCAGGTCTTTACAAGGCTGGGATCAAGGTGTTGCCTTTGTGGTCTCATTTGCAATGTAGGATCCTCTTCGATGCCCACATGGCAGAATTCATTTCCCTTCAGCTGTAGGACTCAGGGCTACTTAATTCCTCTTTGAGTCAGTCCAGCAGGAAAGGAATGACTCTGCTGCTTTGAAAGTGCTTTTAAAGTGCCTGCCTCATGAGGTCATGTCCACCAAGGATGATGTACCTTTTGATAAATCAAAGTCAACTTATTCATAAATTGATCATGGGATTGATATCCCATCATATTCACAGGTCCCACCCACTCTCAAGGAAAGGGGATCATACAAAGGTATGAGTTATTGAGGGTCATTTTTAAATTCTGTCTACTACAATGGCTAAAGTAAAGCTATTTTTACCCACTTGTACTCCTTCAAAGAGCCTCCCCTCTGAGTACAGAGCAGAAAATTCCTCACAATAGAGAGATCCCCAAAGAGTGCCAGATTTTACTCCTATTCTATGATAACCAACTTCCCTAGGCTCCTGGGGAAATATCAGGGTTTCAACCTTTTATATCTGTTTGTGCATATGTGCAGATCATCCTGGCTGCTAAGCAGAAAGAATGTCACACACAGAGAGGAGATTAGGAAATGGAAGGAGAGAAGAGACCAAAAGGCTCTAGGAAGAAGGAGGCAGGGTTATTTTTCAAGGAGTGAGAATTCCAGGGAGAGAAACTAGAAATAGAAAATCCTGGCAGCTGCTCATTAGCTCCAGTTACTCAGAGGTCCAGAGTCTGGAAAAACCCCAAGCCAAATCATAAAATAATAATAGTTTGATGAGACTGTTTTTCTGGTTCTATTCTGTATTCATTTGTACCTCTTTCCCTTCTTTGGGGGGTCTCATGCTGTACCATACACCCCTGCAACCCCACAAAAGAGAGATGGACTAAAGTACCTTAACTCTATTAGTGGAATTTTTTACATTATATGATCCAAAAGTGAGAGTTTCTTAGAAATTCCAACTGATTTTGTAGTTTTTATATTCATCCCACTAATCTCCTGGTTTGAATCCAGGAGCAGAGCAGTGGCTTTGGGACATGTGATGCCTAAGTCTCTATCTCTTCCTGGTCCCCCCATCCCCGGTTTTCACAATGAATTTGTGGAAGAAAGCCTCATATTTTCCATAATTTCCTGAAGATGCCTGCCTTTCTGGGCCAGTGTAGTTTTGGTAGTGTTTGAGTCGTTGCCAGCTGTGTGGTTGGGATATGCTGTTGATATTAGGAGGAGAAGCCCAGTTAGGAAGATGAGCTCCATATTTACCTTAACACATTGGCTCACCCAACTAGTTGGGCACCATCCAGCCAAACATAAAATTGATCTACTTGCTAGAGCAACAACCATTGGCATCTCATGCCAAAAGCCATCACTGAAAGGTTGTCTACCTCTAGTCTGATCTAAAGGATGCCTGAGAAATCCAACCAGACTGGTCTTGAGACCAGATTGAGAGAAGAAAGAGTAGACTCTCACAATGGTGACATTGTGTGGGGAGGGCAGAGATGTTGATAAGTAGGTGACTCACTATGTTGTCGCGATTGATTTCACAGGTTGTGTTCATCCTGCCATCAAATCCTCACGTGGTAGAAACAGCACCTCCTGCAGATCGACTGGAGGCTTGACGCCTCCAACAAACCAATGGAAAAAAATGTTTCAGAAAATCTATCTAACAGTAATGCAAGAATCTCTCTTGGGAAAGCACCAGAATCCAACTCTGATTTTTAAAATTTATATTTTATTAAAATGCAGAGTCACATTTTCATTTCCCCGAAGAACTCAATAACTTCTTTCACCTGCTCTTTATCAGAATAGAAAAAGTTAAATAAATACATCATGCATTTAATGAGTCAACAGCATTTGAAAGCTTTCCGTCTAGTCTCGGGACTTTATGTAAGGGCATCAAGTTGGCAGATAAAACTTGGCAGCCAAATTGCAAAAGATATTGTTGACATGAGGACTCCACTTGTAGATATTTTCTAACTCAGCATATGTTTTTGTTTTTGTTTTTGGTTTTTTCTCTTTCACATTCTGAGTTACATTCAAGTATTTGTTTAATTATCCACTCTTCTTTCATGCAAACTCTTTTTGGGAAAATGAGGCTCTTCTCTCCCTATCCCAACCTACCCATCCCCTCCAGTGTCACAGGCAGGCCATAGCTAGAAAAAATCAGTCAAGATATTGCATTTTCCTGGTTGAGGACTGGGCAGTAACCTATTAGGGGCCAATAGGGTGAACTTCAAAATTATTTCCTTTATGATGATATAGATGATGTGTATCTCTTACTGGATATAAATGAGGATGCAGGTAGTCTGCTTTATTACTGACCGATGTATCTGTAAGATAAAGTCAAATCAAGAAAACAGAGCAAGAAATGGAAATAAGATGTGTCCTTGAGTTCATGGTTGAAAAGATGAACGAACCAATCTTGAAGCTTGTTCTAACCCTGATTTTTAATAAATTTTTTTTATGGTTTAAGCCATTTCAATTGAGTTCTTTATTAACTCTAACACATTGTCATTTTTTCTTCTTTTATAAGTTATTTGTTCAGATTCCTTGCCTTTCCCTTATTACTTATGTATTTTTATATACAGAATCTATTATTTATGATATGTGTTTTTCCAGTCAGCTATTTTTCTTTTACATTTATTTTTGGTGACTTTTCTATGAAAATTATTTTTAAAATTTTAATGTAGAGATATTTTGATCATTTTCTTTATATTCATATTTTAAAAGCTTGGAAAAGTTTTTCTCCTCCTATTTTTACAATGTATTATTTTGTATTTTCTTACTTGCATTTTAGTTTGGTCTTTGGCATTTCTTTTCATTAATGTTATGTAATATTTTACATTTAATGTAATTTACCTTATGTATACATGATTACAGCAACAGTTCTTCCTGAATAGTCCACCATCACCTTACTGACATAAAGTGCTAATATTTTACCATTCAATGAAGACGCCTTTCTCGATTCCTGTACCAAATTACGATGTCTTGATTACTTTAGACATGCTTATACCTTGGATAACAGCCCCCATCACTTGTTATTTTTTTCTCCAATACTTCATTTATATGTTACTGCTTTTGGAACATAACAGTTATTCAAATTTATTCTGATAATCGTGGCCTGGATTTTCTCTAAGAAACCACCCTTCCCTTACTCCCAATTTCTGTGTAAATGGAGAAATTACTCCACTCCAAGCCTCGGGAATTGACTTGTGTCCTAGATCTGGCCAATGACAGAATCATATCAACCTGTCAGAGTGACTGCTTCCGTGATAACCTTGTGACCTAAGAAAAAGCAATTCATTGAATTATTGACACATTTCTGATAAAAGTTAATCCTAACATTTTTGCTTCACTGACCAGGAAAATAGGGTCTCTTTCTTTGCTGCTAGGATTGGAGCTATGAGGATGTAAATCTGCAGCTAATAGCAGCCATCTTGTTAAACTCTATAAATCCTGTGACAGACAAATATTTATAGAGGAAAGCAGAGCTGGGAAGTACTGAATGAATGAAAGATCCCTAATGGTCCCCTTCAAGTCTTGGAGTAATACTCTTCTAAAAGCCAGGCCAACTCCTGGAGTTTTCAGTATATAATGGAAAACAAAATTCAAATAGTATAATAATAGCAAAATCCTCCAAAATCCTCTTTAATTTATAAGAAAAGCCAAGCTCATGCTAAGCCCTACAAAGCTCTACCTCAACAGATTCTTAGCTGTCTCTTGTGCTTTGTAAAAGATCTTGTGGATACCCAGCCCTCTCCCCACCATAGTGAAAGTAAGTTGGAAGTAACCACCTACTCAACAGAGACAGATATTAAAGGGAGATGGGGGGGATGTATCCTTTTCAAACGGTATCATAACAAAACATTGAAACTCCCCTCCCCTGATCACTGTTGATAACAAATATCCACACCCCTGAGTCGTAAGACCCTGCAGAAACTGTTCTCACACTCCATGGAATGTCTTTGTCTTAACCCTTGTAATCCACCCCCTGGAAACCACGGCTCTTTGCCGAGCACTGACCTCCATCTTTCCTGGCCGGTCACCACCATGGAACTATCTGCTGTCGGAAAGTCCCATTAAACTCAAATCTAACTCCGTGCCTGGTGTGTTCTTTGGTCTTGGAGCTGAGCTGAGTTGGAACAGATCTCTTACTCATATTTGCCAATATATTGTTGTGTCCCACTGAACCAGCAGCCGGACTCACCCTGAAAGAAGAAACTGCTCCACAATGGCCTGTTGAGATTCTGAAGAAAGAGGAAGTAAATACCAGGGAGATCAGTCCTTAAGCATTTATTAGAGGAACTTAGTACAGAGTGCTGCAGCTACCTCACATCAGACAGTGAGATTGGTAAGACGGTCACTCAAGTATGTTCGCACCTGTGGCAACCACTCTTTAGATTATACAAGGCTGGGAACAAAGTTGACTAAATGGCAGAAACTTGCAACTCAGTTTTGGAAAAACATCTGGGTATATGCTCTTTTCTCAAAGCAAGATGCTCTCAGGGAGGGCAGCATTTAAGATTATAGCAGCCGACGCTCAGATCTCAACTTGGTTCTAGGTAGTTCTCGGGAGGAATGCCTGAGGGGGTAAGGCCAGACAATGCCTTCCTTTAGTAAGAATTGTTTCATACATGGAACGTTTTATGTTAACAGTCACATAAATCATCTAAAAGTAATAAATTTTCAGTTGTAAAAAGTTCCTACAAATATTCCAAGCTATTAGATCAAGATATTATGAATTGAACTTTTAGAGAAGACTGCCTGCATTTCACATTTCATTTCAAAATTTTTTCTTCAATCTGATTTTTCTAGGTCCTACCACTATGTGATTAGAATGCAAAGCAGTAGGAAAATGTCTATAAGAGCTTGCATTCTCTTATTCCACTTACAATAAAAATGAATATTCTTTAGACACATAGTTTAAGCCCCACAACTTACCAGCTGTGTGACCTCAGCAAACTACTTAACATTTTGGAACTTCAGTTTCCTCATCTATAAAATGAAGATTACAATAGTATCTTCCTCATAGACTCTTATGAAGACTAAATATGTTAATATTTGTAAATCATTTAGAATAGCATGTGACACATGGCAGGTGATATATAAAGATTCACTAAGCAATTAAAATCAAACTAAATAAAAATGAAATTATAAGGGAAGCTATAACTTGATTAGGGTAAGTCCTAATATGAGCATATAAACTGTCACTTTAACTTGGCATAAAAATAAACAGATAATGGTTCCTATAGAGTTTGGGCTTTTAAATCATTATAATCCTACTGAGCCATAAGTGTAGTATCTACATCAAGGTCAAAGGTGAAGGAGCTGTGCTACCCAGAAAATTGGAAAATCTCATTAACATAAAAGTCATGTTGTAGGAGATGGAATTTATAAGATTATGTCATCCAATTTAATATCTTAGTCCCTTACATCCAAGATCCTGTAATACGGGGGCTGTCTTCCTACAAACTGGTCTTCCAGTGAGCCAACGTGAGTTATGCAAAATGAGATTCCAACCCTAGCATAATACATCATTGCTAGAGAGCTATGGACTCTTTTTCATACAAGAGAATGTGTTGGCTTCTACAGAAGTCTTCCTTATTTTACTTGGTAAGGAGTTGGAGCCCTCACTTAAAGTTGGGAATGACACAGCAGAATCAGGCTTCTAAAGTCAGATGAGCAGGATAATCCTGCTGCAAGTAATCAGCTGTACTTGTACAGGGTATATATCGATATGTATTGAGGGAAAACTCAGTATGGTTGGGATTTGTACTTGGGAAACAGGGTGATTTTCAGTCTGGGACATAGCTCTTGGTCATCTGAGGAATTTTAACACAGAAGGACTAGTGCAGGGAACAAGATAAAGACCACATGCCATCTAAACCAGTGTAGCACAATACAAGCACATACAATCTGGAAGTTTAAGAAGCTACCAACAAGATCAGCTGGCAATTTCTCGTATGTCCTCCACAGAGAATCATTGAAAAGTTCTTTAAAAGTGTGTATGCTTGTCATTCACCTTCATTGTAAATGCTATCACAGTCCCAAAGGATACTGTATCTAGTATTTGGAAATACAATTTATTTTAATATATTGATATTGTGTCCTGTAGCCTTGATAGATTTATTTGCTCTGGTATTCTTCATTCCTTAGTGTAGATCCAGTTTCCGTCTAATATCATTTTCCTTTAGCCTGAAGACCTTCCTTTGACATTCATTGTAGCATAGCTCTTCTTGCACAAATTTGCTCAGGTTTTTTGCTTATTTGTTTGTTTTGTTTAGTCTGAATGATCCCTATTTTACCTTGAGTTTTGAAGAATATTTTCCCTGGCAATGGATCCTAGGCTGAAAGTTTTTGTCTGTCAGACTCCGATGTCTTTTCCTTATCTTCTGGCTTGTGTAATGTCTATTGGAAAGTCTGTTTACCCTTGTTTTTCTATTTAATGTGACTATTTTACTCTGATTTTAATATTTTATTTTTATCCTTCATTTTTAGCTATTTAATTATGATATATTTTGTCATGGTTCTCTTTTTGTTTATCCAGTTACTTAGATCTGTGGGTTTATACATTTTATCAAGTATTGAAAATTCTAATCATTTCTTCAAATAATTTTTCTACTCCCTCTCCTCTTCCTCATGATAGACCACTTGATATTGTCTCTCTAATGCTCTATCTTTCAGCATGTTTTTCTGTTTTTTGCATCAATTGTATCTTTCTTCAAGTTCACTAACACTTTCTTCTACAAGATTTAATGTGCTTTTAAACCCATCCAGCAAATTTTTCATTTCATATATTTGATTTCTAGAAGTTCTCTTTAGTTCTTTTTAGTCTTCGTTGTTCTACTTATTATGTTCATGTCTTCCTTGAAATTTCAAGCATATTTACAATATATGTTCTAAGTATTTATCTTCTATTTGCATCCTCTAGATCTGTTTTATTGCTCATTTTCCTTTGGCTATTAGGCAGATTTTTCTGTTTCTTTGCATGTCTAATAATATTTGGTTGGATGATGGATATTATGAATTTTACATGGCTGAGTGCTCAAAATTTTCTTTTTCGGAGAGTATCATACTTTATTCTGGCAGGCATTTAAGCTTGCAAACCAGTTTGACTCTTTTAAGACTTTTTAAACAGCATAACCCTTCTGGGGGGTCTCTACTCGATGCTCCAAATGTTTACAGAAAACTACACTCTGTGTTGTTGGAGCTCGAAGGCTTCCCAGCCCTGTCTGAGTCCTTATAATCCTTCAGCTTACAACTACCTGGTTATTCTTTGCCTGACATTTTGGAATTTCACTTTATGAAGGCACAGCTTAATACTCAGCAACAAAAGTAAGGAGACCTCCTTGCAGATATCTGGAACTCTGCTTTGTATTACTTCCTCCTTTTAGGTTCTCTACCCACTAATTCAAGCATCCTCAGCTTGCTCAAACTCTGATTTCTCTCTTCTAATTCAGCAAGATCAGCAGGGATCTGTCTGCTTGACCATGATCTGGAAGGTCCCTCCAGGCAGAAAACTAGAGCAATTGTTTTATTCACATTTGTTTCTATTTTCTTGGTGTTGATAGACCTACGCTGCTTGTTGTTCAATGTCTGAAAGCAGTTGTTTCATGTTTGTTTCTTCCAGTTTTCTAGTTGTACAGTGTGGGAGAGGAAATCCAGTTCCACCATGACTAAAGTACTAAGCTTCAAATAAAATGATGTCAATAAACATAGACATATGTATTTATAGTTCATCTTTCAAATTTTAAAGATTCATTTAAGGTTCTCAATGTATGTAACTCAAATCATTGTTTATCAGATCATTTAAAATCTTCAGCCATAGGGAAAAACCTGATTTGGATAACCAAGGAAACCATGCCTAGACAACAGAAAATTACAACCTACACTAAGAAAAACAAAGTTATGGCCCAGTCAAAGGAACAAACGTACACTTCAACTGAGATACAGGAATTTAAACAACTAATGCTAAATCAATTCAAAAAGTTTAGAGAAGATATTGCAAAAGAGATAGAGGCTGTAAAGGAAGCACTGGACATGTATACGGCAGAAATCAAAAGTTCAAAAAACCTACTAGTAGAATCTATGGAAATGAAAGGCACAACACAAGAGATGAAAGACACAATGGAAACATACAACAGCAGAGCTCAAGAGGCAGAAGAAAACACTCAGGAACTGGAGAATAAAACACCTGAAAGCCTACACGCAAAGGAGAAGATGGAGAAAAGAATGAAAAAATATGAGCAACGTCTCCGGGAACTCAAGGATGAAAGAAAGTACAATAATGTACGTATCATTGGTGTCCCAGAAGGAGAAGAGAAGGGAAAGGGGGCAGAAGCAATAATAGAGGAAATAATCAATGAAAATTTCCCATCTCTTATGAAAGACATAAAATTACAGATCCAAGAAGCGCAGTGTACTCCCAACAGAAGAGATATGAATAGGCCTACGCCAAGACACTTAATAATCAGATTATCAAATGTCAAAGACAAAGAGAGAATCCTGAAAGCAGCAAGAGAAAAGCAATCCATTACATACAAAGGAAGCTTAATAAGACTATGTGCGGATCTCTCAGCAGAAACCATGGAGGCAAGAAGGAAGTGGTGTGATATATTTAAGATATTGAAAGAGAAAAACCAACAACCAAGAATCCCGTATCCAGCAAAGCTATCCTTCAAATATGAGGGAGAGCTCAAAATATTTTCTGACAAACAGACAATGAGAGACTTTGTGAACAAGACACCTGCCCTACAGGAAATACTAAAGGGAGCACTACAGGGTGATAGAAGTCAGGAGTGTGTGGTTTGGAACACAATTTTGGGAGATGGTAGCACAACAATGTAAGTACACTGAACAAAGGTAACTATGAATACGGTTGAGAGAGGAAGATGGGGAGCATGTGAGACACCACAAGAAAGGAGGAAAGATAAAGACTGGGACTGTGTAACTTGGTGAAATCTAGAGTATTCAACAATTGTGATAAAATGTACAAATATGTTCTTTTATGAGGGAGAGCAAGCAAATGTCAACCTTGCAAGGTGTTAAAAATGAGGAGGCATTGGGGGAGGGATGCAATCAGCATAAACTAGAGACTGTAACTAATAGAATCATTGTATTATGCTTCCTTTAATGTAACAAAGGTGATATACCAAGGTGAATGCAGATAAGAGGGGGGGATAGGGGAGGCATGTTAGACATTTGACATTGGTGGTATTGTCTGATTCTTTATTCTACTTTGATTTAAGGTTATTTTTCCTTTTGCTGCTTCCTAGCTGTCATTTTTTTGTTTCCTCTTTCTTTTGCCTCTCTACCTTCTTTGACTCTCCCTCCTGCCTTGTGGAAGAAATGTAGATGCTCTTGCTTAGTATGAGCAGAATGTTCAATTAGGATGAACTTAAATGTTTGGAAATGAACAGGGGTGTTGGTAGCAAGATGTGAGAATAACTAACAGTGCTGAATGGTGTGTGAATGAGGTGGAAAGGGGAAGCTCAGAGTCATATATGTCACCAGAAGGAAAGCTGGAGGTCAAAAGATGGAAATGTATAAAACTGAATCCTATGGTGGGCAATGTCCATGATCAACTGTACAAATACCAGAAATCACTTCATGAACCAGAACAAATGTATGACAATACAATTAGAAGTTAATAATAGAGGGGCATATAGGGAAGAACTATATACCTATTACAAACTATATACTACAGTTAGTAGTATTTCAACATTTTTTCATAAACAGTAACAAACATACTATATCAATACTAGGAGTCAACAATTGAGGGGGGTTGGTTAGGGATAGGGGAGGTTTAGAGTTTCCTTTTCTTTTTTTCTTTTTTCATCTTTCACTTTATTTCTTGTCTGGAGTAATGAAAAGTTTCTAAAAATTGAACAAAAATTAAGTGTGATGGATGCACAGCTGTATGAGGGTACCCAGGGGCAAGTGATTGTACACTTTGGATCTTTGGATAATTGTATGGTATCTGAACACTCTCAATAAAAATAAAAAAAAAAAAAAATAAAAAAATAAATAAAAAATTAAAAAAAGATTAAAAAAAAAAAAAATCTTCAGCCATAAAGTTCAAGTGGTACAATTTTCATATGCTGATTTCTTTAGAAACAACTTTATTTAGGTTTCATGAGAACCAATTAATAAATTATACTAGCAAATTCATTTGTTATTTTATATTTAAATTAAGCTGTGATATATTCAAATGCCTTAATATATTAATTTCCGGAGAGGTTTACCATATCCTAAAGGTTTTTGTTTTCATATAACATAATACAGAAATTGCAAGACAAGTCTATACAAATATCAGTACAAACATTTAAATTTTTGAATGGTTAAAATATTTACCTTGGTTGGCGTTTTGAGTTGACTGCATGATCAACACAGAGAAGATGTTTAAAGCCATTTTCTTTGGTTTGCCTGTTGGATAGAGAAAAACAAAATAATATGAACTTTGAGATTTGGTTTAGTTGACAAAGCATCTGGCTTCCTTCTTGATTGTCTTTGGGGTCAGCAATTTGATGTTTACTCTCTGAGGTTTGTTAGGGTGGCTACCGCTCATGTGATTCCTAGGAATTTAACAACTTTTGATCAACTCTGTGGAGCTGATAATACTCCAAATAATTTTCATGTCCAGTAAGTCCATACATTCAGGCAGAGGAAGCAGATCTGAAAACTCCTTGTAGTTGCTCCTCTGATTCTTTTTATTTTCAATTTCAGCAAAAGATGCTATTTTTCTCCAGTGAAAAGTTCAGGGCAGCTTGTTCTAATCCTTCTCAGACACCAGATAGAGTTTCACCAGGTACAGTCTCTAACTTGCTCCCATCTCTTGAAAGGACTCTTTCACCTTGTTTAGATGGGACAAAACAGGGGAGTCTAAGTGATGGAGCTCAGACACCTCACCATGCTCTGTAGCCCAGCTGTCACCTGGGGCAGTTCTGTCCCCTGCTACCAGCAGCAGAGAGCTTCAGCTATTTCTGATTAATTTTGATAATTGACTTCTGTTTCTCAAATTACTTTCTCCATTTAATATTCCCTCCCAAATTTGACTAAATATGTTGAAAAGTAGAGTAAATCTTCCTGTTTTAACTCTAGCTCTGAAGCCACCAAAGCTATGCCCATACCAAAATCTCCAAGTGACCTAAATTACACACACACACACACACACACACTCATATGTATGCATATACCTGTGTATGTATACATTTTATATAATTAATATATATATTATACATATTAATTTGTACACACATTTATCCATAGGTGAGTGTGTTCTTAAGTTATGAAACTCTGGCAAGCCTAGCTGTAATAACAAATTCCTCCTTTCTTTGCTGATAAACACTATCCTTACCCAAACGAAATCATATGTGAATTGGAAAAGTTAGTTCCTTAGCACTGTTACATTGTCTCAATGTCATTATAATTTAATTTGTTTTGCAACTAAGGGTGAATGTGCAAATGATACAATTTTGCTTATACATTTCTCAGATGCAAATGATTCTAATATTCATCTATTTTAATTGCATACTAACAGAAATTTTATAAGGAATTTATTTTAGTTTACCTGATAAATGGAGGTTTCATATTTCAAACATTTAAAAAATTTTTGCTATCTAGAATACATCTGAGCCAAGAGGAAAATAAGTAAGGAGTCTTTGCTTGTAAATAATATTTCTTCCTTCTTCCCAATTAGATTGTCCAAATCAGAGTCTATTTGTTTTCCCCAGTTTTGATATTTGAAAGGACTCACTGGAATCCAAAAAGTATACTTAAACAAGGCTTCTATCTGAAGGCAATGGGTGTGATGCCGCAAGAGAAGGAATGCAGGCAAACACTGGAGATCCTGGAGAAGTTACACATTGCCACCTCCCCATAGGTCCAAACATACACGTAGACCATTCTGAGTCCCTGGCTTGAATTGCTTAGATCTGTGCAAAAAAAGCTCTGTTTCCCCTGAAGTATTCCAGCCAGGCATGTCAAACGAATTAGGCTAGTTGCAAACTGTTAGTAAAGAAACCAACCTTGAGGATTGCCAAGGGAGTTTTAGATTCAAAACAGCACATCCTAAATTCCACTGCTCTTGTATTCTGAATATCAAAGAGTACATGCCCTAAATGTTCAGGATGTATCTCCTAACAATAGCATTCTCCTACACAACCTCAGTACAGTTATTACATCCCCAAATTTATTGATATAATAATCCATTGCCCTTGTAAAATTTTCTCAAATCATTTGTTTATCTTGTATCTTAAGTCTCCTGTAATCTAGACTCCTACAGCAGTTTCCTACACTTTTTATTTTGTTTTTGTTTTAGTCATCCATGACCTTAACATTTTTTTTAAGAGTATGGGTCAGTTGTTTCATAGAATGTCCCACATCCTGGACTTTTCCATTGTTTTCTTATGATTAGTTCATGTTAACCATTTTTGTGAGAACACAACATAGGTGAGGCTGTGCACTGAACATAGCATCACATTTGGAGGTACCTAAAGCCAGCCAGTTCATTCCATTATTGGTGATGCTTAATTTGATCACTTGATTAAAGTTGTGCTGACCAGTTCTATTCATCACAAAGCTATCCTTTTACCTTTGGAATTAAAAAGTAATCAGTCGGTGATACTTTAAGATCAGGTGAACGTTATTTTCCCAAACAAAATGGGTTTAGCATCCATTCAATTTTCCATTTTATTCTCTATTCTCAGGATATTTTTCTTCCAATTTTTTATTATAGTGACATATATACAACTAAAATATATATACTTACAAGTGCACAATTCAGTAGTATTAATTATATTCACAATATTGTGCTACCTCACCACTATCCATTACCCCAACTTTTTCATCAAGCCAAAGAGAAACTCTACACCCTTTAAGCAATAACTTCCTCTTCCTTCCCCATCTCCAACTCCTGGTAATTTATATTCTACTAAATTTCAGGATAATTTTTTAGTCTCTTTTTCACTGAGTGACAGAAACTTCAACATCTTGCACACTAATGTTGTCAATTTCCTGGGAAGACATTGTTAGAGCAAACTCTCTTAGATAAATTGATTCTAATTATGCATCAATGTTTATTATTCATTAATAAGGGAATTAGTCCGGAGCTTGTGTTAATTTGACATGGCATTATTTAAACCATCCATACATCCCAGCTAAGGCAATGTTTACTGAATGTTTACTAAGTTTAAGCACTGATTTATTGAGAGAGCCATAATCCTTGTCAAAACCATAAAACTGCAATCTCTTCATCAGTTGGCCCAAATTGATAATTTGGACAATGACATTTCAAAATATTTTCAGATATGGATCATTAAACCAAAATAACAAAGTGGACCCTCTCAAAGGTCTCATGCACTCTGAGCCAAATAGAGACACTGAGACTTCAGGGGAAGAAGAAACAGCTTTATTGCAAAGTAAGCCGGGGGAGGTCAGCAGACAGCCTCAGTTATGCCTACCCAAGGTGGGTTTTTATTAAAATCAAACAAAAGGAAGTGGAGACAAAGATGTTAGGGATATTGGCACATGGTGACTGACTAGTAAATATTTAAATTAGCAACTGCAGGTTAACTATTGTCATTGGCTATTTAAACATTCAAATTAGGGACTGCAAACTAGCCACTTCTGCTAACTGATCCTTCGTTGTGATGAGTGAGGCTGGGAACTGGTAATGGACGGACCTCTCGCTTTCTTTTTGGGTCCGATGTTTCCTTTTCCGGTTGTTCCTGCTCACTTTGATTCCGTTCGCAGGGTACCTTATGTTCCGGGGTTACTTTAAGTTCAGGGTCCTTCTTTCAGCGCATGCCCAGCAGGCCGGTTTGGACGGCTGGTTATGTAAGAGGGCCTCTGTGGTTTCATCCAGGCGGTCCGGGAACGGGAGGGGCTGTTCTCGGGGGTTAGCACATGATCTTGCTTAGTACCTGAAGTTCCTGACTGGTTTCAGTCCCTTTCAATAACAAGTGATGTATGTGAGACACAATGGCAAACAATTGATCTGAGGATGTTAATTAGCTATAGCAAATAGGATTTTGCTTTAGGAGAAGCAACCAATTGACAGCCAAATACCCACAGAGAGCAAAGACAAGTTATCTAGTGGGGGTAGGACTCTGTTTCTACCTGTGAACTCCTCCAATAAGCAAAGATGAAAGATGCTGCTTGAGGACAACCCCCCATCCCGTTTCGTTTAGTTACTGTCACACTTCCTTTCTCTCCGTGGGAAGAAACCTCACTTATGTAGGAGAAGTTTGGTGGCTTTTATGTAGTAGCTTAAGCTGAACCTGAGTCTCTTCTCTGATTCGCTTGGTAACTGGAGCACGCTGCCGGCCAGTGTTTTCAGCTACAGGCTTCCTGTTATCCAACGGTAATTTATCCACAGGGCAGCTACATACGACACAGATATGTTTGCAAGACCATCACTTTTTTCTTCCCTACACCATGAATTTAGGACTTTCCTAATTTTTTCTTTAAGATAAAGTATGCAGTAAGGGTGAGGGGATGAGTGGAGAGAGCAAAGGAATGTGCAAAGAGAGGGAGGAAATGGAGATATTATCTAATAGCTGCTGGCTTTTGTGTTCTAAAAGCCCCCAAAATAAGATCCTACAAAAGAGATGGTAAGTTCTTTAGAACGAAATATCAAGAAAGAAAAGTTGCTGGTGCTTCTTCAGTGTGAGTTTCTGCAGGTCCTGACGAAACCTCCCCATCTGTGCCCCCTCTGCAATTTCACCACTTCCCTTGAACTCATTACCTATGTTTTTAGGAATTGAAGATCTACTCTTGGAGGAAGGGATAGAGGAAGATGGAGAGGAGGAAGATAAGTTGGAGTGGGCAGCAATCAGGCACTGAGTAATCAAAGGCTGCTTTCAGCCTACCCAGAGTCTGAGGAACTGGAAAAAGAAAAAAATATGTATAACAAAACAGTAAAAGAAAAGCTTTTAAATATTCTTTTGTCACTATTAATAGCTATATATGACTGAATGCTCCTTGAAACCATTATAGTTATTATGACTATTTTATTACTATTGTTAGTTATTTATCATTAAATATTGTTATTATCAATATCACTACTACTATCGCTATTACTCTTGTAAGGTATTTATTATGAATGCTTCTTGGAATCAGTATAGGTCTTTTGCAAACACTTTCTCTAATCTTTATAACAACTTTCCAGCATCAGTATTCTTCCCCTATTTAACAGATTAGAACATTGAGTCTCCAAGAAAAACACGAGTGTAAAACACAAAGCTATTAAGTGGCTGGATGGCAATTCACACACGGAACTGCGTGACTCTCATATTCTCCCGATTGTTAATTAGTTCTATTTGTGGTATTTCTGAAAACACTAGGATTTTAGAAAAAAAGGAAGTGCGGGCACATTTCACAAATCTACAATCTGAAAGTATTGCACACATCACATCCTGTGTAATCGTAAATGCTGGACTAGGGACAGGCAGGGTGGGGTGTTTCAGAATATGAAGACAAGTAGGAAATTCTGGCAGGACCGTATGAGAACCCGGAGTTAAAACCTCCCAGGAACTTCTGAAAGCTCAGTTGGAGCCAACAGACTGGGCCACAGGGAAAGGTAGGCAATGCTGCAAGACTTTTCTTTGCTCACCACCCCCTTGTATGGCCACTTTAGAGAGATAATTTGACTTGAAGCTCTTTAAGAACAGTTAAGAAACACTAGAGGGTTTTGGAAATAGAATGGGTAGAGAGAAGTGATATCTGATTTTAACTCTGCTTCTGCTGTTTCCTAACTGCCTGATCTTGGTAAATCACTTACCCAAGATCACATGGTTATTGGGAACAAAGTGCTCAGATCTTCAGATGTTGTCAGGCCATTATAAAAACTGTGCAGTCTGTGGGCTAAGAAGGGTGCAGTGAAAACAGATCCATCTCATGATCTGGTGGGGTAGGCTGAAAATGAAATTCATTGAATATATGGCAGTGCAATTCTAAGGGGGACTGAGGGAAGGGGGGTTGCCACAGGTTGTACTGAAAAGCAAGTACTGTGTGAACATTTGCCTGTAAACATTGAGACCTCTCAAGATTCATGCTTTTGCATTCCTGTGATGTGTTTATTATCTATAGAGGCATATCCCAGAGACACTGAGGATTTGGTTCCAGACCACTGTAATAAAGTGAATATCATAATAAAGTGAGTCACATGAATTTTTCGGTTTACCAGTGCACATAAAAGTTATGTTTACACTACTCAGTAGTCTATTAAGTGTGCAATAGCATTATGGCTAAAAAAACAATATACATATCTTAATTGAAAAGTTATTGCTAAAGAATGTGAATGATCATCTGAGTCTTCAGCAAATTGCAGTGTTTGGTTGGAGAGTCTTGCCTCGATGTTGATAGCTGCTGACTGATCAGGGTGCTGGTTGCTGAAGGTTGGAGTGGCTGTGGCATTTTTAAAAACTAAGACAGCAGTGAAGGTTGCTGCATAGATTGACTCTTCCTTTCATGAAAGATTGCTCTGTAACATGCGATGCTGTTTGATAGATAGCATTTAACCCACAGTGGAACTTCTTTCAAATTTGGAGTCAATCCTCTCAAACCCTGTTGCTGCTTTATCAACTAAGTTTGTGTACTGTTCTAAATCTTTTGTTTTCGTGTCATCAATGTTCACAGCATCTTCACTAGGAGTAGTTTCCATCTCAAGAAACCACTTTCTTTGCTCATCTGTAAGAAGCAACTCCTCATCCATTCAGGTTTTATCATGAGATTGCAGTAATTCAGTCCCATCTTCAGACTCCACTTCTAATTCTAATTCTCTTGATGTTTCCACCACATATGAAGTTACTTCCTCCATGGAAGTCTTGAACCCCTCAAAGTCATTCATGAATGTTGACATTTTTACCTTCTCCCATGAATCACAAATATTCTTATTGACATCTAGAATGGTGAATCCCTTCCAGAAGTTTTCCAATTTACTTTTCCGAGGTCCACCAGAAGAATCAGTATCTGTGGCAGCTATAGCCTTAAAAAATTTATTTCTTAAATAATAAGACTTGAAACTTGAAATTACTACTTGATCCCTGGACTACAGAATGGATGTTGTGTTAGCAGGCATGAAAACAACATGAATCTCATTGTGTATCTCCAACAGAGTTCTTGGGTGATCAGGTGCATGGTCAATGAGCAGCCATATTTTGAAAGAAATTTTTTTCTGAGCAGTAATTCCCAACAGTGGACTTAAAATAGTAACAGTAAACCATGTTGTAAATAGATGTGCTGTTGTCCAGGCTTTGTTGTTCCATTTATAGAGCACAGGCAGAATAGATTTGGCATAATTCTGAAGCGCCCTAGGATTTTTGGTATGGTAAATGAGCATCGACTAAACTTTAAGTCACTTGTTGGATTAGACCCCGTCAAGAAAGTCAGCCTGTTCTTTCATGTTTGAAAGCTACGCATTGACTTCTCCGCTCTAGTTATGAAAGTCCTAGATGGCGTCTTCTTTCAATATAAGGCTATTTCATTTACATTGAAAATCTACTGTACAGTGTAATCAACTTCATCAATTTTCTTCTGAATAACTTGCAGCTTCTACATCAGCACTTGCTGCTTTACCTTGTATTTTAATGTACAGAAACAGCTTCTTTGCTTAAACATCATGAACCAATCTCTGCTAGCTTCAAATTTTTTCTTCCACAGATTCCTCATCTCTGTCAACCTTCCTAGAATTGAAGAGAATTAGGGCCTTGCTCTGGATTAGGCTTTGGCTTAAGGGAATGTTGTGGCTGGTCTGATCTTCTATCTGGGTTACTTAAACTTTCCCCATATCAGCAGCAGACTCTTTCTCTTTCTTATCATTTGTGTGTTCACTGGAGTAGCATTTTAATTTCTTTCAAGAACTTTTCCTTTGCATTCACAACTTGGCTAACTGTGTAGTGCAAGAGGTCTAGTTAGCCTTCAGCCTATCTTGGCTTTCAACATACCTTCTTCACCGAGCTTAATCATTTCTAGCTTTTGATTTAAAGTGAGAGATGGGTGACTCTCACTGGAACACTTAGAGGACATAGGAGAGTTATTAACTGGAGTAATTTCAGTATTGTTCTGTCTCGGGAGACCTGAAGGGAGAGAGAAAGAGATGGGGGAATGGCCGGTGAATGGAGCAGTCAGGCCACACACATTTATTGATTGTTTGCCATCTTATTTGGACATGATTTCTGGTGCCCCAAAGTAAATTACAATAGTCACATCAAAGATCACTGATCAGAGATCAGCATAGCAGATCTGATAATAATAAAAGTTGGAACTATTGTAAGAATTACCAAAATGTGAAACTGAGACACAAAGTGAGCACATGCTGTTGGAAAAATGGCACTGCTAGACTTGCTCGACATGCAATTGCCACAAACCTTCAATTTGTAAAAACACAAAATCTGTGAAGTGCAATGAAGCAAAGAGCAATAAAATGAAGTATGCCTGTAATGGATGGACTCGGCCGAATGTTATGGAAAGATCCTCATGAAACCAGGGATTTGAGGTTTCCACTAGTCTGTACTACTGGTTTCCTCCCCTAAAGCACAGGCCATCCCTGAACTAATGGGTAAATATTTGATTACAGTTTGGGGAGGTCAGAAGCTGGGAGCTCTGTACTTTTTAAGTCCAATGATGTAGTCAAATTTCATTTATTTTCTCTTCTAGCATTGGCAGCACCATGATGGCATCACAACCCATGCCCAGTGAGACTATTCTGGTCCTCACATCAGATGGCATCAAGTTCCCCCAAATAGAGAAACCTAAACCCATTGACCAGAGACAGGATAGCCTGAAGAAATATCTAAAGGCAGAGGTCAAAGTTCTTGGGGTAAGTCCAATTCAGAATGGGCTGGGGCTTGGGGTGACCAGAAGGAAAAGACTTCAGGGCTGCCACTTCAGTTTTGCAAGAGGGACTCCAGGCTGCTCTGGGGGCCAGTGGAAGCCACCTGGAGAGCTGTTTGCACCATTCCCATTTTCCACATGAGGAGATATTAAAAATGTTATTTCCCCTATCCTGAATATGAGCAGTTGGATTTTTGTTACTGTTTTTGTACTTTTGCAATGCAGTAATTCTCTTTATTTTCTTTTATAAGAAATGATGGCAATAAATAATTACATATTTTATATACATTTTTTTATGTGTTCACCAACTGCACACTTAATAATTCCTGATTTTTGAAAGGAATTTTCCCTTGCTGAAAACTACAGGAAAAATTAATTTCCTCCCCACTTTTCCTCTCTCTTTTCAGAGCACAGATGGTATTTATCTTTTGTTTCTCTCATCTGTGATTTATTAAAGAAGCTCTATATAAGCAAGTGAAGAGAGGAGGGGGACAGGGGACACATCTAGGACTGGAAGGAAAAAATAGAGCTCCTATTCCCAGAATTTCCTCTATTCTTTTATGATCTGAGATGTAGCAGTAGCTCTGACCAGGCTTCAGAACCTGGTGGGAGTGATTACTTTGCCTCGCATATACCATAACGTGAGTTGACATGTGACATAAAGTGTCGAAAAATGCTTGATAAATGTTACTAGAACTCTGAATCTCTGAGGTGGCTGTCAGGGAGAAAAACTTCATCTCCTACAATAGAGATTGAGGTTCCTCAGCAATAGGTATGAGGGCTGAGGAGGCCAAGGAGATGACCAGAGGGCCAGGCTCCATGTGGACATGTTCAGAAGGATCTGGGGAGGGGAGGAGGTGTGTGGGAAGAGGCTTCCACACTGCCAGTGCTCGAGAGAGCATGAGGTTAAAGGAGGAACTGAAAGCTACTAACCATGAGATCCCAGTTTTCCTCAAGAGCAGAAAGGTCCTGAAAGGCAGAGGTGCCTGAGGTTTGATGAGTACCAACCATACGGCCAGATACAATGGTGTTCTGTGGTGGACTAGCATCACCTCCTAAAGGTCTTTGCCGAGTTCTCGCTCCAGAGCGGTTACAGTGTCATCATCCTTACTGGGATCTGGTAGCTGGTGATAATACATGGGTACCATGGGAGAGGTGAAGAACCCCTGTCCTTAAAAATGCTGATATTCATGCTCCATCTCCATTCCTCTTCCAACAGACTCTCCAGATCCTGTGTGGAGTGATGGTGTTGAGCGTGGGGCTAATTTTGGTATCTGCTCCCTTTTCTCGAAATTTCACCCCAGTGTTTTCCATCCTGTTGAAGGCTGTTTACCCATTTGTAGGAGTTCTGTGTGTGAGTAGATTTCATAGAAGGTCAGGATGGGATGGATGGGGGAGGATGATGCTGATAGCTTAGACTATTCACCTGTCATTTTGCTATGCTCCTCTCTGTCTGGAGCAAGCAGTCAATAGGGGAGGACTGAGTAGGCTGTGCTGAGGCAGGTGGGCAGGGTAGGGGTGCCTGATTTGAGTTATATTTCTTAGATGGCTTAAACAACCATTTATTTTGAAGATCATATTACTTTTCATCTCATAATCTTGAGCTATAATGAGGCTAGTGGCTTCTTTCCAGTTTTATGCAAAAATCCATGAAGTTGGAAAATCTTGGGAAGAACCTTTTTATACAGTAATATGGGCAACAAGGAAGTTCACCACATACTTGCAGAAAAGCATGTTTATGTTGTTGGGAATCGTGGACAAAGGAGCACTTTTAGCGCTGAGCATTTTCAAAATGCTTTTTGCTGTGTTAATGGCACTCAGGGAAGGTTGAGCAGATGTCTATGCTTTAGTGATAACCAGGAAATTCCTCTGAAAAAGTGACAGGTTTAGGGTATGAAGGGGACATAGTGGTCTTTTTTTGAGAACAGCTTTCTTCTAAATTGCTGTGGGTGAATCTTTCTTGCAATTAATCTTCTTTCATAGTTTTTGAATAAGCATCTCACCAATCAGTAACTATCTTTTGCCTTTCTTAAACTTGTTTCTTTGCCTGATGCCTCTGAAAGCCCACTTTTTTCTCTATCTGGTCATTTTTCTTCTTTTATATGAATTAACTGCAGCACTCTATTTAGATTTCACCAGCTTTACTTCAATGTCTATTTTCCTTTTCACAATCTCATCAAGAAAATCACATTACACTTAGTAGTTACATCCCCTTAGGTTCCTCTAGACTATGACAGTTTATCATACTTGTCTTTGATCACTTGGATAGTTTTGAAGAACACTGGCCAGGTTTTTTTAGAACGTCCCTCAGTTTGGGTTTGTCTGGTGTTTTCCTCATTTTTAGATTAGGGTGATGGGATTTGGCATGGAAGACTATAGAGGTGAAGTGCCAACTCATCGATTTATCACAAAGGTACATTGACAATGGTTTGTCAATGATGAAGTTAGCCTTGATCACATGGCCAAGGTAGTGTTTGATAGATTTTTTTCACTATAAAGTTACTTTGTTCCTTGTCTTTCCATTCTCTATTAGTCTTTAATCTCAGCCCACAAATGGAGAGGCATCTAATCCATTGTTTTAAGACCCAGCATTTATTTATATAGATCTAAGTTACTTAATGCTAGGGCCCCTTGACCCACAGCTTTTTTTTTCATTGTTTTGTCCCATTTTTCCATTGTCAGAGTATTTTCTGTCACTTAGCTGCCCCACATCTAATACTCCAGAGTGTAATAAAAACTCCTTTGGTTTTCTGAACATGGTCTTAAAGCTTTCTTCCTCCAGTCTTACCCTTTCTTGTGTTCTCAATTATCCGTCAACTATAGCTTGCAAAGCCACCAATTTAAAATTTATTTTTCTGTTCTCCCATACTTGTTAGTTGCTCCTGTTATTTTCTTTCTCCATACCATTGCTCTCATGTCCTTCTCTAGATAACTCCTGACTCCAAAACTTTCTTTTGTCATTTGCAAAAACCCTTTTCTCCTAGCTGTTAAGGTCCTCATTTTTTTAATTGGGTTGGATTCCTGCATGCTTTTCTGAATGCTATATGAACACAAGGAACATATCTATGTATTAAGTGGGTATTACATTATTGTTTCTTAGTCCTTTAAGTTTTATTTTCATGGGAGTTTTGCATAAACGTGGTGATGATAAGACTGTAGTTATACCTATACATAGAAAATCACCTGAATATTTTCTCTATTTTCTGAGCAGTTCATCATCTCTGGATCTCTATCAATCATCACAGAGAAAAAGTCAACTAAATCTTTGGTGAGTGTGAGAACCATAACCCTCAGTTAGATGGAGCCAAATGAAACTTAGAGCAAACACTTCAAGGCCAATCTCTCCACTTTGCAGAGGTGCAAACTAAACGTCAGAGCAGGTATTTGGCAGAGTTAAGAGCTGTTCCAGTTTGCTAATGCTGCTGTTATGCAAAATACCAAAAATGAATTGGCTTTTGTAAAGGGGGTTTACTTGGTTACAAATTTACAGTCTGAAGGCCATGAAAATGTCCAAATTAAGGCATTAACACAAGTATACCTTTACCAAAGGAAGGCTAATGGCGTCCAGAAAACCTCTGTTAGCTGGGAAGGCATGTGGCTGGTATCTGCTGATTCTGGGTTGTGTTCCAGTTCCTCTCCCAGCTCCTATGCATTCTTCAAAATGTTGCTCTTGGGGTGTTTTGTCCTATCTTAGCTTCTTTGGAGCAAAGTGTCAGCAAAAGTCTGCTTTCAATGGCTGTCTCCAAAATGTCTCTCTTGGCTGTAGCACCGATCTCCTTCTGTCTGAACTCTTACAGGGCTCCAGTGATTTAATTAAGACTCATGCTGAATGGGCGGGTTCATTCCTCCATGAAAATAATCCAATCAGAGTTATCACCTAAGTTGGGTGGGTCACTTCTCCATGGAAACAACCCATTCCAAAGGTTCCAACCTAATCAAGACTAAATATGTCTGCCCCCACAAGATTGCGTTAAAGAACATGGTGTTTTGGGGGACATAATGCATTCACACCAGAACAGGGGACATGCCGGAATTTTCCCTACTCCTGCCCAGAGCACATTACTCCAATCACCACACCCTAAATTACAGCTTGCATTCAAGGTAATTTTTATACCCTAGAAAAGTGCCAGGAATCTATTCTAGAAAAATTCTGCCCCTTAATATTGCCCTTTTGGTAGCAATTTGTCTTTGAATTTAGTTCTTCATGATGAAGAAGCTGACAGTATTTTGAAGAGGTGATAGTCATTTGTTGTGGGTTCACCATTTAAGCCCATGTGTCAGACATAATCTCTGGAGAAAATTCAATCAAAGGCTGTTAGTATGAAGTTGTCATTAGTCATTTGTATTTGCCTAGAAGTTGGCATTAGTCATATATATTTACCTAGAAAAAAACTTTACCTGACCTTTACTCTTTCCAAGGAAAACCAGAATTGGAAGAGGCAGGGAGAGAAAATCTTGGTTATTGTGAGATGCTTTTGTAGTCTGTAAAAGTTTGCTAAGTCTTCCTTCTACCCTGTATCCTTCAAGTGGGGGCCATGTGGGAATGTCATGTAATGCAGTAGCACAGGGATTCAATTTGTAGCCCTTGCTACTCCTTACAGGGAGTGCTCAATATCTGTCTTTCTTTCATCAGAATTTAAGAGATTAAATTCTCTGGAGTCCCTACTTCAACCCCAAACCACTAGACCAGTGCTATCCAATAGAACTTTCTGGTGATGATGGAAATGCACTACATCTGTTTGCATTTGTCCAATGTGGGAGCCACATGTGGTTATTGAAAACTTGAACTATGGTTAAGGTGACTGAGGAACTGAATTTTAAATTTTATTTAATTTTACTTTAAATATAAGTAGCCCCGTGTGGTTAGTGGCTACCATATTTGAATAGCACAGCACAAGAGTAATGTTTCTAGGTTTTCAGGAGGAAGCATATGGGATTTTAGTCCAGAGAACAGTCCTACAGCAAATTTGGCAGAAAACTCAAAAGATATGGGATAAGGGCTAAGGGTAGACTCCTGCTCACCAGAGTCATATAGCCTGTAGTGAATTCTATAGTTACCATATTTTCTACCAGCCCTTTTAGAGGTTGAAGAAGAGTGGTGTCCCAGGACAAACCTAATTTATTCTAAGAAATATATATTCCAGGCATCGGGAGGTCCAGGTACGTTTATTTTTGTCATTATTTGGGGGAATCAGATTTGGAAGGGAAAGGTGCTCTGCCTACCCTCTACTGTAACCCAAATCTCTTTCTGCTGAGTCCCTAAAAATGTAGGCTATACTCCAATTAATGGCCATTGGATGTTCCCTGATGCTCATAAAACTATAGTTTTCAGACTCACCCTTGCTTGATTCACTTCTTCTGTGCATTGGGATAGAAGAGAAGATACTTCTGAGATCAGTTTATTTATTCTCCTCATTGACTACGTATAGCAAGGAAGCACAGAATGGGAAATGAAACTGAGGTACTGAGTGATCGTGGGAACTGAGGGAGTCAGAGGCCAAGCCAGCACTGTGGCATGCAGTCCAGAACTCGTTCTTCTACCTCCCTCTGCCTCCCACACGTCACGCCATCCCTGGGACTGAGTTTAGAACCCTGATTATAGCCATCCAGATGTGGCCATGGACGTGGCCAACAATACGGCTGTCCAGACTTTGGGAAATGTCTGAGACCAATAACCATGTCCCCATACTCATCTTTATGAGTTTGTGTGCCTTCTTGGAGGGATAGTGGGCAGGAGTGAACTGCTTCATCTAGTGCCCTCTGTGCTGCTAGTGCTTCCATGTGGGGTTTCGGAGTGTGTTAGGGAAAAGAGAAACTGCAGCTGGTCCACTGACAACTTTGGTCACTCTGTCTTGGGGATTTTGCAGGTGTTCTGGTTTGTTAATGCTGCTGGAATGCAAAACACCAGAAATGGATTGGCTTTTATAAAAGGGGGTTTATTTGGTTACAAGGTTACAGTCTTAAGGCCATAAAGTGTCCAAGATAATGCATCAACAATCAGGTACCTTCGCTGGGGGATGGCCAATGGTGTCCAGAAAACCTCTGTTAGCTGGGAAGGCACATGGCTGGTGTCTGCTTGCTCCCAGGTTGCGTTTCAAAATGGCGTTCTCCAAAATGTTTGCATCAGCTTCCAACTGCCATCTTCAAAATGTCTGTCTCAGCTACAGCTCCTCTCTCAGCTTCCGTGCATTTTTCAAAGTGTCCCTCTTGGCTGTAGCAAGCTTGCTCCTTCTGTCTGAGCTTATACAGTGCTCTAGTAAACTAATCAAGGCCCACGCTGAATGGGCAGGGCCACACCTCCATGGAAACCATCCAACCAGAGTTATCACCCACAGTTGGGTGGGGTGCATCTCTATGGAAACAACCCAATCCGAATGTTCCAACCTAATAAACACCAATACGTCTGCCCCCACAAGACTGCACCAAAGAACATGGCTTTTTCTGGAGGACACAATACATACAAATTGGCACAGCAAGCATAGCTTCATCTGGCCCTGCTGTTGTCCAGGGTAAAGATTTTGGATGACAGCATTCTCTACTGTCCAACTAAAGTGTTGCCTAGGGGAAACATTTCATTGACTAATTTGCACAGCCAAAATTTATTTTCTAGGTTTAAAGACTTTGCTGAGCATACAGAAATAAATTATCAATCCTTCCTGAGGGAGGTAGAAAAGGAATTAAATTATTGTAATGCACTGGCAATAATAGAGATATTTGTGTTCATGAGGAGTCATTTTTACTCCGTATTTCTCGTTCAGGTTCGGGCCAGCCTGGTCGCAAACATTCTGAGTTCTTTATCTGCTCTAGAGGGACTCATTCTCCTCTCTGTCAACCTGCCTGCCCTGGGACCTGCCTCACAACAGTGTTACTTGGAACAAAAGGATGCACCAAACCCATATCATTTTTTTTACCCTAATGCTGCCTACGAGTGCTACTTGGCCAATGTCACTCTGACTGTAAGTATTTTTAGATAAGATGCTCAATTGTATGAGATTTCTGGAAGCCTTGACTTCTTGTTATTCCTTCTTTTGAAACCTTCTGTCTTCCTTCTGGCTTTGGCATTTGGAGGAAGGTCAGGGACATGTAAAGGAAAGGGGACTACATGGCTAAGATAAAGGGGTTATGCTGTGGAATTGCATAACAATAGGGCAGAATTGAAGAGTAAATGTCAAAAAGATGGATGATGGAAAAAACTAAAATTTATTGTTGGTAGAGTTTCTTAATAAGATGATTTTGTTGTTAGGGGCATAAAATATGAGTCTATGACAGCAAAAACCTTGGTACATGGAATAGTGGATTAAGAAAGCAAAAATAGCAGAAAGATCCAAGAGAATAGGAAATGCCATCAAGGAAATCTGGTGTGTGTGTGTGTGTGTGTGTGTGTGTGTCTGTGTCTGTGTCTGTGTCTGTGTGTATGTACGTGTGGTAGGATGTTAACTTGGCCTGAGCAGAATCAGGCCCAGCACTCGGTAGGAAATACTGGATTTGAAAGTGTGGGCAGCTCCTCTCGATGATTACAGTGATGGGTAGCTACTAATCAGGAGAGAAGGCAGTATCTTTGTCGTTTGTTTGTTATAACTTACAGAACTGGACTTTTTAAAAGGCAATAGGAAATACAGAAAGATAGAGGGTGCTAACTGATAATAATAGGGTGAGAACCCTTTCTTATTGGATACAAGAAATCAATGATATTTGGCTAACAAATGTCTAAAGTTGGAGCATTTAGAAACACGTGTATCGTCAGCAATACACTGAGAGAAAACAAGATAAGAATAAAGAGGCTGTGGGGTACTCACTTCCCTGCAATTAAAAACTTGGGATAAGTTAAGGACATAGTTGGAGGATGGCAAGATTGAAAGGTCTGGGTCAAGTTCAAGCTTGCCCATCTCTTCTTTATGGAGCCAGATCCTGCTGTTTCTCCCCAAGTTAATGATATCATGTTGAGACAGGGTACGTGTAAATCAGGTTAATAGTAATTGGTATAAAGAAACACTTGGCATTGCCAACTCCACCTTGGGGGATAGGTCTGGAGAAGAGTTGGTGGGAGGTATTGTGTAGTGGACAAAGTATAAATGTATGACTGGATAATTTTGTATTGTAAATAAAAGGATTTTACCTTTAATTTATATTTGTTTGGGGCCATTTCACATTCCCTCCCCTGTTCTACTAGGTGGTCAATTGTGCATGAAGGGAAGAAATAGTAGATTTTATACTCTTGGTTTGCTGTCTTTTATGAATTATTTTGGGTTTTCAGCAACTGTGGCAGCTTGCTAACTTGATTGTTCTTTCTGCCTGTTACTGCCACCCATAAATGGCAACGAAACCCATCAAAAGGGGTTTAGATAAATAGAAGTGGTGTCAATACCCAAATTTACAAAGGGACTACTCAGTCAAAACCTCATCAGACCCTCACAAGTCTCTGAGAAGGAAATATTATGTACTTTTGGCAATGGAAGAACCAGAAGCTAGAGAGGAAAAGAGACTTGCCCAGGCTCACACAGCTACTAAGTGGTAAAGATGGAGCTTAGACTGAAGCTGTTGCTTCTTAGTGCTGGGAGGTGCCATATCACTCTGCTCTCTCACTGAGCGAACAATGCAATAAGAATGTCTGAGAGATCTAAGGCATAAATAAATGTATAAAAGCGTGTTACTTGATTTAGTTGCTGTTCATCACCACCATCACCCTTCCTTTCAAGGGAACGAATGATGAAAGGAATTGAAACAATTTCTAGGCTTGGAGTGAGCATTTTTCTCTTCTTGATTGTGTTCTTGCTTCACCTGATGATGCTTGGGCAGCCTTCATCTCTGCAGTCACCTCCCAACAAGGTCTGGGGGTTTGGGTTTTCTCAAGCACCACTGATGTTTTTACTGCCTGAATTTCAGGGACTGCTGTCTGTGATGCTGATTTTTACTGTGCTGGAGTTCTTCCTGGCTGGGCTAGCTATTGTGCTTTGGTGGAAACAGTCTCACTCTGACTTCCCCGGGGTGAGTATGCCACTCGGCCCCAATGAGCCTCTCAGATTCTGGGCTGTGTTGAGCTATGTCACCAAGAGTGGCAGAAGGAATGGTCAGTTGCTGGTAATTAGATGGTGGAAGGCAGTTAGATAAGGAGAACAGATGGTCGTTGAGCAGCTGACCAGCTAGGGATTCACTGCATGGGAAGATCAATGAACCTGAGAAATCATCTGGTTTGGTCCTCCCATTTTGCAAATGAATAACCCTAGGCTGTGGGAAATGATTTTCACAGAATTCCCCCATGAGTTTGTGCTTTGGTTCAGGATGCTAGAATTTGGTTTGCCTTCCTTCCAGTCAGGAATACTTTCTGCCATAGCCATGAGTCTCTCTAACTGCCCTGACTTGGTAAAAGGGCATTTGCACACGTGACTGGATTCAGTATGTGTTCTATGCTCTAGTTTTCCCTATCTGTACCCTTAAAATTCTTTTTTTCTGCTAAAAGTTATAAAATGTACTGTTGAATAAGATTCCATGAGACACTCTCCTACCATCACAGTGGACTGGACTAAAGCTTTGATTTACCCAAAATTTTGTCATAGAAAAGCAGAATGAATACTAGACTGAGAAAAGGCAATTTAAAGAGATTAATGACACGCTGTACTAATCTTGGAGTAACTAAGAAGTCTATGTATAACATTCAGAATAAATGCCATCAAGATAAAGATACATTAAATTGAACCTGGTGAGGTCTGCAGAACTAATATGTTTTATATCTTTTAGAGAGTGCTTTTCCTGCCTTGGAGCTGCAAGAATGACTGCAGCATGCTGTCAGAAGCACGTGGAGAACCTGGATATGAAGAACTGTTGACTTCCTAGAAAGAAATGAGAAAAGATTCATCAAGAAAATTCATCTTTATGATAACATGTGAAACCCAACCATTACAAGAAAGCAAGTTTGAGTTCTCTATTGAATTTCTGAAATGTAGGCTTTTTATGAAATGAAAACTAAAACAAGCAAACAAACAAACAAAAAAACCCACATTTTTTTCTTGGCGTTGAATATATGGGGTCTCTTGGTTTGCCAAAATTGGCTTCCGCAAAAGCCCCAAATTGAAAATTACAATTTACTAGACGGGCCAGATAGTCATAGACCATTCCCAAGAAACTAGGCTGAATGTTGATTCCATGGATCATAATAAGCAAAGGAGAAACTTTTTCTTTTACTGCTTAATCTCTAACAGGAGTTAACCGTCTTAGGGTGGTGTTCAGACTCTTATGGTAGGGACAAATGTTTCATCACATATATTTTAATCATTTAGTGCAGTGTTTGTGGGCAAGTGCCCTAGGATTAAATCTCAGGGACAATAAAACTAATTTATTTCAGAATAAAATCTCTATTTGATTACATATGATTTGTAAACGCATTTTGCTACTTTTCCTTTAAATACAGAGTAAGTCAACAGTCACAACTTCAACAAAACAAATAAGCAGGCAAAAGCTAATCAGTGTGCAAATACCTGTTTGAGTCCATGCTTTCAATTCTTTTGGTTATATACCTAAAAGTGGAATTGCTGGGTCAAATGGAAATTTCTGTACTTAGCTTTTCTGAGGGACCACCAAAATGTCTTCCACAGCGGCTACACCATTTTGCATTACCACCAGCGAGGAATAAGTGTTATTTCTCTACATCCTCTCCAACATTTATAATTTTCTGTTTTTAAATAGTAGCCGTTGTAGTAGTTGTGAACTGGTATCTCTTTGTGGCTTTGATTTGAACTTCCCTAATAGCTAATGATATTGCGCATCTTTTCATATGCTTTTTGACCATTTATATATCCTGTTTGGAGAAATGTCTATTCAAGTCTTTTGCCCATTTTTAAATTGGATTGTTTGTCTTACTGTTGTTGAGTTGAAGTGTTTCTTGATATATTCTGGGTATTAAACTCTTAACAGATATGTGGTTACCAAATATTTTCTCCTGTTGTGTAGGTTGTCATTTTACTTTCATGATAAAGTCCTTTAATGCACAAAAGTTTTTTTTTTCGTAGTAAATTTTGATGAGGTCTATTTTTCTTTTGTTGCTTGTGCTTTGGGTATAAAATCTAAGAAACCATTGCCTAATACAAATTCCTAAAGATGATTCCCTATGTTTTCTTCCAGGAGTTTTATAGTTTTAGTTCTTATATTTAGGTCTTTAATCCATTTTGAGTGGATAATAATACAAAAGTATGCCTTATACCTTCATCTTTGATGATTCCTCATGCTCTGAACAAAGGGGCTGTAGAGAAAGTCAAGTGCAAGAAAACCGATATCTTTCGGAACATGGGGGAAGGACGGATCTGGCAGTGCCTTTGTCCATCTGCATCCTTAGCTGCCCACAAATGAGGATATTTGCGTCATTCTTGATTTCTTCCTTGTCTATGTTTTTCTTGAAATTGAAGCAACTAGGTTTCTCATTTCTCATTTCCCCCTTTTCTTTGATTTCTGTTCCTCCTGCTTTCACCTTTACCCTGACTCTTATCAATTCACCCCTGAATAATTCAAATACATTTTAGCCCCCAGGTTCAAAATATATCATATATATTCATGCAAAAGAATGGCTTACTATGAGGTAATCACCGGAAATGAATTTTTAATAGCTTTTGATTGCCAAGAGAATAAATATCAACTTTTTCAGCCTGGTGTTTAAAACTCTATTTAGATTGGTCCCAAGCAACCTCTCTCACACTAGCTTCATCTCCAATAGCATCCATTTGTTGAACAAGTGTATCACAGAGGGGTCCTTACAGTATTATCTTCCTAGAATGAAATCCCAGCATCTTCTCGATTTGAATAGGTTGGAAAGATGTTGGGTTTTCTTTCAGGTTTTTAGCCATTATGCAACATGCCTGGACTACAGTCAGCCCAGGGCTAAGCTATAAAAATAGGCAATGCACTCGACATCAATATTTTCTTTCAAGGCTTGACTTTCCTCAAAAATCCAATGTTTTTTGTTCATTCTCCAGAAATTCCCTCCCCCTTTGTTTGGTATTTTCCCAGAGTTTATAGTTCCTATCTGTGAAACAGACAGTGTTTTAGGAGCCTACTGTGCCATATTTGAAGTGGAACTGCTCATGATATATTTGTTTCTCACTATTTATTGAGCACCTACTGTGTGCCAGGCATTGGGCTAAGTGATTATCCACATTGGTTTGATTTATTTTTTAATTCATAGACTTTATTTTTTGAACAGTTGTAGACTTGCAGAGAAATTGAGCAGAGAGTTCAGAGAATTCATATAACATCTACCCAACCCCAACACACAGTTTCTCTGTTGCTAACATCTTACATTAGTGTGGTACATTTGTTACAATTGATTCTCTATTGACTACAATCTATCATTTACATCAGGGTTCTCTCTTTGTGTTGTACAGTTCTCCAGGTTTTGACAAATGCAAAATGGCATGTATCCATCATTACAGTATCAAACAGAATAGTTTCACTGCCCCCAAAATACCCTGCTCCATGTTTCCATCCCTCTCTCCCTCCCCTTGAGATCTCCTTGCAACCTCTGCTCTTTTTGTTGTCTCTATAGTTTTGTCTTTGCCAGAAAATCATGTAGTTGGAATCATACAGTATTTAGTCTTTTCAGTCTGGCTTCTTTCCCTTAACAATATGTATTTTAGTTTCCTTCATGTCTTTTAATAGCTTGAGAGCTCATTTCTTCTTATCACCAAATAATATTTCATTGCAGAACGAGTTTTTAAAAGTAATTCTTAGGATTGGTTTATCTTTTTTTTGGGGGGGGGGTATTTGAATCATGTTCATTAGTTGTACTGATATGTAATTCTCTTGTGTGATACTGCCCTTTTCATATTTTGTTATGAAAGTTATGCTTGACTCAAAAAATAAACTGGGATGCATTACCTGCATACATTCTGCAGAAAAGTTTGTGCAAATGTGGCATGGCTTCTATTTTAATGTTTCTTAGAATGTGCTAGTGAAGATTTCTGTGTTTGGGATTTCTTTACGGAAGGTTAAATAGTTTAAAGATTTTTAGGAATATTGATGTGTCCATTTCTTACTGTGTCAATGTGATAAGTTTTACTATTTAAGATACTTGGTACTTTGTCTAAATTTAAATTTTTGTTGTCAAAACCAATTCAAAATATTATCTTTTAAATATTTGCATGATTTTTCATAATACTTTTTTCCTTCATTCCTAACACTTCCCCCTTTTCTTATTTTGTTTTCTCCTCCCTTATTTTTTGCTTTAATTTGCTGCTCCTTCACTAACTTCTTGAAAAAGATATAATTAATTTTTACCATTTCTCCCTTTCTAATATATTCATTTGAAGATAGGTACAAATTTCTTTTAAAGTGCTACTTGAGCTGACTATACAGATTTTTACATGTAGTATTTTCACTTTCCATTTAAACATTTCATTTCCTCTCTCCTTTGTTGTATTTTAGTTTGATTGAATGTTTTCTATTCTATTTCGTGCTGTTCTGTATCAGTAATTATGTCCTCCTATTTTATTAGAAGGTGGCCAACTATAGAATTTTGATACGTTTACTTATCTGAAAATCTAAAGTTAGTCAATATTTCAAGCTGCTGTTAAAAATAGTAAATAGCATATCACTCTCAGTTCAACTTCTTTCCACCTATTTTTCATCTTAGAATTATGCAATATTTTATATTATGTTTTACTTTTTCTGCCAAATTAGTCAATTTTTTATTTTATGTATTTAATGTTTAGTTTTTTCCTGGGTCTGTAATTGTTTTCTCATATTCCTTCTTGCATGTCAAACCATCCTTAGTACACTTTCTTCCTTTCTGAATGTCTTTTTGAGAGATCTGATTAGTTTATCTATTTTTATTTTAGCTTCATTTTAAGTCAGTTTTATTGATGTGTACGTTATATAAAATAAAATGAACACATTTTAAGTGTACAACTCAGTGAGATCTGGAAAAAGAATTCACCCACTTTACCATCGTGCTAAACACTATGTAAAATATTTACAACATGTCAGAAAATTCAGTTGTATCCCTTTACAGTCAACCCTTCACCCCAACTTCTGGACACAGCTGTTTCCATGTTTATCCTATAGGTTAATTTTAAAAATTATTGAAAGTCATACCAATGCTGTCATATTGTATATTCTATGTGTTTGATTTTTAAATTTAAAAAATTTAGTTTTTAAATTTTTCTATGTTTGTTCATCTTTAGTAGTTTGTTCCTATCTATTGTTAAATAGTATTTCATAGTAGGGGCATGTCATAGTTTGTTTATCCCTTTACCAGTTGATGGATATTTGAGCTGTTTGAGGCTGTTATATATAAAACTGAGATGAATATTAATGTCTGAGTCTTTGTGTTTATATACAGATAAATATTTTCATGTTTCTTGAATAAACACCTGCAATTAGATTGCTATATCATAAGGAAAATGTACATTTAACTTACAATAAATTGCCAAATTATTTTCCAATTATTTTGTACCATATTGCATTTCTGTTTGATTTGCAAGAACGTTCTAAATGCTACACTTCTTCACTAACCCTTGCTGTTGCCAGTATTTTGCCTTGTTCTTAAATTTTAGTCACTCTAGGGGTATGAATAGCACTTAACTGTGGTTTTAATTTACTTTCCTTTATGAGTAATGAGATTGAGAAATTCCTTGTGCTTATTCCCATTTTCATATATTCTTGCTGTCTTCAAAATATTTTATTGCCTTTTTATGCTTCATGTTTACTTCACCATATCTAAATGTAGATTCTCTCTGTCTGTCTCTTTCATCTCTTCCTCCTTGCCCCCTCCTTCCCTTCCTTCCTCCTTCCCTCCCTCACATTTTACTTCCAGAATCTAAAGCTTTATGTGTGTCATAATTTCTGAAAAATTTCATCCATTGTCTACTCAAATATATTTTTTTGTGTTAGAGAAGTTGTGAGTTTACAAAGCAATCATGCATAAAATAGGGGATTCCTGTACCCCACCCAACCACCAATACCCTGCATTGGTATGGAATATTTGTTACTATTAATAATAGCACTTTTTAAACAGTTATACTATTTTCTAAGAGTAGTTAACATTTTACAAGATTATTTAAAAAGTTCTATATATCATCCATTATTTTCATTAGGTGTATTTTCCCTACATAACACTCTATTGTTACAACCTTGTATTAGTATCATTTATTTGTTATAACACATGAAAGAACATTCGTATACTTGTACTGTTAACTGTAGTCCATCATCAACATAGGATTCACTGTGCTGTCCAGCCCCATGACTTACCTTTTACTTTTTATTCTAGTAATTTATACATCCTAACAATCCCTCTTTTAACCACATTAACCTATATATTTCGGTGCTGTTGATTACACTCACAATAGTGTGTTACCATCAGCACTATCCTCTCCAAACCTTTACCATCAGCCTAAATTGAAATTCTATAAAGTTAAGCATCAAATCCTCATTCTCTAACCACAATCTATCTCCTGGTAACTTACATTCTAGATTCTACCTCTATGAACTTGCTTATTATAATCAGTTCATAACAGTGAGATCATACAATATTTGTCCTTTTGTGTCTGGCTTATTGCACTCAACATAAAGTCCTCAAGTTTCATCCATATCGTCACATGCATCAGGACCATTCCTTCTTACAGCTGAATAATATTCCATTATATGTATACACCACAGTTTGTTTATCCATTCATCAGTAGATGGACACTTGGGTTGATTCTGTCTTTTGGCAATTGTGAGTGATGCCACTATGAACATTGGTGTGCAAAAGTCTGTTTGAGTCCCTTTCAGTTCTTCTGTGTATATGCCCAGTAGTAGGATTGCCAGATCATATGGCAATCTATGCTCAGCTTCCTGAGAAACCATCAAACTGCCTTCCTAAGCAGCTGCACCATTTTACATTCTTACCAGCAGTGAATGGATGTTCCTATTTCTCCACACCCTCTTCAGCACTTGCCATTTTCTGCTGTTTTTTAACAGTGGCTATCCTAGTAGGTGAGAAATGATATCTCATTGTGATTTTGATTTGCATTTCCCTAATAGCTAGTGACTTTGAGCATCTTTTATATACTTTTTACCCATTTGTACTTCCTCTTTGGAAAGATGCCTATTCAAGACTTTTACCTAGTTCTTAACTGGGTAGGATTTGTCTTTTTTAATGCAGATTTTCTTTATATGTTCTGAAAATTAAACCCTTATTGAAATATGTGGTTTCCAAATATTTTCTCCCATCAAGAAGGCTGCTTTTTCACTTTCTTGACAAATTACTTTGAAGCACAAAAGTTGTTAATTTTGCGGAGGTCCCATTTATCTATTTTTTCTTTTGTTGCTTGTTCTTTCAGTGTAAAGTCAAAGAAACCATTGCCTAACACAAGATCTTGAAGATGCTTCCCAACATGTTCTTTGAGGAGTTTCATGGTCCTGGATATTATGTTTATGTCTTTGATCCATTTTGAGTTAATCTTTATATTAAAGATTTAATCTTTATATTAAATCTTTACGCTAGATAGGGATCCTCTTGCATTCTTTTGCATAGGGATATCCAGTTCTCCCAGCACCATTTGTTGAAGAGACTGTTCTGTCCCAGTTGAGTAGACACGACAGCCTTGTCAAATATCAATTGGCCATAGATGTGAGGGTCTATTTCTCAGCTCTCAATTCAATTTCATTGGTCAATATATCTATCTTTATGCCAGTACTATGCTATTTTGACCACTATGTATTTTGACCATGTTTTTTTTAAAAGAAAATACAGATAACACCTAGATCTTTGTGAGGTGTAAGGATTAGAAGAAATGCTTAGTACCACTCATTATAGTTCATTAAATGTTGGTTATATTCATGCTACACTTAATGTTGGGTTTGAGATGAGATAAAAGAGCAATTACTCTCACGTCACAGAAAGGTACTCTCTTCAAAGAAAAAGAAGATGTGGTGGATTGAATTGTGTACCTCAGTTTGGATCTCTTCAAGATGTTACTTCAGGTATGGTGCGGAGCAACTAAATCAGGTTGGTGTTTGCTCCAGATTACCAGAGTCTTTTATAAGCAGAATGAAAGTCAGAGAAAGAAACCATGGGGAGCAGCCAGAAGTTGGAAGTCAAAGGAACATGGAGGAGACAGGGGAAGACATCAGAAAAGTCAAAGAACCCTCCAAATTGCCAGCCAGCCAGAAGATACTGACCGCAGGGGGCAGTAAGCATTCTAGCCTCTGAAACTGTGAGCCAGTAAAGTCCTCTTGTTAAGCCAACCCATTGTATGGTATTTATTTTAGCAGCTAGGAAACTAAACTCTAAGGTTTGGAGTTATCTTTTTTGATAAGGGAACTTAAAGAATATGACTAGAATTAATTGACACAAATATTGTAATTCAAAGGCGTTTCAGTTTAAATAAAAGGATCAAGTGAAAGCAGAAACACTGTGGAATAAATACCCTCAGAGGAGTTCAGAAAGCTGTTAAAATATCTCTATTTCTGAGCCATGTAGATTTTTGATTAGCTACTGATGGTATCATATGCCTTAACTTATCTCTACTACCCTTAGTTAAAAGTTTGAAATGAAGAAGCACAGAGTAATGATCCCTTCCCTAGGAGGACAAACTATGTAAGATAGGCAAGCATTAAGCCATAAACAAGGACAGTTTGCTACTTGAAACCTGAGCATACCTGAAGACAACCAGGCAGGCACAGCTTATCTTTGTTTTTTCATATTCTGTTAGAGCTTGGCAGTGATTCTGTGCTTGAGTCTGGGAAGGGGATTTGCAAGACCCCTGGGTGGGGAGAAGATCCAAGCTGGTGACGTGAGATTTTGGGATAAAGTAAACTCCTTTTTCCTTGCTCTGTGGCAGTTTTGTCTTTATTATTATTTGTTTGGTAGCAAAGTATGTATATATGGTACCGTAACAAATACTTCTCTAACTAATATCCAGAGTCATCAAAGTTAACTTTTCACTGAATTGGATTCATTACTTTCTATAACAAAAATAAACAAACCTTTGTAGAGCCTCCATCCATTTTTCTTTCTTCTTAATTCAAAGATAATCATTATTTTGAGTTTTGTTTGAATCCTTACCATCCATATAAAAATCTACCATCTGTATATGTATAAACATTACAGGGTATTGGTTTTTTATTTTACAATTTTATATACACATAATCTTATTCTTTATGTCCTTTTAAAATGTGCTTTTTCACTCACTGTTATACTGTTGAACTTTGTCAGTGTCGATTCATGTAGATCTAGTTCACTTATTTTAATTGCTATATAGTAGTCCATCGTATGCATATGACACTATTTACTATACATGCCCCTTCTTATGTACAATTAGAATACTTTCTATAGCAATTAAAGATGGTGATGCAATGGATATCTATGTGAAGTTTTTGTGTGCATTTATATATATGCATACATAAATATATAGTGAATTTATTCACTAGACAGAAAGATAACTCTCCTAAATTACATCAATATAATGGGGATAATATGGTAGCTCACTGATGTTTCAATTTCATTTCATTAATTACCAGTGATGTTGAATATTTATTTATGTTTATTGGGCTATTAGGATCCTTTTCTGCAATTGTCTATCTATTCTATGGAGTATCTGTTTTTATTGAGTTGTAAGAAATGTGCATACATTTTGGAAAAAATCATTAATTTTTGGATGTATGTATTACAAATATGTTGCCCATTATATGGTTTGAGTATTATTTTTGTTTTCCTGTTAATTATAGTCTCTAGTTTGCATTGATTGTATTTTCCCCCCAAACCCACCCTATTTTTAACACCTTGCAATGTTGACATGCATTTGTTCTACCTCATATAAAAACATATTTGTACCTTTTATTACAGTCATTGAACACCCTAGGTTTCCCTGAGTTACACAGTCCCAGTCTTTATTGTTCATCTTTTGTTCGGGTATTCCACATGGTACCAGCCTTCCTCTTTCAACCATATTCGCAGTCATCTTTGTTCAGTGTACTTAAATTGCTGTGCTACTATCTCCCAAAATTGTTTTCCAGACCTCTCACTCCTGTCTTTTCCTTTCTGACTGCAGTGTGTCCTTTAGTGTTTCCTGTAGAGCAGGTATCCTGTTCACAAACTCTGTCATTATCTGTTTGTGAGAGAATATTTTAAGCTCTCTCTCATATTTGAAGGATAGTTTTGCTGGATATAGGATTCTTGGTTGGTGGTTTTTCTCTTTCAGTGTCTTAAATACATCATCCCAGTTCCTTCTTACCTCCGTGGTTTCTATTGAGAAATCCGCACATGGTCTTATCAAGCATACTTTGTATGTGATAGATTGCTTTTTTCTTGCTGCTTTCAGGATTCTCTCTTTGTCTTTGATGTTTGATAATCTGATTATTAAGTGTCTTGGCATAGGTCTATTCAGATCTATTCTGTTTGGGGTACGCTTCACTTCTTGGATCTGTAATTTTATGCCTTTCATAAGAGATGGGAAATTATCTTTATTTCCTCCCTTATTACTTCTTACCCTTTTCCCTTCTCTTCTCCTTCTGGGAAACCAATGACACGTACATTCTTGCTTTTTGTTTTGTCCCTTAAGTTCCCAGAGATGTTGCTTGTATTTCTCCATTCTTTCAACTATCTGTTCTTTTGTGTGTAGGCTTTCAGTTGCCTTGTTCTCCAGTTCCTGGGTGTTTTCTTCTTCCTCTTGAGATCTACTGTTTTATGTTTCTGTTGTGTCTTTCATCTCTTGTGTTGTAGTTTTCATTTCCTTAGATTCTGCCACTTGGTTTTTTGAACTTTCAATTTCTACCTTATGTACACCTGGTGTTTTCATTATACAGTTCAGCTCTTCTGCCATATCTTCTCTAAACTTTTTGGATCAACTTATTATTAGTTGTTTCAATTCCTGTATCTCAGTTGAAGTGTAAGTTTGTTCCTTTGACTGGGCCACAACTTCATTTTTCTTAGGGTAGGTTGTAATTTTCTGTTGTCTAGGCTTGGTTTCCTTGGTTACCCCAATCAGGTTTTCCCAGACCAGAACAGGCTCAGGCCCCAGAAGGAAGAAATATTCAGTATCTGGTTTCCCTGAGAGTGTGTCTTAGAAAAATGGTACACCCTGTGATGCCTCAGGTCACTGTGCTTTTCTGCCCAGTAGGTAGTGCCTGTCAGCCTGTAATTCCAGACTGGTGTAAGGAGGTGTGGCCTGTGGCTATTTTCCCCCAGGCTCTGGGCTCTGGTTCTGAATGGAAGGCAGGTAGTAGAGCTGGGCCCCACCCCTTTCCTCTTAGAGAAGATAGACCCCCTAGGGGGAGGTCATTAGCATTTCAATGGTCTCTCTCTGCCTGTGCATTCTCCACCCTTGTCTGGGTCAGAGCACTGGGAACTGAAAATGGCTGAGGCTTTCTCCACTGAGCCGAAAAGGAAGAGAAAGTCCTCTTCAGGGCTAGTCCATGGCAACCCTCCGGCTCTCCAAGGTTAGTCGTCACCAAAAGCCTCTGTCTGCTTGTTGGGGATTCGTAGCTCATAGTGAGCTGTTCACACTCGCTAATTAAAACCCCAGTTGGAGCTCAGCTGAGCTATATTTGCTTGCTGGGAGAGAGCTCCTCTCTAGCACCAGGAGGCTTTCCAGCTCAGGCTGTGGGGGAGAGGGGGTCCCCCGGCTTGGATCTGCAGTTTTTACTTACAGATTTTTTTGCTATGATCTTGGGCATTCCTCTCAGTTCAGGTTGGTGTATGATGAATGGACTGTCACATTTGTCCCCCGCAGTTATTCTGGATTATTTACTAGTTGTTTCTGGTTTTTTTAGTTGTTGCAGCGGGGCTAACTAGCTTCCACTCCTCTCTATGCTGACATCTTAGATCCTCCCTGACTATTACTTTTGATTATGTATTTTATATTTAAAGATATAAATTTTAATGTAGTTCAGTAATCCATTCCTAACCTTGTGGTTTTGTGAGTTTCTTGAAAATTTCTATTTTTTATTTCTTATACATTGGGGAGTCTTATGTATTCTCTTATAAAAGAACAAATGTTTTACTTTTACATTTTCATTAATCAAATCTCTCTGAAATTCATTTTGTGTGTAACAAATAGAGTAATATTTTTAGGTAAAATGTAGGGGAACATTCTAGTGACCCTAAGTAGATAAAAATTCCTAAACAGGACACAACTATGCCTTGGCAAATATGAAAAAAAACTAGTTTGAATATATTATGATTAGCTTCAAAAGACAAAATTAAGAAAATAAAAAGGCAACTCATCAAATGGGAGCAGATATTTGAAATATAGATATCTGACAAAGACCTTATTTCCATTACATATAATGAATCCAACAATTCATGGAGAAAAAGACAATCTAATATAGAAATGCACAAGAGAGTTTTAAGTCTCAAAGCATTTCATTAAACTATCCAAATAGTCAAGAAAATATATAAAAAAAACTACATCATTAAGTTATTAGGAGAACTCAAAGTAAACCACAGTACAATATTACCATATACCTGCCAGAATGACTTAAGTGAAAATGACAGATAACAGCAAATATTGACAAGGATATGGGAGCAGCTGATATTCCCAAATGCTACTGTTTGGAGGGTAAATTGAATTGTTAGTGGCACATTGGAAAACATTTAGTAAAATGTAACATTTTAGTAATATACTAGAGCTGATATACTAGATATACTAGAGCTGAATGTATTCTGACTGTTTTAGTTTGCTAAAGCTGATGGAATGCAATTTACCAGAAATGGGTTGGCTTTTACAATGGGGATTTATTAACTTACAAGTTTACAGTTCTGAGGCTATGAAAAAATCCAAATCAAGGCATCAATAGGTGACGCTTTCTGCTCAAAGCCTGGCTACTGGCAATCTGGGAGTCCCTCCGTCACATGGCAAAGCATTGGCCAGTGTTTGCTGGTCCTTCTCTCCCAGGTTTCACTGCTTTCAGCTTCTGGATGCTTCTCTCTCAGTTTCTCTGTGTGCTTCTCTGAATTTCATCTTTGTAAGGACTCCAGTAAGAGGATTAAGACCCACCTAGGGCATATGCTTCAACTGAAATAACCTAAATCAAACGGTCCCACCCACAATATGTCTACACCCACCAGAATGCATTACTTTAAGAACATGATCTTTTCTGGGTCCATAAAATCTCCAAAGCATCACACTTACTATGAGACAGCAGATCTATTACTAGAAATATATATCAACTGATATTTTTCCCCCCAAATATATGTACAAGAATGTCCCTATTTGTGATAACCAAAAATATATACTTCCCAAATGCTCATCATAGCTGAATGGATTAATACATTGTTGTATATTCACAATAGAATACCATACAGAAATTATAATTAACTAAAATTATACACAAAATGTGAATGAAGCTCACAAGCATAATGTTCAGGAAAACACATAAGCCAGACACAAAGATTACGTACTGTGTGGTTCCTATAGATTAAAGTTCAAAACGACAGGCAAAATCATTCCATGGAAATAGCAGTTAGAACAGTAGTGACACTTCAGAGTTGCTCAGTGATTGGAAGGATGTATAAGAAATGCTTCTATATGCTGTTTGCATTCAGTTTCTTGACTTGAATGCTATTTTCATGGGTGTGTTTACTTCACGAGAATACCTTCAGCTGTAAACATAGGATTGGTTTATTTTTCTATAGGTATATTTTACTTCCATAAAGATTTTTGAAAATAAGATTATTTTCTTCTCAGAAGCTCAACTTGCCATTTTCTTAGATCCTGAAATCCACAGAAAGAAAAATACTTTACAAAGGCAAGTTTAAGATACAGTCAATACTAATTCAGGAAACATTTAGAACAATACACATTGCTGTTACTTCTCTCTCCTTTGCATGCAAATTCATAATTTATCCATAAAGTCTTATTTGTTTCATTTTTAGTTTTCATTTTTCAGTTTTAAATATTCTTTCCATTTTCTTAATTTTGATTCATTCAATAAGTAAAGGTTGTTCTCCTATGTCCCTAAATCACAGTTAAGGAAACTGAAACTCAGAAAATATAAGTGAATCATCTGAAGTCTTGGAACAATCAAGTGTGTGAGTTGGGATTTATAACTGACTTTGTCTGACTTTAAAGAAGGTAACTGTTCTTCAACTCAATCAACTGCCTCCAGTTGAGGTAGAAACTAAATTGGCATGTCTCCTTTACTATGAATCTTAGTTTGCCACACAGCTATGACAAATGCCACACACTGGTTGGTTGGACAACAGAATTCATTATCTCACAATGCAGAGGCTGGAAGTCCAAAATCATGGCATTGGCAAGACCAGGCTTTTTCCCTGGAGACTGTAGGGTTCTGATGTTGGCTTGCACAAATCCTTGAAGTTCCTGGGCCGGCACCTCTTTCTTCTGCCACGTGGTGATCTCTCTCTCCTTGTGTCTACTCTTCCAGTTTCCACTGATTCAGCTTCTGATTTCTCTCTATGGCTTTCTCTTACTGACTGGGTCCATACTTCTTCTGCTGATAAAGCACTCCAGTAACAGGGATTAAGGCTCACCCTGACTCAGTGGGGCCACACTTCAACTAAAAATAACATCTTTCAAAGGTCCTATTTACAAATAAATTTAAGCCCATGGGAACTTGGATTAAGATTAAGAATCTATCTTTCCTTGGGTTATATAATCAAACCTATCACATATGGTAAGTACATGTAATTTCTGCAAGAACTGTTGTGTCTAGCCCAAGCTCTGGTGACGCTCCGTTTAACTATGACTAACTTTTTCCCACTGCAGGGCTCCAGACTTCCATATTCCACTCATCTCAATTTGCAGGGCCTTGGAACTAGCCCTTTTCAAGCCTCAAGTAAGAGTTGCTTCTCATCTCCTTCTGAGAGATTTGGTGAGGTCTGTGCTGGGTTATACATTTTAAATGTGGTAAATTTTCCAGTAGTTGCTTCTCTATAAGATATAAGCCTCTCAGTGCCAGGAAGCACAGTTTGTTCTTTTAAATACTGCTCAGGAATGTGCACAGAATTTTGACTAGAGGTGGTCTCTTACAGAATGAGCAATGCTTTTGGTTCCAGTGGGATTGATGAAGGCATTCTGACAATCAAGGTTCAGAGCATGCGGCTAAGAAGTACAAAAGATTCAACAATGATACAAAGCTTACATTATATATTTCCTTTGCCTTATGTCTCAACTGTGTCTCTTTGAGCCACCTGTCCTCTATCCTCCAATTCCATCCAAGTTCATCCTTGGCATTCAATCATCTATTTAGAATGTATTTTTTTTCAGTTGTGGAAACGTATATACAGCCTAAATCTTCCCATTCCACCCCCTCCCTTGCCTTCCATTAGTGGGATTAATCACCTTTAGAATGTTGTAATGCTCTTTCCCACCATCCATTACTAGAAATTTCCCTTCACCTCAAACAGCAACTCCACCCTCATTTCTTAACTCCCCATTGCCCCTTCCCCCATTTCTCTTAACCCAAACTCTACATTTCATCTCTATGGTTATATTCTCTGATAATTTCTTTGTGTTTGCTGTGGAGGTTAAAATTAACCTCTTAATCCATATCAATCTTGTTTTTCTTTGATACCACCTCCACTTCAATAGGACACATAAACTATGTTCCTATACTCCTCCATTCCCCCCACCTTTATACAGTTGTCTAAAATTACATATTTTACATTGAGTTCAAAACCACTGATTTGTCATTAGAGTTTGTGTAATTTATATCATGTAGGAAGTAAATAGTGGAGTTACAGTTCAAAAATTACTGACTTCTATTTGTATTCCATTGTGGTTGGAGAATGTGCTTTGAGTATATTCAATTTTTTTTTTAAATTTCTTGAGGCTTGTTTTATGTCCCAGCTTATGGTCCCTTCTGGAGAAAGACCCGTGATCACTAGAGGAAAATGAGTGTCCTGGTGCTTTGGGATGTAAGGTACTATATATTTCTGTTAAAATTCTCTATATCTCTTTCTCCTTTCTGTTGTTTCCCTGTTGGTAGGGCTCCCTTTAGAATCTGAAGTAGGGCAGGTCTTTTATTGGCAAAGTCTCTCAGGATTTGTTTGTGAAAAATTTAAGCTCTCCCTCAAATTTGAAGGAGAGTTTTGCTGGATAAAGTATTCTTGGTTGGAAATTTTTCTCTCCCAGAATTTTAAATATGTCATGCCACTGCCTTCTCGCCTCCATGGTGGCTGCTGAGTAGTCACAACTTATTCTTATGTTGTTTCCTTTGTATGTGGTGAATTGCTTTTCTCTTGCTGCTTTCAGAACTTGCCCCTTCTCTTCAGTATTTGACAGTCTGATCAGAATATGTCTTGGAGTGGGTTTATTTGGATTTATTCTATTTGGAGTTCACTGGGCATTTATGCTTTGTGTATTTATATTGTGCAGAAGGTTAGGGAAGTTTTCCCCAACAATTTCTTTAAATACTCTTTCTAGACCTTTACCTTTCTCTTCCCCTTCTGGGATACCAATGAGTCTTAGGTTTGGACATTTTATTTTATCTATCGTTTCCCTGAGATCCATTTTGATTTTTTTCGATTTTTTTCTCCATTCTTTCTTTTGTTCTTTCATTTTCTGTTCTGTGGACTTCTAGGACACTGAGATGTTGTTTAGCTTCCTCTAGTCTTGTACTGTGAATATCCAGAGTGTTTTTAATTTGGCCAACAGTTTCTTTTATTTCCATAAGATCTTCTATTTTTTTATTTACTCTTTCAATGTCTTCTTTATGCTCTTCTAGGGTCTTCTTTATGTAGCTTATATCCTGGGCCATGGTCTTCTTGATGTCCTTTAAATCCTTTGCCATGTTTTCATTCCTCGGTTGTATTTCTTTGATTAATTCTGTGAGGAACTTTGTTTCTTCTGATAACTTGATTTGTGTGTTTGGAGTTGGATTCTCCATATTATCTGGTTTTATCATATGCATTGAGATTTTCTGTTGTTTTTGGCCTCTTGGCATTTGCTCTGCTTGACAGCGTTCTTTCAATTTGTAAAAAAAAACCTACCTAATTTTTCAGAAACACTGTTTGGTGACGTACACTTTCTCTAACTAACCAGCAGATGGCATCTGTGAGTCACCTATACCTCTCAAGTCAGTTCTCCACCTTGTCCCTGCAGTGTGTGGGGAAATGATTCTTGTGGGGTCCAGCCGGAGAACTCAGCCTGGGTGTGTTGCTGGAGCCATCCTCCCTGAATGCGGGGCACTTGTATGGGTGGCCAGGGAGGAAGGACAGCCTCAATATTCAAATCCCTCTGGTTCCCGGAGATTCAAGGCCGCCGCAAGAGTTCAAGCCTTCATTTCATTTCAGCCCCAGCCCCTCTCTCTCGATGTCCCACAAACCACCGGACTTGGCATAGTGTCCCTGGGATCTCCGAGCAGGTTCCCCCGCCCAGCCGTGTTCCTCCAGGACCTCTGCGGAGGGAATGCCATGCTACGTCACCAGTGCGCGCCGTCCCTCAAGGGAAGCCCCAGGCCACTGGGGCGAGCTGGCTCACTTTCAGCCTGATGCAAAAATGGCCAAATGGGGCGTCTCCACACCCCCCTCCTCGCACAGTTCCTCCTTCCCAGCTCTGGGACAACTGGCGGGGCTCTGGGCTGTGGGCACGGCCCCAGGCAGGAGTTTATCCAGCCCTCCCAGGAGTGAGATAAGATATAACATACATAGCCACAGGTATGCCTGAGACTGCAAGTAAAATCCATCCATGTCTTTGAGCCCTATAATTTAGTCTCCTCTCCCCCTCACCCAGTATTTCTTCTTGTCTCTGTTTCTTTTCAACTGGTGTAACCCAGATCTTCCTTGAGAGCTCTGAGCCTCTGGTTTCATGCCCTTGTCAGTTCACAGTTGCTGCAATTTCCCATTCATGGTTATTACCAGATATGGAAGCACCAAGAGGCATCTCAGTGATTGTTGCTGAGAGAGTCCACTGTATTCTACCTATTGGGTCACAGCAACACATAAGATACATATAGCGTCTTAAGAAATAGTGCTCCAACTCCACAGAGCAGGGAAGTGCCTTAGCTGGGCATTTAAGAAGTCATTCCAATGTTCTATCTGGAAGAAATTTGAGCTTTATAAAAATTAAAAACTTCTGCTTTTCTAAGAATACTGTTAAGAGAATGCAGTAAGAATCTACAGACTGGGGAGAAAACGTTTGCAAAACACATGTCTAATAAAATATGTTTATCTGGAATATATAATGAGCTCTCAAAACTCAGTAGTGCAAAAACCAAGAGTCCAATTAAAATGTGCAAAATATTGGAACAGACAGTTCATCAAAGAAGGTATCAAGGTAGCAAATAAGCACATGGCAAGATGTTTAACATCATTAGTCTTTAGCAAATACAAATTAAAACCATGATGAGGCAATACTACATTACTATCAGAATGGGTAAACGTTTTTTAAATGTTCATAACAAGTACTAGTGAGTATGTAGAGAATAAGAAGTCTCATTCACAGCTAGTGGGAATGTAAAATGGTACAGACATTCTGGAAAACATGTGGCAGTCTCTTAAAAATATAAATTTATACCTTCGATCAGTCATGAAGGCATATGTCCATATAAAGACTTGTATGCAAGTGTTCATGGCCACTTTACTGTTAACAGCCCACAACTGGGTATGCTACAAATGTCCATCAGTAAATAAATGGATAAACACATTGTGCTATGTTCGTACATTGGGATATTGCTCAGAAATAAAAAGGAATGAACTATTTATACATAATTATGTATGAAGCTCAATTTATTCATGCCTAGTGAAAGAAGCCACTCAAAAAGAGTGCACGATGTATAATTTCACTTACATAAAATTCTAAAATGGCAAATTAATCTATAGCAAGCAAAAGCAGATAGATGGTTTCTTGGGAATGGATATGAAGCATCAAGAGGGGCAGAAACTTCTAGGGGTGATGGATAAGTTTTTTATCTTGATTATGTTGGTGGTTTCATGGTTGTATACATAAATAGGAACTTTTCAAATTGTGCCATTTAATAACCACAGTTTATTGCATCTCGATTATACCTTATATGGACTTTTTATTTAAAGGCATTGTTAACAAACCTAAAGTCTGTTCCTGCTGGAGGAGGGATAGAATGTCCCAGGCTGAAAAAGAACTAGTTTTCTAGGTGCCTACACTCTCATGAAAATCATCTTTATCTTTACAGAAATCTAGGAATCACATCTTGCTCCTCGTAAAACTGAGAATATTCTCTTCCTTGGCATATAAGACAGCTTTTCAGTTTTCACAACACCAATTGTTGCAGAAACGCTTCTTTCCCCAATTAATATATTGGCACCCTGGATGAGAATTAGTTGGATATGGATGTATGGGTTTATGAACTCTCAATTGTATATATCTATCTTTAAGCCAGGACCACAGGAGTTACCCGGGCTTTGTAGTAAATTTTGAAATTGGAAAGTGTACCTTTGATATATTCACTTTATATCCAGCCACCTTAAATATTCTCATTTTATTTAAAATGTTATTTATTCTGAACATTCTTTTAGATTTGCTACATGGAAAAAACCATTATCTGCAACTAATACTAGTTTTGTGTCTTCTTTCACATTCTATATTTAACTATTTTCTTACTGTACTGCAGATCCAGAATAATGCTGAATTAAAGAAGGATCAGTGTGTGCCATAAGGGAACACTTTTATTGTATTACCACCAATGATATCATGTACTGAAGATTTAAATATATTTCTTTATTAGCCTAGGAAGTTTCCTTTTATTCTTAAGTTTCTTTTAAAATTATGTAGAATTGATTTTTATCAAAAGCTTTTTCTGAGAGTATCATAGTCTTTTTCTTATTTAGTCTGTTTTTGCAGTTAGTGGTATGTAAGTTTTCTAGTATTAAACTATATTAGAATGTCTGTGATGAGTTCAACTTGGTCATGACATAGTGCCATTTTTTCCCCATACATTCCACTATTTGCTCCTTTTTTCTGTTTTGACATCTATTTTCATGAGTGAGATTAACTTAGTGCATGCACTGGTTTTCTATTGTTGCTGTAACAAATTATGACACATTTAGTGGCTTGAAGCAACACAAATTTATCATCTTACAGTTGAGTTGGTCAGAATCAGACATGGGTATCCCTGGTCTAAAATCAATGTGCGGCAGGACTGTGTTCTTTTATGGAGGTGCTAAGAAAGAATCTGTTTCTTCACCTTCTAAGAGTCACCCACATTCCTTGGATTCTGACCCTCTTTGAGACTAGCCATGCTGGGTGGCATCCTTCTCACACTGCATCTCTCTGACACTTCTTCATCATCAGACCTCTCTCGGTGACCACAGCTGGGAAAGGTTCTCCACTTTTAATGATTCAGGTGATCAGAGCGTGCTCCCCAGATAATCTGGGATAATCTCCTTATTTTAAGGTCAGATGTTTAACAACCTTAAATCTTTCTGCAATTTCTTTTTTTCCAGGTATTATGAGGTGGACATCTTTGGGGAGTCATTTTTCTGCATATCATTCTGTTTTTGTCTATGGTTTCATTAAAGAAGATAAAAAAGAAAATATAATTTATATTCTGACTGACATTGGTGATATTTCAAGGGTGACATGTTCTGAACCAGAATTCAGAGAGCAGAATCTAAGAGAAAGCAGGGAGCTCTAGAGCTGTTGGAAAGAGAAAGAGCCAACACAGATTTCTTTGCCACCCCTTTCATTAGGGCAGAGCCAGGATATTTTTCTTATATCCTCCTTCCCATAACTTCCCAAGCAGACGGTTCAGATAAATCTGGACCCAGTTATAGCTATCTAATCCCTTAGCAATCTGAACATAGAATTAATGATCCCAAAGCAGAGAGACAGTTTTGCTATGCTGCAGCTTGCATGTTTACCTTTCTCTTAGATTCCAGAAGGAAAAGGAACTGCCCGCTTGCATTAAGATTTCAGGTAAATCTCTATTGACAAGTTTCCTCAAGCTCACTTACACAATCACCCATGACCCTGCTACTTCCTCCTTCCCAAACAGAACCAGAGCAAAGCTTTGCTCAGAGAAAATGCATGAGGATTAGAATAAGGTCTGGTCTCTTCCTAACTTGACATCTCTTCTGAGCACACAGAGTGGGAGTTATTGTCCTTCCTGGTGTGTAATCTCTGAGGGGAGTGATGTATGTGCGATGTACAGCTCTGATGTACATGTGATGAAATCCTTTCATGTTGTTCCAATGTAAGTCACATTGTTTCCTGGGATTCATCCCATGCTATTTTAGGTTCCTGGGCTGCTCAAACAAATACCAGGCAATGGGTTGGCTTAAACGATGGAGATTTATCGGCTCTGGGTTTTGAGGCTAAAAAAATGTCCAAATTCAGGCATCATTGAGGTGAGGGTTTCTTCCCAAGGACTGGCATCCTGAAGGTGGATGCCAGTGGTCCTTGGTCCTTAGCTCGTCACATGGCAAGGCATATGGTGGTGTCTCCTGGTCTTTCTCTTCTCTTCTGGGTTCTGTTGAAGTCCACCTTCTGGCTTCTCCCTCTGTGGCTTCCTCTCTGTCTGAATTTCATTGTTTATAAAGGAGTCCAGCAATAGGATTAACACACTTTGACTGAAGTTACCTCACCAAAAAATCCTAATTACAACGAGTTCACACCCACAGGAATGGATTATGTTTAAGAACATGTTTTTCTGGGTACATACAGCTCCAAACCACCACATTCATAATCTTCCAGATGAGTTTCTGTAGTGTTTTCAACTTGTAATAGATTCATAGGTAATAACTCAACTCCAGTTCTCAAGTGCTAATGTCCATATCAAGGCAAAAGCTTGCTTTCAAATTTCCATGTTCCTCTTGCTGCATTTGTCCTCAGTGCCATGCATAGGTCTTCCTTTGCCGGAGCCTCAGGTAACTGGGCATGCATTACCGCATTGCTTGGCTTTATGCTTCTTGTGGGTACAGTTGTGCCTTCCCCACCACCAGGAGATGTCTTGAGCTCCCAGTGCCCAATCTCTCAAAATGGGAACTTGTTTGGAAATAGGGTCATTTGAGATGGAATTAGTTAAGTTAAAATGTGGCCAAAATCAATTGGTAGGGGGGTGCTAATCCAACATAACTGGTGTTCTTCTAATAATGAGAAAGGCAGCAGGAGACAGACACTAGAGAGAGGCCTACATGAAAATGGAGGAGGTAGAGTGAGGGATCTATAAACCAGAGCATGGCAATGATTGTCTGCAAAATCCAGAAGCTAGGAAAAGACAAGGAAGGGTTCTCCTCTACAAGTTTCAGATAGAGTGTGGCCCAGCTGATACCTTGATTTTGGATCTAGCCTCCAGAACTGAGTCAATAAGCCATCCACATTCTGGTACTTTGTTACAGCAGTCCTAGGAAACTAAGTCATGTAGTATTAGTCGGATGACAAGTGTTCATAAATTAACGCTTTGCTTAAAACATTTGTTTTAAGTAATACTAATTTATGTAATTTTACATAATCCGCATCATTGATTCTATTATATAACTTGTTTTAACCAAGTGATACATTTTGTATACCACTCTGTGTTAGTTAGGGTTCTCTATGGAAACAGAACCAACAGAAGATATCTGTAAATATGAGATTTTATAAAAGTGTCTCACGCAACTGTGGGGGTACATGAGTCCAAATTCCATACGGCAGGCAGCGAGTTGGCAACTCCGATGAAGGTCTTCAATGAACTCCCCAGGAGAAGCCGGCTAGCTGCAGAAGAAGTGAAAGTTCTGGCTCTTCTCCCTTAAAAGCCTGCAACTGATTGGATTACTTCCAGCTGATTGAGTTCTCTCATTGTAGAAGACACGCCCTTCATTGATGTAATCAGTCGCAGCCACAGTCAATTGACTGATGATTTAATAAACCAGCCTTCTGGTTTATTAACCAGCCACAAATGTCCTTGCAGTAACAGGCCAGTGCTTGCTTGACCAGACACCTGGGCACCATCACCTGGCAAAGGTGACACATGAACCTAACATCACACACTCCGCCTGGTTATTTGGGGAAATTTTCTCTCAATCCATGATTTTCCTGTTCTTATACCCTTTGGCAACCCAGGGCCTGGGCCCCTCCCAAATTTCTCTGATTTAGGCGAGGACAAAGGTCAAGAAAGTAAACAATCTCCCCAGAGGGGTAAGAACGTAATCATGGATGTGTAAATGGCATTCGTTGCATCTTAGTATTAAACACTAATCTTAGTAAAACATCGGGTCTTAGTCCCCTTTAATGATTAAACTAGAGACTGATGTCCTTATACTATACAGCATGTCTTTGTTCTAAAATCACATATTACCCACCCCCTGCACTTCTATTCTTTGTGGGGCACTAAACTCTGAACAGCCGCCACCGGAGACCCTCTCCTGTTCATAAGTCCCAATAAATCTATGTCTACTTCTGTGCCTGGTGTGATTTTTGGTCTCGCAGCAGCACCTGCCTGCTCTCTGCACAAACTCGGTCTGGTCTGAATCTACCCATGGTCTGCCAAAGTTGTCTGCCTCACCACACTACGTGGATTTTTCTAGCTTTCTCTGTCCTTTTGGCCATGGTAATTAATTTATTGCTTCATGAATTGGAAAAATATCAAGGAAAAAACCCCCATAATTTTGTTGCCAAATGTTAATTGATTGTATATTTTAATTAAGGCAGTGGAAGAAATATTTCAGATGACTAAAATATTGGGATCAGGGAAAAGTAAAAATGAATAAATAAATACAGTGAGGTTCTGCAGCTAACCCTTTCTTTCCTGCCCATCTTCCAGGTTCAGTTAATGTTTTCTGCCAAAGATGTCTCAGGAATCTTTTCATTATTTTTCATAAAACATTTTCTGAAATAATCTGATTCAAAAGAATAAACCTCCTAACATCTTTACAAACACCAGGGCTTGAATTATTCAACAGAGACCAGGAATCCCTTTACATATCACCATGTCACATTAATCATGAAATCATGAGATTCCTTCACAGGTATAAAAATATATATATATATATATAATAATATAATATAATATAATATAATATAATATATATATTACCAGACCAGTGGCTCTTTTTTCTCTATCATTCAGGCTTATTTGTCATTTAATATAAATGCTGATGAGGACATTTAATTGCATGTGTAATTTTTGTAAAACAAAAATTTAACTTTTTCCCTTCAAATCAGCCCCCCAATATGTTTTCTCATCCTTATGATATGTCTTCAAAAATCTGTCTTTCATTTAATTTTACCAATTAATGGGTGAATCCTTGGATATACAAACTGTGTCACAGAGATTAACCTAATATTTGATTCACCAACCATCTTTTTCCTTTCCATTGCAACAGAAATGACTTTTTTCCTATGGATCACATTTTCCTAAATATGGGTTGGGACTTGAGGCCATTGTTCATAAATTATTATCCCATTTAGTTTCTAGATATAACCATATCTCAGATATCAGTAGATACGCTTTCAGAGATACTAGCTTGGTATCACTTTGTATGACTGCCCACCCACCCCCATAGCTACAGCATGGTGTCATTCCACTGTAGAATCCCAGCCAGTCATACCACAAGGAAGAAACATTTCCTTGTTTCTTTGGTACATATGCCATAGAGACCAGTGATCAAGGCCCCACTTCCCATAACATCCACATTAACTTGTGTTATTAATTCTTACTCCACCCACCTGAAGTTCAACCAGATTCCACAGGTTAAAGGCAATCCTCTACAGCAATGCCCTCACCCAGGCACCAGCTGGAAATCTGGGGTCCATGAGGCACCAGCACTTCTGTCCAACTAGCTAAAAGTCTGGGGGTTCTCACCAGCACCTCAGTTTCAAGTATTTGCTAGATTGACTCAGAACTCAGGAAAGTGTTATATTTACAATTACAGTTTTATTATAACAAGAAGAAGCCAAAAGAAGAGGTGCACTTAGAGAGGTTTACAAGCATCTGTGTCATCCTCCAGTGTGGTCAGAACATTTCATCCTCCCAGCACATAGATATTGTTCTAGTTTGCTAAGGCTGCCGGAATGCAAAACCCCAGAGATGGACTGGCTTTTATAAAAGAGGGTTTATTTGGTTACAAAGTTACAGTCTTAAGGCCATTAAGTGTCCAAGGTAACACATCAGCAATCGGGTACCCTCACTGGAGGATGGCCAATGGTATCTGGAAAACCTCTGTTAGCTGGGAAGGCACATGGCTGGCGTTTGCTCCAAAGTTCTGGTTTCAAAATGGCTTTCTCCTAGGACGTTCCTCTCTAGGCCACAGCTACTCTTCAAAATGTCACTCTGTTGCTCTTGGGGCATTTGCCCTCTCTTAGCTTCTCCGGAGCAAGAGTCTGCTTTCAATGGCCATCTTCAAACTGTCTCTCTTCTGCAGCTCCTGTGCTTTCTTCAAAGTGTCCCTCTTGGCTGTAGCTCCTCTTCAAAACATCACACACAGCTGCACTGAGTTCCTTCTGCTTGTCAGCCCATTTATATGGCTCCACTGATCAAGGCCCACCCTGAATGGGTGGGGCCACTCCTCCATGGAAATTATCTCATCAGAGTTATCACCCACAGTTGGGTGGGGCACATTCCATGGAAACACTCAAAGAATTACAATCTAATCCACACCGATAGGTCCGCCCACACAAGATTACATCAAAGATAATGGCATTTGGGGGACATAATACATTCAAATCACCACAGATGTGTCTTGCCAATCAATGAAGTTTGGCAGAGCTTTGATGTCAGAGTTTTTATTAGAGTCTCATTGCAGAAGCATGAGTTCTCCAGTCCCCCCTGATCCTGCCCTGCAGAGGTTGGGCTGATATGATATGGCTTAAAGTCCCAATCTCCTAATCACACAGTTGGTCTTTCTGGTGTTGGCCAGACCGTCACCCTAAGACTGTGTGTGTGGCTGGCTTCCCACTGCATCATCCCCATAGCATAAACTATAGTTGTGGTCTGGGGCCCACTCTGGATAACAAAAGATGCTTCTATCAATGGGAATTCCAAAGATGTAGAGTATCTTCCAGGAATTGGGGAAAAAGCCCAGTCAAATTCTTTATTATACAACAACATCCTTCTATGATTTAGCCACACCACTGCTTTCTCATAAATGCATTCCTATCCCCTGATAATCTGCTCCTATTAAAGATTTGTTCATGACTCTCAAAGACTTCAGCTCCATTTCCAATATCCAACATTCCTTTCTAAGTGAGGGTACAAGTGCATAGTTGGAGATGGTTATGGTGTTCTAATAAAATACTTAATCAGTTCAATTTTAGCCTGTTGTCCTTCCAGGCCTACTTCCATCCATGGCCAGTATCCTGGAATCCAATCCCTCTACTCTCCCTTTTTGTGTGAACAAATCCTCTACAGTATGATAAGATCCCTTTAGGAACAGTTTTATTTTAGGCTTTGACCCAGCACACTAACTCCAAAAAGGATCCTAACAGCCAAGCAAAGGCTTGGTTCTGCAGTGCTAGTGCTGATAAAGCCACCATATGGTGTGAAATCTTTATTATCACACAGCCCCATGCATATAATCAACCTCTGTGGATGAGTCTGCTGAACCTCTACTTTCACCCACTGTGGTAGAGCAATTAACATGATATCTGCTGAATCTGCTCAAAAAGTTTGCTTCTACTTCGGGTTTAGTCATCAGCCTATACAATCTCTTCCATTTAGTAGTAATTAGAATTAATGGTGTGACTCCCGATTGTGATGCTAAGAATCCATGCCAGTAATGCTTTTCCAGGTTTCTGCTGGTCTTTATATTCCACATGTTCTAATTCTTACACACTATACTTTTGGATATTCATATCCATCTGCCTATCATGTCTGGCTGCCTGTATAGTTCTTTGAGTAACAGGTGGTTTTAATGGAGTTATTTTTTGAGTCAATGAGTATCTTCTTAGGTGCCCATGGAGGCATAACAAAGCTATCCAGTAAAAGGAAAACCTATTACATCCCATTTTTTTATATGCTAGGCTTTAAGCAGGTAATGGGATCTTTCACTCATTTCTTCTACCTCATGCTTTCTGGTCATCCACTTAAAATAGGCGTGTAAGTCTATCGTTTCTCAAATCCATGTTATACCAGTGATTTGTGGGTGATCAGCCTCTCTCATCTAATTCTTATGTTGGTTGTCCATCTCCTGCTTTTTCTTGCCTTTAACCTGTAAAATTGTGCTACTTTTTTTGAAAACTGATTGGTAGTTTCTAATAAAGTCAACCACATGCCTACCATTTGACTTTATAATTAGCCATTTGTCTTTCTCTTCTTGCAATTACCTGTTTATATATTTTTGCGACATATCTATTGTGATATGTAGTTTCTATTATTATTTGCAGAAAGCATTTTTGATATCTGACTACTAATTTAGATTACATGTATTGAAAGTATCTTTTCCAGTCATTGGCATTTTTGTCACTTTTAAATATAATCTGCTTAACTTTAGAATATTTTATTTTTAATTTATTCAATTCTATCAACATATTATTTATCTTTTATGCATTTTTGTACTTGTTTAAAAATATTCTCCTATATACTATACTAAAATATGATGCTTTAATTTTTACATCAACGATTTGATTTTTTATATTAATCTTTGTGTATGGTGTAAAAAGTCAGGGTACATTTTCAAATGCAATTTTCCTATGGCATGGATTCATATTTTCAATATTTATTTAATAATATTCAATTTTATGGGTCCAATGACTTCTTTCATTTTTTATTGACTTCTAGTCCGGCAGTATCTGCTGACAAATTTTCCCCAAAATGTTGTGGGTCTTTTACCTACCTAACTGCATTAGACAAAAATTGTACCTATAGATCTTTTCCAGGTAAGCCCTCTCTACCTTGGACTTCAGATTAGGCTGAAACTTCTTAGTTGCCCTATTGTTCAATTGAGAGATCTTGTGAGGCAAACACTGAATTTTGTTGAAGGGCCATTTGTGTGGACTGAAAAATCCTGATTCTTTGACCACTCTGAGGTTTAACAAAAGGTTATCAACATATTTTGTCAATAATGCTTAGAAGTCATTTCTGAATTTTAGCATCTTTTGCAATCTGTAGAGTTTGAGCATTTTTAAAACCATCAAATCATTTCTCCTTTTTGTCTAAGTTCTTCCTTCATTTTGTCTCTCTCCTCTCCCTTTTTACTATAAGCAGCAAGAAGAAACCATGTGGTGTGTTCAACATTTTGTTTGGGAATCTCCCTAGCTAGATCACCAAGTTTATCGTGTACATGTTCTACTTTCCATAGAATTAAGAACATTGTCACCAACCTTTCTACCATGCTATAACTAGGTCTCTTTTCCTCCAGTTTCCAATAACCTTTTCCATTTCCTTCTGAGCCCTCATTGGCAGCATCCTCAAAGTCCAAATTTTTAATGAAAGTCTGTTCTAGGCAATTAGTCTTTCTCTGTCATGGTCCTCAAGAATTCTTTCAGCCTCCACTCAGTGCTTAGATTCAAAGCCATGCCCACACTTGTATGTATTTTTTATGGCAGCTGATAACTTCCAGGAATCAAAATCTGTGTTAGTTATTCTTTACTGCATAAAAATGATCTCAAGTTGAGTGGTTTAAAATAGCAGCCTTTATTATCTCACAGTTTGTGAGTCACTAATGTTACTAATTTATCCTTTTATCTTTATTCTTTTCTTCCTTCTGCTTGATTTGGTTGTATATTGTTCTATTTTTATAGTTTCTTTAGGTGTAAGCTTAGAATATTGCTTTGATTTTTTTCTAATATAAGCATTTAATACCATGAATTTAGTTCTAACTATTGCTTTAGCTATGTCTCACAGATTTATATATATTTTATTTTCATTCGCATTTAGTTTGATTTTTTTTCCCTGAGACTTCCTCTTTGACACATGGATCATAGAAGTGTATTGTTTAATTTCCAATTAGTATATGGGGATTGTCTTGCTATCTTTATGTTATTGATTACTAGTTTAATTCCATTATGAATAGATAGCATACTGTGCATGTTTTCAATTCTTTTAAATTTCTTAAGTCTGTTTTATGACCCAAGATATTTTCTATCTGGGTGAATGGTCCAAACACCCTTGAAAAAAAATTGTGTTCTACTGTTGTTGGGTAGAAAAGTCTGTAAGTATTAAATGAATCCTGTTGTTGTATGATTTTTCAGTTGTTCCATGTCTTTGCTGATCTTCTATATATGTTTTTATCAATTACTGAGAGAAGGCTGTTGATATACCTTAATAGTGGATTTGCCCATTACCTTTCAGTTCTGACTGATTTTGATTCTTGTGTTTTGAAGCCCTTTTGTTTGATACATACACATTCAAGATTGTTATGCATTCTTGGCGAATGACCTTTTTTCATTGTGTAATGTCCCCCTCCATTCCAGGTACTTTTCTTAGCTCTACCTATTTTGTCTTATATTAACATAGCCACTCCACTTTCTTTTGGTTAGTGTTTGCATGGTATATATTTTCCCATCTTCTTACCTTTAATATAACTATTTCATTGTATTTGAGATGATTTCATTTTAGAAAGAAAGTAGTTGGGTCATTTTTTTTTCCCTGCTTTTTACCAATAATTGTCTTTTAATTGATGTGTTTAGTCCAAGTATATTTATGAAATGGTTGACATATTAGGATTTATTTCTGCTAATTATTTTCATTTATTTATTTTCTCTGTTCTCTGTTTTTCTTCTCTCCAGATCCCTTTTCTTATCCTGTTTTCCTGTGGATTATTTGAATATTTTTTATAATAATATTTTATTTTTTATGTATTTATTTATGTATTTATTTTTGATTATATGTCTTTGTATAGATTGGATTTTACTACTCTAATTATTTGTAGAAGATTCTTTCAGAAGTGTGTTTTAGCTGATATTTTCTGTGATCTTTTCCTACTTTTTTTTTTTTTTTTTTTAATTTTTCAGTTCTCTGGACATCTTCACTTCTTGTCTTTGTTTGAATCATGACTGATACAACTTGTTCTGTGGCCATAGCTAAAGCATTTTTTTTTTTGTATTTGTATGGCAGCCAATTAATATCATGCCTCTTCTCCTTTGAGGTTCTGAAAGCAATGAAAAATATGACAGAAGAGAAAACAGAAGGAAATTAAAGTATCAGTTTTCAAACAAATAAAGATAACTTATATATGCTGCTCTCTAGACTTCCTAATGCTGAACTTCAGAATCACACAGACTTTCTCACCATATCATGTGTGATCCTGGCCTTCCACATCATTCTAGTGCCTCATTTATCAAAGCATACACATGGTCAAGATCAAATGAAAACTCATGCTTTTTTTCCATCCTGTTCAATCTCAAGAGAGAGTACAGGAAGTGGCTGAGTTATGCATGCCCTGTTTCCTGCTCCCAAACTCATTAGACCAAGTTACTTCTCTGCTCCTGGAAAATAATAAGTACTGTATCATTAAAAGAACAAAGATAAAACAAAAACCCACACACCAAAAACCATGAGTGTTACACTGGTGTGACTTCCTCCACACGAAAGGAAACAAAAGCAATGGGGAGGAGCATCTCTCTCGCCATAATACTTATCTTTGTTTTATAGGCAAGGAAAATGAACTTTCTAGATCCCACCATCATTACACTTAATTTGACCACAAATTCAAGCAGTATATTTTCTAAGAGGAAAAAAAATGTCCTTTATAAAAATAATCCTACCCTTTTATGGGAAATAAGAAATGATTTTGCAGATCCATATGCAAATAAAATATGAGCTGGAGAATAGAATTTAAAGCAGTGGTACTATAAATAGCCATATTTGTTCTAACAAGGTCAATGATATGGTAGTTTAATGGCAAAAATTGTGACAACTGATTGAATAGAAGAGCAAATTAATTTTGAAAAATAAGGAATTACTATTTTATTCAAAAATCCGTGCAATTTCTAGGTTCTTGAAATTCTTGTATATTTATCACTGACATTTAAAAAATAAAACATTTCCTGGTGCCAAAAAAACAAGCACCACACAGAAACAAACACTGCATATAGCAGCCATTTGTCTGTCCCATTTTTCTGACTCCATGGCTGGTATATTTTTCCTTAGAACTTGTTTTACTTTTTTAGGCTGCTTCAAGCAAATACCATGAAATGTGTTGACTTAAACAATGGGAATTTATTAGCTTACAGTTGTGAAGCCATGGAAATGTCCAAATTAAGGCATCATCAGGGTGACACTTTCTTCCTGAAGACCAACTACCAACAATCCTTGGCTCCTTTGCCACATGGAAGGCACATGGCGGCATCTGCTGGTCTCTCCCTTCTCTTCCAGGTTTTATTGCTTTCAGTTTCTTCTGTGACTTTCTCTCCCTGTCTGAATTTCATTGTTTTTTAAAGGACTCTAGTAAAAGGATTAAGAACCATTCTGATTGAGGTGGACCACACCTTAACTGAAGTAATCTCACCAAAGGTCTTACTTACAATGGGTTCACACCCACAGGAATGGATTAACTTTAAGAACATGTCTTTCTGGGGTACACACATCTTCAAACCATCGCAGACCATTCAGAGATCCTATTTCTGCCTTTATAATAGACTCTCAGAAGACTAGTCTCTATATACATATATATATAGAGGGGGGGGGAAGGAAGGAGGGAGGGAGAGAGGGAGGAAATAGTTTTGTTTTTATGAGCTTTGCAAAATCAGAATCATACTACCTAGAGTCTTCTGTGATATGCTTTTTTTATTCAGCATCATTCTGTTGTGATAAATCAATGCAGTTGTATGTCTCTATGGTTCATTCATTTCAAATATCCCTTTGTGTTAATATAAAACATTTAATTTGTTACGTGTTGCCTAAAGCATGTATGCACAAGATTCTCTAAATATACCTAGGAGTGGAGCTGCTAGGTCTCATAGAGTTAAATATTTTACTTTCCAATATCCAATTTTCATCAATTTAATCTCTTCTTTCTATATATAAGAGTGCCCATTGATCTCCATCCTTTAAAACACATGTCATTTTTAGACTTCTGACTTTTTGCTAGTACTGTTGGTATGCAATGTTTCTCATAGTAGTCTTAATTTAAATTTCTCTAATTACGAACTAGGCATTTTTCATATGCTTTCCACTTGCATTTTATTTTCTGTGACGTGCTTATTTATAAGTTTTTTCATTTTCTATTTGTTTTCTTCTTATAGACTTATCATCTTGCATTGATTCTGGTAACTAATCTTTTCATGACTTTGTGGGTGGCAATTACCTTCTGCAAGATTGGGGCTTGACATTTTACTTTCTTTCTACTGTCTCTAGAAGAATGGATAGTCTTGATTTAATATAGAATATAAAGTCATGCTTCATGGTTGAATATTTTTTGTGTGTGATTTATTATGCTTTGTTTAAAATAATATTTTATTCCTTGTGGTCATAAATTAATTCTCCTATATTGCCTTCTAAAAGTTTCAATGGTTTTTCTTCTAAAATTAAGACTTTAATCCACCAGAATTTGTTTGTTGTATGATAAACTAAATGTTAAATTTTGGTGTTTAATCTCCATTTGTAATAATCAACTGGCCCAGCATCATTTATTTAAGAGACCCTCTTCTCCCCATTTATGTACAAAGCCACTTTGTAAATACATTATTTATTGTCCTGCCAAGAAACAGATGGCACATCATACAGGATATTTGAGGATAGTTTGCTAAAAGAACTATTTACAAAGGTGTTTCCACTAAGCCCAGCAAAAGTTAGAGCCATGACTCCCAATAGCCTGAAGCACTAATGGGGAGCAGTTAATTATGTCTCAGGAGCTTAGCAGAGCCTATAAGAGGAGCAAACTAATAGGAGCTCTGGCCTTTGGTAAAGAGGTGCAGAAAACTTGGTAACCCAGGAGAAAGGGAGCCAGGTGACTAAGGCTCCTATGGGTGTATCCCATTAATTAAATCCTATCAGGAACTAAGAAATAGGTAGCCCATTGGTACAGTCCAAAAGGTGGGTGCCTCAAGACACAAAGAAGGGGGCAAAGATAGGATTTTAAAACGGCAAATGGAAATTATTTGGCATAGTAACATATTAGTTTCATTTATCTGTGAATCACTTCTGTTTTATTTGACTTTTTTTTTTTAATCAATAGCACATTGCCGCTATTACTATAGCGTCATAATAGAATATCCTGTCTGCTGGGACTGTTCCCACACCACACATTCATTGGATCTTTCTTCTCCCATATAAATGTATAATCAGCTTGTCAATTTTCAAAACAAATCCTTTTGACATTTTAATTACAATTTCATTGAATCAATTGATTTCGGGGCTTTAAAATGGCACTCTGACCCTATCACCTTATTAGGTGGAGTGGTTGGAGGGTTGGAAATCAAAAGCATAATCAGTGTCAGAAACAAACAAAATCTTTATTATACTCTGTTTTGAAATGTTCCCAAGCCATGAATCTAGGGAAAATTTCAGAGATGTATTCTCATTGACTTAGTTTTGCAGGATAAAGACCAGGAAAAAATGATGGAAAATGTCAAACCAGCTGTGGTCTATTGGAAGATCACATCATCATAGATGTGTTCAGGAGAAGCAACCGAGGCCACGTTGTCCTGAGATGGTAAGTAAACCACCACCTGTAGAAGGGTCAGAACAATTGGATTGTTGTAGGTGCACAGGTGCTCACATAGAAGAAGTTCCCATGGGCCTCGCTTAGGACTCTTTCTCCATTCTGCTATATGGTAGATCTATGCTCCCATCCCAGAGCCTTCCCCTTAAGTCTCTACAACCATGTTGGTTAAGATGCCAGTCAGGACCCTGTAGATTCTGGAGACAGGTCCATGTGTTAGAAAGTGTTATTTCACATCCTCTACATCCTTGCTATTTGTCTCAAAGATAGGAAAAATTTATGGATTAAACAGAAGAGTCCACCATTTCTTTTACTGATCTTTCTCATAAAGGGAAAAATGGAAGAGTATTGATTTGAAAGAAGGGAAGTGAGGAGAGAAAGAGAATAATAGAGATAGATAGATAGAGAGAGAGAGAGAGAGAGAGACAGACAGACAGACAGACAGAAAGAGAACCTGTTAAACCCTAGAACATTACCTGGTTGACAAAGCAGGCCACCTTGCACCCCAATATGGAGAGAGACAAAGCAATGCAGGCTTCCAGCACACAGAGAATCAGCATCACAGTTACCATCCCTTGCCAAAGAGGAATCTAAAAGAGATGCAAAGGGAAGAAAATTAAGGGGTTTGGGGAGGAAAGAAAGGCCTTTGCCTTGGGAGATGGGACTAATCTTTTCATCTGTTGTCTGAGTACTTCCACTCTATCATTAATCCCTTCCACGTAGCAGGAATACCACGCTAAACCTCGTAAAAGAAAACTAATCATAAAATGTATCCTAAAAATTCAACACAAACCGCTAAAGGATTGAGGATATTCACATCAGACCACGGGTCTTTCTATTGTTTTCTTGACATGCAAATTCATAGTGAAAAATGCATATATAAATACAAAATTTAGAAACTAAACCTAGATCAGAAAATCCATCATTGGAACAAGAGAAACTTACTATATCAAGATGCTCTTCAGAAAGCCAATATTCATTCTTTCCTTCAGTGGTAGCCATTGCAGTCACAGTCAGAATAAAAATCCCTATCCCTGCTATAATGACACTGATTATATTCATTCCCATGCTGCCTTGAATCTGAAAGAAGAGTTGGAATAGTTTGTCACACTCCTAAATGCCATGCCTTTTCCCATTTTTGCGAATGCACAAAATTATATCCAACTCAGTTGAAAGGTGTGGAAATCTACTCAAGGAGCTCCTGCTTCTTGAAAGAAGGAAGAAGTGTCAGTTACCACTGGGGCCTTGTTTGCTTCAGGATCCTGGCACGTGGCACAGGGAGCATATCACAAAACACATAGTAGAATAAATTACTCTTGCCTAAGGAAGAGAAAGCAATTCTAGGACACCCTTAGAGCCCAGCTTGTTCAGAGAACTAGAGACATTTTTATCTTAGTCCCTGGCTGAGCATTTCCAGTTTGCTGGATCCTTGTGGGCCTTGGGAAGACACTTACCAGACCCTTGGTCACTTTCCTTCCAGCAGCAATGGACAATGTTCCAGATGTGAAGAACTGACAAAGGAGAGAAAGCACTCAGAGTTGGCACCTGCCTTCCCATCCTTATGATATCCTATTAGGTCCTGCCTCCCTCAGTACCTAGAAATCTAGCCTCAAACATTCTGCTCCAAGCTTGAGACTTGAAATAAATTCTGCAGATACCTAAGAAGGAAGGCAATAGAATTATTTCAAATACTTACAAATAAGGATCCCCAAACAGGATAGCCAGTTATGACAACCAAGTATAAGTCACGTCTTCCGAAAGAAAAGTCAGTGTAAGAAGCCAATGATGTCACCCATAAGCACAATTCCATCAGGCCAATCATGATCTGGGCTACCTGGGGCATGGGAGGAGGGAGGGCAAGAAGAATTTCTGTAAGATCTTTATATATTAACACCTTTCCCACCTACACATCAATCCTGAGAAGACATCCCAGGAAAAGAATACCCTAAATATGTAGCCATTTCTTCATGCCATAGGCTGTTTGTAGAATATTGCCATTATTTTAAAAATATTTGTTTATTGCAGAGTAGGTCACTTTTCCTATGATTCTGCCTTCTTTGTGAAGGTCAGAAGTGGACACTTAACCTCAAGGTATCCAAGAGGCCTCCAATCCTGATTCTGGGAGCAGGGCCCTCTTCCCAAAGCCTGAGCTCCAGAGTCATGCCCACTCACCCCCAGGACCTGGGGCTGCCCCTTCAGGAAAATGAGCAGATTGTTCTGTGGACTGGCGGGGAAGGCCTCCAATGGGGGGCAAGGCCTCCATTGTCCTGGATGGACAATGTTCTCACTCCCAGGAAGGTTGATGGCAAATCCCTCTGTCTTGCCTGCCTCGAGTGTCCAGCTGTTGCTGTTGACCCTGGGAAATGAAACACTCAGTAGCACAGATGCGCTTTCACCTCTCTTCACCTCAGCCATCTTTCAATGGCATAGGAGAAGACAGGCCACATAAGGCAGCAGAAGACAAGGGCTGGGCGCAAAGGCATGGAAACCAGAGCCTGGAATGTAATCCTGCTACTTCCACTTTCCATCTGCATGACCGTGAAAGCTGGGGCAAGTGCTCGCTTCCTCACCTGTGAAAAGCAGATGATTTTAGTTATCTTTTTCAGTTTTTTTTGAGGGTCAAATAAGTTATATATGAAGAACTCATAATTCATAGCAAGATCTTTCCAAATGACAGCTGTTGTCATTATATGCTTTCAGTGCATGCATTATTAAAATAATTTAGTCTAAGGCAAATTATGGCAGAACGCAAATCCAATCATTTTGAGTCTTATAATTGCCAGCAATTTTGTTGTGTTTTTTTAAAAAAGTCATAACACTGTATTCTCAATATTCCTTTCACTCATTAATTCATCCATTCAGTTACTAAGTCTAGTCATACAGTAAATGTGTATTGAATGCCTAGGTACTGAATTTATAGCAATGAATAAAGTATGCAAAAGCCCTGCCATCTTTGAACTTGCACACTAGTGAGGTGCAACAATGAATAGATTGGTGAATAGATAGAGGTATATGAAAGATAGATGATAGATAGATAGATAGAGGCATAGAGGTATAGGTATAAGTACAAGTATAGGTATAGGTAGAAATATAGAGAGAGACAGAGATAATAGAGAGAGAGAGAAATATTCTGGTAATGCTATTAAGAGAAACTAAATGACACAGTAATCATTTTTCATATAAAGAAACTGAGGGTCAAGGATATTGCACCACTTCTCTTTGAATATTCAGCTATTATTAGGTACTGATGCCCAGGTAAAAATCAAGTGTTTTTTGAATCCTTTCCTACAGGCAAGGGAAGTGAACTTCACCTCCAGGCAATTAACCATGCATTTAAACGTGTGTGCTCCAGCTTAATTCCCAACAATTTTCCTGAGATGTCCTTGTTTGTTTTTGTTTATTTTCTCATTACTCTTGCATATGCTTCCTTTCCCCTAAAGGTCTTCAGGAAGTTTCAGTCTGTCTCAATTTATCAAGTTTTTTTCCTCCTTCCTGAGACTTGAAAATTAAACTTGGCCTTTCTGCCTTCGAGCCTCATTGTACCAGAGGAATGGAGTTCTCTGCGAATCTGTCTCCTGCTCCTTCCAATTTCAGGTACTCAAACCCCTCTTCTTTTCCTCCCCTCTGGGCCAAAAGGAAACTATTGCAGTTTAGCACAGTGTCAATAGTCTAAGGGGACAGATATCAGGTATCTTGCCATCAGGCTGAAACTCTCCTTAGTTTCTCAGAAATATCAAAGATAATAGTCATACAAGGTCTTTGTTTATATACTGGAGCACATTTTCTTTTTCAGCAAATAGAATGAGACCCACAAACTAGGTATGGACAATCATGTCTAAGCCCTTTTAATTGATGGATGTAAACAATCCTAGGGACCCTCACTTGCACTTGTATGGATGACAGAGAGCAGAACATAGCAGATGTAGAATCATGGCCCAGATATATGTAAAACTCCTAAGGAGCTGCACTTGAATCCTTGGCCAGAATTATCATTATTGGGGTCCTTTGGATGAGACCACTAGTACCATTAATCTGGGACAATGCCAAAGTACAATAGCAGGATATTTTATGGCCAAGAAAACAAGAAATATTTTCCCATTGGCCCTTTGATCATGGTCAAGCCAAACACTTTTCCTTATGTCTTCATTCTCTACCTTCTCAAGCATTCAGGCTCAGTGGATAAATGTAGAGTGAGCTAGAGCTGCCTCTGGTCCAGGAAAGTGCACACAAAGAGATATTTGACCCTGAACCAGAGAGGCTAGGCTTGCCCAGCCTACAACCTGCATATTTACCTTTCCTCAGAAGCCAGAAGGTAGAGGAACTGCTCACCTGTGGCAAAGCTTCAGATAGGACCTGACCATTTGCAAATTCTTTCTAGCCTACCTGATATGGATACCCATGGCCAGAGTAGAGCTCTTCTTAAGGAGAAAGCATGGGTCTTAAAATAAAAATTGTTCTCTTCTTGTTTCTGTTGGACTTACCTCTGCATCTCTGTAAGACTCACAGAAAAGGAGTGGAGTGCCCTCACAGTGCACACACTGGTCAAAGATGCTGATCTGCTCTGCTGTGTGATGAAACCACTCCTGATAGCCCCCAGTGGGCAACATCACTTCCTGTGATTCATCTCTTCTAGGCTGCCAGATAAGCAACTGTAATAGTTTGATGTTTGTCCTACATCCATGAGATACTCATCTAACTCCATTCTCATGTGCTCGTGTCTACCCAAAACAAGACTAACGTTCAGACTCAGCTCTTTCCCAAGGCTGTGGGCTTCCTGAGTACTTTTCTTGTTTTCGCACATCAGAACTTCACTTTCTGGGCACAAGCTGCTCTGGTTTTATGGACTATCTGCTGGTTACCATTTCTAAATTTCCATAAATTAAGACTTTGTTTTTCTTTTAAAGCATTTTTTAAACTTTTTATTGTTATATATACAACAAATAATTTTCCATTTTAACCACTTCCAAGTGTACAATCCAGTGGTATTAATTACTTTCCAAATAGTGTGCTACCATCCCCAACATCCATTACCCCAGCTTTTTTCATTGGTTGAAACAGAAACTTTATACTCATTAAGCAAAACATCCCCTTCCCCTTTGATTCTCCTCCCTTCCCCCTGTAATCTACTACCTAGTTCTATGAAATTTGTTTATTCTAAGTATTTATGTAAGCAAAATCACACAATATTTGTCTTTTCGTTTCTGGCTTATTTCACTCAAAATGATGTCTTCAAAATTCATCCTTGTTGTAGCACATATCAGAATTTCATTCCTTTTTATGGTTGAATAACATTCATAGCCAAACTGTATAGGTGATTGCTAAGTTTGAACAGATTTTAGAATGCAATAACTCCCAATGCTAATAGCTCTTCCTAGGATTTGTCAGTTCTCTAAGGTTATAGGATTGGCATTTAGACTAATAGTGTATATGCCTGTGTGGAATGGCTCATGTTTTCGGTATATGATGGAAACTAAGAGGGTTTTTAACTATTAATGGGACCCTCATATCAAATGGAAGTTAGATTCAGGTATTGCTTGCTGCCATAACCCTTATTAAGGAAATAACTTCGATTCTAATAAATGCATATACTGGACTACAAGTCTTTCAAACCAGAAGGAATGCTTTGACTGATTCTATGCCCAGCAGCTCTGCCAACTAAAACCCTGTAGTGCCCTAAAAGAAATCCAATCAAACCCTCCATGCTGATTTTGTCCAGGTTTTAACTGATATCCAGCAACAAAATCCAAGTTTAAAAATGCTCACTGGAAATATTCAGGATGTTCTGAAAAATTGGATGTTCTCTGGAGACATCAGAATGGCCACCCAATGTTTCCAGATCAACTGAAGTGGAATTTGACCAAAACATTACATGCCCTGACCTGTAATAGAAAAGACACATTAAATATATCCTGAATAAGCAATACTGGAGGAACTTCAAAAATAGCTGGGCGTATTTCTAGTGCATGCTTCTCCCAGTAATATAATTCTGCAAAACTTTAAAGGTGGGGCCTGAATAGGAACCTCAAGGGCCTTTTGCACATTTGCAGAAAGAGTTTTCAAGTACCTCCTTTCCTAAGAATCCACTACCCTCTAGGGATTATACCCTTATCTTCTGGAGAGAGGAAAAAAAAGCTACAGTTCTTACTATACTGAAACAAACAAACAAAAATCATTACTGGAATTTGTTTTCCCTAAATGGGGTGTACCTACTCACCTTCCTAGTAATAGGGACACTCATTTACTGGAACTGTCATTTGGAAACCCTGGAAGGCACTTCCCCAATCCAGAAATACTGCTGTCCATTCCATCCTCAGTCTCCAGGAAAGGTGGAGCGTATTGAATTTAAAAACTCAGATTGGCAGAAGATTTACAACTGTCTTGGCTTAAAGTTTTCCCCTTAGCCTTATTGGCAGCTAGTGCTGTCTTCTGATGCTTTCTTCTTATGAGCTAGTTACTGGGAAAAGAGAGGAATTACTTCTTCAATCCTCTATTTTAATCACCAACAAGCAGGTATGGACAGATATTACAGGGGACTTATATAATTCACTCAGTTTTACAATTAAAAAGTTAAAAGTCTTGTTCCCTAAAGAATTATCTTTTGGGCTCCCTCATGGCCTTAACTTTAGAGACAGTTTTAAAACTGGAAACTGTTGGACAAACAGCATGTTAGGCAAGCCATTTTGTGCAAAACTTCCTGGTGGCCAGGATAACATACCACAGAGAGCCATTGTATCCTGCCCCAAACCCCTTTACCCCAGCTATATACATTCCAATCCTTAAAAGGATAAAAATCCCACTACTCACTTCTCCATTGGCTCAACGCCATTGCTTCTCAATTCCCACCCTGTCAGACCCTGGGTCCCACCACCCACCAGCTACACCCCTCTCCATCTTTACCCACTGACCACCCTGAAAGCAAAGCACAAATGCAGCTCTCCTTTGTCTTGAGTGGGCTAAAGCTTTACTTCATGTCCCCGCCATGCTGATGGCGACTTTCCTTCCAACCTCCACCGCCATGCTGATGGCGACTTTCCTTCCAACCTCCACCATTCTGATGCATGAATAAAATTTTCCTGCCTGAAGTCGACTGGTCTCCATGCCCTTTATGACTGTGTGCCCCGAAATCTCTAACAGAAACATTGCCAGAAACAATTGTGCTACAACCCAGGTAGAGAGGCCATACCAGTTACTGTTAACAATGAACACCACAATCAAATTAAAGGTATTGATTCTTGGATCCACGTTTCTCAATTCAAAAGACACCACCTCCCTACAACCTGGACCTGTTTTGTCAAGAAAGACCAAAACCTGAGAATTACTTGAGGTTCTCAGAACAAATTTCAAATAAAGAAAAGGAGTTTTGATAGTGTTCAGGAAATTAAAAAATCCTGCCAACCCAGAGCATCATCTCCACAAAATGTAGAATAGAAAGAAAACAGTTGTATTATTGAATAGGCATAAACCAGAGTACCATGTGCATCACTGGTAATCCACAAAAGAGATTACAAAGGCAGACAGAAATGCCATCCTTTTTACACAACCAAGCAGATGCAATCCACTAGATCAATGTTCTCAAGATCAATGGTAACTTGACCTCATGTAATAGGACTTGAGAGCACATATTCTTTCACAATTCATCCCGTGTGCCTAGTAATTGGAAAAGTCATATGTACTAGCTGCTTTCCATTGTGTAAATGAAAAATAAAACATCTGGTATCTCTGTGACAAGCTGGTGGTTAGTTTGGGGCAAGGCAGCTAGGCTAATATCCTGCAAAGACAAGGACATGGGGGCACTATCTTTTTCTATATTTACATATTAAAGAGATGACTCCCTCCCAGGTCCTTAATATTCCTGGTTTACAATACTGGCATGAGGTCTATTTATCCTTCAAAAATATATATATACACACCAAAAGGGCAGAGGAAGGATTCTCAAATACTAGGGTTCTAAAGGAACAGCTCTAAAAAAACAGGGAAAGCTCATTTCCCTTTTGGCAACAGAGGAAGTTCTGAATGTTTTAAAAAGCACCCTTAAAGTGTTCATGAGTCATGAAGCTCAAGAATGGTGATTTAACAGGGAGACACTATGCCTTTAGGCATAGAAGGAAGCATGGTGAGTGGAATCCTAGGGTAAATGTTCAAAAACCTTAACTTTGGACTGAATATATAGTGGAGAGGCTATTTCATAGAAATATGACATCTACTGATGACAATATCCTACCACCCCACAATGCCCTAAATTCTCTCATGGTGGTTTTCTTAGTTTGCCAAGGCTGCTATGACAAATACCATGGAATGAGTTGGCTTAAACAACAGGAATTTGTTGTCTTAAGTTTTGGTGGTTAGAAGTCCAAAATCAAGGTGTTGACAAGGCCATGTTTTCTCCCAGAATCTGTCTTTCCAGCAATCTTCTATCACCTGGCAATCTCTGTTGCAAAATTCTCTGGCTTCTCCTTCTGGCTTCTACTTTTCCTGCTCAGTTATCTGTGTCTCTGTCTAGATTTCCTCACCTTGTAAGGACTCCAGTCATATGGATTAAGTCCCAGTCTGATTCAATCTGGCCTCATCTAATAGGCTCTTCAAAGATCCTATTCACAAATGAGTTCACATCCATACCATGATTCACTATAACATTTTAAACCTACCATTTACAAATGGGCTCACACAAGACTGGGAGTCAGGACTTGAACAAGTCCTCTGGGGGACAGATTCAATCCCTGACAGTGGTTGATTAAGAAAAGATGGGTGACCCATTAATAGTTTGCTAACATCTGCTTGTCTTAGAGCTATCATGCCCCAAATAATGTTCCTGAGCTTGAAAAAGTTATATATTTGGAGGCAGAGTAAACTTTTTGGCCAGTTATTGATGAAGATAAGGAGAGTCTTGTAGTGACAATTTTCTAGAGGATAAGCAAATGATTAAATCACCCAAACCATGAATAAAAATGGAATTTATCTTAAATGATCTTCTAATTCCTAATGAATCCAGGAAAAGTATAAATGTGACAAAGTAAACCCCTGTGGTGTGACTCTATAAGTGTATTATTGCCTTACCTCTGAGCAAAAGCAAACTTTCCATGTATAAGAATTCTCATGAGAGTAGAACAGAGATCTACCAAAGTGAATTAAATGAAATCTGAAGAATAGGAGCTAAGAATATATTTTGGGTTAGGAATTATTGATTAAAATGCACAAGATAATCTTACTTGTAACTCTGAGATCCTGAACAAAATGGTAAGGAACAAAAACCTCATCCATGAAGTTTCTTAAAAGACAGGGTATTAACACAGGCTTGTACAACTCTTTGAGTTAGGTTTTGTATAATTCATTCTAAGCCAGATATGGGTTCTTGTTTTGGGATACTGAAGGGGAGAGGCTTTTTGTTTGTTTGTTTGTTTTGGTTGAGTAACTTTCAGAGGTTCAGCTCTGAAAATGCAGCCTGCATCAGTATTTCCTAAACTCATTTCCTGTACTGATCTTGTAACCACAAGATACTAGGGACTTTTCTAATAGATCAGGAAAAACTGGTATTCTGGTTAGCTAAAGCTGCCATTATGCAAAATACCAGAAACGGATTGGATTTTATAAAGGGGATATATTAGATTACAAATTTACAGTTCTAAGGTCATCAAAGTATCCAAACTAAGGTATCAACAAAAGGATACCTTCACTGAAGAAAGGCTGATGGCTTCAGGAACACCTCTGTCAGCTGGGAAGGCATGTGGCTGGTATCTGCTGGTCCTTTGCTCCTGGTTCTTGTTTCAAAATGGCTTTCTCTAAAATGTTTCTCTCTGGGCTTCTTTCTTTCTTAGCCTCTTTCTCTCAGCCTCTGTATCCTTGCTTGTTCTCCTAGGGTGTTTCTCTCTAAGTATCTGGGGGTCTTCTCTTAACTTCTCTGGGCAAACTCTGGGCTTCATCTCTTAGCTTAGCATCTCCAAACATCTCTCTATCTGCATCTCCAGGTGCCTGGGTCTGTGTCTGCTCTTAGCTTCTTCTGGGGGCAAACTCTGAATTACATATCTTAGCTCCCCTCTATAATGTCTCTCTCAGCTTCTCTGAGCTCCTTCTCTCTGTAAGCTCTCTTAGAAAACTCCAGTAAACTAATCAAGACCCACTCTGAATGGATGGGTTCACACCTCCATGGAAATAAGTTAATCTAAGATCTCACCTACGTTTAGGTGGGTCACATATCCATGAAAACAACCTAATCAAAAGGTCCCTCCCTGATCAAAAGACTAATAAACCTGCCCCTACAAGATTGCATTAAAGAACATGGCTTTTGTGGAGGACATAATAGATTCAAACTTGCACAACTGGTATACACAATCTGGAATCTGGATCTGGGAAATCCAAAAGAGAAATACATCCCTTATTTTAGTATATCTCCATGATATCTAAATTTAGTCCATACACAGAAAATGGTAGCATTCTATTTGCAAAGAATATCTTGACCAAATGGGGCCTTTTACTAAAAGTCTGGGTTCTAGAGAACTCTACTACAGAAACCTTCTGTTTACTCCAAGGACCTAATGATGACATAGTAGTAGGTTTAGAATTTGACATCACAGCCTCTCTGTTTATTATAAAAGTGGCATTTCCCCCTCGAAGTGATAGAAAAAGCTCTCTGTTAATATTTAAAGAAGGAGAGTAAACACAGGGCTGTGGAGTTCCCATCAATCTGATTGACAGGCAAAGATCTTAAGCTCTTGATTGTTGCTTTCCAGTTAAGACAAAACAATTGTTCTTCTAATGCCTTTTCCCCTTGCCAAAAAATGGCCAGCATCTTAACTAGTGTGTACTTGCATGTTTTTCAAGCCACTAAATTTATGATAATTTATTATGCAACAATAGAAAAACTCACAGAACTGTATATCAAAACAAGTGACATTTACTGTATGTTCATTTTAAAAAATTAAAACAAATAAATAGAGCTCAATATAATCTCCAACAGCATCAATATATGAAATACATAGGGGTTATATTTGACAAATTTTATGCAAGACCTGTATACTGAAAGCTATAATACATTGTTGGAAACTTTAAAGGCTTAAATAAATGAACAATTATACTGGTCAAGAGTTGGAGCATCCAATAGTATTAAAATTTCAATTCTCCACAACTTGATCTATAGAGTTAATGCAACCCTAATGAAAACTCTTACAGGTATTTTGAATAGATTGATATTCTGACTTCAAGTTTATAAAAAATAAAAAGGACCTAGAATAGAGAAAAAAAAAACAACATTGGAAACCAAGAACAAATTTAGAGAGCTTACACTACCTGATTCCAACATATTTTTTTTACAAGGCTACAGTAGTCAAAACAGTTAGGTATTTGCAAAAATAGACAAAGTTGATGGAACAGAATAGATATAACAGAATAAACTCAGACTTATATAGTTAGTTGGTTTGGTCACAAAAAGACCAAGGAAAGTAAATGGAGAAAAGACAAGTCTTTTCAACAACTTATGCTGGAGCAATCAGCCATTTTCAAGAGTCATGGGAGGAGGATTTGATGCTTACTCATCTATGTGCCAAAATTAACCTAAAAGAGATAATAGACCTAAATATAAATCTTGGACATTTAGAAATATCATAGAAAATATAGTATAAAATCTTAGTGAATTTGAAATTAGGAAAGATTTCATAAATATAGTAGAAAAAACATAAACTATCAAAGAAAAAAATCAACAAATCACACTTCATCATCATTAATAGAGTTAAGGGGGATTTAGGTAACTAGAAATTGCAGGGAAAAGCTCAAGAGGAAACTATGCAGAAAATGTGCTCCAGAAATCTGCTCAGGAGTCCTTTGGGTCTTCATCAGACACTAAGTTATAAATGTATACAATAAAATGTCACAGACCTGGGAAAAGAACTAGTAAAAACCGGTAAGCTGAATGATCTCCAGAGCCCACATAAATGGGGGAGACATAAAGAGCTCTGACAAAGAGAGATGAGTCCTTACCGATCACTAGACACAGTCAATAGACACCATAAAAGGCCAGGCCTTATTAGTGGGAATAAAGGAAACTGCATTAAGAATACTCAATTCTACTCAAAAAGCATGAAAACAAACTGTGAAAATTTCAAGCTGACCTACACATTAATATACATTCCCCTGAAAGCAAAGATAAACATTATGCAGAAGAAGAAAGTAAAATCCAGTCATTCAGAGAACATAACAATGTCCACTCTCTAATAAAAAGTCCCAAAATTACTATATATGACAATAACTGAAAATAATGACTCATAACCAGGATAAAATCAGTGAATTGAAACTGACCCTTAAATGACATGATGAAAGAACAATCAGGTAAGGAGTTTAAACAGTTATTATAAATATTATAAATATGATTAAAACTTAAAATAAAAACATGGACATAAAGAAGATATTCTTTAAAAAGAAACATTGGAACCTCTAGTTATAAAACATATAATACCTGAAATGAAAATTTCCCTGTATTGGATTAAGAGCAGATTTAATACTGCAGAATAAAAGGCCTGTGGACAAGAAGGCGTTGCAAGAGAAAATAAGCAAACTGAAGGAGAGAATCATATGGAAATTCCTTCAGAAATAATGACATGTCGTCAGGAGATCCTGGGCAACTTTATTTTTGTTTTTTTTTTGTTTTTTTTTTTAATTAATCTTCATTTTATTGAGATATATTCACATACCACGCAGTCATACAAAACAAATCGTACATTCGATTGTTCACAGTACCATTACATAGTTGTACATTCATCACCTAAATCAATCCCTGACACCTTCATTAGCACACACACAAAAATAACAAGAATAATAATTAAAGTGAAAAAGAGCAATTAAAGTAAAAAAGAACACTGGGTACCTTTGTCTGTTTGTTTGTTTCCTTCCCCTATTTTTCTACTCATCCATCCATAAACTAGACAAAGGGCAGTGTGGTCCTTATGGCTTTCCCAATCCCATTGTCACCCCTCATAAGCTACATTTTTATACAACTGTCTTCGAGATTCATGGGTTCTGGGTTGTAGTTTGATAGTTTCAGGTATCCACCACCAGCTACCCCAATTCTTTAGAACCTAAAAAGGGTTGTTTAAATTCTGCATAAGAGTGCCCACCAGAGTGACCTCTCGGCTCCTTTTGGAATCTCTCTGCCACTGAAGCTTATTTCATTTCCTTTCACATCCCCCTTTTGGTCAAGAAGATGTTCTCCATCCCACGATGCCAGGTCTACATTCCTCCCTGGGAGTCATATTCCACGTTGCCAGGGAGATTCACTCCCCTGGGTGTCTGATCCCACGTAGGGGGGAGGGCAGTGATTTCACCTTTCAAGTTGGCTTAGCTAGAGAGAGAGGGCCACATCTGAGCAACAAAGAGGCATTCGGGAGGAGGCTGGGCAACTTTAAAGGAGAGTCTGTCAACTGAAAGGCAAACCTGTTCCTGGCAAGGGTTTTTAAATTGCTGCTTTTTTGACTGAATGAATTCCTAAGCTGCTCACAGCTTGGATTGAATTCAGATTCTATTTGCAGATATTTTGTTGATCACTAGATTATGAAGGTACAGAAGAGATCCCAAGGAGCCAGGAGAAAAAGTAGCAGATGGAAGCTTTTAAAAACTACTGAGAAGAAACATCAGTTTTCTGCATATTACAGAAGAGACAGTTTCCAACGTTTGAGTTCAGACTATTTAATTGTCATCTACTGCTAAAAATGAGCAATCCTCTGAAGACCACAACAGGATACAGAATATAGAATACTACTATGTCCAAGTTTAAAGTAAAACTGACTATACATGCCAAAAATAAACAGGAAGGAAGGAAGGAAGGAGGGAAGGGAGGGAAAGGGAGGGAGGGAGGGAAGAAGGAAGGAAGGAAGGAAGGAAGGAAGAAAGAAGGAAGGAAAATATGACCAGTGTTTAGCAAATATATTTATATGTATATTTGTGTTTCTATATATTCATATATATTCAATACAAACTGTCTCTGAATAGGTCCAGGGACCAGTAATTACTAGCTCTGTGATCTAGAACGAAAAGTCACATTTCTATAAATGTCACCATCCTCAAAGGTAAAATAAGGAAGATAACACTTCAATGTCTTTGTATAGGGAATTGAGGAGATAATGTTCATAAAGTTCTTAGCACAGTACCTAACTCAATAAGAGTCTCCAAAATTCCATCTATATATATTTATCTTTGTAAATAGAGTCTAAATAATGGAACAAGAAGCAATGAACTGGAGTTGAAGTATTGTTGTCAACATTTATCCATATATATTTCTCCTCTGGGTATGGTTGAGAAGGTGCTTAAGCAAAGGCACAGAAAGACTGGCAGCACATAAAAGGGATTACAGCTATGAATACAGTTTTAAGAGGAATATAATGTTATTAGAAGGAGTGTTAATAAAAAAATAGTTATGAGATAGAATTTAGGAGTATGTTAAAACGCTTCTAATTCTGGGCAGTGGAGCTTGATGCATTTCAACTTGTAGTAGCCTTTGCCTAAAGACATCACAATTCTTTATCTGGAGAGTACTGGGTGCAGAAATACAGTAAATGAGGAAATTCACAGAGATCAGAGTGTAGATCTCCCCCACATTTTGGCTCAGTCTGTGGCAGACTCAGAAGCAATGCGAAACAGCAGACTTCAGACTCCCACATCGGTGTGCTGGAACAATCCAAGCAGGCATCACCAGTTACCATTTCTCATTAACTGAGGCAGCATAAAGGATTCTTGGGTAAGTTTTGGTTGTGGGATGTAGAACCTTGACTCTGGAGATAAACAGAAACTGGGCAGAGTGGAGGTTTGGGATGCAGCCAGTTCTTCCTATGTCACTTTGTGTCTTTGGTTCTGATACTGTATTTTAAAATTCATTAATGGTTTCTACATAGGATGGAGTGATTGAGTGATTTTTCAGAGATGGGTGACTTCTAACGGTCTGGTTTTGTCTTCAGTCTTGGTGTCTGACTTTTGGATTCTGCAAAAAATTTACTCATTGGGGGATGTATGGTAAGAATTAGCAGTGCAGCTGTAGGCGTAAACTTCCTTATGTCAGTGCAACAACAAATGTCTGAGTTTACATGTGGCTATGTGCAATATACTGTGGATGCTGCTAGTTAAAGGTAAATGATTAAGATATGATATTTATTGACCCTCTAATACAAGAAAGCAAGGTATGATAGAAACAGATAGCTCTAGTGGTGGATGGTTTCGCAAGATAGTAAGAAATAATAAAAAAGGGCAATTCCATGTTGAAAAAGAAGCAGTGTCACAGTGAGTGGAACAGATTGTGTCTGGAGGCAAGACTTACAGCATAACCAGTTAAGAAAATGTGAACAGATAATTTAACTGCAGTGTAGAGTAGAAGGAAGGACTCATGGAAGACAATGATGCAGAAATAAGCAGAAAGATGAAGATGGTTAAGTGAACAGGGTCCACATGATGTACTCTGAAAGGCAGTTTGGATTTCTCTTGAATTCTCAGGGACTTATATTTGGAATTAAGTAGGGTTACTGTACCTAGTTTATGAATGTTTCCAGCTCTTCTCAGTCCATTTGCTCTTTGAGTCTTGCTTACTTGCCTTATTCCTGGTTAGAGCTGCCTAAGTGACATCTAAAAATATTATCATAAGAAAAAGTGCACATTTCTTTGCTCCACTGACCTCCCTGGTTGTATCAGCCTGCACTGGAGGACCTGGCACAACCTCTAGTATAGCACTCTCTACTGGAGACACAAAGGCTCCAACACCCAACAATTCTGAAATGACACAATCAAGAAATGCCAGGGATGTCGATACCGTGTGTGGCCAAGGTTAAGCAATAAGTGACAGGAGGTGGGAAGAGGCTAGCAGATAACATGACATTCTTTCCACCTATACATGCTGTTTTAGTTTCCTGGGCTGCTGAAGCAAATACCATGAAATGGGTCATGTTAAACAGTGGAAATTTATTCGCTCATGATTTTGAGGCTGGGAAAATGTCCAAATCAAGGTCATCATCAACATGATACTTTATCTCTGAAGACTGCTCCATTCTGGCTCAGTTTTGGCTCCTCTGTCACATGGCAAGGCTGGGTTTCATGGATTTCAGTTTCTCACATCCTGTGGCTTTCCCATTCTCTGTCTGAATTTCATTCTCTTATAAAATTAAGACCCATCCCATTAATAGAATTAAGACCCATCCTCACTGGGCTGAGCCACACCTTAACTGACGTAGCCTCAACTAAACTTCCTACTTACAGTGGGTTCACACCTGCAAGACTGGATTAAATTTAAGATCATGTTTTTCTAGGGTATATACAGCTTCTAACCAACACATACCCCTACTGAAGATTCTGGAATGCAGTAGTTTTTACCGCCTCTCTAAAACACCCTGCCTAACTAAGCAGCTAGATTTGTTTCTTGTGAAACTGGCTAGCTTCAAAATATACTATATTGCAATTTGATCTCCCTCCTTCCCTGCCTTCCTTCCCTTTATCTTTCACTAAGGTTGCCATCAAGAATTGTCCTTTACATCAAGTATGTTTTCTTTCTGACCATTTTCTAGGGAACCCAGGCAGTAGTGTTAGCTGTAATGAAAGTAATTATGGGAAATTGTACTTTCTTTGAATAGTCAGAACCAGTCATGTGCGTTATTGTGCACCTCATGGGGATGACAGAAGAAAGTGTGCTTTCTCCAGTAACAGCTTTTTGAGACCCAAAATTGAGGAGAATTAGCATTTTTAGCATTTGAGTTTCCTTGATCAGTTTTTTCCCCCTAGCAGGAGGAAACAAGGCATGAAACTAAAAGCAACTAAACTCTGAATTTATTCATCCAATCCGTGTTGTTTAGCTATTTAACTGGTAATTATGACTAATGCAAAAAGTGCTTAAAAATCAGATACACAAATTTATACAAACTGAAATTCGCACTATATGAACTCATTTTGATTATAATGTAATGGAATTCATGCATACACTATTAGTTTAATTAAGACAGCTCATATACAGGCAAACTTTCCCCCTGGTTTCTATATTTATTTAATATCAAATACCTATAGCATCAATGAGAAAATTAAGATATACAGATAAAAAGCTAAGATTTGAGACTGTTGTCCAAGAAGTGACTTAGCCTCATGAAAAGTGGCATTTTTAGAGCTGCCCTGTGGTGAAATTCCACTGGTGCTTGGGGAAAGCGTACAATAGCACATCCTATTTCCAAGAGAGAGATATTAACATTTATTCAATACCTGTTGCACTCTGTGTTTATACCCCATGAAATAATTTGTTCTATTACTCTGATAACTATGAAAAAATCATTAACATTATTTTATGGCTGAGATTATAATGTTTCATAAGGAGACAAATTCAGTGTCACACAGGTGTTGAATATAAAGTGACTAAACCCACCAGAGTACATCTGTTGTTTCAGCATAATTATGAATAATACATTTTTACTTGCAGAACCCTTCTATTTTGGATAATAAATTTTATGCTCACTCTAATTAAACAGAAGAATGGTGATGGTCTCAGGCCTAAGACCCTTCATTGCCCAAGTTTTTTTTTTTACATGCTGTCTCCATCACTCATGAACAATGCTAAATACATGCATCCGTGCCCACATTAGCAACTCTTAAACAATTAAGTGCACATAATGCAGTTCTTTCTGAGACATCTTGACACCTAACCCACATACTACTATTTTTCAAACCTGGACACAAGGTTGACATACTTCATTAATGTAGACCATTTACCAGGCCCCTGACAAATGACATTTCTAAATCTCCATTGTTTTCATTCTTCTCTATTTCTGCCAATTTTTCTGCTATGCAACAATCATGAATAAATACAAATCGGTCGATACCACTTTTTAATGAGATATAAAGCCTTCACAAACAGGAAACCTAGTGTCTACTTTCCTACAACTATCTGTGATAAAAGCACAGGTTTTGTGAATGGTGTATAGATATCTGATGCTACTAACAGATGATTTCTGTTACAGAATGAATACAATTGTGAATTCTGGTGGAATGACTGTGGATATTTCCTCAAAACCAAACCAAAGCACCCAGTTAGGAAAGGCTGGAGCAATTGATAGCTCAGGATGTACACAGAACAAGCTGCAGAAATTCCTGAAGGGAAATCTCAACATGCTAGGGGTAAGTGAGCCTCAGCAAGGTAGAGTTTTCAGTGAGAAGAGGCTGGAAGTTTTGTCGGGGCTTAGTTGGTACAGTGAAGTGCTAAAAATCCCATGGAAGACAGCAAGGGGCCTGATGGGGACCTCTGTGTGTTTGTGTGGGAGAGGACTGTTAGGGAGCAAGTGGGTAAGCTCAGAGGCGTAGTGGCTACTACTTCCAGAGTCAGGCACAGTGGTGGCTTTCATCAGTGAAGAGCAAAAAGTGAAAACTGACTCTTTTAGAAGATCTTCTGAGTGACATCTGAGGGTTCAATCCACGTCCCTCTGTTTTTTCACAAAGGGATCTTCTCTCCTAGAAAATACTCACTGACTGATAACTATATTTTATTTTGTTTTGTTTTTTATCTAGGTGGCTCAGATTATGATTGGTATGAAATTCATCTTCTATGGGACAATTGGAATTATTGTTCTCCATTTCAAAGTGTTCACAAGCAGTTTCTTCTCATTTAAAACAGGTTTCCCAATATGGGCAGCTTTATCTGTGAGTATATCTGACTTACACCTAATATTAGCAGTGCATTAACTCAACCATTTATTTGTTCATTCATCAAATCAGCAGAATCAAATTGTGCATTAGCCTCCTGAAAATACTAGAGATTTTTTTTCAGACATACATATCTAAGATTAAATATTGAACCTCAGCCTTCAGTGACTTTCTATTAAAAAAAAGAAAGTTTTTTAAAAATAAAAACATATCTGTTATTTGTTAGTGATTGTTCATTATATGCTAAGGGTTTGCCAAAAAGTCATATAATATAATCCTGCTTCCTTGCTTTAGGAGACATTATTGGGTTGGGGTTGTTAGATAATGCCTGATTCATTTGCAGCTTTGTCTTTAAATGTGCAAAGAGGATTGAATTGGTAGAGATGATGGTGGGATAGTGAACGACTTCTCAATTCTGACTTTCCCTATCCAAAATTACTGAGATGAGTATCAAGCCGTATGAGCATGCATAGTCCATTATCTAAACATCGAAATATATTTAATTTATAGCTGGCTCTATTTTTAAAATGTTCTCCACTTTGCATAAAAATTTGTACCAATTGCTTTCATCCCACCACCTCTATCTCTGATAAAAGTTTTTATGATTAAATATTGCCAGTTTTTTTTCATATGTATCTGACGAGAGTTATGAAAGTTTTATCATGTGGTACATGCATTATTTCATGCTTTATTCATGCTTTACTGCTTTACTCAGGGTTTTGAGGGGATTTTTATATGAATAAAATAGTAAGGATAAAGTTGGTCCTTTGGAAATGGGAAGTAAGTAAGGTGGACTGGAAGAAGTGCTTATGTGTCTATTTCTTGTCTCATGAGCAGTTTATCATTTCTGGATCTCTGACAATTGTGTCTGCAAAGAAGCAAACAAAACCACTGGTAAAGTATCAATTAATTAATATTTAATTCATTAGTAGCATGTGAATATCTAACACTAAGATGAGCTACACAGAGTCCAATTACCCAGAAGTTCCATGTTTCAGCACATTTTGCCCAAGATACAGATATCCTTTATTCCTAATGATATATCTGATCACCCTATGCTTAGACAAAAGCAGAGGAACTTTGGGGGTTAGATAAGATCTATTTACCATGATTTCCATAAAAAATCCACTATTTAGAAAATGGGTGAAGTTTGAGATAGACTTTGTGTCATGAGTAACGTTGATAAAGAGAAAGAATGCCTTTGGAATTGAGCAGGTCAGATATTTCCTTGGGCTCACCATAATAAGGAGGAGAAATGTCCACAATTGTTGATCCTATCTATGGTATATGTTTATTAAGTTGTCAATGACCTCCAACTTTCCTTTGCCATGAATTAACATAGAATTTAACTGGGAAGAGGAGTATACTGGTTTGCTAAAGCTGCCAAAATGCAATATATCAGAAATGGATTGGCTTTTCCAATGGGGATTCATTAGGTTACAAATTTACAGTTCTAAGGCCATGAAAATGTCTAAATTAAGGCATGGGCCTTTCTCTGAGGAAAGGACAATGGCATTTGGGGTTCCTCTGTCACGTGGGAAGGCACATGGCTGTCTCTGCTGAAGCTTCGCTCCCTGGTTTAGCTTCTGGTTTCAGTGGCTTTCACCAAAATGTCTCTGGGCTTCTGTCTCAGCTCCTGTGGGTTCTTGCTTGCTTCTCCCAGGAGCAAATTCTGGATTACATACCTTAGCTTCATTAAGCTCTCTGGCTATTTCTCCTGGGGCATTTTTGTCCAAACATCTCTGACCTCTCTTCAAAATGTTTCTACCTTTTATCCTCTCTTAGAGGATGCCAGTAAACATGATTAAGACCCACCTTGAATGGGCAGGGTCACATCTCCATGGAAACAATCTGATCAAAATGCCATACTCCTAATAGGTCTGCCCCCACAAGATTGGATTAAAAGAACATAGTCTTCTGGGGTACATAACAGATTCAAACCAGCACAAGGAGATATTGTACATGTTTTGTAAATATCTCTTGTGGAAAAAGCTTACCAAGGTGTTTAAAAATATGAAAGTAAATGATGCTGAATATTTTCTGTGAATGAACACTTTTATATTTCAGCTGAGAGGAAATCTGGGAGCTAATACTTTCAGCACCATTGTCTCTAGTATTGGATTCATTGTTCTCTCAGATGACTTAATAAAAATTCTTTTCACCACATGTGAGAGGGAAGATTTATGTTCTGGTATCAAATCGGCTGCAACGGTAAGTATTTTTCTTCTAAATGCTGGGAAAACTGAACGCTTATTGGTCTTGGCACAAAAAAAAAGGCTCAGGAGAATAAGATAGGATATTACAGGCACAGGGCAAAAAACAAAACAAAACCCTGGTCTTAAAGTTTATTCCTAAATACTAATGGAAGTTTATGTTATTTTAGCAAGAGACAAAATATTTCTGTTTATTGCATATGAATATTTGAAGGACAGAGAGTCCAGTATTCCTTTATCCCAATTTGATGTATTCATGGAAAAATGGCAAACAAAGAGACCAAAGTTATTTATATCTGGGTCCAAAATTGGGGTGATTTCCATTATCTGGTTTATAATTTTACCCCAAATTTTCTACAGTAAACACACATTAATGATGCAATTGAAAACAATAGATAATAATAAAAATACTCTGAGGATTTATACTTTGCCTGCATATCAGGATCTGTGAGTGGACACATAGGCCTCCTTGAGTATTCATTAGGATACTTGTCAATGCATACATGTGAGAAAAGTATCTGAGCTTAGAGAAAGTATCACCCAAAATAATTAGAGGGAAGAGTATACAACATTTATACAAGGCTAGATATAGTGTCTGTTTCCACCTGCCAAATTTGAAAAATATCCAGCATCCAACAAGATAAAATCTACAATGTCTGGCATCTACTGAAAAATTATCAGACATGCAAAGAAACAGGAAAATATGCCCCATAATGAAGATATAAGTCAGTCAATCAAAAGTGACCCAGATATAAGGAAAAGTTTTTTCTAAAAATTCTACATGAAACTTCTAGAGACAAAAATGACAATGTTCAAAATGAAAAATTGACTGATGAGATTAATGGCAGAAAAAACATGCAAGGAAAACAAAGATTAGTGCGCTCAAAGAAATAACAGAAATTATTCCAAAAAATGTAGACACAAAATGAATTTTAAAATACGTAAAGAGCATCAGTGAACTGGGAAATAACTTGAAGTGGCCTTATATACATGTAATTGGAATTTCAAAAGAAAGGAAATTTGGGGCAGAAAATATATTTTAAGAAGTTCTGGAATATTTTATAAAAACCATACACCTACAGTTTTTATATTAGAAATATGCATAAAACCACATCAAGGAACATCATAAGCAAACTGATCAAAATCAGTCAAAAAGAGAATATCTTAAAAGCAACCAGAGAGAAAAAGATGTGGCATACAGAGAATGTCAGCAAATTTCTCATCAGAACAATACAAGTGAGACTACAGTGGAGTGAACTTTTAAAATACTGAGAGAGAGAAAAAATGCCAACCTAGAACCCATATCTAGTGAAAATATCTTTCAAAATGAAGACACAATGTACACGTCTTCAGACATGCAAAAATTGAAAGCATTAATCTACTGAAGCCCTGTATTACAAAAAAAAAAACAAAAAGGTTTTAAAAAGGCCTCTGAAAGAAGGGAAACTCTACTATATGGAAATATGGATCTATACAAAGAAATGAAGATCACCATAAATGGTAGCAACATGGGTAAATATATAAGATTTTTAGTTATTTAGGTATATTTAAAAGATAATTGACTTTTTAAACAAAAATAATAACAGTCTAGTGCTGGGTTTAAAACGTATGTGAAAATAATACATAAGACAACAAAAGCATCAAGGTCAGGAGAAGGGAAATGGAAAATAGAATTTGTTCTGGTTTGCTAAAGCTGCCAAAATGCAATATACCAGAAATGGATTGCCTTTTTCAATGGGGATTTATTAGTTTGCAAATTTACAGTTCTAAGGCCATGGAAATGTCCAAATTAAGGCATCATGACATAGATACCTTCTCTGAGGAAAGGCCAATGGCATGTGGGGTTCCTCTGTCACATGGGAAGGCACATGGCAGGCTCTGCTGAAACTTCTTTCCTGAGTTTAGCTTCTGGTTTCAGAGGCTTTCTCCAAAATGTTTCTGGGCTTCTGTCTCAGCTCCTGTGGGTACTTTCTTGCTTCTCCTGGGTGCAAACTCTAGATTTCATATGTTAGCTTCTCTCCAAAATAGCTCTCTCAGCTTCTCTGGTTGTTTCTCCCAGGGCAAACTCTGGGCTTCATCCCTTTACTCGGCATCTCCAAACATCTTTCTGTCTGCATAACCAAGTATCTGGGTCTTAAGGATTCCAGTAAGCTAATTAATACCCACCTTGAATGGGCAGGGTCACATCTCCATGGAAATAATCTAATCAAAAGGTCCCACCCACAGCTGAGTGGGTCACATGTCCATGGAAACAACCTAATCAAAAGATCTCACCCACAATAGGTCTGTCCCCACAACAGTGGATTAAAAGAACATAGTCTTTTATGGGGTACATAACAGATTCAAACCAGCATGGAAGTATACTAATATAGGGGACTTAATGCTATAGATAAAGCATTATAAAATCAATTGAATATAGACTATGATAACTTAACATGTTTAATAAAGGCCCTAAAGCAATCTGATAAAATGAAAAAGAGAAGAAAGAATTGCTAGAACAAATATAAAACAGGCTGTACTATGAAAGATTTAAATCCAACCATATAAGTAATCAAGGTAAATATAAATGGTCTAAATATCCCAATTAAAAGACAGAGAATGACAGATTAGATTAACAACAAAAATAACAAGACCCAGCTTTTTGCCACCTACAGGAAACACATTTTAAACATAAAGACACAAATGTGTTCAAAGTTAAAGAGAATAAAAGGCATAGCATGAACTAAAAGTTGGAGTGAGTACAGTGAATTTCAGAAGAACAAGGATAAAGAAGGATAAAGGAGAGCATTATAATGATAAAGCTGTTTCTCTGAAAAAAATAGGAAATTGAATTAATGATGACAATAGTAATACTACTACTAATAAACTCCTAATAAAAAAATATCCAGGATCAGATGGTTTCACAAGAGAATTCTACCAAATATTTACTGAAGAATCCACACCAATTCTACATGCTGTCTTCTGGAAAATTAAAGAGAAGCGAGAACATCCCAATCATTTTAAGAATCCGGTATTACCCTAATACTGAAACCAGACAAAGATAGCAACAAAAAAGAAAACTTTAGACCAATAATCCTTATAAATATAGATGCAAAAATCCCATAAAAATATCGGCAAGTAGAATTCAGCAATATATAAAATGTATTATACATGAGTGACAAAGTGGGGCTTATTCCAAGGAAGCAAAGGCTGGTTCAATACGAGAAAAAATCAATCAATACAATCCACCTTATTGACAGTCTAATGAAGAAAAATCACATGACCGTATCAATTGATGGACAAAGATCATTTAACACAATTCAATGCCTATTCATGATAAAACCAAACAAAAAGTAAGAAAACTAAGTCCAGAGGGGGTATTTCAGTTTACCAACTGCTAGAACAAATACCATACAATGGGTTGGCTTTAAAACAGGAATTCTTGGGCTTACAAATTCAGAGGCTAAACAGTTTGCTTCCTCCCAGGGTTGGTATATTATGGCTGACTGGCAAATTCTGGGGCCCCTTGACTTTTCTGTCATATGGCAATGCAAAGGGTGGATTCTTCTCCTTTCTCTTTGAGTTCTGTTGACTTCCAGTTTCTTGCTCTTCCTGTGACTTCTCTTTTTGTATCCAACTTTCTTTGCATATAAGGACTTTAGCAATATTGGATTAAGGCCCACCCTCATTCAGCTTGGGCACATCCCAACTAATAACATCTTCAAGTGTCCCATTTACAAATAGATTCACATATACAGAGTCTCTTATAGGGGACATGATTCCATCCCCAAAAGTTTGTCCTCTTTAATGACTTGTTCTTCCTACTTGCAAAATACATTCATTCTATCACAACCTACCAAAAGCCTTAAGTCGTTTCAGTAACAATGCTCAGTACAAAGTCTCATCAAAATCAGTTATGGATGTGGCCTAACCTGGGGCAAAATGCTTCTCACTGATGGCTCTGTGAAGCTTAGAATACAAGTTGTCTGCTTCCAGTATATAATGGGGGGACAGGAATAGAATAAACATTCCATTCCAGAAGGGAGAAATAGGAAGGAGGACAGGGGTCACAGGCACCAAACAATTGTGAAACAAAGAAGAGAAAACTCATTTAGATCTCAAATTCCATGAGCCATCTGTCAGTTGATTCTTTGTCCTCCAGTCCTGATGAAGTGGCAGCCCCAGCCCTTCTAAGCATTTGAGCAGCAGCCATGATCTCCTGAAGACTGGGGTGACTGCCCAACCTCTCTGAACATTGGAATGGTGGCACTCTCCCTGAATAATAGGCAAAAACCCTCCCCCTCCAAGCACAGGGGCAGAACTGCCCTTTCCACTGATATAGGTGGGGCCACTCTCTTGGACCAAGATCTCTTTGGTCCAGACCTCAGCTTTGGTGGTTCTTCCTTTAAAGTCATCTTACTTCAGTTTGTCTCTTCTCTGTCCCTTTCAAGCATTGCTTCTGCATACAAATTTTGCAAAACCTTGTTGGCTTTGTGTGCAGTTCCAGAGAGTCCAAACCACCAGATAATATAATTTTCCACAGATCTTTCCTAGAAAACTGCATTTCAAATTCTGTCTTCCACTGAAATGGCTCACTGAATCCATGTTCAGTCATGCCCTCTTTAGTTCTCTAGGGACTCACTTCCCAAAAGCTTGGGGGGGGGGTCCCTGATAAAGCCACTTCTGGAACTTGTCTCAGGGCTGAGAACTTTCCAAATCAATTGCTGGTTTATCAGTTTTATCTCTTTCCTCTCTCATTTTGCATCTTCAATGCACAGATTGGAAATCTCCTCAGATAAATACCCAAGTTCATCACTTGCAAGTTCCACTTTCAATCTGACATCAGAACATAATTTACCAAGTTCTCTACTACTTTATAACAAGGATTGCCTTTATTCCATTTTCCAATAACACATTTATCATTTCCTTCTAATGTCCATATTTCTAGCGACAGTTTCTTCAAAGAAATCTAGGCTTTTTCTATCAAGCTCCTCACAATTGTTTCATTCTCTACCCATTATTCAGCTCCAAAGACATTTCCACATTTTTAGATATTTATTATAGCAGCATCTCACTTTTTGAAACCAAAAACTGTTTTAAGTTTCTCAGCTGCTAAAACAAGGGGAGCTTCTTCAACTTGATAAAGAACATCTATAGAAAACCTACAGGTAAAATCATACTCATTGGTGAAAGACTGAATACTTTCCACTAAGATCAGCATTTCTACCCTCACCGTGGCTGGTAAACATAGTACTTGAACTTCTAGCTAACACAATAAGACAATAAAAGGAAATAAAATGCATGGAGATTAGAAATAAATGCAACTGTCCCTATTTTCAGATGGCACGGTGATATATGTAGAAAACTCCAAGGAATCTAAAAAATGTAGAATGAGTTCAGCAAGGTCAACATACAAAATTTATTTCAATATGCTACCAACAGCCATGGGAAACAGATATTAAAAAATATCATCTGAAATCACTCAAAAATACTTAAATGTAACAAAATATGCATAAGACATGCTAAAAACTACAACGTGGTGATGAAAAAATCAAAGAAGATGAAATAAATGGAGAGACATACCATAGGATTGCAGCTCAACACAGTAAAGATGTTATTTCTTCCTATCAAAGTTACAGCAAGATTTCTGTAGACCTACAAAAAGATTATTCTGAAATTTATATAGAAAATCAAAATAATTAGAATAACTAAAACAATTTTGAAAAAGGAGACTAAAGTAGGAGGAAAGACTCTACTGATTTCAAGACTTATTATTTCTACAGTGATTAAGACCATTTGGTATTAGGGGAGCAATAGATACACAGATCAACATTATGGAATGAAGAACCCAGAAATAGTTCCACCTAAGTACGGCCAATTGATTTTTGACAAAAGTACAAAAGCAATTAAAATCATGCTGGAACAATGGATATTTGGTGGCTTGGAGCTATGTACCCCAGAAAAACATGCTTGTGGACTTAATCCATTCCTGTGAGTGTGCACCTTTGTAAATAGGACTGTTGGATGAGGTTACTTTGGTTAAGGTGTGGCCCAGCTGAATCAGGATGAGTCTTAATCCTATTACTGAAGGTCTTATAAGGAATATCAGAGAGAGAGAGAGAGAGAGACGCAACCAGAAGATGAATGTCTAGGGAACCTTGGAGAGAAGGGAGAAGCCAGTTGAGGCTATATACCATATGATAGAAAAGCCAAGGATCAGTGACCACTAGGATCCAGCACAAGAAGAGCTCAGTCTCCTGGGAGAAAGCATCACCTTAATGACATCTTGATTTTAGGCTTTTCTTAGCCTCAAAACCATGAGCCAATAAATTCCCATTTTTTAAGCCAACCTGTTGCATGGCACTTGCTTTAGTAACAAAGAAATAAAAACAGACATTAGTAAAGAAAATAAGGAAGCTAAATCTCATGCCTTATACAAAAATTAACTCATATCTTTAAATGTGAAATGTAAAACTATAAAGCTTTTAAAAGAAAACACCTGTGAAAATCTTCAGATCCTAAGGCTTGGTGATAGGCTCTTAGATATGATATCAAAAGCACAACCAATAAAATATATATTTGACACATTGAATTTCATCTTCCTGTGAAAGACTCTGGTAAGAAAATGAGAAGATAAGCTGCAGACTGGCAGAAAATATTTGCAAACCACATATCTTTCAAAGTAGTACTATCCAGAATTTATAAAGAATTCTCAAACTCAAACAGTAAAACACTAGTAATCCAATTAGAAAATGAGGAAAGACAAAAAGAATCATTTAATTGAAGAGGATATACAAATGGTAAATTGGTACATGAAGATATGTTCAACATCACTCATCTGTGTCTGAACCATAGACATTACATCAATATCAGTTTCTTGGTTTTGATATTGTACTATAGATACATTAAATTGTAACCATTGGAAAAAACTGGATGAAGAAGTCAGAAAAACTGTTTGTGTTATCTTTGCAACTTCCAGTGAATTTATAATTATTTCAATATAAAAAGTTGTAAAAGTGGGAAAAATATTTGAAATTATATTTCACCAAAGAAGATAAACAAATGGAAAATAAGCACATGAAACAATGCTCCTAGTCATTAATAAAATGCAAGTTAAAACCACAATTAGATACAACATACCTACTAGAATGGCTAAAGTTAAAAGGACTGATATACATCATATGTAAGAACCAGAATTGACTTGATCCTGCAGAAAATTTCATACAGGTTAAGTGAATTATTTATTGTAAAAAAAAATCAACTTTTAGACTTTCTGGTTTTATTTAGAAGACCAGATTTAGTAGGGAGATCTGGGTCCCCTACCATTTCTCCTTTAATTCTCTATACATTGAAAACATTTTCTTTTTTAAAGATAATTCATCTTTTTTGATATCTGAGAAGGGATAATATTACAATAATAACTTGTAAAATAATTGTGAACACTGGAAAAATAGTTAGATCATTAGTATTTATTTACGCATTTACTTATATTTACATGTATTTGAGTTCAAATCCAATGCCATTCTGTCATTCTGTATAATGCTAAAAGTGTTCCCTTCCAAGATCTAAGTTGAGTGAAGCTTTGGAACAGATGTCTTGATACCATTATGGGAACAGAATCTCACCCAGTGGAATTTTATTCTCTTTTACAGGGGCTTGTGATTTCACTGATGATACTAAGCTTTCTGCAACTTTCAATTACAATTTCTCTCTCCATGCTCACCTATAATGTGGATGGCAAGGACATTGGCTGGGTGAGTATGAGTTCTTGAGATAATGAATATGCAATTGATTATGTCATTTAGTCATCTGGACTTTGTCAATTTGTATATTTATTAAGAGAAACACTGACAAAAATTGTTAGTGGTGTAGAAATGTCGATGACCACTGCTTATAAATTGACCAACACATTGATTATCTGCTATTACCTAGGCTATTAAGAAACCCTCACCCATGGCAACACCAAGCATTCAATGTTGGTTCATTCATTCATTCACTCATTCATTCAACATGAATTTGGCTGTACTGTGTGAATTTGGCTGCACTGAGATGAAAAGAGACCTGAAAAACACAGTCAAATTGACAGCTATTTATCCAGATAAACTCAAGTTATTTTTAAGGGAATAAAGGGGACATAGTAGTCTCTACTACCATGTAAGTGTCTTAAAAAGAGTCATAAATATATTATTGGAAGATACAATATCATTGATTATACCTGTAGGAAATATTCTCTCTTGACATCTTCTTTGCATATTTTTACCCATAGACAGACATTAAATCACACGCACACACATTTAAGCATACAAATATTACTCTCCTAATAGGTACAGATTAATTTTTATGTTCTTCCAAATATTCCATATTTCCTAGGCTCACAGGAATAAAGGAGGTTGTTTCCCCATATCCAAGGCAGGAAGGAAGGCAATTACCCCTATTTTTTATTGTCCAATATACCTTCTAATGGATAGACTTTCTTTACCCTTCATCTTTTATAAATCCTGTGGACACTGGGAGGTAGATTGAAAGATATTCACCTAACACATCTCTGGATCACTGAGTTGTCTGCTAGTTTCACCTATGACTAAGTTAACCTCTACCATATCCTATATGGAGAATATATATTAAATAATGCCAGTTCAGAGTACGTGGAAGGTAGATCATGGGGGTTGGGATATCTCTTTAGGATTAGGATTAGAATAAACCCCTGAGGATTTAAGTGAAATTATTCTGCCTAATATTTTGGCTTATTGACAGACTTCTGCATTACCTTGCCTGAAATCAGCTTCTGAAGATCCTTATCAAGACTTTCTGCCTCAAACTTCATTCTACCAAGACTTTGAACAGAATAGCACAATATCCTCGCACTATGATCCCTGAGACTGAAGTACAAGTGTGAGAATATCCTTCTGTAACTTTTAGTAATGAGGATGGCAACTGGAAAATATAAAATAAAATTTAAAATCCAAAGCTCGTTTGGATCCCCCTTTTTAAATTTTTTTTATTGAGATTGTTCAGATACCATACAACTACCCAAAGATATCCAAAGTGTACAATCAATTGCCCATGGCACCACCATACAGCTGTGCATCCATCAATACAATTTTTTTTTCAATTTTTAGAACATTTTCACTACTCCAGAAAAGAAATAAAGACAAAAAAAGAAAAGGAAACTCAGATCCTCCATACTCCCAACCACACTCCCCTCCATTATTGATTCATAGTTTTGGTATAGTACATTTGTTACTGTTGATAAAAGAATGTTAAAATACTACTAACTGTAGTATATAGTTTGCAATAGGTATATATTTTTTCCCTATATGCCTCTCTACTATTAACTTCTAGTTACAGTGACATACATTTGTTCCAGTTCGTGGGAGAGATTTCTAATATTTGTATAGCTAATCATGGACATTGTCCACCATAAGATTCACTGTTTTATACATTCCCATCTTTTAACCTCCAACTTTCCTTCTGGTGACATACGTGACTTTGAGCTTCCCCTTTCCACCACCTTCACACACCTTTCAGCACTGTTAGTTATTCTCATTACATGCTACCATCACTGCCGTCCATTTCCAAACATTTAAGTTCACCCTAGTCAAACATTCTGCTCATAATAAGCAGCCACTCCCCATTCTTTAGCCTCATGTCTATATCCTGGTAATTTATGTTTCACGTCTATGAGTTTACATATTATAATTAGTTCATTTCAGTGAGACCCTGCAATATTTGCTTTTATGTGTCTGTCTTATTTCACTCAATATAGTGCCCTCAAGTTTTCTTCATCAATCCATTTCTTTTAAGATGGTTTTGTTCACACACTAAACATCCCGTCCTAAGTAAACAATCATTGGTTCCCCATATAGTCATGTATTTATGTATTGAGCACCATCATCCCTCTCTATATAAGGACATTTCCATTTCTTCCACAAAGACTGTGGAAGAGTCAAAGAAGGAGGAGAGGCAAAAGAAAAAAAAAGAGAAAGAGAGAAAAACAAACAAACAAACAAACAAACAAAAAAAAAAACAAAACTTGGTAGCTAGAAAGTGACAAAAGGAAAGATAGCATTAACCTAAAGTAGGATAAAGAGTCAGACAACATCGCCAATGCCAGGAGTCCCATACCCTTCCCCTATTCCCTACCCCCCCAAATGCATTTAACTTTGGTATATTGCTTTTGTTACATTAAAGGAAGCATAACACAATGTTTCTGTTAATTCTAGCCTCTAGTTTGCATTGATTGTATTGTCCCCCCAATCCCACCCTATTTTTAACACCTTGCAATATTGACATTCATTTGTTCTACCTCATGTAAAAACATATTCTCACCTTTTATTACAATCATTGAGTACCCTAAGTTTCCCTGAGTTACACAGTCCCAGTCTTTATCTTTCTCTTTCGTTCTGGTGTCCCACATGGTCCCAGCCTTTCTCTTTCAACCATACTCATCTTTGTTCAGTGTACTTACATTGCTGTGTTACTATCTCCCCAAATTGCTTGCCAAACCTTTCACTCCTGTCTTTTCCTTTCTGTCTGCAGTGCTTCCTTTAGTTTTTCCTGTGGAGCAGGTATCTAGTTCACAAACTCTGTCATTGTCTGTTTGTCAGAGAATATTTTAAGCTTTCCCTCATATCTGAAGGATAGTTTTGCCAGATATAGGATTCTTGGTTGGTGGTTTTTCTCCTTTAGTATCTTAAATATATCACCCCACTTCCTTCTTGCCTCCATGGTTTCTATTGAGAAATCCACACATGGTCTTATCAAGCTTCTTTTGTATGTGATAGATCACTTTTCTCTTGCTGCTTTCAAGATTCTCTCTTTATCTTTGATGTTTGATAATCCGATTGTTAAGTGTCTTGGTGTAGGTATATTCAGATCTATTCTGTTTGGAGTATGCTGTGCTTCTTGGATCTGTACTTTTATGTCTTCATAAGAGATGGGAAATTTTCATTGATTATTTCCTCTATTATTGCTTCTGCCCCTTTTTCCTTCTCTGCTCCTTCGGGACACCAAAGACACATAAATTCTTGCTTTTCGTTTTGTCTTTAAGTTCCCAGAGATGTTGCTCATATTTTTCCCTTCTTTTCTCTCTCTCTTCTTTTGTGTGTAGGCTTTCAGTTGCCTTGTTCTCCAGTTCCTGAGTGTTTTCTTCTGCCTCTTGAGATCTGCTGTTGTATGTTTTCACTGTGTCTTCCATCTGTTGTGTTGCACCTTTCATTTCCATAGATTACACCAGTTGGTTTTTCGAATTTTCAATTTCTACCTTATGTACACCCTGTGTTTTCATTATATGGTTCAGCTCTTTCACCATATCTTTCCTAAACTTTTTGAATTGATTCATTATTAGTTGTTTCAATTCCTGTATCACAGTTGAAGTGTAAGTTTGTTCCTTTGACTGGACCATAACTTCATTTTTTCTTACTGTAGGTTGTAGTTTTCTGTTGTCTAGGCATGGTTTCCTTGGTTACCCCAATCAGGTTTTCCCTGACCAGAATGGACTCAGGTCCCAGAAGGAAGAAATATTCAGTATCCAGTTTCCTTGAGGGTGTGTCTTAGAAAATTGGTACACCCTGTGATGCCTCAGGTCTCTGTGCTTTTCTACCCAGCAGGTGGTGTCTCTCAGCCTGTAACTACAGACTGGTATAAGGAGGTGTGGCCCGTGACTGCTTTCCCCCAGGCTCTGGGGTTTGGTTCTGAATGGAAGGTGGGTAGTAGAGCTGGGCCCCACCCCTTTCCTCTTAGAGAAGATCGACCCCCTAGTGAAGGTCATTAGCATTTCAATGATCTCTCTCTACTTTGTCTGGGTTACAGCACTGGGAACTGAAAATGGCTAAGGCTTTCTCCACTGAGCCAAAAAAGGAACAGAAAGTCCCCTTCAGAGCTAGTCCAAGGCAACCCCCCGGCTCTCCAAGGTCAGTCATCAGTCAAAGCCTCTGTCTGCTTGATGGGAATTCATACCTTGTAGTGAGCAGTTCATACTCACTAATTAAAACCCCAGTTGGAGCTCAGCTACTATATTCGCTTGCTGGGAGAGAGCTTCTCTCTGGCATGATGGGCTTTGCAGCTTGGGCTGTGGGGGGAGGGGTCTTCTGGCTTGGCTCCACAGTTTTTACTTACAGATTTTATGCTGTGATCTCAGGCATTCCTCCCAATTCAGGTTGGTGTATGACGAGTGGACGGTCACGTTTGTCCCCCCGCAGTTATTCCAGATTATTTACTAGTTGCTTCTGTTTTTTTTTTTACTGTCCCAGGGGGACTACTTAGATTCCACTCCTCTCTATGCCACCATCTTAGATCTTCCTGGATCCCCTTTTGTTGGCTATAATTACATTACTCAGCACAGACAAGGTTACATTCTAACCCCTGAAACACCAGTGCTTATCATAATATAAGTATATATTGCATATTCCATATAACCTAATGGGTTGACAGGTGGCTCAGTTCCATGGAATCACTCTTGGACTCAAACTGACATGTATTCCACCATGCATGACATTACCATTACAAATAGATATAATACAAGTTTCCTGTGGCAGAAGAGACAGAGGGAGATCAACACATTTACAATAAGTTCTTTGGTCTTAGAACCACCCATATAACTTTTGTTCATACCTGAGTTACTAAAGCAAATCACCTGTTACACTTAACTACGTGGAGACAAGGATGCATAGGAGAGGACCATGGAGTATGTGAGAAGCAGTATTATCTCTTCCGCATATTTCTTTTCCAGCAGGCAATTACAACATTGCAATTCCATGGAAATATTTCCAATTGGTCTTTCTTATCACCAGAAAAATTTACTATTTCCTGCAATTTTCATATGTATCTCACAGGCGATTTTTTTCCCTTCATAAGGCTCTGAAAATTATTCTTTCTTGATAATGTGGCCAATGTAAAGTTCCTTGAGCTTATTTTGCAAATAGCTTGCATTTAGTCTCAGCTCCACTACTGTTGACTATGTGATTTGGGGCATGTGTATTTCTGTCACTATGCATCCATTTCTGTTTCTGAAATGGAACTTCTAGTGTCCATACTTGCTTCTGTGCAGTCACTTCACAGAGAACCTGGGACATTTTGAGCCACAAAATCAAATATGAAATAATTGGGGGACAAGGTAACTTCCTCACTTAGTTGAATACCAACTGCCACCTTTCCCTGGGTCCCACAAATACATCCTGTGCTCAGGGCCAAGTGTGTAAGCCTGGAGGGATAAAACACAAACCCCTAGTGGATAGGCGACTGCAGGTACTTTCCTTCCCTATTGTCCTGAGGATATGTCAATATTCGCTGGAGACAGCCTGACTCTGGTGGGCATGTTTTATCACATCCAGCTCATGCCCCAGTGGAATACCTGTTCTGTGCCTAGAAAACCTCCTTGTGTAGGCCCGGGATTGAGACCCCCGGCTTTGGGGAACTGGTGCCCACTAGTACAGCTGGACTTACTCTTTTGTATTCTCTGTGTGAGGAAAATCTCTTTCCATCAGAGCCTGTGTGAGTCATGCTTTGCTGTCACCCTGTCACCTGTGTTAGAGTAGGCAAGCACCTCTTTGGGTGTCTCTACTTCTGACAGACATTATATATATGAAGAAATCCAGAATGATGAAAAAACCATTTCATAACCCGTTTAATATAATTCCTATTATGAACCAGAACCCCTCATTAGCCTTCTAGACATATTAGAGTTTAATATTTAACTTGAATAAAAAAATCTAAATAACTATTTTTAATGACAGCAAGTTAAAAACGAATGTCTGATTATATGAAAAGGAACAGAGTATAATCTTAGAGATATAAATAACAAAATATATGAATTAAAGAAAAGAGTCATAATAGTAAAATAACAAATGCCTATGTAATTCCTTTATGAACCAGAACCCCTTATTAGCCTTCTAAACATATTACCTCAATTTATATTTACATACCCCATGAGAAAACTCCTAAAATGATCCTTGCTTTACATGTAAAGATCACTGAAACTACATACACAGAAGAGAAGCATATAAATAGATTTAGGGTAGATTAGTTACTAGCAGTGTTAGAGGAAAGACAGTTGAATTTGATAAAGTGCAAAGGTAAGTGTTTACAGTCAGGACTCTGGAAGGAAGTACAGCATATCTCAGATTTTCAAATGAAGAGATTTTCAAATGAAGAGATTTCAGCTGTAACCATTTGTTAATCACACTGGATTTATGTCCATGAGAAGAAAGTGTTCAAATGTTGAAAGTTTCTTCCTTAAAAATAAAGAGTCAGGTTTACATGAAGAGAGCAGATTTTACTCATCAATTCTGTGGACTTTGGTCTTGCACCTATAAATTTACTCTCTTTGGACTTTTGAATAATGTTTAGAAAGACAGAATAACTATTTGATGAGGTTTCTGTTTATGAAGGATTACCAAAGAAGAATCATCCACAAAAGAAACAAAAATAAAATCTTTGCTGTGGGCACTTTCAGTGTGAGCACAAAGTCCTCAGTCAATCTTAAACTGAAAATAACTCTTGGTAATAGAAAAGTTGTTATGCTTTTGATTAATCTAGAGTACCACATACAGTTCCACTGCAATGATATCTCAATCTTTCATTAAGACTGCAGAGAAATTTACACTCTGAAATGTTGATGGGGCCAGTTTCAATTCCTACCTCATCTTTTTGGAAACTTGGTAAGGATCTCAAAGATTCAAAAAACTATGATTCCATTTGATCCAGGAATTCTGTAAGTGATGATATTTTGCATAACTCTATTGGCAATTCATGGATGATTAGTGCCTTCATTCTTCACTGGAAATAGTCATTATGCCTTTAATATAATTAGGTATCAGATTAGGGAACAAATTCCAAAAACTCCAGAACTAATACCAAAATCTCATCCTTAAGATTCTGTTTCACAAGAACCAATCTAAGTACCAACATCTTGTTATTCAGGGTTCTCCAGAGAAAGAGAACCAACAGGAACAGGAGATAGATAGATATAGATAGATGATATAGATACAGATAGAGAAATAGAAATATAGATCTATAGCTATTGATGTGAGTGAGAAAAGCCTTGGGGCTGAAAACATAAGGAGTCCTCACACCTTCCCAAACTTTCCCTCCAGGAAGCCCAGCAGATTGTCATGGTGATGAGCCAAGAAAAATCTCTTGTGTCTCTGGCAGATAGAAATTCAAGGGTAACCTCTACGTTATGCTCCTCAGATGCTTCTCCATAAAAAACATCTTCATGCTAGGCAGGAAGACTACAACATAGAGAAATACCAAAATTTTTCCCATCTGGGAGAAGGGCTGTACTTTCAATTCCAGTCCTCATGTCTCACTTAAGACGGGGATGGGGGGTGGCATTGATAACAGAGGATAAGTCTTCAAGGAAAAAAGCTAGGAATATTGTAACAGGAAGAGGGAGTAGGTAAGGAGGAAAGCTACCATCCTGGGACAGGGAGAGAAACATTTGTTAAAGCCACAATCCCACGGTGCAGACCCAATAAAAACAAAGACATTATTAAAGATCATGGAATGGCTCCCTCACCTTACATCCTACCAGAACTCCAAAAGCCTGCAGTGGATTGCATCTGAAAAAACAGCAAAAAACTGAAAGGAACAGAATTCCTGAGGAGAAGTAAAAACAGGAGTCCCTAAGACAAGAGGGGAGACACAAACAAGGATGCTAAAGAATTTGAAACCTGTTACCTATATTCACAACAATATGAAACACACCCCACATCCTAGGCAGACTAACATAAATTCTCACACTACAGGGCTACTTCCCTCAGATCCTACTCTGATACCATATATCAGCATTCAGTAAAAATTACAAGGCATGACAAAAGACAAGAAAATCACAACTGGATACTACAAAGTAACCATCAGGACCCAGTTCTATCTGGCACAGATATCAGAATTATTAGACAGGGTATTTTAAAAAGTGCTATGATTATTGTGTTAAGGGCTATAATGGAAAAAGTATTCATCATGCAATAACAGATGGGTGATGTAAGCAGAGATATTTAGACCATAAGAAATAAATCAAACTGAAAAACAATAATCAAAAGCTGAACAAAAGAAATGAAGAATGCCCTCAATTAGCTGATCAATAGACTTAACACAGCCAAGGAAAATTCAGTGAACTTGAAGACAGATCAAAAGAAACTTCCCAAACTGAAATTCAAGGATAAGTAACACAAAAACACAGCAGATTATCTAAGAACTGTGGAATTATATTAAAATGTATAACATACATATAATAGGAATACCAGAAGGAAGAAAATGACAGAACAGGACAGAAGTAATGTTTAAATGAATAAATTTCATCTCATATTTTTATTCTTAATTTATCTAAAACATAATTGCTTGTTAAAGCAACACTAGGAACAATGCACAGGGTAGTTATAGTATATGGATAAGGGAAATGAATTACCACAATGTCCCAAAGAAGAGGAGGGGAAAGGAACACTCCTTATTTTCCACAATATTTCCAGAAATTCAGGAGGAATCCTTTCCCAACTTACTTTATAAGGTCAGAATTGCTTTAATACCAAATACTAAAACTAGTAAAGACCTGTGCTGGTTGGAATTTATTATGTACCTCAGAAAAGCCAGGGTATTTTAATCCAATCTTGTGGGGGCAAAGTTATTGTGGATGGGATCTTTTGATTAGGTTGTTTCCATGGAGATGTGATCCCTCCCATTCAAGGCGGATCTTAACTAGTTTACTGGTGTCCTCTATGAGAGGATAAAAGGCAGAAACATTATACAGAGAGCAGAGAGACACTTAAAGAGAAAATGCCTGGAGACATTTTGGAGACAGTCATTGAAATCAGATGTTTGGGGGTGCTAAGCTAAGAGATGAAGCCCAGAGTTTGCCCTGGAGAAGCTAAGAGAGAATCAACAGATGCTTATGAAGACAGCCACTGGAACCAGAAGCTGAGAGCAACACAACCCAGGAGCAAAGGACCAGCAGATGCCAGCCACGTGCCTTCCCAGCTGACAGAGGTGTCCTGGATGCCATCAGCCTTTCTTCAGTGAAGGTGTCCTCTTTTTGATGCCTTATTTTGGACACTTTTATGGCCTTAGAACTGTAAATTTGTAGTCTAATAAATCCCCTTTATAAAAGCCAATCCATTACTAGTATTTTGCATTACAGCAGCTTTAGCAAACTGGAACAAGACCTTTCCAGGAAAAATCCTTTAGAAACCATTAGAAAATTGCATCCAGAGTATTACATTGTAACCAACCAAATGGGTTTCATTCCAGAAATGCAGGACTGTATCAATAATCATAAATCAACCAATCACCTATTTATTAATGCTTAATATTAAGAAACAACAGATGAGCATATCAATATATCCAAAATAAGCCTTCAATGAAATTCAACACCCATTTATGATGAAACTTTTAGAAAAAGTAGGAATGAAAAGGAAATTTCTTAACCTCATAAAGAGTATATACTAAAACCTTTAGCTAAAATATTCCATATGGTGAGATCCTGAATGCATTCCTCCTAAGATTGGGAACTCAGCATGAATAGCCTCTCTTGTTACTCCTGTTCATTACCGTACTGGGTGTCTTAGTTTGCCTGAGCTGCTATTACAAGCCTCACACACTGGTGTTAGCTTAAACAACAAGAATTTATTGGATCACATTTCCAGAGGCTTGGAGTCAAAATCAAGGTGTGTTTTTAAGGCCATGGTTTTTCCCAGGGTGGGTAGCTATCTGGTACTGATGCCAGTGATCCTTGGGGTTCCTTGACTTTCCCATCACATGATGATGTCCTCTCCTTTCTCTTCTGGGTTCCAGCTGATTTCCTGTTTATGGCTTCTCCCTCTGGCTTTCTAGTTATAAGGTACACAGTAATCTGAATTAAGACCCACCCTCATTCAGTTGGGCCACACCTTAACTAAAAATAATACTGCATGTAAGTGGAAAATGTATATAATATTTAGAAAATGATGCTGGGACAACTGGAAAAATAAATAGTAATTTCAGATGGATTAAACATCAAAGGCATCAAAGGGCTAGAATAAATACTTAAATGTAGAAGAATATGTGGTTTATGGAATTAGAATTTGAAAAGTGTTTCTTAAAACACACAAAGTGTGAACTATTGTTTTTATAAACTTTAACTATAAAATTAAAATAAAGTTTAATGCATCAATCAATACTGCTTAAAAAAGAGTGAAAAGACAAGCAGATAAAATGAGAAAGTAATTGCAACATTTTTCACTATAAAAGGATTTTTGTACAATATATTTAAAAAAAACTTCAGCCAAATGACCTGAAAGAAAATAACCTAATAGGAAAGTGTGCAAATGACTTGAATAAATAATTAAGATAATATGAACATGAATGTTAAATTATCACATGACATTTCAGCAATACTAAAAATCACTAAGAGAACCAGGTGTAATGAGTTAAAATTGCAAACCCATGAAACTGGGAAAATATGCAAAATTTATGACAACATCCAGTTTTGGAAGCATATGTGACAACACCTACAGAAATTCTTATAAACTGCCAGAAAAGGAAATTTGTGAAATCACTTTAAAGTTTAATAACACATAATGAAATGAAAGATATTCATATCATCTACCTTAGTAGATACTTACAAATTAATACAAGTGTAAAATGTCAAGGGCATTCATAAGAATTTGTTTGAAAAGAAAATAAATTTCCATCAACATATGAAATTAAAATTTGAGGTTTTCTCCTACTGTATAAAAATATGTAGTAAGAAAAATGAGTAGAAATTCACACATTAGAAAATAGAAACAATATTTAATCAAACATAGAACTAGCAGAAAATGTGTATGATATTACATAATTTGAAGAAAATATGATAAAAGAAGAAACAAAAATGTATATTTGAGATACAAATATATATACTGAAATGTGAAGGAATTTATGGGACGTATAAACAGCTCTTAGAAAATAGTGTTTTCCTCTGGAAAAGAGAAACTTGTTGAGTGTGGGATACTAAGGAGTGTTATAATATACTGGTAATAGAGAAAATAAGCTGCCTTTAATATCATGTATAACTATTTTTATGACATTTTGACATATTTTGCATAATTTATCTTAAAATCCTCTCTTGATGTCATAAATGAGAAAAATTGAAAATGTATGCTACTAGTATCAACTAGTTCAGATCCAGGAAACTTAAAAGCTAATAGATAAAAAGGGGATTTTAAGAATGCTTTGCTCCTTAAAATTTGTTACCAGATCCAGTCCATAGATTTTAGCCAAGCTTGAATCACATTTTTTTTTGCCTTAAATTGACAAGATATTTTAATCCTGGTTATTTTTTTAAATATTTAGAAAAAAACACTCAGAGGGCTTAGGAATCTATGTAATAAAAATTGACTGTCATATAATATTACAGTAGTTGGGAAAAAAAGAGATACTCTAAACAAACAAAATCAGAAATATTCTGTCAGTTCTGTCTCTTGACATGCATGCCTATGCTATACAGTTTTAACTAAAATATGGATTTATTTAGCCATTAGAAAAATCATCAACTCTATACCACCATTCTATTTTGAGTAAGCTCCTGTTTAGTGTTCAACTAGTAATTATTGTCAGAAAGATGAGAAAAACATTTGAAAGTGTTAATACATGTAGTGGGAGCTAGCAAGTAAGACAGTCTAGGGAAATGATATAATGAGAGATTTAATATTTGAGCTAACAAATTAAGCTTCAATCATCAAGAGAATTTTGTTTAAAATAAATTACTAACATCTTGTTTTAAAAAGTTGAATTGGATTCAGCAGTTACAGAAATCTAGATTATATTTTCCCACATAATATATGGTGGTAGACAAAGGTCAACACCATGAAATAGCCCAGAAAATGAGAGGGGAGAAATGAATTTTCCCTAAGACATAGATGAATCCACATCTCTACTTTCATTGTATTTATGTTGGAGGGTAATTTGGCCAAGAATGTAGGATACATAAAATCTTCCTTATTGCTTTAGATACTATAGTTGCAGGGACATGGTCAAATTGGTGGGATTTCATGACATGGCCTCAGTTAAACAGTGTGTGCTGATTCTTAGCATTATCTTTTTGAACTAAAAGAAATGGAGACTAGTGAAAAGATGTCAGAGGATCTAACATTGTTAGGAAGGCAAAATAAACTAACAAACAAAAGGAGTAGCAGCAGCTGCAGGAATCACAAAATCACGGCAACAGTGCTCTTATTGTTCCCAAATCTTGGTTTTCTAAAGAGACAAATAAAGTGCTTATTTATAAGTCACTGATATTTCCCTAAACATGAGGGCAAATAATTCATTGTTGAGTTATTTGTGAACTGTTGTATAAGAATTTAAGATTTGCTTTCATAATGAGGAAAAAAAGTGCAAGTGTCTGAGACTCCACAGCTTCAATGTTTGCAAAAAGTTGTCACTAATGGAACCATGGAGATGAAATGTTATCTCTTTCAGAGTTACATATCAGAATTAATCACATAACCCAATCCTGAAGCATCCTAGTTTATGAAGATGCTTTTAAGTGTAATGAACAGTTACCTCTTCATAGAACAGGCTGTTCATTCTTCCTGAGCAAATTCCCAGTGCTAACTGTATCTAGTTCTAGAGCCTAGAGGGCCTGGTGGGGCTCAGGCCTTCTTTTCTGCTCCTGGGGCACTCACTGGGAAAGTTGCTGAGTTGATACAGTAAATTTTCCTGGTCCAGTTCAGTGACCCTGTTAGCAGTGAACATGACTTTGGGATCAAAGGATACATCACTTTCATTGTCCTGGATAATTGATGTTCTGGTATGCTAAAGCTACTGTTATGCAAAATACCAGAAATTGATTGGATTTTATCAAGGGGATTTATTAGGTTACAAACTTAAAGTTCTAAGGCCATAAAAGTGTCTAAACCAAGGCTTCAACAAGAGGAGACCTTCACCGAAGAATGACTGATGGCGTCTGGAACACCTCTGTCAGCCAGGTAAGCACGTGGCTGGTGTCTGCTGGTCCTTTGCTCCCAGGTTCTGGTTTCAAAATGACTTTCTCCAAAATGTCTCTGGGCTTCTGTCTCTCTTAGCTTCTCTCTCTCAGCTCCTGTGCATTCTCCCAGGGCATTTCTCTCTAAGCATCTGGGGGTTCTTCTCTTAGCTTCTCCGGGGCACTCTGGCTTCATCTCTTGGCTTAGCATCTCCAAACATCTTTCTGTCTGCATCTCCAAGTGTCTGGGTCTGTGTTGGCTCTTAGCTTCTCCCAGGGGCAAACTATGAGTTACATATCTTAGTTTCTCTCCAAAATGTTTCTCTCAGCTTCTCTGAGCTCCTTCTCTCCATGAGCTCTCTAAAGGACTCCAGAGATCTAATTAAGACCCACCCATAATGGGTGGGGTCACACCTTCACTGAAATGATCTAATCAAGTGTCTCAGCTACAGTTGGGTGGGGCACATCTCCATGGAAACAACATAATCAAAAGGTCCCACCCTAATCAAAAGACCAGTAAGTCTGCCCCCACAAGATTGCATTGAAGAACATGGCTTTTGTGGAGGACATAATAGATTCAAATCAGCACGGTTCACTACTCTTTTGGGCTATGAAAATGTTAGTACAATTATTTTTCTCCAGAAGGACTCACAGAACTCAGTGAAAGCTGCTATACTCAAAGTTATAGTCCTATTACAGGGAAATGACAAAGACTAAAGTTAGGCAAAGGAAGACATGCGTAGGGCAGAATCCAGGAAACCATCAAACAAGGAGCTTCCAGTTGTCTTTACTTTTTCAGTATGATATGTGAGATTTCACATGAAGGGCTGCCAACCAGGGGAGCTCACCTGGGCTTTGGTACCCAAAGGTTTTTATTGTGACTTCATAGTTGACTGCCCACATGACTGATCTTTAGTCTCCAGTTCCTTCTTGGCTATTGTGGATACTGCAGGGCCCAAAGCCTCCATCATAAATCAGATTGCTCTGGCATAGCATTCTAAGGACTAGAGGTCACCTCCCAGAAGTTGAGGGGAATGGTCAGACTTCTCTTTGGGTAATTCTTCACTGCACTGAGGCCCTTGAACATTGTCTTAAAATGCTTAGTAGTTGTGACATCCTGGAGTTGGGCACAAATGCAGATGGAGCTGAACTGCATTTTCTCTATTTCTGCAGAGGCAAATATTTGGGTGCCTTGTTTGGAGGTGATTCTGGGAATAAAATAGAGTCTCTCTCATTCTAAACAAATTGGCCTATAGTGCTTATCCTAAGGGCGAAATAATTTTTCAAAGCAGAACACCTACTCCTCCTTCCTCAGAGACAATTCATTCTCCTGGTGGCTCAGATCAAGATTGGCCTGGTGAGTATATGCCTGTGGATTATGTTAAAGGTTCTTTTTATTCAATATTCAGATTTCATATTTACACAAAACCTTGACTTCTCCTTCAGCTTAGTATTATTGGCATCACTCTTTGTAAATCAATTCATATCTCTTTGCTATCTGTTACTTGTAATTTGTAAAAGCTTCTTAATAACTCTGGACTTGCATTTTATTGATTCTTTTGAGTTCATAATATGAAGGAAAGAAATTGGAGTCAATTACAGTTTGAGAAAATGGCTGCAAGAGATGATCCATTTTAACAGGTTAAAAATGAATGAACATTTACAGACTATATTCTCTAATACAATGGTATAAATTAGACATCAACCATTGGGGAGAAAATTCTGAAATGTATGGAAATGAATTTAAAAACTCCTAAGAAAAGGAATTATAAAAGAAAGGTTTGCAAAGGAAATTGGAAGATATTTTGAACTGAATGAAAATGGAAATGAGACATATCACATTTGTGAGGTTAATGTTAGTGCTTAGAAGGAAATGTCTAACTTCCAGTGACTGTACAAAGAAGGAAGCTTTGACAACAACAAACAAAATTTCAATCTTAAGAAACTAGAAAACAGAAGAGCAAATTAAACAACAAATGAGTTAAACAGGAAAATATTAAAGCTAAGTGTGGAAATAAATTAGTAAATGAACAAATAATAGGGAAAATCAAAGAAGAATAAAGCTGTTACTTTACAAAGATCTACAAAATTGAGAGATCAAATTTAGAAACATGAAAAGAAAGTAATAACACATACAGTAAAATAGGGACCAAAATTGAGAACATCACTAAAAGTCCTACGGAATTTTAAAGGAAAATAAACAATCATGAGCAACATTATCCAAATTCATAAATAAAATGGTCAATTACTTGAAACGCACACATCATAAAAACTGACTCAAAAACCAATTTTTGTATAGCCCTGTATATTATGGTTCTCCAGGAATCAGAACCAACTGGATATATATATGTGTGTGTTTTTCTCTATATTTAGAATAAATGTTATGAGATTTATTTTAGGAATTGACTCATGTTAATTGGCCATGGGAATTGGCAAGTTAGAATTCCATAGGGCAGGCCACAGGCTGGGGACTCTGATAAAGGTTTGGATGAGTTCCATAGGAGAAGCTGGTTGGCTGAAGTAGAGATGGGAATTCTCCCTTCTGACTGCTGAAATCATCAATTTCCCTTCAAGGCCTTCAATGATGGGATGAGACTTCTCTCATTGCTGAAGGCAAGCTCCTTTTGTGACTGTAGATGTAATCAGTCGTAGATGCAACCAACTGACTAATGATTTAAATACATGAAATACCCTCACAGTAGCAATCAGGACAGTGCTTCCTTAGCCAAACAACTGGACACCATAACCTGGCCAAGTTGACGTGTGAACTTAACCTTCATACCCTGTATCACAGAAAGAAGAAATTGAATTCAAAATTAAAAGGCTTGTCACATAGACAAGTTTAAGCAGAGTTGACTTTGTGGGTAAATTTATCAAACATTTAAGGAAGAAATAATACCAAAGTTACGGGATCAATTTCAGAAAGCATAGAGAAAGAAAAACTTAATAGCTCATTTTAAGAAGCCAGTAGTAACCAGCCCTGCCCCTACCACAAAAGGGGTTGGTAAGGAAGACTTAGGATTTCATCTGTGAAAGGGTTGGACATCAGAGCTGTGGCTATCTGAACAGCAGAGATAAAGGGTTATCACTGTCAGCATCGTACTTTAACCCATCACAGAGACCCATCTTCAAGAAACAGTCCATGACAATGCCTTTTGGGGTGATGTATAATTATCTCTTCATACAGCAGGGAGCTCGTTCCTGTTGAGCAAAACCCTGGGTGTAAAGTGTACCCAATCCCCACAGCCCATGGTGCCAGGAAAAGACAAAGTCCTCATGCTGCTTGGTGCTTTGGAGGTACGTCCTGTGGAAGCCCCCGAAATTGAGTCTGGTGCAATGAAGTTTCCTGGTCCTGGGCAGATACACATTTAAGACTGAATGGTATCCTAAGACGGAGGTAGGTATCTCTCCTATTTTTCTAAGCTTTGTAGCTATTCTTTGGCCAAAAGGAGGGTATGTTCAGTCTGTGCTCATGCCTAAGGCTCATACAAGTTGCCATTGAGTTGTCCCATGGGAGGAAGTAGATTAAACTACTAAAGGCTGTTTACTGTGACACTAGCTTTTTGAGAAGACCATCAAGGTCTAAGGGCATGTCTTTTTTCATAAAAAGAATTAGCTGAAACTCTGGTTGGAGGCTTAATGTGACAATTTTACAGAACCAGAGACCCCTTCCAAACTGTATGTTGCAAAGACCTAAGCCAGGTAACAATTTTCAAAATGCAGAAAAAAGTTTTGTCTTTAAGTTCTGTCAGATTCTTTCCTCTATGAGCACCACAGAATAGTTTTCCAGTGGTCCTGAAGGCAGACTATTTAGTTCTCTTGGTATAGCTTTATGTGACTTGATGTAACAAATATCTACTTTGTAAGTGTTGTGTTAATAGAAGAACTTTGATTCAAGGCAAGGGTGTCCTTGATCTGGAATTATATTTTCTTTATTTTCATTATCCTTGTTGAGAAGAAGGATTTAACATTGAGAAGACTGTGCTTTGTATATCATGAATCTATGAAAGAAAATGAAAAATTATGGACTTCACAAAGAATGAGCCACAATTAGCCCAGAGAAATCAGTGACATGATATATTTGCTTCATATATGAATTCATCATGAGAAACTGGAGATTCAATTTTTTTTTAAAAGGAAACTAAATAGAAAAGACGTGTTTTGAGCTATGGTAATGTTACAAAGATAAAAAAGAAAAGTACACATTTTTTCTTTGGCAAACATTGTCTTTTGTGAAAGAAAACAGCAGATTTTGAGAATGAGAAGACAATTTGCAGGAACTGCCAGGGAAAGCAAGGGTAGGAGCAAAATCTGAATATCAAGGGACACTTCTCTATAAAAAAAATCATTAGCTTGAGTTAAAAACAAATGTTTCTCTGGTTGCTTCAAGGAGAGGCTAAACCTGCTTATAATTGTGCCGAAGAGTCTCCCCCTGAGTGCCTGTTTGTTGCTCAGATGTGGCCCTCTCTCTCTCTAACTAAGTCATCTTGGTGGGTGATCTCTCTGCCCTCCCCACTACGTGGGACCTGACTCCCAGGGGTGTAAATCTCCCTGGCAACACAGGATATGACCCAGGGATGAATTTGGACCCAGCATTGTGGGATTGAGAACATCTTCTTGACCAAAAGGGGGATGCAAAATGAAACAAAATAAAGCTTCAGTGGCTGAGAGATTTCAAATGGAGTCAAGGGGTCACTCTGGTGGACATTCTTATGCACTATATAGATAACACTTTTCAGGTTTTAATATATTGGAATAGCTAGAAGTAAATAAATACCTGAAACTACCAAACTTCAACCCAGCAGCCTTGATTCTTGAAGACGATTGTAAAACAATGTGGCTTACAAGGGGTGACTACAATTGTGAAAACTTTGTGGATCGCACTCCCTTTATCCAGTGTATGAATGGATGAGTAGAAAAATGGGGACAAAACCCAAATGAAAAATAGGGTGATATGGGGGGTGGTGATTTGGGTGTTCTTTTTTATTTTTATTTTTTATTCTTATTCTGATTCTTTCTGGTGTAAGGAAAATGTTCAAAAATAGATTGGGGTAATGAATGCACAGCTATATGATGGTACTGTGAGAAGCTGATTGTACACCATAGATGATTGTATGGTATGTGAATATATCTCAATAAAACCGAATTTAAAAAAAAAAACAAAAAAATGCTTCTGTTCTCACTTGAGTTCTTAGGCAAAGTCATCACCAAATATTAGAGTATACATTTCATGTTTTTTCTTCCACACTCATTCATCTCTTTGAAAATAATTATAATGACAATTTTCTTCCCTTAGGCATTCTCCTAAAAGTAAAAGGGATTCATTTCTGTTGAAGAGCCAACAGATTTTTACGTACTTAATAGAGGCTGAAAAAATATTTATGTTTTCCTACTATTGTTTTCTTCCTAAATTTGAATATTCCCAAACCCCATACTGTAGTATGCTCTAGTAATGCAGTGTATCCATGGCAATACTTCTTCAGCCTGGTGGGCATTGTCAGGATACTTGGAACACTGTTCAGTAGGTGGCAAGGACTTTCTCAAGTGTAACGTCATCATTCTCCTTGAGCAGTTAGAGCTACAGTCTATCCCATGTGCACAGGGAAGTGTCTAGAACATTCCCAAGGAATTGCCCATGGTTCAGCCCATGGCTGACCTTAGAAAAAGGAGATGTGTGAGGAGGAAGTTCTCTCTCAAGTAAAGAGCAAGATTTTGACACGTGCCTACACAGAAGAGTAGACTTTAGCAGGTGCTGAACATTAAAAGAAGGGAAAACACAAAAACATTAATTAGCACATATATCATAAATAAATATATGAATTTTAAAAGCTGGATCTAGCTTATCTTTTCATTATATGGTATATCTTTTCATAATTGAGTAGTTGTGACATACCATATGGAAAATAACCTCTGCTATTTCCAAACCCCAGCATAGTTATCAATCTTCATCTCAGGAATATTGGACATTATATATATTATTTCTTGAGTCGGTTTCTGAGACACAATGATTTCCAGGCATTCCTAGCTTAGGGATTGTTCTTTCCCATTGTACCTCTTGGATTCTAGTTTCCCCTTCCTGGCTACTAAATGTCAGGGAACCAAAGGGTCCTTCTGTTTTAAGTCTCTGCTCATCCCTGTTGCAATCCCATCTAGTTGCATGGCCTTATACCCTTTTTGTTCTTGGATGACTCTCAAATTTGTGTCTGCAGACTCAATCTCTTTTCTGTGCTTCACACTCATGAACCTGACTGCTTTCACTCCTGTCATTGCTAGAAGGCTTATTAATATGTCTAGACATTCTTTGCATCCTTTCTGTGGAAGATCAAATGGTTTACCCCAAATTACACATGATCTGCATTCCTGCAAGTGTAAACCTCTTAAAGATGTTGTTTTTATTAAGGTGTGGTCCAGATGAATGAGGGTGGATCTTAGTTTAGTAGTGGCCTTGGAAAGAGAAAGTCACCGGTGGAAGCCAGAAGGGCAAGTCAGCAGGAACAGGAAAAGAAAGGAAAGGACATCCCCATGTGACAGGAGGCAAACCAAGGAACCCCAAGGATTGTGGAAGTCCACACCAAGATGCCACACGCTCCTGGGAGAAAGGCAGCCTTGCTGGTTAATGTGATTTGGGACTTCTGGGTTCAAATCTGTGAGTCAGTAAATGGGTTGTTTAAGCCAACCCATTCTGAATGTACTTTGGAAGAGGAAATAGCTGTGGGTGGATTGTTTGACTACTAAGAGGGAAACAAAGATACCAAGGTTATCTCCTAAACATCAGTGGAAAGCATTTGTGGAAAGTACCAGCCATTTACTGTGGTAGGGTAGTTGGCAAAGGAGCCCTCACAAGATAGCAGGAAAAAAAATGTATTTTAGTATTTGAATGTTTTTTTCACTTACCCTTCTTTTGATAATTAAGTTGAGCTCCTGAGCAGGCAGATAAATATATATCTTGGAAGCTGAAGGATTAAGTCACTGTTCTTCATAGGAATATCAAAAACATTACGCTCTCACATACTTCTGAAGTCATGTGCTACCTGAGATTAGTGCTCAAATGGGCTGAAAGCAGTTAAGAGTGATTTAAGGGAATAGCCTATTGAATTAGGAAATTGGGGTCATTCTAATACATATAACTTCCATGTGTAATGTAAACAGGAGGCTTTCGATTGGTTCAAAGGGGTCAGTGGACATGTCTTCGTGCAGCAAATAAGCTTGTTCCTGGAGAAGCAGAAACAAAATACATTTGCATAAAAAGATTCCTAGCAAAATAATTGAATAACTGTGATGTTATTTCTCATGAATCCTTTGAGGGATTCTGGAAAATGCTCAGTATTTAATAGATTTGGGCATGATGCAACTGGGACTGAATTTACTTTCCTTCCCACCCCACCCCTCTGCCCCCCAATTGCAGAAGATATGCTGATCTCTCAGATTTTTTAAATGTTGTGGCTGCTGCAAAGGCAAAAATTGGGGGCCCAGGGAATGTTACTGAGAATTAAATGGAATCTTATTCCTGGACAAATTCACCTGGTATATTAGCACTAAGAAAACACAATTTATATTAGGCAACTTGTACATAACTAGATTTTCAATTTTGGTCTGGGTATATGAATATGAAAGCACCTCTTTTTTCTAATTATCCAATGCTCTAATACTACCTGAACCCCATCAGTGTTTCAGTGCCCTAATAAAACATTCAAAGAACCCTAAAAGTGGTCTTATTTTGGGCAGGCCTTATTTAGGGTACTCATTCTAATTTTCACCCCATTAAAATAAGAATAAACAGTTGCAGCCGTAAGGATTATGTCAAGTTTCTTATGACTTCAAAGAGTGAATGTATGTGAGACAGAATATTGATTGCCATCTTTATGAAAGATTAAAATGGTGATACTTTTCTATATATATTCAGAATGATCCATGTCTCAAAAATAAAGACTTATTATGAATAGAGGAGGAAAGCATTCCTAAAATGAGTGTTTCACTTCAAATTATAGATGTTCATAATTTTTCTCTTACCCAGTCATTCTTCTCCATGAAAATAAGAATGATGATTTCCTTGGATATTCTTGTGAGAAAAAGGGGCATTAGCTTCTGTAAAAGGGTCCAAAACGTGTGTACTCTTTATTGAAGTCTCAAATATTCACATTTTCTTACTGTTGTTTCAACAAATTTTCTTCATTATTTTGAATATTCAGCAACTATTCATATTTGGAAACATCATTTTGTTCTGTATAATTTAAATAATGGGGATTTTATAACAATTACTGCTTAATAAAGATTCACAACACAAAGTGCAGTGCTAGAATGTTTGGGTTGCAAGTTCTTTCTCAAAGATGACTTGGGTTTTTTTCCCATGTCCATCTTGGGCTAAAATATATTCCTTCTGTATAGAAGGAAATAGCAAGAGCTTTCTCTAAGAAGAAACTCAAGACCAGTCTAGGCGTTGATTTTACCCAAGGGTGAGTATTACGTGATCGTTTTCTCCAGGTGAAGTGTGAGTAAGTCCACTGTCGCTTCTGATTTGAGTCAGAACTCCAAAGAAGAATAACCTTTATAATGTTCTGTGCTTAGGCAAAAAGGATAACCCCACAAGCAGTTCTCAACTCTTAATAAATAACAACAATAACAAAAACAGATCCAAAGTCGTGGTTTCATTATATAACAAGGGCAACATATCATGTGACTAATGCCTTCTAATATTACCAAATACTATCAGTAATCAATCATATTTCTTCATGTTCCAGAACAGTAAAATTGTTTAGCTTCAGGGACATAGGTCTCATAATCTTTCTACCTTTGGAGCTATTCTCTCTCTCTGTCTCTGTCTCTCTTTGTGTCTCTCTCTCTCTCTTACTTTATTCTCTCCTTCCTGGTGATTTCCTTTTGTGTTCTAGTCTCGTGGTCTTAAACCCTTCTGTTCTTGGATGATTCTCAAATTTATGCCTCTAGCCTTGGCCTCTTTGTGAGTTTCATACTCATGAACACAGCAGTGTATGTTCCATTCATTTTTAGAGATCCACTTAATATAGCCAAAACACAAATTCTTAATTTTCTTCCCCAAATTATGAATGATTCTGCCAATCACCCATCTTTTTACAGCAAATATTTGTAGTTATGCTTGATTCTTTGTCATACAGAAATCAATAATGCCACAAATACGTAAACTGATATTTCTATTCAATGTTAAAATAGAGTGAATAGGCACTTAAACGTATTTTTTGGGGGGAGTGAAAGTATTAAGTTAACGTTGGATATAATAATTAGAGATACTGTGGCCTCTTTATTTTATTCAAATTCATTGAACTAACTGGGATGAAATGTGAAGTGTTACTGAGAGTTCAATCAGGATGGCATTGTGAAAAGATTATATCAGCAAGTTTAAGGTCATTTCAATGAATTACAACTACTTATAAAAAATAGGTGAATTTAAGCAGCACATGGGAACATGAATGGAAAGAATCAGGATGAATATTCAGATACGGTGAAACAGCGTGCCCCTGATAAAGCAAAAATAGATATTTTTCTAAAAGGATGCTAACACTCACTCTTAATCATTTTGATGACTTTTTCTCATGGAATCTGTAAGAATTAGGAAACTGTGAAGCTAGGAAACGGTCCCATCTTCATTTCCAGGACTGCAGTGACATACTACAGGCTGGTTGGCTTGGCAGGAATCTATTGTCTCACAGTTTTGGAGGCTAGATGCCCAGATGAAGGTATTGGCCTTGTTTTCTCTGTAGTATAGTGTTCTGGTGGTGGCTCAATTTCTCCCTCTATCACAATGTCATTTCTCTGTCTCATCCTATAGTTTCTACTTCCACATCCAATTTCCTTTGGTTATAAGAACTTCAGTCATATTGGATTAAGGCACACCCTGATTCAGCTTGGCCTCACTTTAACTAATAACACCTTCAAAGGTCCAGTTTACAAATGGTTCACACCCACGGACTGGGGGTTAGGACGTGAACATATCTTTGTGGGGTGGCATGATTCAAATCTCCAAGTCCCCACAAGGCCGTCTTCACTTCTGATGCCAATTGCATGTTTGGTGGTTTGATAGTTTGCTAGAAGGACCCACAGAACTCACTGAAAGCTGTTCGATTCACTGTTGTAGTTTATTACAGATAACAGATATGGATTAGAGAAAGGGCGGTCAAGAGAAGAGAGACATAGTGCAGAGTTCAGGAAACTCCCAAATGAAGAGCTTCCAGTTGTCCTCTCTCCATTGAACCATGGGAAGTGTTACTTTTCTGGAAACATGGTTGACAATGCACACGGAGTCTTGCTAACCAGTGAAGCTCTCCCAAGCACTGGTGTGTGTAGTTTTTCTTGAGTTGCCATGATTGCCGGCCAAAGTGGCTGACTTTTAGTCTCTAGCTTCCCTGGAGGTAGAGGCATACCTTTAGTCTCCAGCACCTCCTGAGGTAGAGTGGATACTGCCTGGTCCAATGCCCCATCATCAAGCACATTTTGGACTCTGGTGGCCAAGGCCCACAGGCAAACAAACACTCCTATCTGCCGTCACATTCCAAGGACCTAGCGATCACCTCCTAACTGACGGAAAAGGCAAGAGCTCTCTTCAGTGCACAGAGGCCCCTCAGCATTATCTTAAAATGCTTAGTGTTTAGAAGATGTGAACCCCTGGAGTTGGGCGCAAATCCAGATGGAGCCGAACTGCTTTCTCTGTTTCTGCTGAGACCAATATTTGGGACCCATGTTTGGAGGTGATTCTGAGAATGAAATAGGAACTCTAAATCTTAACAAATTGACCTGTTATATTTATACTAAGGAAGCAAATTAAAATTAGCCAACTTTCTTGATGTGCTGAACCCTCTGTCTTGGGGCTGGCCCCTGTGAAGCTTGTTGCTGCAAGGAGAGGCTAAAGCTGCTTATTATTGTCCCTAAGAGTCTCCCCCTGAGTGCCTCTTTGTTGCTTAGATGTGGCCCTCTCTCTCTAACTAAGTCACCTTGGCAGGTGATCTCACTGCCCTTCCCCCTACTTGGGACCTGATTCCCAGAGGTGTAAATCTCCCTGGCAACACAGGATATGACTCCTGGGGATGAATCTGGACCCAGCATCGTGGGATTGAGAACATCTTCTTGACCAAAAGAGGGATGCAAAATGAAATGAAATAAAGCTTCAGTGGCTGAGAGATTTCAAATGGAGTCAAGAGGTCACTCTGGTGGACATTCTTATGCACTATATAGATAACACTTTTTAGGTTTTAATATATTGGAATAGCTAGAAGCAAATACCTGAAACTACCAAACTCCAACCCAGTAGCCTTGACTCTTGAAGATGATTGTAAAACAATGTAGCTTATAAGGGGTGACAGTACTATTGTGAAAACCTTGTGGATCACATTCCCTTTATCCAGTGCATGAATGGATGAGTAGAAAAATGGGGACAAAACCTAAATGAAAAATGGGGTGGTATGGGGGGTGGTTTGGGTGCTCTTTTCTATTTTTATTTTTTATTCTTATTCTGATTCTTTCTGGTGTAAGGAAAATTTTCAAAAATAGATTGGGGTGATGAATGTATAACTATATGATGGTACTGTGAACAGTTGATTGTATACCATGGATGATTGTATGGCATGTGAATATATCTCAATAAAGCGGAATTAAAAAAATTAGTCAACTTTATGTAAACCAAATTTTCCTTTTGGTTTGTAAATATAAAAAGGAATACACATTACTTCTCTGATTTTTCAGTAGATGAGATTTTTTCCCCAACAGAATTTTGATGCCCTGAATAATACTTTTAGAGGCAACTTACATATTGGATGCTCAGCCAGGACCCTGAGAAGGACTTTTGGTCATCCATAGCCAACATCATACGTGCCTTCAATGACCAATTGTCATGAAAACAGAAGATAGCAGCACTGCACACGAAAACTCTCAGGCACTGAAAATTCAGAGAGATGGATGCTTGGCTCCACCGACGCACCCCTGGGCTCTAGGTCTCAAGACCATTAGTGTGGTGTTAAATGACCAGGATCTGATGGTTCGGGTTGTGAACCTGTTGTGCACAATACTGGAAGCTTTTGGCACCCACAATCTGCCTTTAACATTACCATACAATTTTCGAAAGGACAAGGCATTTTGACCAAGATTTTAGAATGTCCGTTCCAGGTTTTCTGGACTCTCTATTTCAGGGAATATACTCATTCTTCATTCCTTATGAAGAGGTTGGTTAGACCCCAAGCATTCCATGATCCCACAGTTTAATGTGGGAAGATGCAGCCGGCCCTCTGATCACTGTGTCGGTGCCCTGCTGGAGGTCTCCTGTCATGGAGGCAGGACCTTTTCTGCCTCAATGCAGCTGGGGCAGAGGATGCCTTTCATGGTAACTAGGAGTGGGCTCAGTGCTACGTCTCTAATGATCCCAAACTTTGATTTCAAAAGGCGTGAAATACAGGTGCCCTCCAAGGATTCTCAAGCCATACTTCCCAAGACAGCTGATGCCCAAAGTGGCCATGGGGGTTGGAGTTTCTGGAGACTGCCTTCTTTCTTGCTGGTGGTGGTTGTGGTGGGAAACTCTAGGAGCAACGTGATCAGATAAAGATTGAATTTCCAAATTTTACCTGGCTCCTTGGAGCCTATCACCTCTTTTAGAAGATAATATTTATTACTTTATAGCTTGAGGCAATTTTGGGATCACAGATCAGAATCCCATCCAGCTCTGCTACTCATAGCAGTGGGACCATCAGCAGATCTGTTAATCCAAGGTTTGCAAAACTGTTTGCTGAGCTGTTTTGTTTGACCTGGATCATAGGGCTTTTAAATTGGGAAATTTCAAAGAGAAACTTGGGTTTCTGGTTTTTCTTAAAGAATTGGAAGATGTGGCTCCATGGGGCCCACATTCCCATGCAGGAGATCAGCAGGGGCTAGGAACCTCCTTCCCCAGCTTACTGGAACACATGCTCCTCAGTTTGCTACCTGGGTTGGCAAGTTCATCAAAGCTATTTTACTGCTCTTAGCCTAATTTATATCTTCTCTTGGCCCATGTAGGCATTTGAGTTTAGAACTTCCAGTTTAACCCTCTATGACTCAGGTGACCTTCTTTTTTTAATGGTGTTAATACTGCAGCTGTAAGAATTAAAAAATATATTTATGTGAAAGCCCATAACTAGCATACTTAATTGATGAAAGAATGAAAACTTTCCTACTGAGATCAGGACCCAGCAGTTCTATTCAACCTTGTATTGAGGGCTCTAGCCATGATGCTTAGTCTTTGATCTTTTCAGATTTGAAATAATACTTGCAGATGACAAGATCTTGTATATAGAAAATATTAGAGAATCCATCAAAAAATCATTAGAGCTAATAAACTTCAGCAAATTTGCAGGATATTGATAAACATGCAAAATCAGATGTATTTCTATACACTAGAAATGAGCAATCTGAAGATGGAATTAAGAAGTAATTCCATTTAAAATATCATCAAAAACAATAAAATATTTAGTAATAAATTTAACAAAAGAAGTGTAAGACTTGTACACTAAAAACTACAACTTGTCATTGAAAGAAACTCAAGAAGACCTAAAGAATGGAAAGATATCTGTGTTCAAGGATTAGAAGACTTAATTGTTAAGATGGAAATATTGATCTACAGATTCAGCACAATCCCTATCAAAATTCCAGCTGCCTGTTCTGCAGAAATTATGAAATAATCCTCCAATTCATATGGAAATGTGAGGGACCCAGAATAATCAAGCAATCATGGAAAAAGAAGGACAATGTTGCAGGACTTGCTCTTTCTGATTTCAAAACTTACTACAAATCTACAATAATCAAAACATTATGGTACTGACATAACGATAGACATAGATTAAAGGAATAGAACTGAAATTCCAGACATGAACTCATTTATCTCTGGGGGGAAATGGACAGTGAATGCTAACGGATATAGAGTTTCTATTTGGGGTGATGAAAATGCTCTAGTATCGATTGTGGTGATGGTTACAAAACTTTATGAATATACTAAAAACCACACTATTCTATACTTCAAAAATATGAATTTTATGATATGTGAATTATACTTCAATTTTAAAAAGTAAGACTGCAAAAACAAAGGAATTTATGCGCTACAGAGCATCTAGTGACATCTTTTTGAGTGAAAGAGTGACACTAACTTATATTTATACTTAGATTAGTCCACATCTTCAAATAGAGGAAGAAGATTTGTGGTCAAAAGAGAAGAATATTACAAGTATGTAAATTTTTTTTTGCTTGTCATTTCTGTTAGATGATTATTAGAGTAATAAAAGAAGAGTTTGGCTCAGACAGATTCTAGTGTGAGGCAATTTCCAGCCATCTATTTAGCTGTGCCAGATCCTTAGCAGATATAGTATCTTTGGGGTCAGTGTGGACTGTGTAGCTAGTTAACCAAAGGTGTCAAGTGAAAGCAAATCCTCCATCGAAGAGTATTCATGTTTCAAAGTGACTTATGGAGAAAATCCCTTCATTTCCTAAAGCTACAAAAGAAAGCCTGATCCAGTAAACAAAAAAAATTCCAAATTGGAATGAACAACAAATAAAAACTAAATGTTGCCTATTTCATGGGGCAGGAATACAAGACAAATGACTAACATTTATTTCTATGTGGTTTGGGGAATTTCAGGACAGTTTCAAAACAAAGTGTACGTAAGTAAATACATTCTAACCTAGGGTCCTCAGCATCCTCTCTGAGTAATTTTAGAAGCTTAAATAGCCTTTTTGACACTGTTGAACATATTAAAGGATTCAACTTGAATGATTGAAGAAATGTCAGGATATGATGTTGAATATTCTATTATTTTCAGACCGTCTCCACTTAAATAGTGAAGTGATTCTATGTCTTAATTTGCATTTGGTTTAGTAATTGCCTCTTACTTTGTGAATTTATGGATTGTAACTATTTATGGCATTAAAGATAGTCCATATTTTTATCAGTCCTTCCCAGTCAATATAACCTCATGCACCAAGGAAATCAATAGGGAAATAACCATGGACCATCTCCAGAGAGACCCCATCATCCTTCCGGGCCAGTCTGGGCCAATAGCTTTCCCTTACAACGCCCAGGACAGTCGGCAGAAATTCCTAAACGGGGAGCCAGTCATTCTTGGGGTAAGTTTGACCATTCAGGTAATAAACAGAGAAGGAGTCAATTACTGCAGGAACAGATTGGAGGGTGGCTGGGAATGTTGACGTGAAGACATATTTCCTAAATGGGTCAAAACCAGAGAAGAATTTAAGAGTGGTCACAGGGATTCCTATGTCTGGAGGAAAATATGGGCCAAATCTGCAAACTGTCCTGGATTTGGGAACACTGGATGAAAATCTTAGTGCTGATCCTCATGGAATTCCCTGAACTATAGGAGTCTTAAACAATTTGGTCTCCCAGTGTCAATGAAATAATTTTTCAAAGCAGAGCACTTATTCCTCCTTCCTTAGGGGCAATTCTTCATTCTCTAGGTGGCTCAGATCATGATTGGCCTGATGAATATTTGCCTGTGGAGTATGTTAAAGGTTCTCTTCTTATTCAATGTTCATACGTCCATATTCATAGAGAACCTTGAATTTTCCTACAACTTTTTCCTAGCGGGACCAATCATGGTAAGTCAATTGACATCTCTTTGCTCTCACAATTATTTGGAATTTGCAAAACCTCTTACTATCACAGGGATTGTCATTTTATCTATGCCTGAGTTCATAATGGGGGGAAGGAAATGAGAGCCAATTATTGTTTCAGAAAATGGCTACAAGATAAAACGCATCCTTAAATCAACTCATTTAATTTTGTCCTTGTACAGTTTATCACATCTGGCACTCTGTCCATTATGTCTGCCAAGAAAATGACAAAGAATATGGTGAGTTTTCCCTGGAGCTACAGGAAAATCAAACAAAACAAAACAAAACGAGGCACTTGATTCTTTCATCTTGGGGTCTAAAATGGTCAGGTTCTCAAGGGGCTCACCCTTACTCTGAGATGAGATCTCAAAATGGTTTTTAATCCATTTCACAGTAGATGTTTTTATCTGTGTTCTGGCCCACCTGGAGAGCTCCCCAGTGTTAAACAGCACACACACACACACACACACACACACACACACACACACACACACACACACACAGAAATGCATACACATTTGCCAGGATCATGAGTTTGAGGAAAAGGGCTGTTTTCTGATTCTCTTTCAGATCCAGGGCAGCCTGATTATGAACACAGTGAGTGCTGTGGCATCAGTTCTGGTAATGGTATTGATCGCTTTCAGTGAGGTTTATTTAATTGAAGGTATGCAGACAGATTTAATTCCTGGAAGGCCCTATTTCTACCCATATTTATTCTCTTCTCTCTCAGCGGTAAGTACTTCCAGATCCAATGGTGAGTCATTTCTCAATGTTTATAAGAGTGCAAATATTCCTCTATTCTCTAGTGGAGATTAATATTGAACATTCACCTGGTTAATGGGGTCAGGACCTTTAGCCAGTGTGGAATAAAATGCTTTGTGCTTTAGCTTACTGGAGGCATTCGGGATAGTGGATATCAGGCAAACCTTTAAAAAGCCTGAGAGCTATGGGGAAAAAATGGATGGAATAATGTTGGACTTTGATTCTTCTGCCCACGATTTGGTAACAGATTTGATGATGGTAGCACAACATTGAAAAAGCAGTTAATAGCACTGAAATATATATTAGAATGTGATTAAAAGGGAAAATGTTAGATTTTATATATATATAGTAACAGAATAAAAAATTAAAAAAAAATCCATGGAACTAAACAGTGAACCCTAAGTTACAACATGGACTATATTTAATAGTAAAATTATGAAAATGTGCTATCATCAATTGTAACAAGTGTTCCACACCAATGCAAGATGTTGGTGATGGGGTGGCATATAGGAATCCTGTATTTTATGCATGAGAGTTCTGTAAACCCACAACTTCTCTAACAAAGAAATTTTTTTAAAAGGCTATGATTCAAGGAAGAGAAGCATAGGTATTCTGACCCATTCAAATTTATTATGGTTAGAAGTCTAGAATAGTATCTTCCTGAGAGGCTCCATACTGAACCAAGCCCTTCCTGAGATGCAAAAAAGACACTGTGGGAAATAAAGGGATTACTAAAAATATTCTAATTATGGGAAGCCTTGATATGGGAGGTTGGCTAATGAGCACCTTTCCTTAGACACTTGACAGCCAAAAATATATATATGGTTGATATTGGAAGTTTATTAAATGAATGTGAAATAATAAATGAATTTATCTATGCATTTGAGAAGTGGTACAACCTAGATGTTAAGGATGTGAAACTGTATGCAGATTTGACCATTGATGGTAAAATGTGGGGGGCGGGGTTTACAATCCTTTGGGACGTATCAGTGGGTTAAGGATGAAAACAGCCAAGCCCTGTAGCATGAACACATCCTTGAGCTATTGCACGAGTCCATTACAGGTCTTTGCATAAATGTGCTCAGCTGATTCAGTACAATCTGATTTTCTTGCAGGGGATTGTGACTGTGATCCTCATCCTCTTCCTGTTTGAACTCATCATCTCCCTGTCTTTGTCCGCTTTTGGATGCAGTGCTGTCTGCTGTGACCATGGTCCAGTGAGTGTCTTTGGCTCAGGGGACATGGAATGCATACTGAGATATTCTGTCTTTCATTCAACCTCTACATTGTAGTTAACAGTGCAAAGCATCTAATACATTGATTTCATAATTCAAGTTATTCATCTGTCTAAGGAAACTACTATGTTCATATTCGCCTCTCTAGAGGCCTCATTTGTAAGATTGAACTGGGTGCTGGACAGTGTTTGGGGTGAGAATGGGTGTTGATATAGGATCAGAAAGAGAGGAAAGTAAGGTGTTAGGAGATTTGGGGGGATGGGGAGGTAAATGCTTCTGCTTCTTATTTCCTAATTTTTCCACAGGTGGTGGTGTACTTACCATCCAATGATCACACATTCCCGAGATCCATTCCTGATGATGACTATGAGGTGGTGATTTAATAATCTCCTTAACATGCTAGATATTCCTTACTAATCAGGAATATTGCTGCATATCTGTGTTCCTATTGTAAACAAAGCCTCTAGTTACTTCAAAATGATAATGTTTATTTTCTTATTGATGTTGATCTGTCTGTGCTCTGCCTATCCTATTAGAAAGAAACATCAAATCTCACCAGAATGTTGCCTCTAATGTGATAAAATAAAACATATAATTTGTTTGTATCAAGATTGGCATAATGTCATAGCTGTCTTAGCATGTTAAATGAGACCTATTAGGTAATCTGTGGGTGATGAAGGACCCTTACTGCATTTGAAAACATATGTCAGGGTCACCACTGTACACACCTTTAGGCTAGGTGATATGCACTTTAGACTCTGATGTGAATGTCTACATGTGGTGTACTGTAGTGGGGCAGACCTGCCATATATTATGCAATGTTGTTTCTGACACTTTACGACATATACATTCCCAGGCAATATAAAAGAATTAAAACAAATCTTATTTTTTATCCCGTAGTAGACAAAGATGAATGGCCTTCCTTTTCCTTTTCTTTGAGTATCCTAAAAGGTCGTATGTGACATCATGATAACAGTCATATTTATTTTTAAAGCCCAAATAATATTTAACTGTTCCCAAGAGTGAAGAGTAACAGACTTTGAAATTACAGAGATGCCCACATTTTCTGCATATGAACAAACATTTTTTTTAAATTAATTTTTTATTTATTTTAAATTACTTAATATACGCATACATTCTCCTGGTTAAATCAAAACATTGGCAATCTCTAAGATATGTAAGTAAAAAAAGCAAGGTGTATTACAGTGTATAGTGTATGCTCCCACTTGTGTTAAAAAAAGAAAAACAAAACACTCAGATTTGCTTATATATTCTTAGATTATCTCTGGAGGAATACCTGAAAAACTGATAACATTGATTGTTTCCAGGGAGAGGAACTGGGTGGCTGTGGGACAAGACTGGAAAGGAGATTTTTTTTTTACAGTATATCCTCTTATCCTTTTCTGTACTTTTAAATGTGGAATTATATTAACATATCACCAATTCAAAGAATTAAAATTGTTTTAATAATTCAAAATATATAGTTAAACCCAAAGTCCCTTTGAGCTGTTCCTTCTCTAATCCTACGACACTCTCCAGAATTAACTACTGTTATTAGTTTGGTGTACTTTTTTTACAGGTTTACAGAAATCTTTCCATGTCTGTAAATATAGACCTACATCATTATTTTGTTTTGTTTTTAAACTTTGCACAACATTCCACTCATGATACGAATATGTATCATGACTGATTCAACCTTTCCCCAATTAATATTTACTTGCTTTCTTATTTTGCTTGTGTTTTTCTTTGTATAATTATTGGTCTCTTGAATACAAATTTTTAAAAAAATTTCATTGTGGTAACATATTTAACATAAATGAACACCACTTTTTAAATACAAAAAATACAGAGAAATACAATATGTACATTTCTGTGTGTAACCATTCACTAAAATCTTGAAATGCTTTATTTTTTTTAAAAAGAAAAAATAATTTTTAAAAATTAAGATGATATATGCTTTTTATATAAAAAATTCAACCAAGTGATGCAATCACCAAAATCCAGATTTTGGGGGAAACCCTATGGGACAATCAATCAGGTTTCTTTAAAAAAGACAGTGAAAGAAAGAAAAAAAAAGATGGAGGGGAAGCTTATAAATTAAGAGAGATTTAAAAGACATGAGAACCAATCACAACATGGGGACTGTAATTGGATCCTGACTCAAGCAAACAAGCAAAAAGTTGACTTTATGAGAAACTGGAAATCTGAACCCTGACCAGATAGTTGATAATATTAATATTATTTTAATTGTTTTCAGATGTGATAAAGGCATTGTGGCTGTATTATCTTTTTTTTTTAAATCTTCATTTTATTGAGATATATTCACATACCACGCAGTCATACAAAACAAATCATACATTCGATTGTTCACAGTACCATTACATAGTTGTACATTCATCACATAAATCAATCCCTGACACCTTCATTAGCACACACACACAAATAACAAGAATAATAATTAAAGTGAAAAAGAGCAACTGAAGTAAAAAAGAACACTGGGTACCTTTGTCTGTCTGTTTGTTTGTTTGTTTCCTTCCCCTATTTTTCTACTCATCCATCCATAAACTAGACAAAGGGGAATGTGGTCCTCATGGCTTTCCCAATCCCATTGTCACCCCTCATAAGCTACATTTTTATACAATTGTCTTTGAGATTCATGGTTTCTGGGTTGTAGTTTGATAGTTTCAGGTATCTACCACCAGCTACCTCAATTCTTTAGAACCTAAAAAGGGTTGTCTAAATTGTGCATCAGAGTGCCCACCAGAGTGACCTCTCGGCTCCTTTTGGAATCTCTCTGCCACTGAAGTTTATTTCATTTCCTTTCACATCCCCCTTCTGGTCAAGAAGATGTTCTCCATCCCACGATGCCGGGTCTACATTCCTCCCCAGGAGTCGTATTCCACGTTGCCAGGGAGATTCACTCCCCTGGGTGTCTGATCCCACGTAGCGGGGAGGGCAGTGAATTCACCTGCTAAGTTGGCTTAGCTAGAGAGAGAGGGCCACATCTGAGCAACAAAGAGGCATTTGGGAGGAGGCTCTTAGGCACAGTTATAGGGAGGACTAGCCTCTCCTTTGCAGCAACAGTCTTCCCAAGGGTAAAACCTACGGTAGAGGGCTCAACCCATCAAACCACCAGTCCCCTATGTCTGTGGTCATGTTAGCAACCATCGAGGTGGGGTAGGCGAATACCCCTGCATTCTCCACAGGCTCCTCAAGGGGGCTCTAACATGTTTTTTTCCTTTTTTTTTTTTTAACTTTTTTTTTTTAAATCAACTGTATGAAAAATAAAAAAATAAAAAAAAATTTAAAAAAAACATACAATAAAAGAACATTTCAAAGAGACCAGAACAAGGGAGTAAGAAAAAGATAACTAACCTAAGATAACTGCTTTACTTCCATCATGTTCCTACTCTACCCCAAGAAAGTTACCTAATATAGCAACATTTCTATTAACTTGTTCCTACTATACCCATTAGAAATTAACAGACCATAGTCATTCCTGGGCATTCCCAGAATGTTGAATAGCTTATCTGTTCTTGGATTATTGTTCCCCCTTCCTTAATTGCTCTCTATTGCTAGTTCCCCTACATTCTACATTATAAACCATTTGTTTTACATTTTTCAAAGTTCACATTAGTGGTAGCATATAATATTTCTCTTTTTGTGCCTGCCTTATTTCGCTCAGCATTATGTCTTCAAGGTTCATCCATGTTGTCATATGTTTCACGAAATCGTTCCTTCTTACTGCCATGTAGTATTCCATCGTGTGTATATACCACGTTTTATTTATCCATTCATCTTTTGAAGGACATTTGGGTTGTTTCCATCCCTTGGCAATTGTGAATAATGCTAGTATGAACATTGGCGTGCAGATATCTGTTCGTGTCACTGCTTTCAGATCTTCCGGGTATATACCGAGAAGTGCAATCGCTGGGTCAAATGGTAACTCTATATATAGTTTTCTAAGGAACTGCCAGACTGACTTCCAGAGTGGCTGAACCATTATACAGTCCCACCAACAATGAATAAGAGTTCCAATTTCTCCACATCCCCTCCAGCATTTGTAGTTTCCTGTTTGTTTAATGGCAGCCATTCTAATCGGTGTGAGATGGTATCTCATTGTGGTCTTAATTTGCATCTCCCTAATAGCTAGTGAAGCTGAACATTTTTTTCATGTGTTTCTTGGCCATTTGTATTTCCTCTTCAGAGAACTGTCTTTTCGTATATTTTGCCCATTTTATAATTGGGCTGTCTGTACTATTGTCATTGAGTTGTAGGATTTCTTTATATATGCAAGATATCAGTCTTTTGTCAGATACATGGTTTCCAAAAATTTTTTCCCATTGAGTTGGCTGCCTCTTTACCTTTCTGAGAAATTCCTTTGAGGTGCAGAAACTTCTAAGCTTGAGGAGTTCCCATTTATCTATTTTTTCTTTTGTTGCTTGTGCTTTGGGTGTAAAGTCTAGGAAGTGGCGGCCTAATACAAGGTCTTGATGTTTTCCTACATTATCTTCTAGGAGTTTTATGGTACTTTCTTTTATATTGAGATCTTTGGTCCATTTTGAGTTAATTTTTGTGTAGGGTGTGAGGTAGGGGTCCTCTTTCATTCTTTTGGATATGGATATCCAACTCTCCCAGCCCCATTTGTGGAAAAGACCATTATGACCCAGTTCAGTGGCTTTGGGGACCTTATCAAAGATCAGTCGGCCATAGATCTGGGGGTCTATCTCCGAATTCTCAGTTCGATTACATTGATCTATATGTCTATCTTTGTGCCAGTACCATGCTGTTTTGACAACTGTGGCTTTATAATAAGCTTCAAAGTCAGGGAGTGTAAGTCTTCCCACTTCGTTTTTCTTTTTTAGAGTGTCTTTAGCAATTCGAGGCATATTCACTTTCCAAATAAATTTGATAACTAGCTTTTCCAAGTCTGCAAAGTAGGTTGTTGGAATTTTGATTGGGATTGCATTGAATCTGTAGATAGAGTTTGGGTAGAATTGACATCTTAATGACATTTAGCCTTCCTATCCATGAACCTGGAATATTTTTCCATCTTTTAAAGTCTCCTTCTATTTCTTTTAGTAGAGTTATGTAGTTTCTTTGTATAGGTCTTTTACATCGTTGGTTAAGTTTATTCCTAGGTACTTGATTTTTTTAGTTGCTATTGAAAATGGTATCTTTTTCTTGAGTGTCTCTTCAGTTTGTTCATTTCTAGCATATAGAAACATTACTGACTTATGTGCATTAATCTTGTATCCCGCTACTTTGCTAAATTTGTTTATTAGCTCTAGTAGCTGTATCATTGATTTCTCAGGGTTTTCCAGATATAAGATCATATCATCTGCAAACAATGACAGTTTTACTTCTTCTTTTCCAATTTGGATGCCTTTTATTTCTTTGTCTTGCCGGATTGCCCTGGCTAGCACTTCTAGCACAATGTTGAATAACAGTGGTGATAGCGGGCATCCTTGTCTTGTTCCTGATCTTGGAGGGAAGGCTTTCAGTCTCTCAGCATTGAGTACTATGCTGGCTGTGGGTTTTTCATACATGCTCTTTATCATATTGAGGAAGCTTCTTTCAATTCCTACCTGTTTATCAAAATGTTTTTATCAAAAATGGGTGTTGGATTTTGTCAAATGCTTTTTCAGCATCTATTGAGATGATCATTTTATTTTACCCTTTTGAATTGTTAATGTGCTGTAATACATTGATTGATTTTCTTATGTTGAACCATCCTTGCATGCCTGGAATGAACCCCACTTGGTCATGGTGTATGATTTTTTTAATGTGTCATTGGATTCGATTTGCAAGAATTTTGTTGAGGATTTTTGCATCTATATTCATTAGGGAGATTGGCTGGTAGTTTTCCTTTTTCGTAGCATCTTTGCCTGGTGTTGGTATTAGATTGATGTTAGCTTCATAAAATGAGTTAGGTAGTGTTCCATTTTGTTCAATGTTCTGAAAGAGTTTGAGTAAGATTGGTGTCAGTTCTTTCTGGAAAGTTTGGTAGAATTCCCCTGTGAAGCCATCTGGCCCTGGGCATTTATTTGTGGGAAGATTTTTGATGACTGATTGGATCTCTTTGCTTGTGATGGGTTGGTTGAGGTCTTCTATTTCTTCTCTGGTCAGTCTAGGTTGTTCATATGTTTCCAGGAAATTGTCCATTTCCTCTACATTATCCAGTTTGTTGCCATACAGTTGTTCATAGTATCCTCTTATAATTTTTTTAATTTCTTCGGGATCTGCAGTTATGTCACCATTTTCATTCATTATTTTGTTTATATGGGTCTTCTCTCTTTTTGATTTTGTCAGTGTAGCTAGGGGCTTGTCAATCTTGTTGATCTCAAAGAACCAACTTTTGGTGATATTTATACTCTCTATTGTTTTTTGTTCTCTATGTCATTTATTTCTGCTTTAATCCTTGTTATTTCTTTTCTTCTTCTTGGTTTAGGATTGGTTTGCTGTTCATTTTCTAGCTTCTTCAGTTGATCCATTAGTTCTTTGATTTTGGCTCTTTCTTCCTTTTTAATATATGCATTTAGTGCTCTAAATTTCCCCCTCAGTACTGCTTTTGCTGCATCCCGTAGGTTTTGGTATGTTGTGTTCTCACTTGCATTCGTCTCTCTATATTTAGCAATTTCTCTTGCTATTTCTTCTTTAACCCACTGATTGTTTAGGAGTGTGTTGTTTAACCTCCAGGTATTTGTGAATTTTCTGTCTCCGATGGTTATTGACTTCTAATTGTATTCCATTGTGGTCAGAGAATGTGCTTTGAATAATTTCAATCTTTTTAAATTCATTGAGCCTTGTTTTATGTCCCAGCATATGATCTATTCTGGAGAAAGTTTCGTGAGCACTAGAGAAGTATGTGTATCCTGGTGATTTGGGATGTAATGTTCTATATATGTCTGTTAAATCTAATTCATTTATCAGATTGTTTAGCTTTTTAATTTCCTTATTGGTCTCATGTCTGGTTGATCTATCTATAGGAGAGAGTGATGTGTTGAAGTCTCCCATAATTATTGTGGAAACACCAATTGCTTCCTTTAGTTTTGCCAGTGTTTCTCTCATGTATTTTGTGGCACCTTGATTGGGTGCATAAACATTTATGATTGTTATTTCTTCTTGTTGAATTGCCCCTTTTATTAGTATGTAGTGGTCTTCTTTGTCTCTCAAAACATCCCTGCATTTAAAGTCTATTTTATCTGAGATTAATACTGCTACACCTGCTTTCTTTTGGCTGTAGCTTGCATGAAATATTTTTTTCCATCCTTTCACTTTCAGTTTCTTTGTGTCCCTGTGTCTAAGATGAGTCTCTTGTATGCAACATATTGATGGTTCATTTTTTTTGATCCATTCTGCGATTCTATATCTTTTAATTGGGGAGTTTAATCCATTTACATTCAATGTTATAACTGTGAAGGCATTTCTTGAATCAGCCATCTTATCCTTTGGTTTATGTTTATCATATATATCTTTCCCCTCTCTCTATTAATATTCTTTAACGTACCCATACCAAATCTCTTTAGTACTGAACCTTTCTCCAAGTCTCTCTCTCCTTTCTTTGTTTCTCTGTCTGTAGGGCTCTCTTTAGTATCTCCAGTAGGGCAGGTCTCTTGTTAGCAAATTCTCTCAGCATTTGTTTGTCTGTGAAAAATTTAAGCTCTCCCTCAAATTTGAAGGAGAGCTTTGCTGGATAAAGTATTCCTGGTTGGAAATTTTTCTCACTCAGAATTTTAAATATATCATGCCACTGCCTTCTCGCCTCCATTGTGGCTGCTGAGTAGTCACTACTTAGTCTTATGCTGTTTCCTTTGTACGTTGTAAATTGCTTTTCTCTTGCTGCTTTCAGAACTTGCTCCTTCTCTTCCGTGTCTGACAGTGTGATCAGAATATGTCTCGGAGTGGGTTTATTTGGATTTATTCTATTTGGAGTTCGCTGGGCATTTATGATTTGTGTATGTATGGTGTTTAGAAGATTTGGGAAGTTTTCCCCAACAATTTCTTTGAATACTCTTCCTAGACCTTTACCCTTTTCTTCCCCTTCAGGAACACCAATGAGTCTTATATTCGGATGTTTTATATTATCTATCATATCCCTGAGGTCTGTTTTGATTTTTTAAATTTTTTTCCCCATTCTTTCTTTTATGTTTTCATTTTCCATTCTGTCATCTTCCAGGTGACTGATTTGTTGTTCAACTTCCTCTAGTCTTGTGCTATGAGTAACCAGAATCTTTTTAATTTGGTCAACAGTTTTTTTAATTTCCATAAGATCTTCTATTTTTTTACTTAGTCTTGCAATGTCCTCTTTATGTTCTTCTAGGGTCATCTTGATATCCTTTGTATCATGTACTATGGTCTCATTGTTCATCTTTAGTTCTTTGATTAGTTGCTCTAGGGACTGTGTCTCTTCTGGTCTTTTGATTTGGGTGCTTGGGCTTGGGTTATCCATATCGTCTGGAATTTTCATATGCTTCATAATTTTCTGTTGTTTTTTGCCTCTTGGCATTTACTTAACTTGATAGGGTTCTTTTAGGATTTGTAGACCAATTGAAGTCCTTATCTCTAATTTATCAGATCTACAGCTTCGTGGAGTACACTTTCTCTAACTAACCAGCAGGTGGCGTCCACAAGCCACCTGTTCTCCACAAGCCAGTTCTCCCCTGCTTTGCCTTTGTGGTGAGTGGGGGAGTGAGTCTTGTGGGTTCCAATTGGTGTACCAAGCTTGCGTGTGTAGTTGGTGTTGCCCGCCCTGTATATGGGGTGTGTGTCTGGGTGGTCAGGGAGGGGGTTGGCTCTAACAATCAAATCTCCCTGGTGTTCCTGGAGTTTTAAAGCTGCTGCAATAGTCTAATCCTTCAGTTCAGTCCTGCCACAGTTTGTCTCTACCACTGACCCACAAGTCCTTGGTATTGGCGTATGGTTCCTGAGACTTGTGGGTGGGTCCCTCTTCCAGGCCATGCACCCCCTGGTCCTCTGTTGAGGGATGACTGTGCTATGTCACAGGTGAGTGCCGTCCCCCCAGGGTGGTTCTGGGCTGCTGGGCTGTGTAGGGAGGCTCCCAGTCTGTTGAAATGATGGCTGAATGGGGCTTTGTTAATTCACACTGCTCCACCGTCCCAACTCTGGGACATCCAGCTGAGGGTGCAGGGAAGGCTAATGTCCACACCCAGTTTTGTGGAGTGTGCCTGTTATTTGAAGCACTTCCATCACACTGGGTTGTCTGGGGCAGCTCTGGGCTATGGGGCTGGCGATGGGCAGGAGTGTTTCCTGTCCACCAGGATGATGGCTGTGAGCGGACACCCCCCTTTTCTTGGGAAGTTGTGGTGTTTAGTGAATTTTCTCAGCCACTGGATTATTGCCTTTTGTCTCAGAGCTCTCTTAGTCCTGCTCTTGTCTTGACCTGCCCAAATTGCAAGTCTTTGAGGCTTTCTGTATTGGGCTTCTTAGAGTAATTGTTTTAGAAAAAGAAAAAAAGATTAAAAAAAAAAAGGGCCCTCCTCACAGATCTAATGGGTTATTGAAATGCTAAGAGACAAAGCAATTAGGGCCATTAAGGAAAGGTCCACAGGGCAGAGAGATCAGTTTTTCTTTGGGATTTGCATATGAACCTCAGGGCCTGAGCTCTGCCCTTCCCCTTTCTATGTTCACCAGACCTGCAAAAAATCCTCCGCTTTTATTTTGGAGTTTTTCTTTGTTATTTTTTGCTATGCCTGTTTCCTCTCCGCTGGGCTGGCTGCTCTCAGATTCTCTGGTGTCTGGTCTCAGTCTATCTATGGTTGGAGTTTGGATCAGTAGAATGAATTTCCGATAAGGGCTGCCACTGCACTTCTCCCTTCTCCTTCCCGGAGCTGACAGCCCCTCCTCCCACGGGACTGAGCCTGGCAGGGAGGGGCGCGGGTCCCCTGGCCGCAAAAACTTACAGATTTCGCTGATGTCAGCAGTTCGACATTTTCGTGAGTGTTGTATGAAGTATGCCCAAAGTCAGATTGCTCTGTTATGTCCAGTCCACGCAGTTCCTGGGTTTCTACCTACTTCCCTGGAGGAGTAACTAAAACATACAGCTCACCAATCCGCCTTCTTGCCCCGCCTCTGAACAAACATTTTGCAGTGATTGATCCTCTGGCTGGCTCCTGTTCCCTTGACTAAAGAATTCTGAGACTGCCTACAGCAAACAGGGCACAGGCTGTGAATCATGGAATCATCCATCATCACATCTCATACTCCCTAAAATATTGGGTAGATTGTCATTTTGCAACTGTTATTGAAAAGATACACATCACTCCTCTTCTAGAAAATAGTAAAGTATATTTAAAGAAGAAAATAGCATGCATCTTCCCATTAGTCCTCTCTTGCACCATCTGCAATAGTGTTATGCAAAAGCATGATACAGTCTGTCTGAACCTTACATAATTATGGTCACAATTTGGTAATGGTTTATTCAGCTATCATACATTAATTGGCACTTACTCTGTCTTAGAGACTAGGATAGGATCCATGTATGAGATGGAAAATTTAGAAAGAAAAATAATAACTTCCTCCCAGGTAGTGCCTACACAATTAAGCTTTATCTCTTTGCCCAAATAATATTTTCTCAGACAATCCACATTTCCTCAAAAGAGTCCTGGGAACTATGCTCTATTCCAAAAATACGTATTGGTAATAACTTCCAGAACTTATGTTAGGAACTGAAGCAAAATAAAATATAGTCAGAAATCAATTCTATGTGTTGTGATGAATGAATCATAGAAGATAAAAATCAAGGAGAGTTCCTTTATCACACATTTTTAAAATTGAGAATACATGTGTTAGTAGTCTTATAGAAGGAGAATACTTTGTCAAAGGAAACATTAGGGAAGGTTCTTCCTAGACAAAGAGGTATTGAGTTAAATACATGTGAAAAAAAAACATTCTATAATACAAGACCTTAAAATGACAATGACAAGGCACTTCAATTAAAAAAAGAATAAACACTTCTAAGCCCTTCATTTTTATATTTCTAAGGAAGTCCTTCCCAATACCAGCTGTGTGATACATGTAGCATCTTATTCCTTACCGGGGATTGACCTCACCCCTGACTTCGCCTAAGAAAACCCTGGGAGCACACTGAGCTTTGGCTGTTACGGCTTTGAGCACAGACCACCCCTAGCACATCTTGTTTTGAGAAAACAGCACATACAAGATATTTTCCCAATACTTCAACACAAACCTCTAGTGCTTTGTTCCTCAAACATGTATAATCTGTAGAGCAGTTGCCATAGGCTCAAACATACTCAAGAGAACTTCTTATTCTCTTCTCACCTGTCATGAGGTAGCTGCAGCCCTCTGGATGTATGTGATTCTAGCGTTCAGTGCTTCTTTCTTTGTAATCTCAACTAGCCCTGTTTTAGAAGGTCTGAGGTAGTCCCACTGGGTCTTCCCCTTTTTCTTCTTTTGAGGTGGGTTCTGCTGTTGGTTCCACGTGACATAACTCTAACTGCTATGAACCTTCCTTGGAAGGTCACTTCCTTATATTTAGCTTCCTCAAGGGTTTCCTTTCCTACATAAACTCTTCTACCTTTTCACACTTGCAGTGCTTTATCCAAGAGATTTTCTTGGCATGAACTGGTAATAAAGGATGATGAATCCCAAGGAAAAAATTCCAATTTTTGCCTCTTGCTTTAGTTTGGAGTTCCTCAAAGATAAATGGCAATAAGCATCATGCACAGAAGTCCTGAAGAAAGCTTAACATATAAATGCCTTAAACTGAACAAATTGTCTCACCAAAATTCTGATGTTTCTTCCTTTTTAAGAATTTTTTTCTACATTAATTGAATTGCTACTCTTGACTCATTAACCCAACTCATAACATTGATATAATTCGCTCTTCATTTTTCTCATTATTCCACTAATTAAATTGTTGATTTTTTCTATGATTAGAGATGTTTGTAATATGTGAGAAAATACAAAAATTATTGCATGAAAATCAAACAAATTATTGAATGCAAAAATGAAAGTTGAAGCTACTCATTGTGGATTTAAGAATTTTCTTTTTCCTAATATAGATAACATGTTGAGTCATTGAAGAAGTCACTATAAATTAAAAATAATTAATTTTACATGATATGTTCTCTAATCACAGCAGAATAAATTAAATATCAACTAAAGGAAAATATCCAGGAAATTCTGAAATATATGGTGATGAAAAAGATCTCAGGAAAACAATTATCAATGGTTCACAAGGGAAATTAAAAAATATCTTGAACTGAATGAAAATGAAAACAGGAAATATCATATTTATGTCATTCAGCTTGGTGCTTAGAAGGAAATTTCTACCATTCAATTCTTATATAAAAATGATGGAAGTTCTAACATCAGCAATCTAAGCTTCAATCTTATGAAGCTACCACAAGACTAACAAATTAAACTAAAAATAAGTTAAAAAAGAAAATAATCAACTAAATGTGGAAATAAATAAGCTAGAAAAATGAAAAAACAATAGAGAAAATCCAGAAAATGTAAAGCTGATACTATACAAAGTTCTATAGAATTAAAATGGAAAAATTGAAAATCATCCCATACACTAATATGAAGATTGAAGGAGAGAACATCACTCAAAGACCTACACAATTTAAAAGGAAAACAAGAAAGTATTTTCAGCAAATTTATGCAAATAAATTTGACACTTTAGAAATGAAATGATCAATAACTGGAACTAGAGACATCACAAAAACTGACTTAAAAATAGAAAATGTGACTATTTCTGACTCATGGAAAGAAATCAAATTTATGACTGAAAAGCTTGTCACAGAAAAGTTCATGCAGAGATGGATTCACTGGTAATTCTACCAAACATTGAAGGAAGAAATAGAACCAATATTATACTTACAATTTCAAAAAATAGAAGAGGAAGAAAAACTTCACAGCTCATTTTATGAAGGCTGTAATAACCAGCCATTCCCTGAAAACTGACTGAAAAAAATCATAAGAAAATAAAAATACAGACATTGTTCAACATAAACAAAGGCAAATATATTAACACTGTGCCAGTTTGAATGTATTATGTCCCTCAAAACACCATTATCTTTGATGCAGTCTTGTGTGCGTTAGATGTATGAGTGTTGATTAGATTGTACTTCTTTGATTGAGTGTTTCCATGGAGATGGAGAAAGAGATTAAGTGAGAGGAAGGGGTAGCAACAAACAAGATGAGATTTAACAAATGTCTATGAATACTGAAACTTTGTGTAAATAAATATATATATATTTAGATGCTGTGGTGTTGGAGTAGCTGGAAGGAGATAAGTGACATGGTGGAACTGTATCTATAGCATCCTTTGAAATTTGCTCTATACCTACTTGTTGAATTGTGCTTTGAAAGTCTTCACCTTTCTGTATATACGTTATATTGCTTAATGGTGAAAGAACTGAGACTGTGGAAATGTAACCCATAAAATTTTTGAAATTAGTTATATAACTGCTTGTTGAGCTGTACCTCAAAAGTTAACACCTTCTAATATGTATGGTATATTTTACAATAATGGAAATAGCTGCAGTTGTGGCACTGTGACCCATGACATTCTTTGAAATTTGCTCTCTGACTGCTTGTTGAATCATACTTTGAAAGTTATCACTAGCATGTTTATATGTTAAAGTTCATAAAAAAGGAAAAGTCTCATCAAAATCTATTGTAGTTGTGGTCTCTCTAGGGCACAGTTGTCCATCTGTGGACCTGTGAAACACAGATCATAAGTTATCTCCTTCCAATACACAATGGAGGCAGACTCATCCTTTCCACTTGTTTGTGCAGTGGTCATTCTCTCCCCAAACACTGAAGTGAATGCTCCACCCCCTGAGAAAACTGGAGTGGTGTCCAGACTTTCTGCAATCTCTGGGTAATGGGCTTAACCCTCTCAGAATAACGTTTGGTGGCCAGACTCTCCACAATCCCCCAAGCATCTGGGAAAACTGTGGTGGTAGCACTCTTCCCGAGCAATGAGGCAGAAGACCCACCCTCTCCAAGTGCTGGGGCTTACACACATTGGTGGACTCACTCTCTTGACCCAAGAAAATGTCTTCAGTCCAGAATTCCATTTTCATGGTTCTGCCTTTGAAATCATTTTTCCTTCAATCTGTCCCTTTTCTGTCAGTTTTAGTCCAGGCTGGCAGTGGTTCCATTCATACACATCTTGCAAAAATCTTTTTGGTTTTGCATGTAGTACACAGAGGCCCAAACCTTCAGACAAAGGAACTTGCCACATATCTTTCTGGATAACTGCATTTCCAGTTCTGACTTGCACTGAAATGGTCGACTGGTTCCATATTCATGGAGCACCATTCTCTGGGGAGTCACTTTCCAGACACTTAGAATTTTCCAAACCATCAATTTCTGGTTCCTTTGTGGCCAGGTGTTCACTTCTCAGCTTATCCTTCTCCTTTCACATTTTACTATACGCTGCAAGGAAAAACCAGGCTACACTTTCCACATTTAGTTTAGAAATCTCCTGAGCTAAATATTCAACTCATCACTTTTAAAGTCTGCCTTCCATGTGGCATCAGAACTCAATTTTTCCAAGTTTTCTGCCACTTTAAAACAAGGGTCGCCTTTCTTCCTGTTGCCAATGACACATTCATCATTTTTGTTTAAGGCCTCATCAGAGGGACTTTTAGCATCCATATTTCTACCAACAGTCTATTCAAAGCAATCTAGGGCTTTTCCATCAAACACCTCACAATTCTTCCAGCCCTACCCATTACCCAACTTCAAACTGTTTCCACATTTTGCATATTAGCAGTAGCAGCACCCCACTCTCGGGACAAAATCTCTTTTAGTTCCCCAGGCTGCTCAAAGTAGATACCATGAAATGTTTTGACTTCAACAATGGGAATTTATTATCTTAAAAGCTTGCAGATTTGAGGCTGAGAAAAATGTCCAAATCAAGACATCATCAAGGCAATGGTCCTTTCCTGAAGCCAGCTGCCAGTGCTCCTTAGCTCCTCTGCCACATGGCAAGGCACATGGCAGTGTCTGCCAGTCTCCCCCTTCTCTTCCTGGTTTTGTTACTTTCAGCATCTTGCTTCCATGGCAAGAATTTTTTTTACATGAATTTCATTCTCTGTAAAGGACTCTAGTGAGAAGATTAAGAGCCACCCTGGGTCACACCTTGACTGAAGTAGTCTCATCAGAAGCCCTACTTACAATGGTTCCACACCCAGAGGAATGGATTAACTTTTTAAGAACATATTTTTCTGGGGTACATACAGTTTCAAATCACCACACTGCCATTCCTGATCCCCTCCGCAGGGCAATTTGGAACTGCTGTCTGGCTGTTTGAGGTTCCCTGGCCCTGTTGCAGCTGGGAAAGACTGGCTTGAGAAACTCCTTTCTGGCAGGCCCCATCTCCCAGATCTGCTCTCTAGGTGAGAGCAGCTTGAGACAGTGGAAGGAATGGAAGATGTTATAGAGGTGGACAATCTGGGGCAAAGGCTTTCTTGCTTAAACACCTACAAAAGGGAAGTCTGGCTCCTGGGATATGTAGGGGTCATACAAACTCCTGTAAACAGGGGAACTGCAAAACAACAAACAACCAAAAGCCAACACAGGACACAGGCCTAGAAAAGACAGGGATGGCCCTGCACACTGCAATCACTTTGGGTAGATCTTCCTGATGGGAAGGTGAAGCTCAAGAAAATTTGTCTCATCACCAGCTAGTTACAAAATAAAAAAAACAGAAATCTCAGGGAATAAATTCCAGAGTCAACATTTAAAATGTCAAAATGAACAGTGTGCAACAGAGTATAAGTCAAACAAAGAAATAGGAAGTTATGTCCCATTCAAAGGAAGAGAAGAAAAATCCAGAAAACACCAAAGAAGACCAGATTGTGGGCATATCAAATAAAGATTTTAAAGGACGTTCTTAAAAATGCTAAAGGAGGTGATGGAAAATGCAGCAAAAGAACTAAAGGATATTAGGAAACAGTGAGTGAGCAATATGAGAATTCTAGTAAAGGGATAGAAATTTTAAAAAGGAACCAAACAGACCTACTAGAGGTGAAGACAAAAATAACTGAAAAATTCCCAGGAGGGTTTCAGCAGCAGATTGGAGCCAACAGTAAAGAGAATCAGTGAACTCAAAAACAAGACAATTGTAATAAGTCAAGCTGAGGCACAGAAGGGAAAAAGAACTATCAAAAGCAAAGATAGTCAAACCCACTTCTGGGACACCCTTAGGCATAGCAATATATGCATTATGGGAGCCCCTAAAGGAGGAGAAAGAAAGGAGCAGAAGGAATATTCAAAGAAATAATGAAAGAAAACTTCCAAACTTAGCAAAAGATGAATATCCAAGAAGCCCAGAGAACACCAAACAGGATAAGCAGGAGGAAAAATACACCCTGTCATATATTGATCACATCATTGAATGCAAAAGACAAGGAGAGAGCTTGGAAAACTGCAAGAGAAAAGCAACGTTAGGTGTAAGGTAGTCCCAATTAGACTGAGTGCCAATTTCTCATCAGAAATATGGAGACAAGAAGACAGTGGGTTGAAGTACTTAAATTGTTGAAAGAAAACAACTGCCTATGAAGAATTGTATATCAGGTGAGACTTTCTTTCAAAAATGAGGGAGAAATTAAGACATTTCCAGATAAACAAAAGTTGAGGGAGTTTATCTCTACTAGACCTGCCCTACAAGCAATGTTAAAGGGAGTTAGCTCTTCAGACTGAAAGGAAAAGACACAAGACAGTAGTTCAAAGCAGCATAAAGAAATACAAAACTCTGGTAAAGGTAACCAGTTGGGTAATTATGAATGCCAATAACACTGTATTTTATAATTAGATATGTAACTCTACTTCTTACTTCCTACAGGTGTTAAAATGCAAATGCATAAAAAGTAATCATAAATCTATGGTTTGGGACATACAATGTACAAAGATATAAGTTGTAACTAGTACAAAAAAAGGAGGAGGGTTGGAGGGGTGTTGGAAAAGTATATGTGTATGCTATTGAAGTCAAGTTGGTACCAAATCAAATATGACTGTTATAGATTTAAGATGTTAAATTTTATCCTCATGGTAACCACAAGAAAAATAGATGAAAAATATATCCATATAGAAAAGAGAAGTCACTCAATTTAGTACAACACAACAAATCAAATAAATATAAAAGTATTTATTGACAGAAGAATTGAGGGTCAAAAAAGGTATAAGAATTACAAAGGCAAAGTAGCAAAATGGCAGAAAAGAAAGACCTGCATTATCACTAGTGATTTCAAATGCAAATGGGTTAAACTCTCCAGTCAAAAGACAGAGATTGACAGAATGGATAAAAAAGCATGACCCAACTATATGTTGACCCCAAGAGGCTCACCTGAAATTCAAAGATACAAATAGGTTGAAAGCGAAAGGATGTAATGCAATATACTATGCAAGTAGTAATCAAAAGAGGGTTTGGGTAGCCATACTAATATGAAATGAAATAGACTTTAAGTCACAAATAGCCAAGAGGGACAAAGACGGTCATTATATACTGATAAAGGGGTCAATTCAAAAAGAAAATGTAACAATTATAAATGTATATACACCTAACAGCAGAGCCCCAAAATATGTGAAACAAATACTGACAGATTGGAAGGTAGAATTTCATAGCTCTACATTAATAGTAGGAGACCTGAATGCACCACTTTCCATAATGGGTAGAACATCTAATCAGAAGATCAACAAGGAAATTCAAGACTTGAATGATACTCTAAACCAACTAGGCCTAACAAACATACATAGATCACTTCAACAAATCAGAGCAAAATACATATTCTTCTCAAGTGCACATGGATCGTTCTCCAGGATGGACCACGTTAGTTCATGTACCGGTTTGTATATGTTATGTCCCCCAGAAAAAGCCATGTTCATTGATGCAACCTTGTGGGGGCAGACATATTAGTGGGGATTAAGTTGGAATGTTTCGATTAAGTTTTTTCCATGGAAATGTGCCCCACCCAACTGTGGGTGATAACTCTGATTGGATAGCTTCTGTGGAGGTGTGGCCCCATCCACTCAGCATGAGCCTTGATTAGTTTGCTAGAGCACTATAGAAGCTCAGACAGATGGAGCAAGATTGCTACAGCCAAGAGGGACACTTTGAAGAATGCACAGAAGCTGAGAGAGGAACTGCAGATGAGAGGCAGTTTGAAGATGGCTGTTGAAAGCAACTCTTGCTCCGGAGAAGCTAAGATAGGACAAATACCCCAAGAGCAACTAAGAGTGACATTTTTGAGGAACTGCAGCCTGGAGAGGAATGTCTTGGGAGAAAGTCATTTGAAGCCAGAATTTTGGAGCAGACATCAGCCACGTGCCTTCCCAGCTAACGGAGGTTTTCGGGACACCATTGACCATCCTCCAGTGAAGGTACCTTCTTGTTGATGCATTACCTTGGACACTTTATGGCCTTAAGACTGTAACTGTGTAACCAAATAAACCCCCTTTTTAAAAAGCCAATCCATTTCTGGTGTTTTGCATTCCAGCAGCATTAGCAAACCAGAACAGTTCACTAAACTAGTCTCGATAAATTGAAAAATATTGAATCATACCATGTATCTTCTCCAACCACAACAGAATGATGCTAGAAATCAATAAGAGAAGGAAAAAAGGAAAATCCACAAATATGTGGAAATTAAACAAAATGATTACAAAAGCAATGTGTTAAAGAGGAAATAACAAGGAAAATTAGAAAATATCTTGAGGCAAAGGAAACAAAATTACAAAATACCAAATCTTATGGAATGTAGTGAATGCAGAGCTCAGAGGCAAATGTATAACTTTAAATGCTTACATTAAAAAAGGAGAAAGACTTCAAATCAGAGCTCTAACTTCAAAACTGGAAGAACTAGCAAAAGAAGAGCAAATTAAATCCAAAATGATCAGAAGGAAGGAAATAACAAAGATTAGAGTGGAGATGAATGAAATAGACAACAACAAAAAACAATAGAATCAACAAAACTAAAAATTGGTTCTCTGAAAAGAACAATAAAATTAACAAACCTTTAGCTATACTGACAAAGAAAAAAAAAGAAAGGAAACAAATAATGAAAATCAGAAATGAAAAGGGGGGCATTACTATCAACCCCACTGAAGTAAAAAGAACTGCAAAAGGATACTACTTAACTATTGTATGCCAATACAATAGATAATCTAGATGAAATGGACAAATTCTTAGAAACCCACAAAATACATACACTGACTCAAGAAGAAATAGAAGATCTCAACAAACCAATTATTAGTAAAGAGATCGAAAAACTAATCAAAATCCTTCACACAAGGAAAAGTCCAAGACCAGATGGCTTCACGGGAATTTTATCAAATATTCCAAGAAGACTTAACTCCAATTCTGCTCAAACTATTAAAAAAAAAATGGAAGAGGTGGCAACACTCCCTAATTCATTCTATTATGCCAACATTGGCCTTAAAATCAATGCCAGATAAAGATGGCAAAAGAAAAGAAAGCTATAGACCAATATCTCTTATGAATATAGATACAAAAATCCTCAACAAAATATGAGCAAACTGGATCCAACAGCAGATTAAAAGAATTATACATCATGATCCACTGGGATTTATCCTGGGTAAGCAAGGCTGGTTCAAATCAGAAAATCAATTAATATAATATACCACATTAACAGAATTAAGGGGAAAAAACCACTTGATCATCTCAATTTATTAAGAAAAAGTATTTGACAAAATCCAGCAATCTTTTGTGATAAAAAACACTCAGAAAAGTAGGAATAGACTTAAACTTCCTCAACATGATAAAGGGCATATATGAAAAACCCTAACTGACATTCTACTTAATGGTGAAAGACTGAAAACTTCCCCTGTAAAATCAAGAACAAGAAAAGAATGCCCACTGCCACCACAGTTATTCAACATTGTACTGAAATTTCTTGTCAGAGCAATGAGATGGAAAAAAGAAAGAAAAGGCATCCAGATTCAAAAGGAGAAAGTAAAACTTTCTCTCTCTGAAGAGGACATGATCCTATAAACAGAAAATCCTAAGAAATCCACAATAAAACTCCTAGAGCTAGTAAATGAATTCAGCAAAGAGGCAGGGTACAAGATTATCTCTCCAAAATCAATAGTGTTAACCACACAAAAAATGAGCAATCAGAAGAATAATATAATTATTATACTCTAGAATATTCTAACTTCTAACTCTGAATTTGCTTAATCTAATTATTTCATATCAGTGAGATCATACAATTTTTGTCCTTTTGTGTCTGGTTTATTTCATTCAACATAATGTCTTCAAGGTTTATCCATGTTGTTGCATGAACCAGAGCTTCATTCCTTTTTAATGCCGAGTTACATTCCATTGCATTTATGTATCACATTATGTTCATCTATTCATCATTGAACCATTCATCAGTTAGTGGACATTTGGGTTGCTTCCATTTTTTTTGGCAATTGGAATAATGCTGCTATGAACATTGCTGTGTCAGTATCTGTTCAAATCCCTGCTTTCAATTTTTTGAGGACTTGCCAAGCTGTCTTCCACCATGGCAGCACCATTTTACATTGCCACCAACAATGAGTGATTGTTCCTATTTCTCCACATCCTCTCCGGTACTTGTAATTTTCCATTTTTTTTAAATAGCTGTCATTTGAGTGAGTGTGAAATAGTATCTCATTGTGGTTTTGACTTTATTTACTGATGACTAGTGATATTGAGCATGTTTTCATGTGCTTTCTTGTCATTGGTAAATCTTATTTGAAGAAATATCTATTCAAGTCTTTTGCACAATTTCTATTGGGTTGTTTGTCTTTTTGTTGTTGAGTTGCAGGATCTCTTTATATATTCTGGATTTTAAACCCTTATTGGATATGTGGTTTCTAAATATTTTCTCCCATTGAGAAGGTTGTCTTATTACTTTCATGATAAAGTCCTTTGATGGACAAAGTTTTAAATTTTGATGCAGTCCTAGTTACCTATTTTTTCTTTTGTTGCTTATGTTTTACATGTAAAATCTAAGAAACCATTGCCGAACAGAAGATTCTTAGCATGCTTCCTTACATTTTCTTCCAGAAGTTTTATAGCCTTGTTCTTTTATTTAGGTTTGTGATCCATTCTGAGTTAGTATTTGTATATGGTGTGAAATAAGGGTCCTCCTCCATTTTTTTTGCATTTGGATATCCAGTTTCCCCAGCACCATTTGTTGAAGAGACTATTCTTTCCCAATGGGGAACTTTGCAGTCTTGTCAAAAATAAATTGGCCACACATGTGAATGTCTATTTAAGAGCTCTCAATTCAATTTTATTGGTCTATATACTGTTCTGTGCCAGTACCATGCTGTTTTGACCATTGTGGCTTTGTAATAAGCTTTAAAGTCAGGAAGTTTGAGTCCTACAACTTTGTTCTTCCTTTCAAGATGATTTTGGCTATTTCGGGTGACTTACCCTTCCAAATAAATTTGGTAATTGGCTTTTCCATTTCCACAAAGTAGACTATGGGAATTTTTATTGGGATTGTGTTGAATCTGTAAATTGTTTTGGGTAGAATTGACATCTTAAATATATTAAGTCTTACAATACATGAGCATGGAATGTCCTTCTGTTTATTTAGGTATTCTTTCAATTCTTTTAGCACAGTTTTGTAGCTTTCTATGTATTAAGTCCTTTGCATCTTTACTTAAGTTTATTCCTAGATATTTGATTCTTTTAGTTGCTATTGTAAATGGATTTTTTTTTAAAATTTCCCCCTCAGATTGCTCATTACTAGGGAGAGAAACACTATGGATTTTTGCATGTTGATCTTGTACCCCACCACTTTGCTGAATTCATTTATTATCTCTAATAGCTTTCTTGTAGATTTTTCAGGACTTTCTATATACACGATCATGTCATCTGCAAATAGTGAAAATTTTACTTCTTCCTCTCCAATCTGGATACTTTAATTTCTTTTTCTTGCCTAAGTGTTCTGGATAGAACTTCCAGTACAATGTTGAAAAACAGTAGTTATGATGGGCATCCTTGTCTTGTTCCAGATCTTAGAAGGAAAGCTTTCAGTCTTTACCATTCAGTATGATGTTAGCTGTGGGTTTTTCATGTATGCCTTTTATCATGCTGAGGAAGTTTCCTTCATTTCTATTTTTCTAAGTGTTTTTATCAAGAAAGGATGTTTGATTTTGTCAAATGCCTTTTCTGTGTCAATCAAGATGAACATATGTTTTATTTTTCCTTCACTCTGTTAGTGTGATGCATTACATTAACTGATTTTCTTGTGTTGAACCACTCTTGCATACCTGGGGTAAAATTCACTTGATCATGGTGCATAATTGTTTTAACATGCTGTTGGATTCAATTTGCAAGTATTTTGTTGAGGATTTTTGCATCTATATTCACAAGAGAAATTTGTCTGCAATTTTCTTTTCTTGTAGTATCTTTATCTGGCTTTGATGTTAGGGTGATGTTGCCTTCATAGGATGAGTTAGGTAATGTTCGTTCCTGTTCAAATTTTTCTAATAGTTGGAGCAGGATTGGTAATTCTTGGACTGTTAGGTAGAATTCCCCTGTGATGCCATCTGGTTCTGTGATTTCCTTTGTTAGGAAGTTTTTGGCGACTGCTTCAATCTCTTGCAATTGACCTGTTGAACTCTTTTATTTTTTTCTAGAGTCAGTATATGTTATTCGTATATGTGATGGTCTGAGGCTCTATGTACACCAGAAAAGATCATGCTCTTTTAATCAACTCCTGTGGGTGTAGACCTGTTTTAGGTGGGACCTTTTGCTTAAGTTATTTCAGTCAAGATGTGACCCATCTTGTTCAAGGTGGGTCTTAATCTTCTTACTACAGTCCTTTATAAGAGGATAATAGACAGAAAAAGCCCCAGAGAAGCTGAAAGAGACAGAAGCTAAAAGAGAGAAACATGCAGAAGCTCAGAGAGGAAGTCACTGAAGCCAAAAGTTGGAAACAACGAATCCCAAGAGGGAGACCAGCAGATGCCGCCATGTGTCTTGCCATGTAACAGAGCTGTCCTGGATCACCAGCAATCTTTCTTTGGGAAGAAGGTATCATCCTGTTGATGCCTTAATTGGACATTTTCCCAGCCTTAGAACTGTAGACTTGTAAGCCAATAAATCCCCATTGTTAAAATACAGTCCATTTCTGGTATATTGCATTTTGTCAGCTCTAGCAAACCAAAACAGTGTGTTTCTAGGAATGTGTCAATTTCCTCTAGGTTGTCTAATTTGTTGGCATACATTTGTTCAGAGTATGCTTTTATGATCCTTTTTTTCCTGTGTAATCAGTAATAATGTCCCCCCTCTCATTTCTGATTTCATTTCTTTATGCCTTCTCTCTTTTTTTTTTCTTTGCCAGTCTACAAGGATTTGTCAATTTTATTGATCTTCTTAAAGAACCAACTTTTGGTTTTGTTAATGCTCTCTCTATATCTACTTGAAATTTGATTGTTAGTGAGACTGTATTCATCCATACCTTGTCTGTGTGTTTGTTTTTCCTTTGTTTTTGACGTTATGATTACTTATGCTAAAGCAAAGACCACAGGTAGAGATTGGGGGATGATATCAACTTCCTTCAAATCTCTTTAATGGGAATAATTTATTTATTAGGTTTGAGTATGGATTCAGGCTTTCTCCGGTTGATGGGAAAAAATGGAATGATACCGGAATAAAACCATCAGTTGTTATTTAGGGCTGTGCTTATAATGTTTCTAATTCTGAGCAAAAAGTATGAAACACATCAACTTTGTCTAAACAAAGTGCCCTGGGGAGCACTTGTAGAAATACAGCAAAGGAGAAAACTCAAAATATCAGCGTTTAGATCTCCCCCACGTGATGGCTCAGAGAAGACAAAAAAACTAAGGAGACTACAGATCCCATATCTGTGTGCTGCAGTGTGATATCTATCGATTTTGTCTAAACACAACAGAACTGCTTATCTGAAAAATACTGAGTGTAGATGTACAGTAAATGTGGAAACAACAGAGATTAGAATGTAGGCTCCTCCTTCCAACACCACCACATTTTGGCTCATTTTGGTTGACCCACAAGCAATACAAAACCTAAGGAGAATATAGACTTGGACATTTGTATGCTGGAATAAGCTCAGGTAGGCAGAACTTTTTCTTCCTTATCTGGAGCACCAGAAAGTGTTTTTGTCTAAGTCCTGAGAAACAGAGATTGAGAACTCTGTCTCTGGAGACAGATTGAAACCAGGTTGTATGTGGGGTTTGGGCAGAGACAGTTTTTCCTTTCTCTCCATTTGCAGATATTCAATACCAAAATTTCAGGACCTTTAAAAAAATTAGTATAGAAAGGCTCAGTAATTTTCTAGATATGGGTGACTTACAACAGTTTGGTTTTGTTTTCATTCCTGCTTTCTGCCTTTCTGATTAGACAAACGCAATTTACCCACCACTATACTTCATTATTTTAAGAGTTCTGGTGAGTTTGTTTGCTCAGGCTCTATATTCTAGTAGACCCAGTTCAGGGTACAGGGTAATATTACAATCAGAATTGTGACATAGAAACTTTTTTGGTTAAAATCTCCAGGTGGAATTCAGAACATCAAGACCAGAGATAGTGGGCCAATTGAGTTTCCTGTATAATTCTTAGGGCTAATTGTGAGGTTTTTATAAATAACTTTGTTATGTTTGTGAAGAGGATTAAGTGGGTTTGGAGACATATAAACATATAAAGAACAAGAATTTGCTGTTAATATTTAAGGTGAAGGTGATGTGGTAGACAAACCTGACTCTTGTATTACTGAGTTGGGTAAGTAGAGATACAGTATTTCCATTTATTAAATAGATGATAGAGGTGGTGGGGCAGGGTTGTTGGAAAGTTAATGAGTGTGGCTATGAAATTCTTAGCCCAAATATTTAAAGATGTGAGGATTTTATCTTAAAGAAACATTATAATGCTGAACTATGGGTTTAAATTTTGATAGTGTAATTTAATATATGTATATATAATAATAATGATATAGAAATAATTGAGAACATCAGTCATTAAACGTTTGTGCAGGGAATATCATAGCCAATGGTTTTGAATCTATAATATGCTTTTGTCAGATGACCAAATGAATAAGTGAGTGAGTGAATTAATGAGATCTACAGTGGCATGACAGGGAGTACTTTTGGTGTCAACAGTGAATTTTCTCCTGACAAAGATTACGCTGAGACCAACAGCTCCCTCAAATGCTGAAACCTGAAATCTGCAGATTTCAGTGTGGTGTGTAAGGGGTTTGATAGTCTGATCTAGGGTTTGCATGAAGAGAGATTTCATTTATCAGACATATGGACTTGGGGCTGACATCTATAAATATATCTACTTGGGTGAGTTATTTACCCTCTTTGGACTTCAGGATCACATTTCACTATTTAATGAGGTACCAAATTTAACTAATAATGAACTAATGATGTGTCTTCTTATTTGTGAAATAGTAACAGATCCATCTGAGAAACAAAAATAAGAACTTTGCTGTAGGCACTTTGAGTGTGATCACATAATAAATTCCTTATTTCAGCTCTTAAATTGAGAGCAACTATTGGGAGAAAAATTGCATAATTTTGATTAAAGTATACCATAAAATTTCCATTTTCATGATATCTTAACCTTTATTGAAGCTGCATTCAAACATTGCTGGGGCCAGCATAAATTTCCAGGTGTTCTGTTTAGAAATTTGGCAAGAATTTCAAAAGCCTAAAAACTAGGCTTCTATTTGATCCAGGAAATCTATCTATGAGCAGTTCTCTGAAGGGTCTAATTCAACATTTCAACTTAATAGAAAAAGAAAATATAAGATAAAAGCTATTATTATGAAGTTTAATCAAAGTTATGTTAAATCATTGATAACAGGGACTTTCATGGAATTCATAAATAAAATATTAGGTAAATCTGTTGAAATTAGGAATAAGCTTTCCCCCTACTTTCCAATCTTTATTTAATATTGCAAAATATTTACAGATTGATATAATAAGAGACTAGAAATTAAAAGCTAATATTTTGGAACAAGAAACAAAAAGTGGCAGCCTACATAGGGTGGTCATTCTAGAGCTTGTCTTACAGTAGTAATCCGTCATCATTTTTGACACAGAGTACAAAAGTACATCCTAAGTTCTGGAGAATAAAATGATACTAAAATATATGGACCATTTATTATGCCCTTGATGAGAGCAGGCAAACTGAATGAATCATCATTATTCATTCACCTTTATGACATCTTCATTAACTGTGTTTTATTTATGATAAATCTGAAGCTTCGGTTATCTAAGTAGAGAATTAACTGACACGGCTATTGCATTAATGTGGCGTTTTCAAGTGGCATTTTCAGGTTGCTCTTTTTCTCCCAGCATAATTATGAATACTACCACCATTCTTTTTCAATCTGAAAACCATTCCAGATTGAAGGATAAATAACATAATCTCCCTGAGGGAACAAAGCCTTCAATTCAGACCTATCTGCCAGTAATTCCCAGGTTATTTTTACTCCACCCTGGATATTGCTAAACAGATGTATCCCTTCTCCCCTCATGGGTACTCGTATACCAATTAGTGGCAACATTCAATTCTTAAACAAAATGAAACAAAACTAGTCTTGAGATTCATTACATTCCTTAACCTAGAACATTTTACAAGCTGTCTCAGACTTGATATTTCCCAGCCCCCATCATCTCCTTCCTTGAGCCATGCTGCTGCTGATCACATCAGTGATATCAGAGTTAGCAGTTGGATATACGAACATCACTTGAGTGGTGACTTCTCTTCATATAAGACAAAGACTTCAGATCAAGAAACTCAGTGCCTACTTCCTTTTCGAAAGGAAGAGCACAGTCTTTTGCATATGGCGGATACATATGCGAGGCCATTAACAGGTGTCCATCCATTACAGAATGAGCCAAACTCTGGATTCTGGTGGGATGACTGTGGATATTGTCCCAATACAAAACCAAGGTACCACGTTAGAAAGGACTGAAGCACCTGGGACCTCAGGACATATACAAGGCAGGCTGCAGAAATTCCTAAAGGAGAATCTAAAAGCTCTGGGGGTAAGTAAGCCTCACTAACGAATTTTGATTGAGGAGGGACTGGGGATATTTTGAAGTTGGAAATTGTGCTAGCTAATGATGTGGTTTGCTTAGAGGAGTCAGGTCATTCATCACCTGTGTGGAGTAAAAGAAAGAGACCTTGAGTAAAAGTGAGAAAGCGTGTTTACATGGGGTGGGAGGGGCATGTTGATTGGTTGGGATGTGCAGGAAGCCCCTAATCTCTCGGACTCATCATTGTGACTACACGTTACTGGGGCAACACTGAACCACATGGGCTGGGCCACTGAAAGAGAAGCAGATTCTCCAGCAACTGACTCTTCTTAGCAGAACTTTGTAATGATATTTGAGGGACAATCTTATGGGTGACTGCAATATTTGGGGCAAAGCAGTTCTCTTCCTTGGAAAATGTCACTATTGTGACATATTTTCATTTAGTTAATTTGTATGATTGATAATTTTTTTGTTTTGTCTCTTTCTTAGGTGGCTCAGATTATGATTGGTGTGAAATGCATCTTTTATGGGATAATTGGCTTTTTCGCATTTCATTCTGAAAAATACAGAATTATTTTTTTCTCATTTTGCTTATTCTTCCCTTTATGGGGGGCATTGTCTGTGAGTATATTTTTGCATTGTTAAATTAATAATTATAAAATCATTCCCTCATTTATTGATCAACTCAGCATACTTGTGCAATGCTAGAGAATTTTCAGATACATAGCTAAGACTCAATTTTCAATCCTAGCTTTAATTTATCTTTAATAAAATAGTGTCCTTAAGTTTTATTCATTGGTGACTATTGGACAAGTGTTAACTGTGTAGTATAAAGCCATAAAACATAATCTTCCTCTCTTGCTTTAGGAGAAAATGCTGGGTTTGATGCATGGAAGAGGTGTTTTAGAAATGCAATAATATTTGGACTGGTGGACATGGTGGGAGTTACAGAATTATTTTTCTTCTTATGTCCTCAACCTCCTTGGCCAAATATATTGAGACAAATCCCATCTAATTTGAGCTCACATCTTCCATTCTCACCTTAAAGTGCATCTTTAGCTTACATCCACTCCATTTATTTTTATTTTCTTATTGTTTTTATACCCACTTCTTCCATTCTGTGAGGGAATTTATACTTCATAAGAGTAAGATGACTGCTATAGTACTTTTTTAATGTGGTGCATACACTTTAATAATCTGCTTTCCTCAGAGTTGTGCAGGAAAGAAGGGGACGGCGGGGTGCGGGGGTTGGGGGATGACGTTAGACACAGAGAAAAATGGACATCTAATGATGCAGTGGAAAGGGTGTGACAAAAGAAGCTGCTACTCTGCAGATACCTTTCTTATCTTACAAACAGTTTATCGTTTCTGGATCTCTGAATGTTGTGTCTGCCAAGAAACAGACAAAATCACTGGTAAGTTAATGATTTTCCCATTTCTCATTCATGGAGAAAATGAGAACGGATAACACCCTGAGTTACCTATATAAGGCCCACTCACCTAAAGGATTCAATATTTTTTAAATTTAATTTATCATGTTACTATCCCTTTGGGCCAATGAATCATGTGATCATACTATGAATAGATGCAGATAGGATTATTCTGCCTGGGTTTTAGAAAAACTGATACCCAAATGTTATTCTATAAAAAGAATGAGTAAAGCTTTATGAAGTTATTAAGGTCCCTTTGGTAGTGGGCTGTTAATACAGAAACAGGCATGGCTCAGATTTCAGCAAGCCAGGCTTTTATATTCCATGAGCATGCAAAGAAGGAGGGTAGAGACAGTAAAATTTGCATAACTTGTATCCTATCCACAGTATGTGTCTATGAAATATGATGTCTCTCTTAAGTTTCCTTACCCAGTTGTGATTTGCCATTCAGTTGAATTGGCATTAGAGGGATGGTGAAGATTACATGGATGAGTTTATGGTGTCAGAACTCCTCCCCTGGCCTGTGGGGTATAGATGCCCGTGTCATTATCCTTTCAAGCGAGTGATCTCCTTTATTTTTCAGCTGCGAGGGAATCTGGGTGCTAACACACTCAGCACCTTTGTCTCCATTGCTGGAATTTGCATCCTTTCATACAATTTAATAAAAATTTTCCACTATGATTGCAAGGGGGAAACTCCTTGTTATGGCATCAAAACAGTTGTAACTGTAAGTATTTCCCTCTTGAATTCTAGGATAACTGAATGCTTGTATGAACATGATGAAGATGAGACGTGATCATTAATATTATATTTCTGGAACATGGCAAAAATTTTTGCTTCCAGATTCTTTCCAAATGTCACTCTAAAGTTGGTGTAATTTTACCAAGCAGAAAATGTTTATTTCTGATGGTAGAGAACCAAACATCCTGTGATTCAAGTCTTACTTCTCAAGAAAAGATTGTGAAGAAATAGACTGAATATGTTCATTTTAGGGTCAAAGATTGGTGTGATTTTTATCTTTTTGGGGGAAAAAAAGCCGAGGTAGGAATTGAAGGTAGAGGAAAACAAGAATATTAGAGTGTTAGAAGACATATTTAACTTAGGAAGACAGGGACAAAAAACTCATAACTGTTATTTCATTTTTCACTCTAAGAAGTATTCAAAATTTAGGAGACATCCTAGTTTTAATTGGGATCCCAATGGAAAACCATCAGATTGTAGTCTTTCACTGGGGAGATCTGAACCCCCGCCATTTCTTCTTTTTATATTGAGAAGCTTCAGCTTGACATTCATTACAACATTTTGATGGAATAATAATAATTTAAATTATAATATTAATAATGTTCTGCCACCACCAGTAATAATATAATTATAAAAAGCAGAAATGGAGTAATCATAGAGAATTCTGAAAAAGCACCAAGAGCTTCTTTCTACCAATACTGTATTAAAATGTTCATGAGTATCTGATTTCATTTCTAGCTCATGTTCTTCTATAGCAGTATATATGTTAGCTATGTTTCTATGTTTCTGGGTTCAGACCGAAACCTCATGCCACATTTTGTGTAATACTATAAGTGTCTTCTTGTCCTGTTTTCCTGATATGGAGGGCCTGACATGGAGCTCCGAGACAAAATCTGTAAACCCCTTTCCTGATGGAATTTTATTTTCTTCAACAGGGCCTTGTGACTATTCTGATGATTCTGAGCTGTCTACAAATATTTATTTCCCTGCCTCTCTCCATGCTCATTTATAATGTGGATGATGAGAATATTGGCTGGGTGAGTAGCAATTCTTGACAAAATAAGGATGAATTTGACTATTTCATAAAAGGTGTTAGCAATAATTCTTTGTATCTTTGGTAAAATGAATGATGATAAAAATTATTTGTGCTTCTGTGAATAACTTGGAGATCCTTAGCTATGTGCTGACAATACATTGCATACACAGTACATAATTCACTAGTCTGTACAGAAACTTTCACCCACAGGCAAACCCATGAATTATAAACATTAATTAATCAATTAATGAATCTGTTAATTTACCTTATGCAATACTGGTGATGTGATGAATATATAAGTATATATGTTACAAAGTACAATTAGTTAGACATACCTGGAAGAGATAAATTACAACATTACAAATTAAAACAGTTGAAAATGCTATAACCTAGAAACACAAAATACACAAAAGATGTTCTAATTTTGTTTTATTATTACATGTAACTGAGCTAGGCAGTACAAAGCTAGCATTACACTTTCCACAACCTCATGCCATAGTTCTTTTTGTGTGCTAAAGTAATTGCTACATCTGTGTATCAGCTAGGTTCATTTAAACAGAGAATGGACAAATATACACAGTCAGAATCCCCCTCCTTTTAGAGGGTATAAAATTTATTACAAGTATTGGCTTACAAGATTACTGGGGCTAGTTAGGCAAGTCCCTTAGAGCAGACAGACAGGAAGGAAAGCTATGGGTGGGCTTGAACCCATGAACAGGGCTGAAGGGAACAACCACAGGTGGTATTTCTTCTTTCTCACATATTATAAGACAAAAGAAACCAGACCGCACCTTCAACAATCTGGAAATCTCCTTCATTACCCTGGTTCCCCATTTCCAAGTTCTGCTTTTCACGTAGGGGAAATTCTGTTAAATTTTCTGCCACCATATAACAAAATTTGCCTTACTCCAGTCTCCGAAAACACAATCCTCACTCCTTTCTAAGCCTTACCAACAGTGTTCTCAATGTTTGTATCTCACCTAACAGGCTGAAGTAATTCAGGCTTTCTCTATCCTGCTTCTCAAAATTATCCTCAAACTGGGCTAAAGCCATGCCTATATATAGGTATTTATTACGGCATTACCCAAAGTCCAGCACAGAAATCTATAATACTTTTCCACAGCCACGTAACAAATTACTGCAAAATTGTCGGCTTAAAACACACATGCTTTTTATGCTCAGAGTTCTGTAAGTCAGAAATCAGTAATTTGACTGGTTACAAGACTGGATTCAAGGTACTAGCTGGACTGAACTCTTTTCTGTTGCTTTGGGGAAGAATCTACTTCCATGTTCATTCTTATTGTCGGAATTAATTTCCCTGGGATTGCAGGGCCCAGGTCTCATTTTTCTTGGTGTCTGTGAGTCCCTCTCAGCAACTAGAGGTGGCTTTCAGATCTTTTCATGTGACTCCCACCATCCTAGCAATGGAGACTCTCTTCTGAGAACACTTCTCAGCTTTGAATGTCTTTGACTTTCCCTTCAGCGCCCAGTCAAAGAAAACTCTCTGCTTTTAAAGGGATTCTGTGAATAGATTCAGTGCATCCAGGCAATATCCTTTTTGTCATAGAAGATAACATAATCACATGAGTAACACCCAGAAGTGAAGGTCATGGAGGGCATCTTAAAACTCTGACCGCCACCAACTTTTTCCTTTTTATTTGTTCACAGTTCAGTGAGAAAAAAACACAGTCAAGAAGATGATACATTTATTTTTTATAATGTCGTGGATCTGAAGTGAAACTTTCCTCTTCTTTCACATTACATTTGCCCAACGTTTGTCTCATAGCCTTCAATGGAGGCTGCAGAATTCAGTGTGAAGCTCAAAATGTAGCTAAAATTTTACAGAGATGCTATTATAAGGGAGGGGTAAGAACAAGTTATAGCCATAGTCTTCTCCATGACAACCAAATACACACACGCTCCTTTCTCCTCACACCTAAAACCCACCAGCTCCCCATGAACGATAAACCAAAGTCCCATGGATTTATTGCACTGTGTTCAAAAGCCAATATCTTTGCATATTTGTAATTCTCCCAACTACAGGGGTAGCTCATTGTGATGAGGTCTGAAAGACAAGTTATCTGCCCCATCCCCGCTCACACCCATTATGAGATGGTGGGTAGAAACAGGTTACATAAAATAAAACTTCAACTTGGAAAGGAAGGGGGGAGAGGGAGAGAGAGAGAAAATTTGAAATCATTGATCCATTGATTCATAGCAATTACAAGATTCCCTGAGGCAAAAGTCATGAATATTTCCTTTCCCCCACAATGGTATAAATACTTATACCATAGTTCACTTGTCAGGGAAGAATTAACTATCTATTTTTCTCTCTGTCCCTCTATCCATTATTTTTAATGTGCAATACTTAAGAAGGCACTGGAAAGCATAGTCTTCTGAGGTGCACCTCAATATTAGTATTCCATTTCCTGATGGTGCAGATGGTATTGCTTTAGATGTCGAATATTCCTCGACTATTGTAGGCCCGGAATTTCTTTCTAACGGCAATATGCGTTCACTGAAAATAGGGATGAAATGGCGGACATTTTATTTTCTACATGTGTCCGTTACCTCTAGGTCTATGAAGGCTGCTCCAGCTCCACATCCACATCCCAGTCAGCAGAAAGGAAAAGGGAAATGGAAATACATATCCTTCTTTTTAACGGTGTAAACCCAAAGTGGGACATGTTATTTATTCTCAGTTTTCATTGGCCAGTACTTAATCATTTATATTGCTTACTTTGGTGCAAAGTAGCCCAAGACATATAGTCACAATTCTATCTCCATTTTTCTGGGTTAAAAATGTTATATTATCAACAGAAGAAGGAAGTAAACATCTGTATCAGCCCCATGGTTTAAGTACTTCAAGTTATGAAGAGCATGTCATTGAAAAATATGATTATCATCCTATATGAAAAAACTCATATATTTGCTCTCACCAAATAGTCATCAAATAGAAGAGAAAGAAATAAAATCATACACAAACAGACTTACAAGTACATGCACACAGACAAACACACATACTGTTTTCTGACTCTCACAAATGCTTATTTATCTTAAATCAGTAACTCATTTTCTAGTCTATCAGAGATGCACCAATGTCCAGAGTTCCTGATACTGGCTGGGCTGACATTCTTCATATCAAAATCAGAGAGGAAAGCAATAGGCCTCATTGTCAATCCTTGATTTTTGTTTCCCAAGAATTATTTTAATGGATATACATCTCTTTTTTCTTTTATCCTCTTCAAATTCCATAAACACTGGCATGGCAGATGGACATATATTCACCTGGATAAATCTTTGGAAAACTGAGTCACTGGATAGTTTTTGCCAATGCACAACTTCTACCTTCTTTGGAGTTCATCCTTTAGGCCCCACTGGATCCAAAGTCCATGCAGCTTGTTTGGAGTCAGGGAGTATATATGTGAAAACAAATCACTGAAAAAATAGGTTTTCTTATTCTTTGTGACTTATTTACAGATTTCTGTTTTGCCTTGTTGGAAATCTGCTTCTGAAGATCCTTATCAAGATTTGCTGCCTCAAGCTTCAATCTATGAAGACCTCCAGCAAAAGGGTCCAACATCCAATTATACAGTCACCGTAAACAAATGTGAGGCTTCACCTCTGTAGTTTGGATCCAAAATGACAAGAGGCTAATGCTATGACATAAGGACACACCCATCTGAGGCTACAGCTGTGCAGTTCAAATTCATGAAGAGGGCAACTAGCAGCTGGAAAATCAGGAGCTCATTGGCCTCCTTTCTTTTTTTGTGTTGGATGTTATCACAGGACAGGGAATGCTCGTTTAAAATCTTAACCTTAAAGTACCAGTGGCTTAAAACATCTGAAGTTCATTTATTGTATACTTTATAAGTTAATCATTAGTTAGCAGGAGGCTGTGGCCACATCTTCAACTTAGACTCATACGGATATGAGTTCCACAATGTGGAATTCCATAATCTCAAAACCTTTCTGCAGGTTTGCCGGAGTAGGGGAAGGAAAAGTCAGAAGCCATGGCTTTGGTGATTAAAATCTTTGCCCTAGAGGTGGCAAATTTCTCTTTTGGCTACAGCCCATTAGCCAACACTATGTGGGTGATGAGAAATACAAATATAGCATCATATAAAGATGAATAATATTATCTCTGTCATACTGTTCTTCCCCTGCCATGATCTATTTTCTGACAATGCAACTTGATTTATTCATGACTAAACATTAAAAAAAGTTTGACATTTCTTATAATTCTAAGATATGTGGATAGGTAACTCTATTCCGTACGTAAAACTCTGAAGGTTAATCACTGATGATAAACAGTGTACTAAAGGTAGAGTTCCATAGATTAATTGAAAAAATACTTTGCATGAAGTCTTGGCTCATTACTTTTACACTTTGACTTTGGACACATGTCTTCCCTCAATAAAAATCAGTTTCTTTAACTCTGAAATGGTCTAGTTTGTACTTAGTACAAATTGTTATATGCATAATGGAATATAGTAATTATACGCAAAAACATTTATTCATATGACATGCTATGGATAATAATATTGCAATAACTTTAACATAAATTAATTATGCTGCATCTTGCTGAGTGCATTCAGTGTTTGTGATGATACTTCACATGTAAGGTACATCATCAATAAAAGTTTGTTTTGTTTGATGTACTCACTGACACTTGAATCGAGTGTTATCCACACTTTGATGTTCTCTGTACCTTTTAGATGTGATTTTTTGTGTCTATAATTAATTTTGGAAAATTCTCAGCCAATATTACTTAAAATATTTCTTCTTGTCCCATTATCTCTTTCTTTTCCTTTGGCATTCCAATCATATACAGGTTATACCTTTTGAAATTGTCTCTCAGTTCTTGGATATTCTGTTCTGTGTCTTTTCATTCTTATCTATCTTTGCATTTTAATTTAGGAATTTTATTTTGACATATCTTCAAGTTGACTAATACTTTCCTTGATTGTGTCCACTCTACTGATGAGACCATCAAAAACATGTTTCATTTATGTTACAGTGTATTTTATTTCTAACATTTCCTTTTGATACTTTCTTAGAGTTTCCATCTATATTCTTACAATATCTATCTGTTAATGCGTGCTGTCTACTTTTTCCATTACAGCCCATATTATAACTTATACTACATTCTCTGACTGGCAATTCCAAAATCTGAACTACATCTGAGTCTTGTTCTAATGCTTGCTTTGTATCTTTAGACTATGATTTTTCTTGTCTTTAGCATATATGGTGGTTTGAAACTGTATTTACCCCAGAAAATCATGTTCTTAAATCTAATCCATTCCTGTGGGCACGAACCCATTGTTAGTAGGACCTTCTGATGAGGCTACTTCAGTTAAGGTGTGGTCCATCTCAATCAGGATGGGCCTTAATCCTATTACTGGAGTCCTTTATAAGCAGAATGAAATCAGACGAAGAGAAAAAGCCATGAGGAGCAGCCAGAAGCTGAAATTTAACAGAACCCAGAAGACAATGGAGAGGCCAGGAGAGGCTGCCATGTGCATTGCCATGTGACAAGGTCAGGACCAAGGACAGCCGGCAGCCTGCCCCAGAAACCAGTCTTCATGAAGAAAGCATCGCCTTGATGATGCCTGATTTGGACTTTCTTTTAACCTTAAAACTGTGAGTGAATAAATTCCCATTGTTTAACCTGACCTATCTGTGGTATGGGCTTGAGCAGCCTAGGAAACTAAAACACCCCCTATGGGATATTTGGCCATGTTTGGAGACATTTTTCATTGTCACGCAGTGTGATGGGGGTGGGGATGTTAGGATATAACTGGCATCTCATGAGTAGACATCAAAGATGCTGCTAAATATCCTAAAATGTACAAGCTACCCCCTCACAACAAAGACTTATGCAGCCCATAATGTCAATAGCACAGAGGTTGAAAAAACCTATAGTATATAATTTTCTGTTTTGTATTTCTCCAAGATGACTCCGGAATGAGACAATTCAATAAATGTAGGAATGAAATATACAGAAACTTTTGAGGATCTGTGAGCTATTTGATTTATTTTAGTACGCTTTTTAAGCATTATCTCATTGACTCCCCAAGAGGTCTAAAAAACTAGTATTACTCTTACTTTACTTATAGGACACCAAGACATATGTCACAAAAAAGAGGTAAGTGAGCCTGTCAGAATTCGAATTTCAACTCACTTCAAAATTATGCTTTATCTCCTATTACATTTAATTTGTGGAAGCATTGACACTTGTTTAGTTACAGAATATTTTAGGTCCATTTTAGGCCCATTGCATTTTACTAAGGCAGACTCTAAGAGAGGTCTTATAAGAGCTTAACTTGTGTCCCCAAGTACGTGGGTATGGTAATAAGGACAGAGACTTTCTTCCTGTCTCCAGCCTGGATAACCCAAAAAGGTCTGGTTAGGGCATCCTACATGGCAGAACAAGGAAAGGGCAGCAACTGGAACACCTTTGCACCTGCATCTTGTGCAGATGTACCTCTGTTTATTTTCATGGTTGGCATGTCAGTTATCAATTCATTGCCTCTCAAATCTGAACACAGCCTTCAATAGAAGCTCTGAGATAAACAGTAAAATTCCTTTAGGCATTTCTCCTTTAAAGCAAGCAAGATGTTAAGAGGGCATTGAAGGGACATTACAGGAAGAAGAGGTTTCCCAAAATTTCCCTTGGGACCACAGGCCAAGAATGTGGTCCATTGTGACCATGCATTCTCAGCCTGCAAACCATCCTCCACCTCCACTGTGGAAACCACAGCCTGCTGGGCCAGATGCTTGCCTGATTCCCCCTGCCAGCCCCCACCCAGCCTGCAGGCAGCCTCCTGTGATCCCGAGGCTCACATACCAAGCAGTCATTCCTTCTGCAAGCCTTAGCTATTCTGGAGGCCTTCTGCCCCTGCCAGCATCCAGATTCCGCCAGGCCCACATCACTGGCTGCTCCATCATCTGCTTTCCACCTGCACTCAGGAAGATTGCCCAATATCTGCCCAGCAACTGCCTACCCATTCCAGTCTAGCTAAATCAGCAAATTTCTCTGCTATCTGGTGGCCAAACCACACCCTCTCCACTGGGTTCTGAACTCCTTCCAAGTTTTTCTTTCCTTGGATAATCTCTTTCAGCCCTAGTGTACCATATACAATTTCCTTATATACTATAGTTGCTCTTTTATCATGGTTAATAATTCATTATATTAAACTCCCCCTATTTAATCTACTGTGTGGTGTCTGATTGGACCCAGGCTGCTACAGTTAGTAATGTGACACTTTAAATTGACCCCACCCCAGAGAACTTCTCTTTGGATGAAGGAACCCCAGCAGGAAAAAATTACTTCATTTACTTTAAGAGACATTAGAGATAAAATTTCAAATATTTTCTTACTGTGAGAAGAAATATTTATACTCCACACTATTAGTGAAGAAAGGAAAAGAAAAACAACATCAAAAAAATTAATGGTTATACTAAGAAACATGAAACTTCATGTCTTATCACATTATGATTTGGAAAGGAAGAGAAACAAGACAGATAATATTTGCAAAGAAGTTCCTCTTTCTGGAATAATCTCTGAAGCCACATTTTCTCACACAGGAAATGGAATTATCTTCAACACCATCATTGTGAACACACAGAACCAACATTTAACAGTAACCAAGAGTAAAGACGTTATATTTAGTGAGCAAGTCTATACTCCAGCATGCACAGGTTGGGCCAGAACTTAAGTATAGCACCATGTAGTTGAACATTTTTATACACAAAGACATGGAAGAAAGACTATCTTGACTTATGGTCTTCCTATTTCTACATATACTAAAATTTTTCACAATTTTTAGCCCAGTTTTATTTTGCCCAGTTCCTTCCCAGAGTGTTCAGGCTTGGGTTTTATCTCTGTGAATATACCCTAACAATTCAATATCTGGAGTTACTGTGGGTCTCTTACTTTTGTCTATACCTTTTGCTGATGGCATCTTATTTATTTGTAAGCATATTCATATTTTCTTGGGTGCTTGATGTTGGGGGAAAATGTATAATTGTAGATGGTCTTTTCTCCTTAGAGGATTTCAACTTACTATCAAGTTGGTATTTTTTTTTTTTTCAGGATTCCCACACTTGACAGTACAGGATCTTTGACTTTCCCCCTTATATTTTTTCAGATAAGTTAAAAGACATCTCATATTTTCACTTCTTCTTTCACATGGCAAACATATTAAGGGAAAAAACAACACTGTATTTAGGGTTCAGGGCTCATCCGTCTAGATACTTGCTTTTTATGGATCTTACCTCAGTGATTTCTTACTCCTTTCTAGCTCTTGAATATTTTTATGTAAAGATTTTTAGTTTTCTGACATGAGAGGTTGTTACAAACTATTGAAAGTAGGAGTCCTCCTAAGTTTCTTAAGCTTTCTTAAGCTTGGACTGAATAATATCCAGTGGAGAACAAATAATTACCATCAATGCTAGATTGAACTGAAAGAAATTAGAAAACAAAAAATCTAATAACAGACTATCAGTATGGATACAATTTCTTCTGCAATTATCTTTTAATAGAAGTTATTCCCCAACTCATCTCGGAGGGATAGAGGTGAGAAATAACCACGAGTGACTCCCAATACTTGACCTCCCACAGTACTGAGGAGAGAACATAAAAGAATCAGTGCTTATCTTCCTGTTTCCTCTGGCCATTGTAATCACTGATACACCATTTGACTTATGTTCATCTTCCCAACCCCTTAGGTTATTGCCTCATATAAAATAAGATAATTTTTACTGTAATAGATATAAACTCATTGTATGGTAACTAAGTTCAACATGAAACCTGATGCTAGAAAGTAAATTTAGATGTGAAAAGACTCATCATATTATAACTAGTATGAATGCTGGCCAAGAGAGTTGCCTAGTTGAGCACACAATTCTTTATGATGTCACATAAACAGTATTAGGGCAAAATGTTGAAAGTCTAGTAGAAAATTCACATTGAATAAAATGTAGCTGGATCAATATCTATATAAAAGGCTACTGTCCCAAAGGCCTTGGTGAGCCTTAAGCTTTCCCTGGCTTAAGACTTTTTTCCACTGCCTGTGGCTTCCCTTGATAAAACACACCAGTGGCAGCAGGCACTGTGTGATCCTGATCAGATATATAGAAGCAGTTATTGCCACATTTTATGGAATCAAGTTAGGACAGTTATTGTTCAGAAGAGCAGCCCAGTCCTAAGAAAATCATATCCCAGGATATTGAGAAATTCTTCCGTTAACAAAGACGAATGAAAGGAAGGATGAAAAATTGATTCTTGCTTTGTTGGCTGAAAGTTCACTAGCAGATGATTCATTTCTCTGCTTTGCAGATAGTTTCTATTCCAACAGGAGACAGACAGAGGACCCTTCAAGGCTGGCCTTGAAACACACACACACACACACACACACACACACACACACACACACAGTTACCATCGTGGCCTTACTCATTACAGCTGGAAGAAACATGGACCTTATGAGCCCATGTTAAGATGCTCAAAATGTGGACTAGTTTTCACATGCTTCAGGACTTTATGATGATGATCTACTTCTGTCACATCATCTAATGAGCATAAAATATTCTAGACAAAAATTAATAACTAATAATCAATATTAGAAAATGTATAAAGTGCAAAAACCTTTATTTTTTCACAATTCCAGTATCTGTGTTCCAAAAAACATAACCAGAGGGCTCTCAGTTGGAGCTGCAGTGGTGTAGTATAAAAAAGGCCCTAAAGTAAGGGCTGTAGTAACTCAACAAATGGGAAGAACTTAAACGACTTAGACGTATGGATAGGTCAATTCCTCATACTCGTGTTCAGGTGTGACTTCTGACTGCATGTTGTCAGCAGGTGCCAGGTGAACCACAACCTGTGAAGATGAGAAATGGGAACGTTTCTGTCACATCTCCAAGAAACAAGGGGGCCGCCTCTTCCTTGTGAGCCTGCAGCATTACTTCCCTGCTGTTCACACAACTTAGCTCCTCAGTGGACCTTGTCCAGTATGGACTCTGTGTCTTGTGGCAACACCTCATTGGCTGGCCATAATAGAAACAATATCTTTCTCTCAGTCCTTATGTTCTCCTTGCATTTCTTTTTAAAAAATATCTTAAAATCTTTTCTGCATTTCTCACTTCTTTAAAGAAGGGGCACATGAAGGAGAACTAAACAGAGCATCCCATAGAAACATAAAATGCCTAAGACCCCGAACACTCACCTGGGTGACGAAGCAAGCCACCATGCATCCAAAAGCAGAGAGAGTCAAAGTAATGCATACTTCCAGCAGGGAGAGGATCAGGATGGCAATCAAAAATACTTGCCCAAGAGTTGCATTTTCATATTCCTACAGGGAAAAAAATACACCCAGGAGCAAAGGAGTGGGTAAGACCAGAGAGTTGAGTGATGTGCCACATGTCACCACTGGCCTGGTTGCTCCAATTCTAAGATTATCCCTGTACAATAGTGAGATATCAAAGGTGGGTCACAAATAGTCTTCTCTGGATCCTCAAAGATGAATCCAGATATCGCTTTATTTTCCCTAGTCCATTCCTTCTCCATATGATATCCTTACAGAACACCTTAGATTATGTCCCAGCTACAATTAGCACATCTTGTTCAATCACACAGAAAAGTATATTCTAGGCACGTTCTTCAGTCTTCCAAGAGGCTCTGATCATTCCAATCTTAAGCTCTATGTTCCATATATCATGAATCCTACTTGGACACCACTTGCTCTTATACTCCTAATATTAAATTTGATAGGCAGGGGCATCTCCTTGGAGATCTCTGAATACTTATAGGAATCTTGGATCCATAATAATCAAATAACCACATCAACACTGTTGGTAAAAAACGGCTGTCTATTTGGCAGTCAAAGGAAAGCACTGGAATTCCCTTATTTCAGAGAAATGCTCAGTTCTCTTCCTTTCAGGTGACAGGGCAGTTTCTACACAAGAGTTACTCAAAAAAATACCACAGATGCTTCTAACAATACTATGGGCTCAGTTTATGTCATTAACATAAGAATCACTCACAAATGAACTTATTCCACCTGAAGCCTTAAAATATCTCATGTACCAAGTGCTATCAGTCACATCCACTGTTAGTAAGGCCAACCCCACTCCTGATGTTATGGCACTGATTATATTCATAGCCAGGCTTCCTCGAATCTGAAAGAGAACCAAAAAAATATCAGATTCCATTCTCAGGCTCATATGTCTCTAGTGTGAGAGTCAAAAATGACCGGTAATAAATTTGAGGGGTTTGGTCTTTCAATGAAGAGATCCCACATCTCTAGCTGAAGGACGTTATATGTTCAGCTGTACTATTAAACCTTTCAATAGCATGTGTTTGGGGGACGAAACCAAAGTCAGAGTGTCATGTGATATTTATACCGAAAGCTGGTTGAGCCACAAGGCTCTGGTGGGCACATCTGTCAGCATACCCCTCTAAGCCAAGGTTATTGAAATTATCAAAAATACATATTATCAAATTTCTACTGGTCTTTTCTAATTGAGCTGGGTACTACAATTCTGATACCGAGGGGAATACTTACTAGGTTAATGGTCAATTTTCTTCCAGCAACAATGGACAGCACTCCAGATATATAGAACTGGCAAAAGAAAAATTATCTCAAGGACTGGAGACTCCCGATCTTACCCTGTGATGCCCACCCTGCATGTCTACATAGAGCAAAACAAAGGTCAGTAACCTAAGTCCCCAGTGCTTTGGGAAGAACAGCATTAAAACTGTGGAATTTTTGAGAGAGAAGATTGAAAGGAATATTTATGAAACCCTTCTAATGTCCGAAGTGGAGAAATTCAAATGTACTTACACATAAGGGTCCCCATATAGGATAGAAAGAAAGATGTGCACGGGGGCTTATGATGTTGTCTTCATAAATGTGATGAAATGCAGTCTTCCACATTGCCCATAGACACATTTTCATGAGACCAATTAGGATCTGGGCAACCTGGGACATGAGAACAAGATCCAGGATGGCAGGAAGTCCCTTTCCAAGAAGAAAAGTCTATCCCCTGGGAAAGGTCTCACCACATGATTAATATTCCAATTTTCTGGTCTGAAGAAAACCCCTGAGATCCAAGTATTCTACCCCAGCAAAAGCTCTTTGTGTAAAGCTGCCATAATGGCATTAGTAAAATCAGTGATGCATAGTTTCTCTTCTTTAATGTGAAATGATTGGCAGTATTTTTTCCCCTGTTTTTATGAGATTTTATGGAATTGGTGCTTGTCAAGATGACACAATCCTGGAGACCCTGACTCTCCCTCCCTCCCAGGGCAGCCCTTTCTATCTCAGGAAATGGCTATTTCTTTATAAATGCTACCCTCATCTAAGTTCTCTTACCCCCAAAATCTTGGGCTTCCCATTCAAGAATTTCTGCATGCTGTTCTGTTGATAAGGAGAGTCCCAAGATCCAGCCTGACCCAGTTGGGAGTTGCTGACCTTCTGGTGATGAGCCATGAGCAAAGTTTTGGGAAGTTTTTAATCTGATGTCCTGGTGCTGTCATTGATGACAAAGGGGAGGACAGGAGAAAACTATGAGCAAAGATCTGCTTTCCACTCAGCTCACAACAACAACTTAAGAAGAGAGGACAGGAGGTAGTATTATACATGTTTATGCAAATGTTTCAATTTTCATAATCTTGAACAAGAAATACCAACCAAAAAAATGAAAATATATGCATTGAGAAATAAAGAATATGCATCAAGATAATTTTAACAAATGTGCAGTTGGCAAATATCAAAACTGCAAATGGACTTCCAGTTTCAGCTCAGAGATGCAGAGAGCTGGAAATAGCATTGCTTTCAGACAAATAAGATAACAACTTGACAAGCTGCACATTAATGACTTTTCTTGAACTCAGGAAGACTAGAAAATCTGTAGAGAGACAAGTTTCTGCAGGAAGAAATATGACCCAGTTGCTTACATGGGCAGATCACTATGAATATAACATAAGTTGGAAAGAAGATTCAACTAGAAATTTTTAGCAAATTGGTAGAGACAGGTGCACACATTAATGTGAGTGTGGAGACTGTGAGGGTCACAGACAGGCTGTTTACACCCACTCCCAGGCTTTTCCTTGGGGGACCTCATGAGGGTGAGGCTCTCAGGGGAGATGAGGAGAATCCCAAAAACTTCCGACAGATGGTGGCTGGGGGAGGAGAACAGTGGTTACTGAGCAATCTCCATTTATACCTGTTTCTCCTTTTTTCCCTAAAAAATGAAAGTTTTAATCTGCAAGGGAAGAACAACAAACCAATGAGTGGAAGGCATGAATTCAAACCCTCTGAAGCTCTAGGAGAGGAACAGGAAAGCAAAAGAGGAATAAGTGCGAAGCCCATCAGAGAGGTAGGGATCCTTGTGAAGTCCACACCCTCGGTACTGGGTTGAAAGTGCCTGCTTAAGACTTGGCTTAATCAGATCATCTGAGAACCACATCCCCCTCCCCACCAGTATCACACTCCTCCAGAATAAATAGAATTAATGGATGAGAATTTTTCTGGAATTAAGATGGATACCAAATCGCAGACTAAAGATGCTCAGAGAACACCAAACATGGTAAATCTTGACGCCTCCACCCTGCAAAAATATCTAGGCATGTAACATTCAATTTGTCAAAAACAGAAGACAAAGAGAAAATCTTGAACACAGGCAAAGGAAAGAGACACATAATCTGCAAAGGAAAAAAGATAACAATTACAGCAGACTTCTCATCAAAATCCAACCAAGCAAGAAGACCATGGAATGAAATCTGTAAAGTGTAGGAAGAAAAATATCTGTCAATCCAAAATTCTGTATCCAGCAAAAATATGTTTCAAAAATGAAGTAAATGAAAGAATTTCTCAGACAAACAAAAATGGAGAGAATGTATTGCCACCATATTTTCTCTACAAGAAATGTTAAAGGAAGTTATTCAGGGAGAAGAAATATGTCAGAATCTTGGATCTATACAAAGAATCAGGAGTATCTGAAATGGAATAAATGAAGGCAAAATAAAATATTTTTCCCTATGTTGAATCACTTTTAAAAAGATAAATGGCTATTTATAGGACAAATAATAAAATGTATTGTGTGTTTATAGTATTTATAAATGAAATGTATGAAAAGAATGGCACATAATATAGGAAGGTAGAATTGAGAATAAATTATTAGAAAGTTCTTAAACTTCCTGTGAAGTGATATTTTTTTAAGTAAAAATCATTATTTCTAAAGGAAAAGATGTAAACCCTAGTGAAACCACTAAAGATGTTATAAAAAAGAGAATTTCCTTTTTTAAAGAAGAATGAAATCATACAGCATGTTCAGAGGCAGAGAAGACATTAAAAGGGGAAAAATTAAACAAAACAAAGGAAATTAATAATTTTGAAGAATTCCAAATAGCAAATATAGAAAGGAGTAGTAAAATAGAAAAATAGGAACTCACCCTTAGAGCATCAGGGTAATAATTTTGGCAGGTAAGATGCACTCTTAAATGCTGAGATAAATAGTGGGTGATATTTTAAGGAGAAATGGGATAGCTATGTAGCCTCAAAGTAGCTCCCCTCATTATTTAATTGCTATCATTGTTTTAACATTTGCCCACAAATATTGTGATGCTCCTCTCTCCAGAGAACAGAATTTAATACTCCTTTCCTTAAGTACAGGTTGGACTTAATGATGGACCTCTAATAAATAGAGGGTGGAAAGGGGGGACAACATAACTTTGCAGTGGAAAAACCTGGGGGGCAACACCTTAGCCAAAGGATCAAGGTTTTCATCACCAGGAATAAGTCATGTTGGTATTATGTACCTGCTGATATGATGCAACTGGAAGTAATCATGAAAAAACATCAGACAAATCTAAATTGAGAAACATGCCACCAGTTATCTTCAAAAGTGTCAAGTAGGAATGTCAAGAAAAGACCCAGAAACCATTACAGATTGGAGAAGACTTAAGGAGACATGGATGATTAAACACAACACAGTGTCCCGGATTGGATCCTGGAATAGAAAAAAAGGACATTAGTAGAGTGGTGAAGGTCTTTAGTATAGTTAATAGTATTCTACCAATGTTACCTCCTTAATTTTGATAAATGCACCACTATTACATAATATTTTAACATTAGGAGAAACTGGATATAGGTTACATGAAAACTCTTGGCATTATTTTTCAACACTTCTGTCAACTTAAAATTATTTCAAAATTAAAAAAAGTTTTTACAAGCCTGCAAATAGTTATATATACTTATCCCTACAGTTCTTATGAGGAAAGTACAATTCTACAAGATTATGTAATTATCTATGATCATCCAAGTAATGAGAGGTTCATTCTAGACAAGAACTGAATTGTCCTTTGAATTATTTGCCTTTAAGCCAGTTTAATGCTTGTTTTCCTGTTTAGGCAAATGGTCATTTATTAATAGCCCCCTGGATCCAACCTAATTCAAAAATTATCCTGGGACTTTTACTTTTCCTGCTACCTTTGCTTTCTGTTCTGTCATATCAGTGCAGCCTTTTGGAATGATTTGTTTGTCTCTCGTCCAGGGAAAATGTCTTGCTGATAATGAGATATTTTCTGTTCCTATTAGGATTTAATGAAACCCCTCCTCCTACCTCTCAACTTAGTCTCATATATGAGGGCCATAATTGCATTATGCCCCACACATATCATTTGTCAGAAGCCTTGTATTATAAGAAGTGTTGAAATAACCATCATTCAAAATTTATTCTTCTTTACCATGTAAAGCCATTCTTCTGAGCTAATTGAATGTGACTATGTAAGATAGAATTACTTAGAATTTGTCTCCTCCTGGATTAACAATCTCACAACAATCACCAAATTTCTAACCCAGGCCTCTCCTTAGGTTGTCAAAGGAATCAGGACACAGTTTCAACCATGGTAAAATTTGAGATGATGATTTGTACCAAATGGGACAACTTTAAGAGGCAGATCTACAGTCTTTGTGGAGAATGTCAGGGTCACTTTGCTTTGTTGTTTGGAAACTGTTGAAAGCTCAACAAATTGGTAGCAATATGATAGTAGAGCAGTACAGCGAATTACAGCAGGGCTGAGAAATAAAGAAGATATTTTCCCCGGCCAAGTGAGAAGAGGAGAGTCAGAGAATTTCACTAGTATCACCAAAGTCACAGACCTTCTTTATCAGCCAGGCTCTGTGAGTTGAATTCGTTTCCCAGAAGCAGATCCCTGGCCAGCCCCAGTCCACAAGGAGGACCATTAACTTACCTCTCAGAGAGAAGAGGACTGGTCCATAGGAAGTTGGTACGCTGGCATCATCCCCAGTCCCTTACTAGGAACAGTGTACATGAGTATGCCTGGCTACCATTGCGAATCTTGACTATCTGGCACTGAGAGTCCCTGGAAGAGGAAACCCAAGAGGCTGAGAACAGGAAAAAGCTATGCTTACCTCCTCTTCAGAACTGCACCAGGAGGTGGTTCTCATTCCTTGTGGTCACCAGTGTTAACTGAAAATTTCCTAAAAAGATTAAGCTACACATATGCAATGAGACCTTTCCATATTGAGCAATATAGCCACTGTTTTGAAAATACAGTGTCTTATTCACTTCACCCGTGTTACTGGATGGTCAGCTGTGATGGCAAGAGATAAACAATATTTTTTAAAGATAACCATCTTTCTCCACTTCTCCTATCATAAACACCACCCACTTTTCATATGATAAGCTCTATCTGAAATGCTTACATGCAGAAGCCTCAGTGATGTTTTCTTTCCCCTGGGGAAGAAACACACACACACACACATACACACACACACACACACACACACACACACACTTACTTACCCACAGTGCCTCTCCCCTGCGTCCCAGCTTCTCTGCCTGTGAGGTTAACAGTGCCACATTTTCTGGATACATGTCACATGTCCACAAAATAAGGCTTTGGAAATTATAATTGCAATTTCTGAAATTAAAAAAAACCCCACAAACTTAGAAGTTGATTAAGTTAGCTGTGTTTTTTACATGGCTGGTACATCTTGTCAGTTGTTATAGAAAGTAGCCAATTCATTCATTTTCTGTTATATGACATTTTTTTTTTTTTTTAGCTTGGATTGTAAAAGATGGTTTCTAACATTCTCACTCTTCATAAATGACTGGGTCTTATCAAATTTGACCCACACTTCTGAACAAAATGGTAGAGGGTCATTTTAAAGCCTCGTTAAAATTTGTAAGTTATCCAAGATCACGGGTAACTTCTTTCTTTCTAGTTTACAATTACCTAGGTGTTTATTCATAAAACACTGAAGCAAACCTTTTTGGATACTGGGAGACAAAATGAATCACAAGAGCTTAAGTATCTACTGAAGCTAATTATAATCTGAGAATATGCCCATTGATCTCTCTGTCCCTTTCCTGGTAGGTTTCCAATTTTATTTTACACATCTGAGTGGTGGGCGAAATCTCTGTTTTAAAAGGTTTGTTGCACACAGAGAGGTGCATCCACAGTCATGTTTTCAACAGGAAATTATTTAAACACTCCCACCCTTTATCTTGTGGCAGAAATTGTTGATACTGATGACATCAGATTACACTTTTTCTTTCCTCATTTATATCACTGCAGATAGGCTTTTTTCATTTTCTAATGGAAATGCATGATATCACAATCATGAATAATTTTTGAGACAGACCTATAATAATTTTGCTGACTCTATATATGTTTATATATAAACAGTTTTTCTTCCTTGTTTCAATAGCAATTTGATTATGTTAAAATAAAAATGAGACTTTATCAATTACATATGCTTCAAGGAGAAGGAAGAATTGTCCTATGGCCTGTATTTCAAAAATTCCCATAGACTGAATGTCACTTACCCAAAACTCCCTTAATGGTGGGGTCATATGACAAACCAAGCCCCATCAGAACTGCTTTAAGTTAGAATGACCCCTAAACTTTCCTCCCTAGACATACTTTTCATATGAACTATTTAATTTTGTTTGTTTCCACTTGCAAATCAAAAGATGTAACTAAAACAAGCATAGATTACAAAACTGGCCAATTCAATGTATACAGTGAAAATGGTGCAAGGCTCTAAGAATTAACAGAAACTGAGATACCAAGTTAACACAGTGTAATTTCCAGTTTCTCTATAATCAAAATGACTACAAAAGTAAGAATCATCAGATTCATGGGCCAAAGCTCTGTAATTTAATACAAAACTACCAGTGAGAATAGATATGGCATAACAACAACATAATACATAAAAGTGTGAATGAGCATACATAAATAAGTGATAGAAGATGATGATAGATGGATGGGTGGATGGATGGATGGAAGGAAGGAGGGATGGGTGGATAGATAGATAGCTGTGGTGTACTGCCTAGATCTCTCCCTCAGAACCAAGGCACTCATACCCACAGCTGCTAGAAGTATTGACTTTCCAAACTCTTAGGTGGGTCCCACTTTGGAGAATTGCACTCAGCCAAAGGGAATCACTTTATCCAAGGTCCTGCTTCTTCCTTGGTAGGGCAGTCATTCCCTCTCTGCTGACCAAATGTGATTAACATGAAACCATCACTTGATTTGATCAATAAATATTCTGCAGAATGTCCAGATGATTTCCTGGGGCCGGCAACAGGAGATTTAATAGAGCCCAGGGAAGGACATGTCTTTGTGTTACCATCCATCCCTGATGAATATGAATTTTTGCTGATCTTCCTGAATAATATTTACTTGAGAGAATGTGTTCTCCAGATAAATGGCTACACATACCAACTGCGAGAGGTCTTTTTTGATCTACATATGTAAGCGACCACATCTGGTACAGTAACCTCAATTGGACTTACTACTTTCAGTGGTAGGCTGGAGATGACCCATAAAAAATTGCAATAGCCTATCATGAACATTTCTTCAAAATTAATGCATTCAGTGATGTGAAGAGAGTAGCTGGAAATTTGTTCATTGCGGGTTTCAGTATTTATAACACTAAAATTAGCAATTGCTACAATTTAGATCTTTTTCCCCAGATAGTTTATTAGCACCCACTGATGGTAGTCTATCCATTTGTTTTCTGCAGGGGCCAAATTTGTCAATTTAAATGGGGGTGCTATTGATATCCCCACACCACTGCTCACTTAAGAATCTGAGGGTCTTCCTAATCTGCTAGTCACTGGGATTTTTTTTACCTTTACCAAAGTTCTGGGAAATTGTTAAGAGCTTCAGCTTTGTCTTTCCTACCATAATAGCTCTTATCCCACAGGCCAGAGAACTAGTGTGAGGGTTCTTCAGCTGTTATCTATATTTTCCTGATTATGATTGGTTTTGGGGAAACCAAAAGAGTCGGTCCATTGATTTGCTGGGCCCAGAATGAGATGAATTTATCACTGGGCATCTATATGTCCCTGGTCTATCAGGGGCCATGATGGTGTTTCAAGTCACCTGGTATGTGTGTCAGGGCTGTGTTCTTTGCCTCAGCCCATCTTTCAACCCAGGCTTGGCTGCCACTCTGCTGTACTCTTCCGGCGATTCTCCACCCTGGGTAGGTTCCAGGATATATGGCACTGGCACATGTCTGTCTTGAGTCAGTCTCTCAAACGTCAGGTTGGAGCTGATGTACAGACAACCTATTTGTTCATATAGGTGATCTAGTAACCAGGCACCAGGAACCCACACTTGAATGCACACAGGGCCGCCAGAATGCCACTGAGTTGTACCAACTGCTGTGCCCCGGGGAGGGGCTCATACAAGTCTTTCAGCTTCCTACTATTTTTAGGTCTTCTTTTTCTTGATTCAGTGTTCATTGAGTTGTTTTCTATTCTCGATTGATCCTTTACCAGAGTTCTGCCCATTTTTTGCTGCTTCTAGGGATAGCCATTCACCAGGGATGTCTCCCTCTCTCGCCTTGCTGACATCATCCCAGGTGTGCATTCATTTCTTTTGTTTGTTTGTTTGTTTGTTTTGGTGCTGAAACCCAGGATGCATTCATTTCAAACCTCAGGAATTAGTAGGATCAATCTCTCTTAATATCTCTTTAGACTTTTCTGAAGAGAATGAGAGAGAAACCTATGGGTCTGAGGCTCATTTATCCCCAGAGCTTTTAAATTTCCTCAAGAAGTTGCTGCAGTTTGCTTTGAAGAGAAAAATAATTCCAGAATCCCTGGTTATTTTGAAGTAGGAATGTTGGTGCTTCTTGGACTGCCAATTTCTATCCTATTGGAGACAAGAGTCTCATTTATTCTGTAACATACCCCTGAGAGAATCAAACCTGTACCCACTATCTACAGAGCACTGGCCTCCCTCTGGGAGGAAGTCTCGAGGAAATAGTTTCCCTCCTATGAAGAGTTTATCTCACAAGAAGAGGGGATATTTATATTTATCAGACTAATACAGTTGAGGAATGGCCTAAAATTCTAGTTGAGGAAGGACCTAAAATACCAAATGAAGCTAGAGGCTCAGAAATAGATGTTCCAGGAGCTAGAGAACAGAGTTCTTGGAAGAAGTAAGTTCTTGTATCCAGGTTTTAATCAATGGTTACATAGAGATAATTACATTGGAACTATCCCACTAGTTAACATTCCATGTTTCCTACCTCAAGAACAAATTAACAATCACCTGGAAGATAGAACTCATTTATTACACACCTCCCATGACCAAAAGAGTTAATAAAGCTGAATGGAAAGCGCATGGGCATAAATTCAACCCGGATTTACACCCCCACTCTATAACTTACTGGTTAAGTGACCTTGGGGAAATTGTTTTCATTCTTGTATAAATAAGCTTACAGATTTTACAAAAGAGATATTGTTTACCTCAAGAGTTCATTTGATGGATAAATAAAGTAGCACAGTTTAGACTTCCAGGAGATGGTTAGGGACATAATGGAATTTCAATTGATTTCAGCTTTGTTCTCTCTCTTACTCTCCCATAAGATTTGGAAATTCCATTTCTACTTTTTAAATTTTAATTATTGATTTTTTTCTGTCCAATGGAACTCATAAATCAACCCAAATGTAAAGGCTCAGCATAAAAAGGATTTAAACTATATTATGAAGGATTGAAGATTGAAACCATGAACATGCAGAACTTAGGACATTAAGCAATTTCAGCTTTATGTTTTGCATATGATAACATCAATATCAGTTGTGATGGATTCTACCATGATGGATACACAAAGATCATTAACTGTATCTGAAGATTAAAAAGATTTAATCTTGAGCCAATGAGTTTCCATGTCAGTTTGTACCAATAAGACTAGATCTTTCAGCTGTTTCATCAACCTTGCTTAAGAATTTGTTGAGGGCTTAACTCTAAAATAGCAGATCTATCCAGAATAAACCATTTTTGTACCCCACTATCATATTCTAAGCATTTATGTATATTGTCTACTACTAGTTTTATTTTCAAAATATTACTTGTAAGCATTCAATGCTGATTGAATTTGGTTGCTGTCATCATGCCACCATCCATGCCAATCCATTTAAGTCTGGAACCAGACCAGAATCATCTTCCATGTATGGTTCTGTGTTATAGTTTGCCAATGACAAGAATTACATAAAACTTAGAAGGTGGAAGTGAAGAGGCATCATTACTTTTGGGAGGTCATGGAGATAGGATAGCAGAAATAGTTTTGCCCACAGTTGACTGAGTTACATCTCAATGCCAGCCCTCACCATCTCCCACAGGAAGCCCACTCCCAGTTCTAATGGCAGTGGGCTTTCTGGCAACCAATAGCTTTCCTTCTCTGCTCCAGTGCTTCAGGCTGATATAGCAGTGACTGTTTTTTTCCATCTCCCAACTTCAGCTTCCTGAATTTCATTCCCTCAGCTGCCCCCGTATTTGTGGAAGATATAATTCCTATACCAAATTCCTTATTCCCATTCTATTATACAGTCTTTGTTTCCCTGGCTGACCCTGTATTGATATAAATGCTTCCAAGATTTTTAAATGAGAGAAGTATAGTAAATTAAATGAAGCTTTAGTTTGAGTCCACATTTTTCAACTGTAAGTAAAGTTTCAGTGAAAGTGTGCGCATGAGTGGGGAGGGATATGTGTGGTTCTTTCATTCTGTGAATAATTTACTTCAGGGTGTGGGATTTCTGATTGAAAGAGTTTCTGATAAAGAGTTTCATGGCATTTGAGTAGCAATGCCACAATGCTTACATAAATGGTACATTAGAATTAGCCTCATTACCAATTTTACTGGTATTTACAGTCTCCTTACATTTGGCCTGTACTCATACCCTCTAAATACTGAACACAGTGAGGAAATTTGAAGTATGATGAAAGTGGAAGCACTCTTCAGATCTAATGTTTTTTAACAAAAACATATGCAGTGGGGGTGATGTTATCAACACGGCAATATAAACCGCTACTGGAAACTTCTCCCCAGATATTCAGCAAAAAAGAGGGATAACCCTGACTAGTTTGGAACTCTGGAGGAGGATATGGACAGGAGAAGGACCCCATAGATGCCAAATTGAAGAAGAGCGATATCAGGTAGGAGAACTCCATTCTGGGCTGGCTGGTCCTTTCCTCTCACCCTCAGTCTTACGCTGCATGGAAGGAACATGGAACCCTCATTTGGGATTCCTCTCACCTCCCACTGGGGACACAGATTATAAAATTGTTCACAGCAGTGAGACATATCCCCTTCGCTTTGAGATCAGGGGGATGAGGAGGACATTTCAAGGCCCAGATCAGCGAGGAATAAAGAGTCTGAGAAAATGTGGGCAGAGACTGTTTCCAGCCCTGGATCTGAAAGCCCTTCCCCATTGTGTCAGTTTGGATATATTATGTGCCCCTAAAAGCCATATTCTTTAATGCAATCTTGTGGGGGCAGACACAGTAGTGTTATTAGGTTGGAATTTTTTTATTGAGTGTTTCCACAGAGATGTAACTCGATCAACTGTGGGCAAATTTGATTAAATTATTTCCATGGATTTATGGACCCCAGCCATTCAGCATGGGTCTTGATTTAATCACTGGTGTCCTATAAAAGAACTCACAAACAGGAGATCAGAACAGCTGATGGACATTTTGTAGAGAAGCTAAGAGCTGACACTGATGCTGATGCTTGGAGATACTTGGAGACATTTGGAGATGCTAGCCTAGAGTTTTCTCTGGAGAAACTAGAAGAGGACCCTCAGATGGTTAGATGCACAGGAACTGAAGAGGCTATGAGAGACAAGCCCAGAGACACTTTGGAGAATGCCGTTTTGAAATGCAACCTGAGAACAGAAGACATCAGCCACGTGCCTTCCCAGCTGACAGAGTTGTTCCGGATGTCATCAGCCATTCTTCAGTTATCTTCTTGTTGATGCCTTAGTTGGACACTTTGATGGTTGCAGAACTGTAAATTTGTAGTCAAATAAACCCTCTTTCTAAAAGCCAATCCATTTCTGGTATTTTTGTATAACAGCGGCATTAACAAACCAGAACACCTACCCTTGAGAAACATAGTAGCCAGTGGCCTGATACTTGTCTGGGAGATGGTTGAAATCTGTGGAAGCTGGGAGAGTCCTCTGTTGCAGGGAGAGTTAGGAACACAACCCCACACTGAGTCAGACTTTGCCCAGCAAATTGAGGGTGCAGGAAACCCACAGCTTCAGCTCTGCCCACTAAGATGGAGGCTCCAGGAGGTAATTCAGACCTGCCTGGCCAGTCTCAGCTGGGCTCCAGCTTTGCCTAGTCAGACACATCCTTGGATCCAGAAGGTAAACACCTTCTTATTGCTGACAGGGCAATGCAGGAATGAGACACGGACACAAAGCTAAGAGTTAAGGGAGCAGGGGGCCCACTGCATCTCGTGCTAAGTGGACGCTAATGCACCTTCGCTCCAGCTATTTATTGCTAAAGATCAGGTGTATATGCTAAAGGTCCTCGGGCTCGGGAGAGCCCACCAGATACCTATGTTTACATCAGGTGTATACAATCTAGGTTTAAGACGATGGTCACAAGACACACATCTTCACAGGGCGGGCCTGCATGGCATCTATGCAGGCCTGCGGCTCAGCGTTCTAAGCCACCACCCCAGATATGCCTCAGGCAACATAGAAGACTTAGTTTCCCACATGTCCCCCTTTTTATTTTAGCCGCTGGTCAGAGCTCTGTCTGCCACTTGGGCTCTGATCTGAGCTGGGCGTGGGAAACAAAGTAGCCATGGGGGCAGGAGACCTCCCTTAAAAGGGGCGACGGTTCAGACCCTTGCAAAGCTGGGGGGGGGTGAGGTTCTGTGCCCCACCTCTGTTGGCCCCCAAGTTTTCTCTTGATGGCCCCTCTGCGACTGTGCCTGCCTTAGGTTGTTCCTTCCCTGAGGAATCTTACCCATCTCTGGCTAACCAGCCAATCTCCGGGGCCATACAGGGCGATGTAAGGGAGGGGCAACACCCCCCAAGAGGGTTAGTTTTGTCTCCCTGACAGCCTATGCCCCATGGCCTCCATGCCCAACAATGGTTTGGACCCAGGCAGCCAAAATAAAGGGGGAAAACTGAACGAACTGTTGCCTTGTTGCAGCAATGGGGCTTTAGGAATATAAGCCCAATAGGTATAATTTCCAGAATGCGCACATGCCGGAGATATACTCACAGCAATAGCAATAAGAGTAATTTCTTTATCTGCCCCCGAGTTGGATGTCGGGCTTCCCTAGTTCGGGGTGTTGGCCCGATCACTGTTGTCTTCAGTGTCAGACCCTGGAACTGCATCACTGGTGGCTCGATGTACCATAGGAATTTTCTTTTCTTTGCTGGGTGCGTGGTACGGCTTCAGTCGTCGGGCCGGTATCCAAAGTGGTGCTCGTCCGTCACCTGGGGAAACACAAGCATAACCTCTTCCCCATGTTAATTATCGGTTTTTAAAGCACGGGGCAAGCCCATAGAGGCAAAACAGGCAAAAAGGTGAGTACGAACATGTTGAAATGTTTCACCGGTTTGTGCTGTGGCCCAAAGAAAGCCAGAGTATGTGTTTGCCAAGCTAAATGTTGTTGCAAAATAAGATCAGCTTTACCTTTAAATGGGGCAATGGCTAGTTGACAATAAACGGAAGGTCAAAACCATCGAGTTGTTTTGCCTTTTTTCCGGCTTGAGCAACTAAAGTAGCTAAGAGATCTAGATAAGGGGAAATGGATTTTATGGAAGAATTGGGCAAGAAGATCCACTCTACAAGCCTATCATTTTGCAAAAGCAAGCCTGTGGGGGATTTGGGAATGGAAAAGATAAGCAGAGATAAAGGTTTTGTAGGATCAACACGGGATATCTGAGCTTGGTGAACTTTAGCTTCCACTAATTGTAATTCCTTCTCTGTAGCTGAAGTTAAAGATCTAGGGCTGTTTAATTTAGAATCTCCATAAAGGAGAGAAAATAGGTTGGAAAGCTTGTAGTGAGCTATACCTACTTTGGGGCAAAGCCAATTAATATCCCCTAGTAGTTTTTGTAAATCATTTAAGGTGGTAACAGCATCTCTGCGGAGTTGTACTTTTTGGGGTTGAATTGTAAGTCTATTGATACTAGAACCCAAATACTGTACAGGCAAAGTACGTTGCACTTTGTCAGTAGCAATATGCAACCCTACATTCTGTAAAGCTTTTTGCACAGCATAGAACAAAGCTTCTACTTCAGTCTCCTGAGGTGCAGAGCACAAAATATAATGGATTATATAAGCTTTAGGAAAATTTAAATAGACAGGCTGTAAAGCACGGTCGACATAAGGGACAAAATAGTAAAAGCAAATTTTTCCTTATCTTGATCAGCTAAAGGGATGGAAAAGAAACAGTCTTTAATATCAATGACCACAAAAGCCCAGTTTTCAGGAATCATGCTAGGACTGGGGAGCCCAGGTTGTAAAGGTCCCATGGGCTGAATGACAGCATTAACACCTCTTAGGTCAGTTAACATTCTCCATTTTCCTGATTTTTTCTTTATTGGGAACACAGGAGAATTCCAAGGACTAAAAGACTCTTCAATATGCTGCAAGGACAATTGTTCTTGAACCAATTCATGTAAAGCCTCTAATTTTTCTTTTGTAAGCGGCCACTGCTCTACCCATACTGGTTTTGTTGTAGTCCATACTAATGGGACAGGTTGGGGAGGCGAATGAACAGCGGCTGCCACTAAAAAGGTTTATATCCTAAACCAAATTGATCACATTTTGGTGAGACTTGGGTGGGTGAAGGGGTACCTTGCAAACATATGCCAAGCCCACAGCTAGGGGTATACCCCATATTTGCCATCATTTTGTGGCTTTGAATACTGTACACTCCACTAGGAGGAGGGATATGTACAGTAGCACCCCATTGTTCAAGTAGGTCTCTGCCCCAAAGATTAAGAGGCAGAGCAGCCACATAAGGTTGTAAGGCGGCCTTTTGTCCCTCAGGGCCAAGGCAAGACAAAATACGAACACTTTGCATAAGTCCCTGAGGGGAGCCTAGGCCCACAACAGTAATTCGTGCCTCTTGCAAAGGCCAATGTCGGGGCCAATGTTGTTGACTAATAATCAGCAATTTTAAGATTTGTGACTCCCCCACCTTGACACCGCTGGCCTGCAGCAGCTGCCGTAAGAGGGAAATACAGGAAACATATTTATTGTGTCCTTCAACATTACCCATTACCCTGCTTATAATGCTCGGGGTCGTTCTACAAGGAATGCATACAAAAGATGGCCGTTACCTCCAACTGAGTTCCCGCGCCGCTGTACCTCCTTCGTTCAAGCGATTCTTCTGTCAGGAACCAGATCCGGTTCTTAAGTCCCTGTTCAGGTGCCACTTATTGCTGACAGGGCAGCGCAGGAATGAGACACGGACACAAAGCTAAGAATTAAGAGAGCAGGGGGCCCACTGCATCTCGTGCTAAGTGGATGCTAATGCACCTTCGCTCCAGCTATTTATTGCTGAAGATCAGGTGTATATGCTAAAGGTCCTCGGGCTCAGGAGAGCCCACCAGATACCTATGCTTACATCAGGTGTATACAATCTAGATTTACATCAGGTGTATACAATCTAGGTTTAAGTCGATGGTCACGAGACACACATCTTTACAGGGCGGGCCTGCATGGCATCTATGCAGGCCTGCGGCTCAGCGTTCTAAGCCACCACCCCAGATATGCCTCAGGCAACATGGAAGACTTAGTTTCCCACACCTTCTCAAGACAATTAAATCACCAAAAATCACCATCTGCTGGGCAGACCAGAAAATGCAAGAGAATTTTAGGACTTCTCACAACCTCTCCAGAATCTCTGGCCCACTGGAGCTGGTCTACTCACCCTGCATGGGAACCCAGCCCTGTTTTAAGTTGAGAAATATGGATGACCCACCAGTTAAAACAGTGCTCTAAAAGAAACCCAGGGCTTGCTGGCTGGTGAGAAAAGTAGCACCACTGGGAGCCAGCAGTCTTGTTTTACCCACACACAGAGAACTTGCTGTGGTGCTTAGTGCCTACCCCCAGAGGCAGGCTGCTGTGGGAACCTGGTTTTTGGGGGAGACTGGAGAGCAGAGCTAATCTGATAACTGGCCACTGAGAGAGACATATAGGCAGGGCAAGAGCCAAATAACAATAGCTAAAAAATTCTGATCAGTTAAACAGAAGCTATGTTAGAAGTCTAGAATAAGTTGAATGGAACACCAAAGATAGAACATGCAGACAGAGGATCAATAAGGAAACAGATATTGAAGAGTAGGATAAATGAACTAGATTTAGCTAGACATTGATAGAACACTACACCACACAACAGCAGGATGCACATTGTTTACAGTGCTCATGGATCATTCTCCAGGATAGACCATGTGTTGGGTTGCAAAGCAAGTCTCAATAAATTTTAAAATATCAATATAATACAAACACTTTCTCAGATCATAATAAAATGAAGCTGGAAATCAATAACAGGCAGAAGGCTGGAAAATTCACAAATTTATGGAGGTTAAACAACAAACTCTTAAACAACCAGTGGCTCAAAGAAGAAATTACACGAGAAATTAGTAAATATTTTGAGGCAAATGAAAAGGAAAACACAAAATACCAAAACCTATGGGATGCAGCAAAAGCAGAGCTGAAAGGGAAATTTATTGCCCTAAATGCCTATATAAAGAAAGAAGACAGAGCAAAAATCAAGGAAGTAATGGTTCACCTAGAGAAACTAGAAAAGGAACAGCAAACTAACTCCAAAGCAAACAGAAAGAAAGAAATAGCAAAGATTAGAGCAGAAATAAATGAAATTGAGAACATGAAAATGATAGAGAGAATCAATAAAACCAGAAGTTGGTTCTTTAAGAAAGTCAATAAAATTGATGAACCTTCAGCTAGGCTAACGAGAGAGAAAGAGAGGGGGGGAGGAGAGAGAGAGAGAGAGAGAGAGAGAGAGAGAGAGAGAGAGAGAGAGATATTGAGAGAGAGAGAGAATGCAAATATATAAAATCAGAATGGGGAAAGGGAAAATAACCACTGACCCTGCAGAAATAAAGGAGATAATGAGAGGATACTATGAGCAACTATATACAAAAAACTAGATAATTTAGATGAAATGGACAGCTTCCTAGAAAAGCATGAACAACCAACCTTGACCCAAGAAGAAACAGATGAACTTAACAAACCAATCACAAGTAAAGAGATTGAATCAGTCATCAAAAATCTCCTAAAAAAGAAAAGTCCAACATCAGATGGCTTCACATGTGAATTCTACCAAGCATTCAAGAAAGAATTAGTACCAATCCTGCTCAAATTCTTCAAAAATATTGAAGAGGAGAGAAAGCTATGTAACTCATTCTATGAAGCCAACATAATCCTAATACTAAAGCCAGACAAAGATACTATAAGAAAAGAAAATTATAGACCAATCTCTTTAATGAATATAGGTGTAAAAATCTTCAACAAAATATTCACAAATCAAACCCAGCAGCACACTAAAAGAGTTATACATCATGACTGAGTGGGATTTATTCCAGGTATGCAGGGCTGGTTCAACACAAGAGAATCAATTAATGTAATAAACCACATCAATAAATCAAAGCAGAAAAACCACGTGAGGTTCTGAATTGATGCAGAAAAGGCATTTGACAAAGTTCAGCACCTTTCTTGATGAAAACACGCAAAATATCAGAGTAGAAGGGACCTTTCTCAATATGATAAATGCAATATATAGAAAAACCCACAGCTAACATCCTACTTAATTGGGGAAGACTGAAACTTTCCTTTAAGATCAGAAACAAGACAAGGATGCACATTTCCACCATTATTATACAACATTGTGTTAGAAGTTCTAGCTGGAACAATTAGGCAAGAAAGAGAAATATAAGGTGTCCAAATTAGGGAAGAAGAAGTAAAATTTTCACTGTTTGCAGATGATATGTTCCTTTATGTAGAAAATCCTGAAAAATTTATGCGGGTGACTGAGCTTGTACCTCGACTTACCAGGCCTGGGCCAGGGGACCTGATATCACCCCCTGGGGAGGGTAGTAGGTACGGGCGTTAGTGCCCTCTGCAGCCCCCCCGAGCCTGAGGAGCGAGGTCAGGGCAGCTCCCTTTTCCTCACCCAAAATGCCACTGGCAGGGGAGGCTTGCCGGAGGAAACCGCCTTTCTCCCAACCGCCCTTTCCTCACTTCCTTATCTTGCCCACACACTCCCTTGTGCCAAGGCCACTCCTGCCACCGCCAGCGCGCATGCACCGTGGCCAGAACAACTCCCGCCCGCTGCAACGGCTCCTGCGTCCTCTCAGAACCAATCCTAGCCCCTCTCCCTTCAGTATTGCCATTTAAGGCTACTTCACCTCCTTTCCAGCCCTGCCCTTCTTACCAGCCTATATAACCTGTAATCACCCCTGAATAAATCCTTCTCTTTGGCGCATACTCCTACTGGATGAAGAGTATCTTGTCCTTATCGCCGCCCTCCACACCTTGCACGCCTCCCGCCGAGGACCTGGCCAAGTCCTCCGCCTCGCCCTCGCCTCCGGGAAAGAGCCCCCGCCGCCGGTACCCTTTAAGCAGCCCCGAGAGCTGAGGGCTCCGCTACCGGCCGCCACTCCCCCCAGAAGCAGTAACCGCGACCGCAAATTTACAGTAAATCTACTATGTTAATAAATGAATACAGCAAAGTGGGAGGGTAGAAGATCAACACAAAAAAATCAGTAGTTTAACACTAGTAATGAGCAACATGAGGAGAAAATCAAGAAAAAAATTCCATTTACAATAGCAACCAAAAGAATCAAATATTTAGGAATAAACTTAACCAAGGCCATAAAAGGCCTATACACAGAAAACTACAAGAAATTGCTAAAAGAAATCACAGAGGACCTAAATAAATGGAAAGACACACTGTGTTTATGGATTGGATGAGTAAATATAGTCAAGATGTAAATTTTACCTAAATGAATTTATAGATTCAATGCAATACCAATTAAATTCCCAACAACTTACTTAGCAGAAATAGAAAAGCCAATAACCAATTTTTTGTAAGGTCAGGGTGCCTTGAATAGTCAAAATATCTTAAGAAAGAGGAGTGAAGAGGGAACTCTCACACTACCTGACTTTAAAGCATATTACAAAACTACAGTGGTCCAAACAAACTGGCACTGGCATAAAGATAGATATACTGACCAATGGAATGGAATTGAGTATTCAGAAAAACACCCTCTCATCTATTGACAATTGATCTTTGATAAAGCAGTGAAGTCAAAGTACCTGGGAAAGAGCAACCTCTTCAATAAATGATGCTTGGAGAACTGGATAGCCATATCCAAAGGAGTGAAAGAGGACTCCTTATACAAAAATTAACTTGAAATGGATCAAAAACCTAAACATTAGAGCTTAAGATCTTAAAAGTTTTAGAAGAAAATGTAGGGATACATCTCAAAGATCTTGTGATATGGGTGGTATCCTAGACGTTACACCCAAAGCATAAGCAGTGAAAGAATAAATAGATACATGGGATCTTCTCAAAATTGAACACTTTTGTTCATCAAAGGACTTTGTCAGAAAAGTAAAAAGGCAGCCTACACAATGGGAGACAATATTTGGAAACCACATTTCAGATAAGGATTTAATATCCATAATATATAAAGAGCTCCTATAACTCAACAACAAAAAGACAAACAACCCAATTAAAAAATGGGCAAAAGGCAGGGACAGACACTTTTCTGAAGAGAAATTACAAGTGACTCAAAACATATGAAAAGGTGCTCAATTTCACTGGCTATTAGGGAAATGCAAATCAAAACCACAATGAGATATCATCTCACACCTACCAGAATGTCCATTATCAAAAAAAAAAAGAAAGAAAGAAAGAAAAGAAAACAGAGAATTATAAGTGCTAGAGAGGATGTGAAGAAAGAAGCACACTTATTTACTGTTGTTGAGAATGTAGAATGGTGCACCACTCTGGAAAGCTGTGTGATAGTTCCTCAGGAAGCTAAGTATAGAATTGCCTTATGATCCAGTAAATCCCGTGATTAGGTATATATTCAAAGGAACTGAAGGCAAGGACATGAATGGATATTTGCACACCAATGTTTACAGCTGCATTATTCATGATGGCCAAGAGATGGAAATAGCTCAAATTTTTCCATAAAAGGATGAGGGTATAAACAAATTGTAGTATAAAATGGAATATTAAGTAGCTGTAAGACAGAATAAAGTCACAAAGCATATAACAACATGGATGAACCTTGAGGATATTATGTTGAACAAAATTAGCCAGAAACAAAAAAACAAATGCTGCATGGTGTCACTAATATGAACTAACATTAATGTGTAAACTTTGAGGGTTAAAGTTGAGAATATAGGTTATCAAGTGATAGAAAGATAGTAGACATCGGGAATTTGATGCTGAAGGAGTATATCTAGTTTGCTAAAGCTGTGGAATGCAAAACACCAGAGATGGACTGGCTTTTATAAAAAGGGCGTTTATTTGGCTATACAGTTATAGTCTTAAGGCCACAAAACGTCCAAGGTAACACATCAGTAATCGGGTACCTTCACTGGAGATGGCCAATGGCATCTGGAAAACCTCTGTTAGCTGGAAAGGCACATGGCTGGCGTCTGCTCCAAAGTTCTGGTTTCAAAATGGCTTTCTCCCAGGACATTCTCCTCTAGCAAGCTTGCTCTTCTTCAAAACGTCACTCACAGCTGCACTCCGTACAGTCTCTTTGAGTCAGCATGTTTTATATGGCCCCACTGATCAAGGCCCACCCTGAATGGGTGGGGTTACACCTCCATGGGAGTATCCCACCAAAGTCACCACTCACAGCTGGGTGGGGCACATTCCAAGCAAATCTAACCAGCACCAAAACGTCTGTCCCACAAGACCACAAAGACAATGGCATTTGGGGGACACAATACATTCAAACCGGCACATTCCACCCCCTGGACCCCAAAATGACATTATCTTTCCAAATACCATTCTTTTCATCACAATATCACAAAAACTTAAACCATTTCAGTAACAAAAGTTAAGTACAAAATCCCATCAAAATAAGTTTAGGCTTGGTCAGTTCTAAGGCATAATTCCCCTCTAGCTGTGGATCTGTGAACCTAGAACAAGTTATGTGCTTCCAATATACAAAGGAGAGACATTCATAGGATAAACATTTCCATTGCCATAAGGAGAAACAGTAAGGAAAACAGGGTTAACAGGACCAAAACAGTTCCTAAAACCTGCAGGACAAACTCCATTAGATTTCAAGGTCTGAGAGTCATTAACAGAACAACGTTGCATCCTTGGGGCTTGAGAGAGTGGGAGCCTAACCCTTCCTAAGGGCCTTTTCGGCAGCCCTTTCCTCTCCAAACGCTTAGGTGAGTGCTCCAAAATACCCACACATTGGGGAGACCACCTTCTCGGCCCCACCCTCCTCAAACATCGGGGCAGCTCCCGGATTCCCTTCCATCTCCGGGGCACACGCTCAACCCCTTCAGAACAGTGTGGTGGCAGCCAGGCTCTCCCCAATTCCCTGGGAATGTGCTCCAACCTCTTTGGGACCTGAGGTGGCAAAACTCTTCCAGAGCATTGAGGCGGAAGGCCCGCCCTCGACCTCCAGGGCAAACTCACCCTTTCCATGCATGTGGGCTGCTCTGCTCTCCCAGCCCGAGACCTCTTGACTCCAGACCTCAACCTCCATGGCTCTGTCTTTGAAGAAATTTTTCCTTCAGTTTGTTCCTTGTCTGTCTCCTCCAGTCCAGAACGGCAATGGCTCCGTCTATAAAGATCTCGCAAAAATTCTGTTGGCTTTGCATGAAGCATGCAGGGGTCAAAGCCATCAGACAATAGGAGTTTCCACAAATCCTTTCTGCTTAACTCCTTATCCAATCTTGGCTTGTCCTCAGGTTGGGCTGTAGCTTCTGGGATTCTACCCACTGGAAGCCCGTAATTTTCCAAGCCATCAACTTCTGGTTTCTTTGAACCCAAGAGTTCAGTTCTAAGTTTATCTCTCTCTGCTCGCATTTTACTATAAGCTGCAAGGAGAAGCCAGGATACGTCTTCCACACGTAGTCTGGAGATCTCCTCAGCTAAGTATTCCAAGTTGTTGCTTCCAGATTCTTCCTTCCATCTGACACCAGGACTCAATTTTGCCAAATTCTCTGCCACTTTAAAACAAGGATCGCCTTTATTCCAGTTTGCGACAACACATTCATCATTTCTGTTCAAGGCCTCATCAGAAGTATCTTTAGAGTCCATATTTCCACGAACAGTCTCTTTAAAGCAGTTTTGGCCTTTTCTATAAAGCTCCTCACAATTCTTCCAGAAACTCCCCATTATCCATTTAAAAAGCCGTTCCAACATGTTTGGTATTTGCAAACTCAGCAGCAAAAGCACCCCACTTCTGGTACCAAAATCTGTTCTAGTTTGCTAAAGCTGTGGAATGCAAAACACCAGAGATGGACTGGCTTTTATAAAAAGGGCGTTTATTTGGCTATACAGTTATAGTCTTAAGGCCACAAAACGTCCAAGGTAACACATCAGTAATCGGGTACCTTCACTGGAGATGGCCAATGGCATCTGGAAAACCTCTGTTAGCTGGGAAGGCACATGGCTGGCGTCTGCTCCAAAGTTCTGGTTTCAAAATGGCTTTCTCCCAGGACATTCTCCTCTAGCAAGCTTGCTCTTCTTCAAAACGTCACTCACAGCTGCACTCCGTACAGTCTCTTTGAGTCAGCATGTTTTATATGGCCCCACTGATCAAGGCCCACCCTGAATGGGTGGGGTTACACCTCCATGGGAGTATCCCACCAAAGTCACCACTCACAGCTGGGTGGGGCACATTCCAAGCAAATCTAACCAGCACCAAAACGTCTGTCCCACAAGACCACAAAGACAATGGCATTTGGGGGACACAATACATTCAAACCGGCACAGTGTTCAACAGGATTAACTGTATAGATCCAGAGACGGATAGTAAAATACTGTATGATGGTAGCACAATATTGTAAGTACACTGAACAAAGATGACTGTGAGTACATTTGAAAGAGGAAGGCCAGAGGCATGTATGACACTACAAGGAAAGATGGAAGATAAAGCCTGGGACTGTATAACTTAGTAAAACCTAGAGTGGTCAATGATGGTGTTTAAATGTACTAATATAAGAATGTTTTTACATGAGGGAGAATAAATGAGTGTAAACTTTGCAAGGTGTTGAAAATGGGACGGTATTGGGGAAAAATACAATCAATGCAAACTAGAGTCTACAGTTAACAGTAACATTGTAATATGCTTCCATTAATTGTAACAAAGGCAATATACCAAAGTTAAGTGTCTATAAGTAGGGGATATAAGGGAGGGGTATGGGATTCTTGGCAGTAGAGTGGTTGTATGGACTTTTTATTGTATTGTATTTAAATTTTTTCTTTTATTTTTTTATTAATTTTTTTTCTTTCTTTTTTTCTCCTCTTCCTCTTTCTTTGTGGAAGAAATGGAAATGTTCTCATATAAATTGCGGTGTTGAATGCATAACTATGTGATTATACCAGGAACCATTGATTGTTTACTTAGGATGGAATGTTTAAAAAATGAACAGAGGGATATCAGTGCTGGAGAAAATGTGGAAAGAGGCATGTACCTGATCACTGTAGGTGGGGAAGTACAATGGTGCAATCCATCTGGAGGGCAATGTGGTGCTTCCACAGGAAGTTAAGTATGGGGCTGCCATATGGTCCTACAACCTTGTTATTGGGTATATACTTGGAAGAACAGAGAGCAGGGACATGAAGGGACATCTGCACGTGGGTCTTATGGTGTCAGTATTCACTGTTCGCAATGGATGGAGGTGGCCTAAGTGTACATCGACTGATGAACAGAATGGTGAACTATGGTGTATACATACAATGGAATACTGAGTGGTTACAAGAAGGAATGAAGTTGAGAGTTACGCAACTAGGTAAATGGATTCTGAGGACAGTATGTTGAGTGAATTAAGCCAGAAATGAAAAGACAGACATTATAACGCCTCACTAATATGGACTATCTATAATGTGCAAACTCTGAGAATTGAATCTTAGAGCATAGATTATCAGGTCAAGGCTTATTGTAATGGTTCCTAGATTGTAAGATCTTACAGCAGTTACATCTATTTCTGAATTGTAATGGTTATTTCTAAATTCTGAGATGATGAGCTCTTTGTGTATAACCTGGTCAGTCCCTGGAACTTCGGGTATCCGTGTGACACCTGAGACTCAGAGCCAGAGTTTTGCAGCTATGAACGTCAGCATTACCCCATACAGCAAATGTTGAAGAAGCTGAAAAAGAGATCAGACTTCAATTAGAGACATGAACAAAAGGGCCTTGGTTGGGACTAAGGTAAATCAGACTAAAGGGTAAAGGATGATATTGACTGTGTTTTAAGACTCCAACTTCTGTGTGAGACTAAAGGAAGAGATGTTTATTTGGTGGAAAAATCTATATTTTCTGTAGCATGCTATATAATTTAACTTGTATGGTCAGTTTATTTACATACCATAATTACATGGAAACTTGAATAGGGAATGAGATCTGGTTGGTTTGTAAAAGTAAATGTGAAGATACATCACAGAGTAAATTTGGGCAGAGAATAAAAACATATTTGCAAAGCTCCTTGAGGGATTAGGGAAAAATGTGGAAATATTAAACTTACTCACCTGGGGAATTGCTTATATTCTTGCAAGCACTGAGGACTATAATTTAGTAAGCTGAACCCTCAATCTTGGGGCTTCCTGTTATGAAGCTTGTTAGTGCAAAGAAGAGGCTAAGCCTACTTATAATTGTGCCTAAGAGTCATCCCCAGAGAACTTTTTTTGTTGCTCAGATGTGGCCTCTCTCTCTAAGCCTACTTGGCAGGTGGACTTGCTGCCCTCTCCCCACTTCAGGACATGACTCCCAGAAGTGCAAATCTCCCTGGAAACGTGGGACATGACTCCTGGGGATGAGTCTGAACCAGTCATCACAGGATTGAGGAAGTCTTCTTGACCAAAAGAGGGAAGAGAAATGAAACAAAATAAAATTTCAGTGGCTGAGAGATTTCAAATGGAGTCAAAAGGTCATTCTGTAGGTTATCCTTATGCATTATTTAGATATCCTTTCTAGTTTTTAGTGTATTGGAACAGCTAGAAGGAAATACCTGAAACTGTTGAACTGCACTCTAGTATCCTTGATTTTTGAAGATGATCATATAACTACAGAGCTTATATGATATGACTGTGTGCTTATGAAAACCTTGTGGCTCACACTCCCTTTATCCAGTGAATGGACAGATGAGAAGAAAAACAGGGACAAAAAGTAAATGAATAATAGGGGGAATGGGGGTATGGGATGTTTTGGGTGTTCGTTTTTATTATTTTTATTCTTATTGTTATTTTTATTATAATTTTTTGGAGTAATGAAAGTGTTGAAAAATTGATTGTGAGGATGAATGCAAAACCATATGAAAATGCTGTGAACAATTGATTGTACACTTTGAATGATTGTATGGTATGTGAATATATCTCAGTAAAATTGCAGGAAAAAAAAAATATATGCAGTGAGTCCCAGAAAAAAGCTGTTTGGGAGATGCAAGTTGAGCCTACTTGACTGTGTAGTGAGCAGAGGTTTTTAAATGGAGAGAAATGCTCATGAAGAAGAGATGGCTACTACCAATGGACTTTCACACTTTACCATACATAAATTTACCTCAAAACTCTAAATCAGGATGAAATTATGAACTGGTCCCCAGTTTTATCACTGTTTTCTGTAGGTAGATACATACCTCACAGAATGGGAATGATTTAGGAAATTTTATTTCTAGGACTATTTTCCAAAAGAGGCCTTTGATCTGCTTCTGTCAGGATGTTTGGAATCAATAGGATTGTCCCAGGTGTCAGATAGACCACACAAATCTCTTCCCAAGACAGAGAGCTGCTCTTTTGAAGGTTCAATTGATTTAATTTATTAATTAGCTCTGATTGATACTTCAGCCACAAACTTAGTATTGTGATTACCAAAAACGCTAAAAAATAAATAAATAAACCCACAGAATATGGAAATAAAAAGATCAGTTGAGAATTTTTGTTCCAAACTGTTCATTTTCAGATGGAAAACCTGAGGTCCACAAAGAGAAAAGACTTTTCCAAGTTCACATAGCAAATAAATTAGTAGGACTATTTTGTATGATGTGGACTCTGGTCCAGTTTTCTTTCAACTTTATCCTACTGTTTTTTTGACATAAGTTTGCTGGTGGTGATTGTCACAGTCTGTTTCCTGTATATGTACTGTTTATAGATTGTCCTATTTGATACCTGCTTTAGGTCAAAAGTACCCAGAGGAAGAAATAACCCTATTCAACTTCCTCAAATATCAAGGGAAATGTTTTATATGTGAAGGCTTTTAATTTAGACACGAAGGGTTGATAAAAAGGAGGACTTCAGAAGCTGTTCTGAATCCATGGAATCATTGAATTTATGCTTTAACTCTCCATCATCCTTGATCAATCCTTCACCCTCATAAACAAAACAAACACAGAAAATAAATCAAGTTAAATGATTCCAATTTATTGCACAAATGCTATTAAATGAGGATATATCGAGGAGATCACAAACACACTAACAATTCGATGATAACATATTACATCAGGGGGTAAAGTTGTTATGGAATGTGAAATTAAGGCTGAACGAATAGGTATATGCTAGGCAGTCTTCATGGAGAAGATGATCTTTATGTTCCAATTTAGAAAATAAATTGGGGTCAATGAAAGTGTAAAGAGTATGTGAGGAATGTGACATGTGTATACCTGAGGGGTATGTGTGATGAAGAGTAGGCAGGGGCTGGACAACTATCAGCATGATCTTAGAAAAAAAAAAGCTTGTGATATTTATAGGAAGTAGACAGTCAACTCATGTGGTTAAAACATGGATCAAATGGGATAAAGATGGTGTGATGGTTGGGTTCAAATGTCAACTTGGCCAGGTGATGGTGCCCAGTTTTCTGGTCAAGCAAGCACTGGTCTAACTTACTGCGAGGACATTTCATGGACTTAAATCATCAGTAAATTGATTGCCTCTATGCCTGAAAACATCTATAGTCAACTAACGGGAGTGTCTTCTGCAATGAGACATTTAATCCAATCCATTGAAGTCTTCAAAAGGAGAGGTGATGAATTCAGCAGTCAGAAGAGAGAACTTTCATCTCTAATTCAGCCCGTCAGCCTCTCCTGGGGAATTCATGGAAAACCTTCATCCAAGTTGCCAGCTTGCAGACTGCCCTATAGAATTTGGACCCGTGCATCCCCACAGTTGCTTGAGATACTTTTATAAAGTCTCATATTTACAACTATCTCCTGTTGTTTCTGTTTCCCTAGAGATCCCTGACTAATACAGATGGGTATAATATACTATGCAATGGTAGAGCAAGACTGAATCCACTTCTAGGAGTCCTGGTAGACAAGGCTCAGGAGTTTAGATGTGTGTATATGTTATGGGAGTGATAGAATTAATTCTTATAGATGGTCGAGAATGGAGAGGCAGGATAGCAGCTACACAGTAAAAGTATGTTTTTTGCTATTCTGTAAAACTTTCAGAAACAAAATTTTATTTCAGAAAATGTGACAATAAAAAATCTGACATCCCAAGGTTGAATAAAGCATACCATTTAACCATTTCTTGTCTGGTTTTCATGGTCACTTTAATAGCCAAGGAAAATTAACATCTGCCTGTCACTTTTGAATTTTGGAATTATACATAAATATGTGCAATTATGTGTGTATATATATATATACGTAATTAATTATCTTATTAATTGTGATGAATACTCCCAAACTGGTTCATCATCCCCTCTTTTACTTAGGCTAAAGATGCAAACTAAGTTTTCTTTTCTTAACAATAAAAACACAATGGTATCAAAATCATTTTGCTCAGCTTATTTATTCTTCACTATCTACCATTGTATTTCTCACGTCACATATACTCCCATTCTCTCTGTGAATGCTTCTGCTCATTTATTCATTTATTCATCATCAAACCCCTGTGTTGAATTTCACTCCACCTTTTGCATTCATTCACTCACTGCCATTTCCTCTGTCCCCTCGCCATGTCTTTCCTGGAGCTCATTTATCACTGTGGACTCTGCTCTGGTCTAAGCTAGCAGACACTGTCTCTGTAACAGTTGATGGTTAATTATTCTCTCTTTTTTGAGACGCCCTACTATGGGCTACCTACTGTCTACTCTTCCAAAATACACTTTTCTAATTTTTATATCTTCCACCCTAGATTTTTCCCTTCATTTGTTCCCCTGCTTATGGGCAAGTGAAGATCAACTTGGCTTCACTCATTTTAAAATAATTATGTTAAAATGCTAATCTCCCCATTAATAATTTTCTCTCCTTTAATGACCTTAAACCTCTATCACCATATTTTATTTTTACCAGAGCTCTATATTGAATGCCCTCAGAACTTCTCAAATTGCTTGTCTCTTTGGTCTCTCCCAAATCAAAGTCTAAAACTGAGCTTAATTTAGGTCTATCTGGACCCCTCCCCAACAATTAATATTTCTGACTTCCTATCAGTTTTTCAACATTACCAGGTATGTTCCTTTAATCCTGGACTCAAACGTATAACATAGTCACTCAACCAATTGCTTTTCTAACTTTATCCTTTTAATTCAACTTGTTAACAAGATTTACTGATTAGTCTCTCTGCATCTTTAAGAGATGATGATTTCTCACTATTCCCACCGACTTCACTTCAGCTCAGGTTTTTGTTGATTTATTCTTCTTTTACTTCAAATGTTTCAGTTAAAGGTTCTCTCCACTTATGGTCTCACCAGATATTGGGTAACAATAAAATTCCTCACTGCCTACTCATCAATCTGCAAATATTATTGAACAATGCTATGTTAGGGAATGTGCTGGTGATTCAGGCAATATACAGATTTTGTGAGACCTTCTGTCTTTGCAAAAACGCAGTATTATTTAAGGGAGTTGAAACATTTGTATACAGAAAATTTTATAAATTGTAAGTAATGTATATGTAATACATATATTTACTGATTGATAAGCACATATGTTGGGTATATATAACACACAGAACCCATAATACTTGGTCTGAAAAAAAACTTATCTAGAGAGAGGAATAATCTTGAGTAGAAAAATTTTATAATTTAGAGCTTTAATAAATACACTGAATAAAGAAGAAACTTAAGCAAGCATAGTAAAAAGGGCAGAATATTTCAAGCAGGGTGCTGGTGTGAGGAAATCAAGCATAAAGCATATTAAAGAGAAAGTTGCAGTGGGATTTGAGATTGGAGGTCTTTAAAGTTAGGGTAAAATGGATTTAAAATTTATACTATTAGGAATCACTAAAGTTTGAAGATTGCTTATATGTATACATAAAGTATAACTTTATAAAGTAATCCCTTTTTTAGAGAACTCTCAATTTAAAACTGTGGGTGTGTTTCCCACAGGAGACCTTTGATGCTAGCAGGAAGATTATTCCTAATATGTTAATTTTACAGGTGAGAAAACCCAGCTTAAGTAAAATGACTAAGTTAAGTGATTTTTCATGACTCACTTCACTAATAAACAACGGGGGTGGTTTGTTAGAAACCACATTTCATAAGTTCAGTGATCTTTCTGACATATCATGTTGCTTTTCTCTGCATAACAAAATCAAGCACAAGCAGGAACCATCCATACATAACGTGACATGGACTCATCAGAGTTGTTCAATACGTGTGTGGTGGTTAGGTTCATGTGCCAACTTGGCCAGGTGATGGTGTCCAGGTGTCTGGTCAAGCAAGCACTGGCCTAACCGCTACTGTGAGGACATTTGTGGCTGGTTAATAAACCAGAAGGCTGGTTTATTAAACCATCAGTCAATTGGCAGCAGCTGTAACTGATTACATCGATCAGTTGAAGACTTTTAATCAAGAAAGACAGAGGACCTTCACTTCTTCTTCAGCTAGCCAACAAAGCATTTCCTGAGGAGTTCATCGAACACCTTCATTGGAGTTGCCAGTTTGCTGCCTGCCCTATGGAATTTGGACTCGTGCATCCCCACAGTTGCGTGAGATGCCTTCATAAAATCTTATATTTATAGGTATCTCTTGTTGATTCTGTTTTCCTAGAGACTCCTAACTAATACAACAAGTCTGCAGAATTTCTATTCCAATCTCCATCTGACTAGCCCCCTAACTTTATTCCTAATATTTCCCAATTTGGTCTCATTATCACCCCCAAATTAACTTCACAATCTCCTCCTCCTCCTCCTCCTCCTCCTCCTCCTTCTTCTTTTCTACTCTACCCCTGACCCGTCCTGGTGGGATATCCTCCCTGAATTTCATCCATCCACCATTTAAACATACAGCGCACTCACTGTATGTGAAATATGGGGCTACACAGTATGAAGGAGACAAGTGTGTATAAACTCAAACACTTTATCAGCTTTCAGAAAATACTTGTTGAATGGATCCTGCCCTTAAGGAGCTTACAGTCTAGTAGGTGGACATATATCATGCACATCTGCAAGCTATTGTGAACTCTAAAAAGTGCAAACAAAAAAATCTTATCAATCTGTCAAAGTTTAACCCATCTTTCAACCAGCCTTCCCCTTGTACGCCCTATTTACAGTTAGGCACGCAGTAAATGCCTGCTTATTACATGCTGACTTCCCAGAAAATAGAAGTGTGAGTTGGTAATAGAAAACAAGAAAAATAGCATAGTAACTAGAAATGGGAGGGGGTTATATTTATATAAACAGAAACAACAAAAACAAAACACTGCCATTTGGGGTAATAAATCTTAAAGTAAAATTGGCAGTTCATGGAGAGTATAGAGCTTTTGAAAGTAACCCCTTAAACAAAGACCTTGGCTTTCTGGATCCTTCTGAATCAGAATGTCCTGGACACAAGATTCTTATTAATCAGTGGGAGGAGAACTTTCTTCCCTTATGTCTTCCAGCTGACTGTAAATCGGGGAATATATGTTTAGTTCTTCATAAAGACGTTCTTCTGGAATCTAAGGAGGGAAACATCATTCAGTATCAATCACTGATTATTTTCCACAATCAGAAGACTTGTTCTAGGGGCTTGGTTTCTTTTCCCTTTCTGAATCTCATACTTTCTTCCATTACAATCTAATTATTCTCTCCACCGCCAACAAATCAAGGCAGATCGGTTGGCCAACTGGACTCAAAAGAAACCACATCAGTGAATGACAATTTGGTGAGTCTATTGTGTGTCCATGGCTTGGTTTATCTCCTCTCTTATCTTTGGAGAAAAGTGATCAAAAAAGGAAGCCAGACATGAATGCTTCAGAAAAGTGGAAAGATTGAATGAGTGTTTCATCTGGCGTATTTGGATTTGTGTATGTTCATCAGATATTGGTTGATTTAGGGAATGCCACAGTTAATTATTTTTATCCAGATTCAACTAATATATTTCAGGAATTATTTCCACATACATCATTGCAATTCAGCACACACACACACCTTTGAGGAGTGACAGCAATATTTTAAGTCCATTATTCTTTTCACAATCATATTGTGTTATGGGAAGTAAAGAGATTACTAATCAGCATTTGAGTTATATCGTGTTGTATTCTTTTCTTTGGTTATTTGTTGCTCGTGCCTTCTGAAGCTCTGTGAAAACTTTGTGAACAATCCTAGAGCAGATCCAATATCATACAGTCAGAATTTCATGGCAAGTTTTGTGGACCTTGTCTTACAGAACCTAGATCCCATTTTAGTGCTCTTTAATGCATCACAACTCTTTCTGTAATTCTTATAGCATCTTTGGATGACTCAAGCAAGTATAATCGGTGAGCTATTTTCTCTCTCTGCAGGAAACAGAACCTACCTTTCATCTGACAGGGAAAAGCTCCCATTGGCAGGTGTGAGCCTAGAATGGGAATGATTATCTACTCCACAATGGAACTGGGAGCCCCTGAATCACATAGATTACTCACTGACTGTTAAAATATTTTCCCTTTTCCATGCTTGTCCTGACATTGGGTTTTCTTCCCTTTAACCCATCTTATAAAGGCTTACTACTTTTAAAATCTCCTTAATAAAGTAAGGAGTCATTGAAGAACTAGTCATTGAAGAGGAATAAATTGATAAATATCACTCTTAAGAAAGAATAAGGTTTTGTGTGTGTGCTAATGAAGGTGTCAGGGATTGATTTAGGTGATGAATGTACAACTATGTAATGGTACTGTAAACAATCGAAAGTACAATTTGTTTTGTATGACTGCGTGGTATGTGAATATATCTCAATAAAATGATGATTTAAAAAAAAAAAAAAAAAGAAAGAAAGAATAAGGTGTCATAGCAAAAGGGCAGAGAGCTTTCCAGAGTAATCTGAGAAATTTCTGGTAATTTTTCAGTTCGTAATGTTTAACTATACTGAGCTTCTTTGGATTCCTTTAATCTTCTATAGTTTTTTATTCCTTTGCATTCCTTTGCTTTCTGCCTTTTATTTCCTCTCACAGTTCCCAAAGCTTTACTTCTACTTCAGGACCCAAATCATTTGCCAATTCTTCTCAAATTCCCTCCCTGTACTTCCCCTGCCTTACCGTTTATCATAGGCTACTGTTATTGTTGGTTATTTGTTGCCGTCTCTTCTGAAAACTCTAAGCAACAAGCACTGAGTTTCTCACACCCGCTTTTAAGCTCTTGGTGAAGAGTGCGAGATATTTGTCTTGTAGCTGTTTGGTAAATGCTCAATGAATGACAAAATGAATGAGGCTCTGACTCTTTTCCTGTTCTCATCAATGATAACATGTTTAGAAAACATGCGTGTTCGTTTTAGAGAAGAAAAGGGAAAGGATGAAAGCAAATCAGCATGATTCTTTTTCACATGTCACAGGTAGGCTAGATTGGGGGAGGGGCACAAGAGGAAATTTAGGTGGTAGTCTGGGTTAAGGAGGAGGGAAACTTGAGACAGAGAGAGTGGGAAAGTAAAAACTAAGGAAAATGAGAGAGAAGAAGAAGTATAAAGGATCTGTCCTGGGACAGAATACCAGCTCAGATACCTAAGTGGTTCCATCACATGCTATCTGCACATTCATCTCTCATGCTCACAACACTTCAAGGCATCTGCATTTTCTAAAGTTATAAAGGTCAAATCTTCTGATTTAGGGTTAGGAAAATAGCCTCTCTGTAAGTTCCAAAGTCTCAAGTCTCCTTCCTCCCTAATACATTAAACCACATTGTATGCCCATAAGAAGCACAAATCTCACGTGGTTTAAAGTATCAGAGTTGGAAACCAAAATACAGAAACTTGGAGAAAAGAATTTTCTAGAAGAAATGTTCCAAAAAATCCATGCCATATTTTTAAAAGCTAAAACTTAAATTCCTTAGCCTGGCTTTCAGGCTGTAGTGTCTAGCCCCTACATACCTTATTTCCTTCGACTATTTCTCCAACTCCATAGATGGTGAGTGACACGGCGCTGCAAAGCCCCAGAATAGTGAGAAACAGGATCATCGCCACAATTTCCTGTTGAGAAGTAACAACAACACGGAAGACAGTTCAAGTCACCAGGGAGATGCCCCAAAGGGTGTTCTCTTACAGCAGCCCTGGCATGCATTACTTCCCCCATGATCAGTTCCTACAGAGTGGCACACACATGGGAAAACCAGAGGAAGGCTACTGGGCACAACCTTGCTGAACATGGCCTGGGGAAGAGGAGTCAGGGGGCAACCAGCCACTCCCTGGACTGCAGGACCCTGCAGAATATTATGGTGCATGATTACTTTCCAGGAAAAAGGAAAGAGGCCTCCTAACTCGGATTAGGACTCAGGATCTTAGCCTTCCCACATGAAATACGTACTATGGAAAAAGAAACCACGAAGCAAACGCCGACGCGATAAAATTCCTGGCACTTGTAGGCAAACGCCGAGCTCCCCTTTAGGTTGATGATCAGGATGACAATCCCTGTCGCTGCCACTACGCTGCTGACCATGTTTGCTCCCAGGCTTCCTCGTGCCTAAAAGTAAAGAACACTAAGACCCAGGCCAGCCACCTGCCAGAGCGTTCAATAAACTGTCCGTATTTCAACGTTAGATGCATACAGCAAACTCTGCGTTGGTTCAAATCATAGGTTTAAAAGGGAAATCTTGATAATTGTCAACAGATTAATAAGCATCTGTTACTTTCCTGCTGGGACTGCATTCAGGGAGAATCCCGCTCACCCACAAGAGCTCTTTTCAGACAGCCTCCTTGATTGGAAAGGAATCATTCATTTGATCATGTGAATGCCACAAGGACAAGGCAGGAGTGGGGCCTTTTTCTTTCATTTAACAATTGCCAAGGTAATGATACTTTCCTGTTTTCTTAATGACTATATTCAATTTCTGCTTTTAAGGATTTTATCCAATTTCTGTTGCAAAAATCCTTCAAACACAAAATCGATTGGAAAAAAATGCATGTTGACATTCACTAATAATGTAGACTATGAAGACATGTCTCCGCCAAGACTCCCAATACTCACTATTTCTTACCTTGTCAATGATGGGCAAAGAAAGAACTGCAACTCACCAAATATGTTGCATGTTTCTTTTCAGAGATAATTGACAAAAGTCCAGAAATAGCAAACTGTCCAAAAGGGAGGGAAGAAAGGCCACAATGAGTTTTTGCTCTTCTTTTCATCCCCATCCTTCAAATATTAGGTAAAATTTTGGGCTCTCTCTAAAGCTACCCATTATTCTCCCAATATTTTCTTATTCTTTTTTCCTATAGAATGCTTCTCAAAATTAAATGTGCACATGGACCACCTGGGAGTCTTTTTAAAATACAGGTTGCTATTCAGTAGGTCCTGGATGGGTGTGAGATCTTCATTTCGACCAGACTCCAGGTGATCTGGACATTGTCAGTTCATGAGCCACTATTGGAGAAGCAAGGTCCAGCAGCACCTGAACATGCCTCGGTTATGACCCTAGTCTTACTTTATATTTTCTTCTAATTATTTGTTCGTTAAGTACATACTCTGCTTTAGATGGTCAAATCCTTTGGGCAAGAAATGTGGTTTTGGCACATCTATCTCCAGAGTCTGACATATAGTATATCATATAGACATACAGTGATTATGAAAATGCACATGATAAAAGGTTTAGTGAAAAGATAAATCAAAACACAAACTCAAAACAATCGTCTAAGACTCAGAGTATATGATGGGCTGATAGACACTTAACATGGATGATGGATTAAATTGTGTATCCAAGTTTGGACATGTTCTTTGTCTTCAGCCTCACTCAGGTGGGTGTGGACCCATTGTAAATAAGATCTCTCCAAGACGTTGCATCAGTTAAGATGTGGCCCAACTGAATCAGGTTGGGCTTTAATCCAGATTACTCGAGTCCTTTATGAGCAGAGTGGACAGTCAGAGAGAGACTGATGATGGAGAATAGCCAGAAGCTGGAAGTCAACAGAACCCAAAAGAGAAAGGAGAAGATGCTGCCATGTATATCACCATGTAACAAAAAAAAAGCGAAGGCTTGCCAGCAGCTGGCCCAAGAATGCTAAATAGTTCTGGGAGAAAGCATCTTCATGCTATTGCCTCAATTTTGGAATTATCCTAGCTCAAAACTGTGAGCCAACAATTTCCCATTGTTTAAGCCCACCCATTGTATGGTATTTATTTTAGCAGCTAGGAAACTTAAAACACAAGCTAAATATTTGGAATAAAGAGCCAGTAGAGAGAAATTTCAAATAAAATATGGTAGAAGTTCAAGGAAATTCCTGAACAAGTGATCTAAGCACTAAGTATTTAGCAAGGTGCCAACCCAATAGATATTTCTTTAGAATTAAAGTCCATCCTTGTGAATGATACATGAGTATTGACATGCAAACAACATGGATTCATCACAAAATAAGTATGCTGAGTGAAGGAAGCCGGAAAGAAAAGAGGACATACTATATATTCCATTCACATAAAAGTCTAGAAAATTTTAACTAATCCATAGTGATAGAAAACAGATTAGTGGTTGCTGAGAGTTGGTGAGACAGGGAGTAGAGAAGGGGAGGTGTTACATAGGGGCACAAGGAAACTTTTGGAGGTGATCAATATGTTCATTATATTGATGTGGTGATGGTTTCATAGGTGTATACATATGTCAAAACATCCAATTGAGCACTTTAAATATGTGCAATTTATTGTATGCTGATTAAACCTCAATAAAGCTACATATACTGGTGATCTCATCCAGCCATCTACTTTCCAGTCAGCACAACAATTAAAGGAGATACCATGAGAGAGCACCTGAGTTTCTAGGACACAGAAGTTCAACAAATGCCTGTTGACCTTGTTCTCCACACCTCACCAATCTCCTTCCTCTCCCTTAACTAAGTTGAGTTTATTGATAAATAGTTTTAGGGACATTTTACTAGCATTAGATTCTGAAACCTTAGATTCAATTTCTGTTAACTAAATGTCCTTTGAGCAATTCATTCAGCATTGATTCATCTCAGGTTTCTTATCTGATAAAAGTGAGCTAATAGGTCTAACCCACAGTAAACTATGGTAAGTCTCTTTTGTTGGTGTTGCTAATAAGCAAATATATGAAAAAGTACTTTATAAATTGCAAATGCATGTGTATATGCACACATACACATACACCTTATCTCAATACTGGAGATAAAACTGTTGGTTTAATCTGTGTAAGAGAAAAGCTATGTTCAGTGTTATTTCAGAAAAAAATTTACAGATATATACTCACAAATAATGCTCCCCAGAATGGGTAGCCTGCTTTAAATGATGAGAAAAGGGCTGGTTCATATTCTGAAATATTAAGCATGGAGTAGACAATTGTTCCAAAACAAAGGCATATCAAACCAATCAAAATTTGTGTTACCTGTGGAAAAAAACACATAGGTTTTGTGGAATAAGAAGATATGCTCCCCCAGATTGCACCAATGCCCTTACAATTGAAGCCAAATATGAGTGAGTATTTCGGGGTCTTAGGCAGTCCTTAGAAAGAATTCACATATGAGATTTTTCCAGTATCCCTTGGCCATTATAAGAATTGGTATAGGCATTACCTAATGCATGGCTGATCAGTGCATTTGTCATGTGCCTTTATATCCAGAATCATGGTAGACATCAGTAAATCTTTCCATCTAAGTGAAGATAGATATTCTGAATGCTTCACAGTACGTTATTACATGCATCCACCTGCAACTGGCCAGGGGTGACAAGTTCTATTTGTCATTCTTGTCCTAGTCATCTAGAGACTTCATAAGGAAATGCTTCTTTCTTTCCAACAGAACCCAGTTAGTATAACTCCTCATCTACCACTTTCCTTTAGAGGACCTTTCACTCCTTCCTGAAACCAAGAGGGGAAATGTGCTGATGCAACTGAATATTCTTTCCTGGAGCCAGCCCTACATCAGTTGTGGTTGGAGGAGCCTCACTTACCCCCAGAAATTCCAGCTCCTTCTTCAAGAACGTCAGCCATGTCCTTTGGGGTGGGGACAGTGCGACCTTCTCCTGTATGGTCTCATCTTGGGGAGCTATTTCTGAGAGTTCAATGCTTTGAAATATAACACAAATTTAATTATAAGAAACCTTTCTAACTGTTGTGTAAAGTCCTAGACTAACAGAAGGGGGAGTTTTGTTTGTTTTCAAACCAATCCTGAAATTAATATCTTCATTGTAATGACTAGGCTCAGAGGACCCAAAGAAATTGGCCAAGATCATTTCAGTGATTAGCTGGAGCAAAATGGGACAAATAAACACACCAAGTCTTCTGATCCTCACACCAAGGTTATTATCAAGTTCAGTCCTATTAGTCTACACTGATGAGCAAAAAATGAAAACACTTTTGCTCATGCATCTCACAGACCTCTCAGTGTAGAAATACGTTTGAATGTATTTTGTCAAGGACACACCCAATTTCATATGCATGAAGTGCAGACAGTAAAGGGATTGCTCTGAAGGGTTCTTTGAATCTCTATCCCTCTTTTCATCCTCAGAAGGGGCTAACTAAAAATAGTATCCCCTCAGAGGCTTTGAAATACACTTAATTTTGCAATTATATTCAATCCCACATTGATTTCCAAAAGCTCCGTCTTCAGCCTCTTTTAAAACTTTTAAAAGCCTCAAGAGGTGTTCTTCATCTTTGGTATTCAAAAGAAAATTAAATTTTGCGCATCTGCTAGCCTTCATTCCAAGTATGTGTTCCTTCTCAACAGCTGGGCAGTATCCTATCTTTGAGGTTCCAGAGGTGGAGAAGAAGGTCACTTTGTAAAGCTTCTGTCCCTTAGCACACATCAGACCCAGAGGTGAGAGATCTATATGGATAGTGTGGTCTCCCCTGCTTTTTACTCAAAATAGGACCTCTACACCTAGAAAAATCCAAGTTATTCCCAGTTCACAATATGAGTAAAAACCTTCTTCCCCAACAGCCAGAAAGAACCATTGCTTCATGGGGAAATTATAACAAATAACTTCCTTATACCTAATATATTAAGTCACGCAGGTCTGTGTCTGAGTCCATGAATTGGCGTCTCCCCATCATGAGAATAGGAAAAAAAAAAAAAAAAAATGATGTGCACCTACCTGGAGGGTTCTTCTGGGTTTGGAAGAACAAGGTCAGCTCTGCTTATATTTTCTGGGTCCATTTTCCACTAACTAGATAATTCCTGGATGAAGAAAGTTGTTACCTCAGGACTGGGTGGGCTCCCTCACACACTGTCCTCCAGATGGGTAGTAAAGATGAATTGGCTCGTGACACTGATGACTATCTTCACACATGAGCCATTTGTCAGTCCGTAAGTTTCCTAGCTGATTAGGATCAGTGGGGTTTTTCTTGCTAGAAATGAATCACAAAACAGAATAAGCTCACAGAACAGGGACACATGTGAAATAATGAATTTGAGACTCCTGGAGCATAATTCTGCCTGAGACCAGAAGAATTTACAGAACCTAAAATTGAAACATTTTACTGGGGGTAAGAAAGTGAGAGAACAGCAGAACATAAAGAGATATGGCTGTCTTCTGAAATTTTCTCTACTTGTGTCCCAGTCCAGCCATTTCTGCACCAGAAAGTTCTCCAACCGCACCTTGAAAAGCCCTTCTTGCCTGGGTTAGGCATGGTCGACTTCCCACGTAGACCCGAGGGTGAAGCACTATTTGTGTGTATGAATGTGCGTTTGTCTCTCTGAATCTCTGGTTCTGTCTCTGACATTAATATCTACTGTTTTTCTCTCTCTCCCTTTCTTTTGGACACTCTTTATTTTGCTCTCTCTTTCAGATGATCTCTGAAGTTGGACCAGGCAGAGTTCTAACTGCTATGACTCTTCCCTGACTGAATGTGAGGGCTAAGAAGTTTTCACACGGGTTCCATTGTCTGTTAAATGTTAGACTGAGTCTGTGCTTCTCCTGATTGCTGGGGGAAGGATTCAGAATCCTCTTATGATGGCAAGGGCGGGAAAGGAAAACACCCAAGGGTGTGAACTCAGTGAAAAACCTGATGAGCAAATCTAAATAGTACTGGACTGAACAGTGTGCCTAAATGAGGGTTAGGAACAAACCAGTGTGGACTTTCCAGTAGCTTAACTAGCTGGACCATAGCATAAAGGATGACATGTGAGACTCACAGAAGGTTTTGTCCTCTATTATTTCAATTTACTAATGGATGTAACTTTGAACTGTTCTTCAATAAACCTCAAGATACTACATATTATACCTCTAATCACTTGTTTTTTCTTTATGGAAAATAATAAAATTTCTCCTAGTTCTCTAGGAAACTAAGATGTTTGCTTTACCACACTTTTCATAACAAACATTTGTTAACCCAGATGCCATCTTCCCATCGTGTCTTCAGGAATTGGTGGATCTAACCAATGTAGTATTGGAATTAAGAAATGAACTTCATTTACTTATTAGCTCATCCATTCCAGGTGTTGTTCTCGTCCATGAGCAGGCAGATGTGAATGCCATGGTTCAGCCCTATGGAGCTCACAATTTAGCAGAGTAAGCAAAGTTAAATAACATGGCATTGCCCAATATGTCATAGGCTGCTAGAATACATGGGAGGGGTAACAATTCACCTGAAAAGGCGTATGTAGTGTTTAGGGAAGGAATTCCCAGAGAAGATAACATTTGAGCCAGGACTTAATATGATAGCCCCAAGAGTTTTCTCTTGCTTGCCTCTCCCTCAGTGAAATTACCCCACATCTGCTGAAAAAAAAAAACAACTGAATTAACAGGAATGTACAGTAAATGTACAGGAAGTAATTGGGAATTGAACACGAAAATTTGGAAACAGATTTCGGATGGCCTTTGGTGTTTGGACATGATGCTATTTTGTGAGAATTTGCAACAGAGGCTTGCAAAATGCAAATCAGAAACTGACCTCTAAATTGCTTCATATCCTGATTTTCACCAGCAACTTATTCCTACCTGATTCTAATCCTTATAATCAACTGTACCCACATTTTGGTTCCCTCCAACCATGCTCTTAGATCTTTCACAATAGTGAATACTGAAACATATGACAGAATGACTTTTTCTTTTGGGTGGGGGAAAAATTATCAAGATGAATTTTAACTATACCTCTGCCTGAAAGGAAGAGATAATAGAATGAACATTTCTCACCCACCACATGCATTTCCTCCTTCTGGCAGTGCCTTCCTACATGCTTTTCACTCACCCTCCATCTGTTCTTGCTTCCTCTTTGACAAGCAAGGCTGCTCCTCTCAATTACACACTAGATGAATTTCCCCAAACTCCAAAGAAATTTGCTTTCAGATTCGATCTGAGCAGCAAGTTGTCTCACACTGAATGCTCATTTTTCATAATATAAATATGCCCAAATTTACATTTAACAAGTTGGAAGTTGCAATACCTCTTGGGTGGTATTTTCTGATATTCTCAAAGGGATCACAGCTCTATGTCTCTTTCTCTCTTTCTCTCATCTTCCTGAATTTTTCCATTTATCCTTGATGTTGTCCAATTCTGTTATGATTCTATAAGGATGGCTGTGCTTACATGTTTATCTGTGTATAAAACCCTGCTTAGCATTCAGGTCTTTAAATTTGGAGACCCTTGTATAACTTTTTAACTTATGTGAAGCACCTATATCACTTCTTGAAATATTGCTTCCTCCATTCTCTCTATTCTCCTCATACGAAAAATCTGTTTAATCTGGCATTTCTAAATTTACCTTCCTTGGTTCTTAATTATATTACGTAACTTGCTTCTATTTATCTACTTATTCCTTTTTTTTTTTTTTTTTTTTTCAGTTTTATTGATATTTATTCACATACCATACAGTCATCCATGGTGTACACTCAACTGTTCACAGTACCATCATATATTTGTACATTCATCACCCACATCTATTTTTTTTTAAATCTTCATTTTATTGAGATATATTCACATACCACGCAGTCATACAAAACAAATCGTACTTTCGATTGTTTACAGTACCATTACATAGTTGTACATTCATCACCTAAATCAATCCCTGACACCTTCATTAGCACACACACAAAAATAACAAGAATAATAATTAGAGTGAAAAAGAACAATTGAAGTAAAAAAGAACACTGGGTACCTTTGTCTCTTTGTTTCCTTCTCCTATTTTTCTACTCATCCATCCATACACTAGACAAAGTGGAGTGTGGTCCTTATGGCTTTCCCAATCCCATTGTCACCCCTCATAAACTATATTTTTATACAACTGTCTTCGAGATTCATGGGTTCTGGGTTGTAGTTTGATAGTTTCAGGTATCCACCACCAGTTACCCCAATTCTTTAGAACCTAAAAAGGGTTGTCTAAAGTGTGCATAAGAGTGCCCACCAGAGTGACCTCTTGGCTCCTTTTGGAATCTCTCTGCCACTGAAGCTTATTTCATTTCCTTTCACATCCCCCTTTTGGTCAAGAAGATGTTCTCCGTCCCACGATGCCGGGTCTACATTCCTCCCCGGGAGTCGTATTCCACGTTGCCAGGGAGATTCACTCCCCTGGGTGTCTGATCCCACGTAGGGGGGAGGGCAGTGATTTCACCTTTCAAGTTGGCTTAGCCAGAGAGAGAGGGCCACATCTGAGCAACAAAGAGGCATTCAGGAGGAGACTCTTAGGCACAAATACAGGGAGGCCTAGCCTCTCCTTTGCAGCAACCGTCTTCTCAAGGGTAAAACTTATGGTAGAGGGCTCAACCCATCAAACCACCAGTCCCCTATGTCTCTGGTCATGTTAGCAACCATGGAGGTGGGGTAGGCGAATACCCCTGCATTCTCCACAGGCTCCTCAAGGGGGTACTACATCTTTTTTTTTTTTTTCCTTGTTTGTCTTTTTTCTTTCTTTTTTTTTTTTTTAACTTTCCCTTCGTTTTTAAATCAACTGTATGAAAAAAAAAGTTAAAAAGAAAACAAACATACAATAAAAGAACATTTCAAAGAGACCATAACAAGGGAGTAAGAAAAAGACAACTAACCTAAGATAACTGCTTAACTTCCAACATGTTCCTACTTTACCCCAAGAAAGTTACATAATATAGCAACATTTCAGTGAACTTGTTCCTACTACATCCATCAGAAATTAACAGACCATAGTCATTTCTAGGCATTCCCAGAACGTTAAATAGCTTATCTGTTCTTCTTGGATTATTGTTCCCCCTTCCTTAATTGCTCTCTACTGCTAGTTCCCCTACATTCTACATTATAAACCATTTGTTTTACATTTTTCAAAGTTCACATTAGTGGTAGCATATAATATTTCTCTTTTTGTGCCTGGCTTATTTCGCTCAGCATTATGTCTTCAAGGTTCATCCATGTTGTCATATGTTTCACCAGATCGTTCCTTCTTACTGCCGCGTAGTATTCCATCGTGTGTATATACCACATTTTATTTATCCACTCATCTGTTGAAGGACATTTGGGTTGTTTCCATCTCTTGGCAATTGTGAATAATGCTGCTATGAACATTGGCGTGCAGATATCTGTTCGTGTCACTGCTTTCCGATCTTCCGGGTATATACCGAGAAGTGCAATCGCTGGATCGAATGGTAGCTCTATATCTAGTTTTCTAAGGAACTGCCAGACTGACTTCCAGAGTGGCTGAACCATTATACAGTCCCACCAACAATGAATAAGAGTTCCAATTTCTCCACATCCCCTCCAGCATTTGTAGTTTCCTGTTTGTTTAATGGCAGCCATTCTAACCGGTGTTAGATGGTATCTCATTGTGGTCTTAATTTGCATCTCTCTAATAGCTAGTGAAGCTGAACATTTTTTCATGTGTTTCTTGGCCATTTGTATTTCCTCTTCAGAGAACTGTCTTTTCATATCTTTTGCCCATTTTATAATTGGGCCATCTGTACTATTGTCATTGAGTTGTAGGATTTCTTTATATATGCAAGATATCAGTCTTTTGTCAGATACATGGTTTCCAAAAATTTTTTCCCATTGAGTTGGCTGCCTCTTTACCTTTTTGAGAAATTCCTTTGAGGTGCAGAAACTTCTAAGCTTGAGGAGTTCCCATTTATCTATTTTCTCTTTTGTTGCTTGTGCTTTGGGTGTAAAGTCTAGGAAGTGGCCTCCTAATACAAGGTCTTGAAGATGTTTTCCCACATTATCTTCTAGGAGTTTTATGGTACTTTCTTTTATATTGAGATCTTTGGTCCATTTTGAGTTAATTTTTGTGTAGGGGGTGAGGTAGGGGTCCTCTTTCATTCTTTTGGATATGGATATCCAACTCTCCCAGCCCCATTTGTTGAAAAGACCGTTATGGCTCAGTTCGGTGACTTTGGGGGCCTTATCAAAGATCAGTCGGCCATAGATCTGAGGGTCTATCTCTGAATTCTCAATTCGATTCCATTGATCTATATGTCTATCTTTGTGCCAGTACCATGCTGTTTTGGCAACTGTGGCTTTATAATAAGCTTCAAAGTCAGGGAGTGTAAGTCCTCCCACTTCGTTTTTCTTTTTTAGAGTGTCTTTAGCAATTCGAGGCATCTTCCCTTTCCAAATAAATTTGATAACTAGCTTTTCCAAGTCTGCAAAGTAGGTTGTTGGAATTTTGATTGGGATTGCATTGAATCTGTAGATGAGTTTGGGTAGAATTGACATCTTAATGACATTTAGCCTTCCTATCCATGAACATGGAATATTTTTCCATCTTTTAAGGTCCCCTTCTATTTCTTTTAATAGAGTTATGTAGTTTTCTTTGTATAGGTCTTTTACATCTTTGGTTAAGTTTATTCCTAGGTACTTGATTTTTTTAGTTGCTATTGAAAATGGTATCTTTTTCTTGAGTGTCTCTTCAGTTTGTTCATTTCTAGCATATAGAAACATTACTGACTTATGTGCATTAATCTTGTATCCCGCTACTTTGCTAAATTTGTTTATTAGCTCTAGTAGGTGTATCGTTGATTTCTCAGGGTTTTCTAGATATAAGATCATATCATCTGCAAACAATGACAGTTTTACTTCTTCTTTTCCAATTTGGATGCCTTTTATTTCTTTGTCTTGCTGGATTGCCCTGGCTAGCACTTCCAGCACAATGTTGAATAACAGTGGTGACAGCGGGCATCCTTGTCTTGTTCCTGATCTTAGAGGGAAGGCTTTCAGTCTCTCACCATTGAGTACTATGCTGGCTGTGGGTTTTTCATATATGCTCTTTATCATGTTGAGGAAGTTTCCTTCAATTCCTACCTTTTGAAGTGTTTTTATCAAAAAGGGATGTTGGATTTTGTCAAATGCTTTTTCAGCATCTATTGAGATGATCAATTGATTTTTCCCTTTTGACTTGTTAATGTGTTGTAATACATTGATTGTTTTTCTTATGTTGAACCATCCTTGCATGCCTGGAATGAACCCCACTTGGTCATGGTGTATGATTTTTTTAATGTGTCTTTGGATTCGATTTGCAAGTATTTTGTTGAGGATTTTTGCATCTATATTCATTAGGGAGATTGGCCGGTAGTTTTCCTTTTTTGTAGCATCTTTGCCTGGTTTTGGTATTAGATTGATGTTAGCTTCATAAAATGAGTTAGGTAGTGTTCCATTTTTTTCAATGTTTTGAAAGAGTTTGAGTAAGATTGGTGTCAGTTCTTTCTGGAAAGTTTGGTAGAATTCCCCTGTGAAGCCATCTGGCCCTGGGCATTTATTTGTGGGAAGATTTTTGATGACTGATTGGATCTCTTTGCTTGTGATGGGTTGGTTGAGGTCTTGTATTTCTTCTCTGGTCAGTCTAGGTTGTTCATATGTTTCCAGGAAATTGTCCATTTCTTCTACATTATCCAGTTTGTTGCCATACAGTTGTTCATAATATCCTCTTATAATTTTTTTAATTTCTTCAGGATCTGCAGTTATGTCACCTTTTTCATTCATTATTTTGTTTATATGGGTCTTCTCTCTTTTTGATTTTGTCAGTGTAACTAGGGGCTTGTCAACCTTGTTGATCTCAAAGAACCAACTTTTGGTGATATTTATACTCTCTATTGTTTTTTGTTCTCTATGTCATTTATTTCTGCTTTAATCCTTGTTATTTCTTTTCTTCTTCTTGGTTTAGGATTGGTTTGCTGTTCATTTTCTAGCTTCTTCAGTTGATCCATTAGTTCTTTGATTTTGGCTCTTTCTTCCTTTTTAATACATGCGTTTAGTGCTATAAACTTCCCCCTTAGCACTGCTTTTGCTGCATCCCATAGGTTTTGGTATGTTGTGTTCTCATTTTCATTCGTCTCTATATATTTAGCAATTTCTCTTGCTATTTCTTCTTTAACCCACTGATTGTTTAGGAGTGTGTTGTTTAACCTCCAGGTATTTGTGAATTTTCTAAGTCTCTGATGGTTATTGACTTCTAATTGTATTCCATTGTGGTCAGAGAATGTGCTTTGAATAATTTCAATCTTTTTAAATTTATTGAGGCTTGTTTTATGTCCCAGCATATGATCTATTCTGGAGAAAGTTCCGTGAGCACTAGAAAAGTATGTGTATCCTGGTGATTTGGGATGTAATGTCCTGTATATGTCTGTTAAATCTAATTCATTTATCAGATTGTTTAGGTTTTCAATTTCCTTAATGGTCTTCTGTCTGGTTGATCTATCTATAGGAGAGAGTGATGTGTTGAAGTCTCCCACAATTATTGTGGAAACATCAATTGCTTCCTTTAGTTTTGCCAGTGTTTCTCTCATGTATTTTGTGGCACCTTGATTGGGTGCATAGACATTTACGATTGTTATTTCTTCTTGCTGAATTGCCCCTTTTATTAGTATGTAGTGGCCTTCTTTGTCTCTCAAAACATCCCTGCATTTGAAGTCTATTTTATCTGAGATTAATATTGCTACACCTGCTTTCTTTTGGCTGTAGCTTGCATGAAATATTTTTTTCCATCCTTTCACTTTCAGTTTCTTGTATGCAACATATTGATGGTTCATTTTTTTTGATCCATTCTGCGAATCTATATCTTTTAATTGGGGAGTTTAATCCATTTACATTCAACGTTAAAACCGTGAAGGCATTTCTTGAATCGGCCATCTTATCCTTTGGTTTATGTTTGCCATATTTTTCCCTCTCTCTATTAATATCCTTTATTGTACCCATACCGAATCTCTTTAGTACTGAACCTTTCTCCAAGTCTCTCTGTCCTGTCTTTGTTTCTCTGTCTGTAGGGCTCCCTTTAGTATCTCCAGTAGGGCAGGTCTCTTGTTAGCAAATTCTCTCAGCATTTCTTTGTCCGTGAAAAATTTAAGCTCTCCCTCAAATTTGAAGGAGAGCTTTGCTGGATAAAGTATTCTTGGCTGGAAATTCCTCTCTCTCAGAATTTTAAATATATCATGCCACTGCCTTCTTGCCTCCATGGTGGCTGCTGAGTAGTCACTACTTAGTCTTATGCTGTTTCCTTTGTATGTGGTGAATTGCTTTTCTCTTGCTGCTTTCAGAACTTGCTCCTTCTCTTCTATGTTTGACAGTGTGATCAGTATATGTCTCGGAGTGGGTTTTTTTGGATTTATTCTATTTGGAGTTCGCTGAGCATTTATGATTTGTGTATTTATGTTGTTTAGAAGATTTGGGAAGTTTTCCCCAACAATTTCTTTGAATACTCTTCCTAGACCTTTACCCTTTTCTTCCCCTTCTGGGACACCAATGAGTCTTATATTCGGACGTTTCATATCATCTATCATATCCCCGAGGTCCATTTCGAGTTTTTCAATTTTTTTCCCCATTCTTTCTTTTATGCTTTCATTTTCCATTCTGTCATCTTCCAGGTCACTGATTCGTTGTTCAACTTCCTCTAGTCTTGTACTATGAGTGTCCAGAATCTTTTTAATTTGGTCAACAGTTTCTTTAATTTCCATAAGATCATCCATTTCTTTATTTAGTCTTGCAATGTCTTCTTTATGCTCTTCCAGGGTCTTCTTGATTTCCTTCATATCCCGTACTATGGTCTCATTGTTCATCTTTAGTTCTTTGAGTAGCTGCTCTAGGTGCTGTGTCTCTTCTGGTCTTTTGATTTGGGTGCTTGGGCTTGGGTTATCCATATCGTGTGGTTTTTTCATATGCTTTATAATTTTCTGTTGTTTTTGGCTTCGTGGCATTTGCTGAACTTGATAGGGTTCTTTTAGGGTTTGTAGACCTATTGAAGTCCTTATCTCTAATTTATCAGATCTACAGCTTCGTGGAGTACACTTTCTCTAACTAACCAGCAGGTGGCGTCCACGAGCCACCTGTTCTCCACAAGCCAGTTCTCCTCTGCTTAGCCTTTTTGGTGAGTGGGGGAGTGAGTCTTGTGGGGCCCAATTGGTGTACCAAGCTTGCGTGTGTAGTTGGTGTTGCCTGCCCTGTATGTGGGGCGTGTTTCTGGGCAGTCGGGGAGGGGGGGTGGCCCTAACAATCAAATCTCCCTGATGATCCTAGAGTTTTAAAGCTGCTGCAATAGTCTAATCCTTCAGTTCAGACCTGCCACAGTTTGTCTCTGCCACTGACCCACAAGTCTTTGGTATTGGCGTATGGCTCCTGAGACTTGCAATTGGGCCCCTCTTCCAGGCTGTGCACCCCAGGTCCTCTGTTGAGGGATGACTGTGCTATGTCACAGGTGAGTGCCGTCCCCCCAGGGCAGTTCTGGGCTGCTGGGCTGTGTAGGGAGGCTCCCAGTCTGCTCAAATGATGGCTGAATGGGGCTTTGTTAATTCACACTGCTCCACCTTCCCAGTTCTGGGACATTCAGCTGAGGTTGCAGGGAAGGCTAATGTCCACGCCCAGTTTTGTGGTGTGTGCCTGTTATTTGAAGCACTTCCGTCACACTGGGTTGTCTGGGGCAGCTCTGGGCTATGGGGCTGGCGATGGGCAGGAGTGTTTCCTGTCCACCAGGATGGTGGCTGTGAGCGGACACCCCCCTTTTCTTGGGAAGTTGTGTTGTTTAGTGAATTTTCTCAGCCACTGGATTATTGCCTTTTGTCTCAGAGCTCTCTTAGTTCTGCTCTTGACTTGACGTGCCCAAATTTCAATTCTTTGAAGCTTTCTGTATTGGGCTTCTTATAGTAATTGTTTTAGAAAAAGAAAAAAGGATTTAAAAAAAAAAAAAAAAAAAAAAACGGCCCTCCTCAGAGATCTAATGGGTTATTGAAATGCTAATAGACAAAGCAACCAGGGCCATTAAGGAAAGGTCCACAGGGCAGAGAGATCAGCTTTTCTTTGGGATTTGCATATGCGCCTCAAGGCCTGAGCTCCGCCCTTCCCCTTTCTGTGTTCACTAGAACTCCAAAAATCCTCTGCTTTTATTTTGGAGTCTTTCATGTTGTTTTTTTTCTATGCCTGTCTCCTCTCTGCTGGGCTGGCTGCTCTCAGAGTCTCTGGTGTCTGGTCTCAGTCTATCTATGGTTGGAGTTTGAATCAGTAGAATGAGTTTCCGATAAGATCAGCCACTGCAGTTCTCCCTTCTCCTTCCCGGAGTTGACAGCCCCTCCTCCCCCGGGACTGAGCCTGGCAGGGAGGGGCGCGGGTCCCCTGGCCACAAAAACTTACAGATTTCGCTGATCTCAGCAGTTCCACGTTTTCATGAGTGTTGTATGAAGTATGCCCAAAGACAGATTGCTCTGTGGTGTCCAGTCCACGCAGTTCCTGGCTTTTTACCTACTTTCCTGGAGGAGTAACTAAAACTTACAGCTCACCAGTCTGCCATCTTGCCCCGCCTTCTTATTCCTTTTTGATATGTTCCTGGTGATTACCAAAATGTAATATTCCCAATTATCTCTTTAACTCTGCCCTTGCCTTTTTAAAGCATCTCAATGTTTTAATCATTATTATTTTATTTTCAACAATCACTTCCCTGCCTTACGAGAAGAAGAGGGCAGTACATCAGTCATTGATCACAGTAATAATACTGGCTGAAAAACATTTATTGGTTGCTTACTCTGGGCAAGTGCCACCCAATAAATACATTAAATTATGAATTTCAGTTATCAACATCTATTAATTCATAGGGAAATGTATTCCAGCTAATTGGCCTTTCAGATGCCCATGACCCCCATAACTTGTCTGCTTTTGGTTTTTCAGGGACTCTCTCTGTGTTTCTGGTCTAATTCAGGTTTCCTCCCCTTTTCAGCACAGATGCTTGTTCTGCTATGCCCAAGAATCACGTTCGGGTGTGTGCAGGAGGGGTTTGCAGAGAAATCTGTATTCAGTACCTCTACTTGAAACACAGGTGCATTCCCGTTCCCAAACACTTTTTAATCTGCCTGTTCATTTTTGATAGTCACTTCTTCTTTGCTCACTTTGCCTATTCCATCTTTTATTCTGAAATTAATTGAGTGGCCTGAATTGAAATGGTTTCCTCCAGAGAATTTTGCATCTGCTTTGCCCAAGCACCAGAGAGTTCTTCCAAACTAAAACCACTTTGTTCTATTCTATTCTATTCTTCTAGTCTAGTCTAGTTTGGTCTCCACAGTTTCCTCAGTCAAATAGGCAGAATAAATTTGAACCTCAAACATATATTGAGAGCAGAACTATGGTTGAAATTACTCAGTGGAGATTATTATTTTTAATATCATCTTTATATTCTCCACCTGAGTATTTAGTGAAGAAAAATAGATGCCCTTGTTGACTCCATTTGTCAACAGATGGATTTTTCCTGGACTGTCCTTTAATTTTAGGTGTAGTAGTTTAAAGGTTCTTTATGTATTCAAGTATCTTAGGTTAAGTCCCCTCCACTTGATACAAGACTAAGGCCTATTCTATTTTACTACTTACAGTAATTAATCTCTAAATCTCGTAGTTACTGATGATCATAATTTGCCACTATGCCATGCTCAGCAGCTTTTCCTTTGTAATATTATCCTGATTTCAGATCTTGTTTGTTTGCTTGCTTTTGTTTTTTTTTTTTTTTTTTTTTTGCTTGCTTGTTTTTGTTTTTTTTTTCAATAACCTTGGGAATTCTTTTCACTTTCTTTTTCAGTTAATCAATAATGCATCAAGTTCAAGGTTGCATTGTAGTTGAGCATCAGGCACAGGAACCCTTCACTCATCTCCTTATTGGGAGTTCTAGCTCTTTTTGGAGACATATTTTGTACATTAATTATAAGTATATAAATGGATGGAGCACCACTTACTCCAAAGAATTTCAGGTCCTTCCTTAGAAACTTCACTGATTTGGACGGATGAAGAGAAAGAGGTTTAAGTTCTTCTGGTAGCAGTCTTAGTGGATTATTTTCATAAGAGGAAGAAACTATCTCTGACAGCATGCTTCCTGACATTTGCTGGATGTAGACAAGTCCGGAACAGATATGTGGTTGCTGAGCAGTTTATTAAGATTCCTCTCTCTAAACAACTCTCTACTATACTACCACCCAAATTGGCAGAGGCAGAAGCTTCCAGAGGCTTTCACCTTTAAAATCAGGGCTTACACAACTGAATATATGGAGGAAGCAAATGCCAAGCAAAGACTTTAGAAGTGGAAAAGAAAAACAAAAGATGATAAAATTAGATCTTTTTCATACCACTTCTCAAGTCAGCAATTTATTTTATTGTTTTAAAGACATTCTCTTTTATTAAGGATTAACTGCCCTGGATGGAGTAAATGGGAAGGTGTTTTGATGTCTAAATGGAAGTGTGAAGTTCCTCAATGTATCAGTTTCCAGGAGCTAGCCTGAAGATGGTAATTATCATGTTTGCCTGCGATGGTCTCACACTGGATATCATTCTTGGATCTTATATGGCCCAATAGAAAATGATACGATGAAGAAAGAAGAGCTATTTCCAGACAGAAGTGGTAGATACCAATTAGAACAGTAATATTCACTCTCCCAAGAATCTCACTGAAATCACAAGAGAAAATTTCTATAAAGAAGTTTCAGAATTTAGGAGAAGAGCAAACATAAGGAATATATATCTTTCATCATAATGAAGATCCTTCAGACAGGATCCAATACATGGCATGCTCTTTCACCTGCTCGGCTTAATTCCCAAATGATTTCCATTCTTGAATTCTCTTTGGTCCATTGATGGAAGTTTCCTATGTACAAAGCACTTTGTAACACACTCCTGTTGCTAAAGAAGCATGGATCAGTTTATGCTTCTTGTGACTAAACAAAATTAAATAGAAGAGAAAATGTCAGTGGTTCCCTAATTGCTGATTGATGAGACTCTGCATACATGTTCACCAATCTCTTCAAATTGAAGTCTGAGTCTTCAAATCACCTCTACACTTTAGTCAGCCTGAATTGATATTTACAAGCATATACTTCATACGATTCACTCATTGATGGTTCACTATAAGCCTTAATTCTTTCCACTCTTGAAAGATCAGCTTAACTTCCACTTTCTCAATGACTACCTGTGTCTCCAAAACTCGTCTACTCCTTATCTGGAAATTCAAATTTTAAATATCATTTGACATATTCCTAATCCTTGTTTGTGGCAGTATTACAATAAAAGATGCAATAATGAATCTAAGATTAATTTACTTTTAAAATGTGTATATAGAAATCCCTATTTACAAATGGAGATAGGGATTTTGTAGACAAAAGAAAAAAATGTATTGAGTATAGCATGATGACAAGTGATATATTCCCAAGATAAAAACAAATGGTACTTACATTGACTGTCTTTTAATTCTTTATCTTTTTAAATGTAAAATGTCATAACTAATTAACTTACAACACTTCTGAGAATCAAATGAGATATAAAATTGTAGGTAAAAATGTTTCATTATCAATGAAGGATAACCAAAAATCTAAAATAAAAACTGAGTCAACTCTCTTGGGATTTTAATGCTGTAATATATAGTCCTTGAAACAGAAATAGACAATAGTGTTCTTTTTATATGACATTACTTGAAAATGCATTATCAAATTTATCTCATTATTGAATTTTATGTGGACCCCACGTGGATTTAACATTTTTTAATTTTAGATTTCTGTAAATTTGAAATATAAAATTTACTAAAGTCTCTTTTATATGTGGACTAGATAAGCTAAAAGTGCTTATCACATAGGATGAGGCTGATTGTGTCAAATCAAGATGTAAATAATTGCCCAATGAGAGGACTTTCAAAACTAACTTTACTATGGATCAATTTTTATGAGAGGAGATAATGAAGGACTACTCAAAAAAATATTAGAATATATATTCAGAAGATTTTTAGTTAGCAATTGTTTTCATATGCACAACCTCTCTAACTGCATCTTTTTTTTGAAAATGAGGAAGTGATTGAGTCATTCTCAGATAAATAAAAGCCGAGGGTTTCACCACTAGACTTGCCCTACAAGCAGTGCTAAAAGAACTTCTTAAGGAGTAAAGGAAAGGACAGTAGACAGTGGTTCAAAGCTGTATAGGTAACAATTTGGGTAATTATAAAAACCACTGCTATTGTACTTTTTTATATGCAACCCCACATCTTACTTCCTACCAGTGCGAAAATGCAAATGCATAAAAAGTAATAATAAATCTATGGTTTTGAATATAAAATGTACAAAGATACAATTTCTAACATGTACAAAAAGGTGGGGGAACAGAGAGGTATAGCAACAGTGCATATGTAAGCCATTGAAGACAGGTTGGTTTCAAATCAGATATGATGGTTATAGGTTTAGGATGTAAAATTTTACCTCCATGGTAACCACAAGAAGAATATATGAAAACTATATTCAGATAGAAACGAGAATGGTCTCAATATGGCACAATACAAGAAATCAAATAAACATGAAAGCAGTCATTAACAGAAGAACTGAGGGTCAAAAAAAGTATAACACCTACAAAGGCTAAATAATAAATGGCAGAAGAAAATCCATACAAATAGTAAACAAAAGAGAGCTGGGGTAACAACACTAACATCAGATAAAACAGATTTTAAAACAAAAGTAGTTATTAGGAGGAACAAAGACAGTCATTATATACTGATAAAGGGGTCAATTCAACAAGCAGATGCAACAAACAATTAAAAATACATATGAATTTAACAGCACAGACCAAAAATATATGAAAGAAATACTGATACATTTGAAGGGAGAAATAGATGGTTCCACATTAAGAGTAGGAGACTTTAATACAGCAATCTCAATAATGGATAGAACATCTAGACCGAAGATCAGTAGGGAAATAAAAGACTTGAACGATACTCTAAACCAACTGAAACCAGAAAAGAAAGTGGGACATTAATACTGACCCCATGGAAATAAAAAGGATTGTAAGATGATTCCATGAACATCTGTACACCAACAAATTAAAAAACCTAGATGAAAGGAACAAATTTGTAGAAACATATAAACTACCTACACTGACTCAAGAAGAAATAGAAGATCTCAACAAACCAGTAACTAGCAAAGAAATTGAATCAGCAATCAAAAACCTTCCCCACTGACAGCCTGACACACTGAGCCCTCTGTCTTGAGGCTTGCCCCTATGAAGCTTGGTACTGCAAAGGAGAGACTACACCTGCTTATAATTGTGCCTAAGAGTCTCCCTCTGAGTGCCTCTTTGTTGCTCAGATGTGGTCCTCTCTCTCTAGCTAAGCCACCTTGGCAGGTAATCCCACTGCCCTCCCCGCTATGTGGGACCTGACTCCCAGAGATGTAAATCTCCCTGGCAATGCAGGATGTGACTCCCGGGGATGAATCTGGACCTGGCATCATGGGATTGAGAACATCTTCTTGACCAAAAGGGGGACGCGAAATGAAATAAAGCTTCAGTGGCTGAGAGATTTCAAATGGAGTTGAGAGGTCACTCTGGTGGACATTCTTACGCAATATATAAATAACACTTTTTAGGTTTTATTGTATTGGAATAGCTGAAGTAAATACCTGAAACTACCAAACTCCAACCCAGTAGCTTTAACTCTTGAAGACCATTGTTTAACAATGTAGATTACAAGGGGTGACGGTGTGATTGTGAAAACCTTGTGGCTCACACTCCCTTTATCTGGTGTATGGATGGACGAGTAGAAAAATGGGGACAGAAACTCAACAAAAAATAGGGTGGGATGGAGGGGATGATTTGGGTGTTCTTTTTTATTTTTATTTTTTGTTCTTATTCTGTTTCTTTCTGGTATAAGGAAAATGTTCAAAAATAGATTGGGGTGATGAAAGCACAACTATATGATGGTACTGTGAACAGTTGATTGTACACCATGGATGATTGTATGCCATGTTAATATATCTCAATAAAACTGAATCAAAACAAACAAACAAACAACAACAACAAAAACCTTCCCCAAAAGAAAAGCCCAGGACCAGATGGCTTTGCAGAGGGATTTTACCAAACATTCCAAGAAGAATTAACTCAATCCTGCTCAAACTCTTCCAAAAGATTGAAGACGAGGGAACACTCCCTAATTCGAAGTCGTGGTGATGGTTGAATTATATCTCAATAAAGATATTAAACTTTTTAAAAACTCATATCACAATCTGAGAGAAAAAATACACAAATCACATATCTGACCCATATCCAGATAATATAAAGCATTTTTAAAATTTAACAAAATGAAAACAAACATCTCATGTCATGAAAAAATTGCCAAAATATCTGAACAGACACTTCAAGAATGATAATATATGGGTGGGAAATAATCATATGAAAATATGATCAACATCATTAATCATTAAGGAAATGCGAACCTAAAACCACAATGATATAACACTGAACACCTAAAAATGAATAAAGTGTATATAACTAAATAGATGGATGGATGGATGGATGGATGGGTAGGTGGGTAGATAGATAGATAGATACATAGATAGATATAGGTATAGGTATAAGTAGATACATAGAAATAGACATAGACATAGACAAATCAACAAACTGAAAATGCTGATAAGGATGCAGAACAGGGACATTCAATCATTACTAATGGGAATGAAAAATGTTGCAGCCACTTTGGATAACAGTTTGGCAGTTTCTTATAGAGTGAGACATTTGTTTACCATATGACTCAGCAATTTTACTTCCATGTAATTAAAACTTATGTTCATACAAAAAGTTGAGCACTCATGTCTATGGCAACTTTACTCACAGTCACCAAAACCTGGAAATGATGCGGATGCCCTTTGACAAGTGTTCCGGTTGACTAATGCTGCCATTTTGAAAAATACCAGAAAAGGATTGGCTTTTATAAAGGGGGTTTATTTGGTTACAAAGTTACAGTCTTAAGGCCATAAAGTGTCCAAGGTAAGGCATCAACAATATGGTACCTTCACTGGAGAAAGGCCACTGGCATCTGGAAAACCTCTGTTAGCTGGGAAGGCATGTGGCTGGCATCCTCCTGCTCCCAGGTTGTGTTTCAAAATGGCATTCTCCAAAATGTCTCTGTGTCAGCTTCTCAGGGCAAATTCTGGGCTAGTACCTCCAAAGCATCAGCAAAACTTGGCTTTCAATGGCCATCTTCAAAATGTCTCTGTAAGTTGCAGCAGCAAGCTCCTTCTGTCTGAGCTTACATAGTGCTCCAGTAAACTAATCAAGGCTCACGCTGAATGGGCAGGGCCACACCTCCATGGAAATTACCTAATCAGAGTTATCACCTACAGTTGGGTGGGTCACATCTCCATGGAAACAATGTAATCCAAAGGTTCCAACTTAATCAACACTAATACATCTGCCCCCACAAGATTGCATCAAAGAACATGGCTTTTTCTGGGGGACATAATATATACAAACCGGTACAACAAGTGAATGGATAAACAAACTGTGGTACATCTGACAGAGTCCAAACCTGAGGCCCCAGGCTCGCCTGAGCCACCAGCCCCCTCCTGTTCCCAAAATGCCCAGATAGGACCACACAGCCCACCTTATCTAAAAAGCAGTCCAAACCGGTTTGCTGGGCATGTGCTAAAAGAGGGATCCTGAACTTAAAGTAACCCCAGACAAAAAAATATCCTGCAAACAGAATCAAAGTGAGCAGGAACAACAGAAAAAAGGAACTCCAGACCCAAAAAGAAAGTGAGATGTCCATCCATTACCAGATCCCACAAGGTCCAAGGCCCCACTCGTTATAACAAAGACCAGTTAGCAGAAGTAGCTAGTTTACAGTTCCTAATTTTTTTTACATTCTTTAATTGTGAAATATAACATATATACAGAAATGTGATAACTTTCAAAGTATAATTTAACAAGTACCTATAGAGCAAATTTCAAAGCATGTTATATGTTATAGTTACACCATGTCAGTTATTTCCTTCTAGCTCTTCTAGTACCTAGAAACTAAATATATATATATATATATATATATATATATATATATATATATACACACACATATATATACATACATATATATATGTAAAGATTCAATATTCGTAATACTTTGGTAAATCCTATCTTGTCAGTTGCTACCCCTCTCTCTCTCATTTAATCACTTTCTCGATCTTCCTGGATATTTGGGCAGTGGCCAACCTAACTTGTTCATATTGAAAAGGGGTGTCAACATTAAGGGGAAGGGGATGCATCTGGTTAATGTTCTTGGAGAGGCTGTTGCCTCTGGGTTTTGGGACTTATCTGGCATAGGAATACTCCAGAGGATTTAAGTTTCTGAAAAGGAAACTTGGTAAGTGAAACTTTTATAGTCTCAGATAGGGAGCAGTTCCTAATTTGAATGTTTAAATAGCCAATGGCAACAGGTAACTTGCAGTTACTAATTTAGATACATATGAGCCAATCACCATATGCCAATATCCCTAACATCCTTGTCTCCACCTCCCTTGGTTTGATTTTAATAAAAACACACATTTCTCTAGTTGGGGGGCAGGTTTGAGACTGTGAGGGCCCCTGTGTCTGCTGGCTAATAAATCACTTTCTTTTGCACCCAAACCAGTGTGACGAGCCATTCTCACTGTGCCAGGCAAAGACCCAAGACCTGCAGAATCCCCTTCACATCCATGCAACGGAAACGCCACTCCAAAATAAAATGGAACACAACAACACGGATGAATCTTAAATGCATTTTGCTAAGTGAGAAAAGCAAGGCCCGAAAGGCTACATATTGTACGATCCCATTCATAGGATATTCTGGAAAATGCAAAACTATAGATATGGAAAATAGATCAGTGGTTGCCAGGGGTTAGGAGCAAGGAGAGGAGTTGATTTTTGAGGGGACTATACAAGGGAATTCTTAGGGTGGTGGAATTGTCTGTACAGTCCTGTGGCTACATAAATCCATGCATTTGTCAAAACTGAAATAATTGGATATGGCGAGAATGAACTAAACTGTATACAACTTAAAAAAAAAATCAACCAGGATTTTGGCAGAACTCTGGATGGAATGTAGACTGAAAAATAAATCCTTTTACAAATGCATGACATAACCTCACTGAAAGAGGTAGGGCTGTAAGGGAGCTGTTAAAAGTATCAAAATCTTCTGCATGCTACCTTGGGATCCATCTCACATTGGCTAAGCCTCTTGCCTCAACACTGATCTTTAGCCTAGTTAATAGCAGCTTTCCAGCCCTGAGGCATAAAATCCCCGATCCCAAATTGGCATCTGCATGCCTCACCCCAAACCCATGGCTGGTCCCAAATGATGAGTGAACCACCCCCCATGTCCTCAGACCCCCAGTCCCTTTCCATTTTCATGTGCATTTGCTTTAAACTAACCAATCCTTGACTCCCCCAGGAGATCTACTACCCTCCGCCCCTGGACCACAGTAAGGTCCATGGGTCCCTCTGGCTCTGCTTGTGTGCTCCTCACCCGCTGGTTGAGCCACCCGAGCAGATCATGTTTCCCCTCGTGGCAGCCCTCTCTCTCTGGGACCTGTAAGTAACAAACTATCTTTTCTCATGCATTATGGCCTCAGTTTCCCGTTGAGTCACAGCTGGCCTCCACTTGAACCCGAATTTAAAATCTAAATCAGAAACAGGAGCTGACCTAAGTAACCTTTGAAAACAGTGCTTTGAGTGCACACCATAAAGCTAAAAATAAAAAGAAATGCACACAAGCACTGTACTCTACTTGGAATATCTATTTCTTGGAGAGGAGCGATTTAGCAATTTTGAAACAACCTTATGTGTATATTAGGTATATCAGCCAGGGTTCTGCAAAGAAACAGAACCAACAGGAATCTACATAATTTATTTTATGGAATTGGCTTATGCAATTGTGGGGAATTGCAAGTCCAAAATTCACAGGGCAGGCCAGCAGGCTGGAAACTCAGACAGGAATTTATGCTACAGTCTTGAGGTGGAATTTATTCTTCTCTGGGAAACATCAATTTTTGCTCTTACAGCTTTCGATTAATTGGATAAGGCCCACTCACAACTGACTGTAGATGATAACCCATTTACAAAATACCTTCATAGCAACATCTAGATTAGTGTTTGATTAAATAACTGGGCACATGGCCTAGGCAAGTTGACACATCAAATAAACCATCACACTTGGGTTAAACAAATTAGGAAATAAATTGTGGATAATTGTTGCCAGTTTTCTCACATTCAGAGAAACAAGTTACAAATAAGCAAGGAGGAATTGCTGGAATAAATTGAGGGTGAATTTTAGTAGGGACTCACTTCAGTATGAACCCATTTTATTTTAATATATATGCAGATAGATACAGCAATAAATATAGATACGTGTGCACACATGGTTAGTGTATATGCATGTATTTCTTAACTCTGTCCACTAGAGGGCCTAAAAGCAGAGTCACCTATTACCAAAAATAGGAATGGCACACCAATCCCCCAGAACGGATTTTCTAAATATAGTTCTCCAAAGAAGGAACCAGAGCTCCCTAGAAAAATGGAAATTTTACATCTGAGGCAGAGAAATGAGCATGCAGAATTTTGTAGTGCTAGAAAATAAGAAATGCTAAAAAATGGAGGAGGATTGGGGACATGTCAAAACAACACAATAGCCAACCCAAATATCAACAAAGCTGGAACAATTTGAGCAAAAAAATAAAAGTTGGTTATAATCCAAAGAATAATATATCTATGAGTCCATACGGATATAAACAAATGATTAAAGAAATAGATAAATGGAAGAGAAGGGATGAATCTTCCTTACAGAAGAATTTCAAATGACTAATGCTGAAAAAAAGAGGAAAATAGTAAATCACCTTTAGAATATCATAGTAACAATTGCCAGTGACAAAACTGACATGTGAATACTAAAATTAGTACCCAAAAATTTAAGGACAAATAGAATATTTGCATAGTCTCAAAATATCTTCTGCAAAATACTTACAACTGCAGTGTTTTTAACAAATGCCCACAAACTCCTTGATATTCCTCTCTCTCTCCAGAAGATGGAGCTCATTTCTCCTCTCCATGAATGTGGTCTGGACCTGCTTCTAACAAATAGAGGGTAGAAAGGTAACATAGTAACTTTACAGTTACCACTATAACCAAGTGATCATAGTTCACTTCATGGTGGTGTCATAGTGATGTCAGGTGTGTCCTGACAGGATGTGATGAACAGGACACTTACCTAAGTGGTATTCTTCCCCCAAACCCATAAACCTAGCCTATTCCTGAGAAAATTTCAGAGAAAACCAATCTGAGAAGACAGTCTACAAAATACATGAACAGTGCTTTCCAAAAATGGCGAAGTTATGCAGAACAAAAATAGTCTGAGAAACTGTCACAAATCAGAGGAAGCTAAAGAGGCATGACAACTCAGTGCCATGATGTATCCTGCTCTGGATCCTGGAACAGAGAAAGGACATTAGTAAGGAAAATGGTGAGGCCACTATCAGTGTTTCACAAATGATTGTTGCTTCATTTTGATAAAGGTGCCATGTTTTTGTATCAGGAAAAGCTGGGTGAAGGGTATTGACAACTTTCTGTATTATCTTTACAACTCTTCTGTAAATTGAAAAATGTTATAAAGTAAAAAGTGAAAAAAATTAATTGGCAATAAAAACAAGTTTGAGATAGGTCTGCCTGTCTCCTTAATCGTTTTTCATCGAATATCTACAATAACTCCACTAACATTCGCTCGCTCGCTCTCTGTCACACGCACACACACACACACACACACACACACACACACACGCACACAGATGCGCAATATATAAAGGAGAAACAGCAAATCCTTCCTCTTTTCAACATTATGGAGGTTATCTCAACTAATTCAATGAGATAAAAAAATATAGGAATATATATTGATCTTACAAAAGGAAAGAAAATTGCCTTTGTTTTTAGATTTAAATATAACAAATGATGAAAAAGACTCAAAAGGAAAAAATTACACAACATGATTAAAGGGCATAAAAAATGGAAAAAAGAAAAAATATGTATAATTTAATATTATATATTAAAGAAATAATGTGTCAATTATCATCAAGTTGATCTATAATTTTAAGGAAAAATTGCAAAATATATTTGGAGCTTTAACAAATAATTTTAAAAATTCATATAGAGACATAAAAATACAAGTAGATAAGAAATGGTGGAAAATAACCACATAGAGGAGGAATTTGTCCTAGGTGATTATAAGAATAATTGTAAAGTTATACTATGCATTTAAAACAACGTGGAATTTTCACAAAATAAGAAAAAAATGTCACTGGAATTGGAAGACCCCAAACCACATGCATATATTTGAACTTGAGTATAGTAAATGATGGGCTGTTCAGTGAAAAGTTGTGGAATTTTTAGCTTTTCAAAAGGATGAAGATGAAGAAGATGATGATAATAATGATGATGTTACACTCTTAATAGGAAAAATTATTTATAGATATATTAATACTCATACTCTAAAAAGCAATACTTTAAAACTTTAATAAGGTAAATAATGTTTCTATGGCCTTCAGATAAGGGAGTTTGCTTGTATAAAATATAAAATGCATAAACTATGATGAAAAAGCTAATAAATATGACCAGAAAAGTCATTAAAATGAAACAAAACAAAAATGGAATGAGAAAAGATATTTGTACCAAATATCATTTAAATAATATAATTAAACTTCATGTACTTCATGAGATATTAAATTCCCTATATAGGTTAAATTTCAGGTGAGGTTAGATTAGGGCTTGATTTCCATTTTCTAAAATTATCTTGTGTTACCTTCAGCTTAAAACTTAGGCCAGCTTCTCTCAACGCTACCTAATATCTTCTAATTCCAGCTGTGTCTGAATATGCAAAAAGAAAAATGATGAGAGGGAAGGTCATGTTTCACATTTGTCAAAAAAAACTCCTCACCTTGATGATGGTTCCACAATTGAATCAGGCTCTGGTCCAGGGGAAGGTCATGGGTTAACACAGTCATGAATGGAATTGTCCTGATGGATTTAGACCTACAGGGCACAAGTCTGAAGCTCAGGGTGAGGTTAACTCCACCCAAATTGCCATCAAGTGGGTGAGAGGTAGAATGGATGACGGACAGGCAATCATGATGTCTCCTACAGGCTGATGTATTTGACCAAAGATTTTTAGCAGATTCCTTGGAGAAATAAAAAGAAATAGTTTTTTTTCACAATGAACTGCTCTTATTTCATATACATCCACATTTTAGCATTTAGTGGTCCTGAACAGAAAAGTGGGAAAATGCAGCAACTTGTCAAGCCCACAAATTTCAGGGTCCTTCCACGCACACTGAGTTCTTTCTTAATCCCTGCCAAGGATCATGAGAGGCAGTAGCACCAAAACCAAAGTTTGCACCAAATTCAAGGTTCTTTTTGTTCCATTTGTCACATTCCAAACTAAACCCAAATGGATTGCAAGGATGACCAAATGAAAGCCCTGTTTGTTTAAAATTTCTTCAAATTTTAAAAGCAAAAGCAATCCATTTAGAGGGATCATGTGTGTTTACAAGTGTCTTCACGTGGCTTTTCTCTAATTTGACCACCAAGGACTTTGAGAGCTGGCAGGTCTGAGTAACCCTGGTGACTGTTCTTCTCACCATATCAAAACCTGAGCTAAAAGAAGGCATCAGCTGATGATGACAGCAGAGAGTGGCAGGGCTGTGGGCCCAATTTTCATTTCCCAGGCTGCTGGAGAATAAAGAAATGTGGTTCCAAAACTAAATGAGGGAGACCAGAGACTCTTTCCAACCTAACCTGATGGTTTCTGGCCAAAGTATGAAAGTGTCATGGAAAGTGTTGAGTGGTGATGGTACAGGGAGAGACTTCAGGAGGAGGAAGGATAAAACAGCACCCGTAGATAAAGGGGTGGGGTTGGGGGTAGGGGAAAATATGGGGAAGGCTCTGAAAGAATTCCTCATCAAAGGCAATTTCAATTTCAGAGGGGAGCAGTGGGGGTTACAATCTATTCTTAGCCAAGGGTAGATGTGGAGAGTGGGGAGGTAGGACGATTGCTTGGAAGGGGGTAGTCATTTAAGACTTAAAAAAAGAAACTGGGGAGTGCAGATGAAGCACCCCCCCCACACAGAAACATACCCAGCAGTAGTCCCACAAGCTGTGACCTGACACCTTCACATCTATCCTAATAAGCCACCCCAATGTGGAGGGCTCTTGCTGAGAGAGAAGGAAGGGGGAAAGTTGGGGGTGGAGAAGGAGGAAAAGGCAGAGACCCTAGGCCATGTAATCCTGTGATCTGTGATCATGTCTTTTTTCACAGTTGAGTTAGATGTGCCACACTGGTTATAATGGGAACCAATTTAAATAGACTCTCTTGATCCCAGAAGTTCAACTATGTGGCTCGTGGTTACACTTGACAGTATGGTTTGTTATAGCACAATTTATATATTTCAAGTGGACAAAAATTAGTATCATTTAATACTAATTAATGGAAAATGTGACTTAAGAGGCTTTAGATCTTCTAATACCATAGCAGATCTGGTTTTCTATTAATCTAATCTTAGCTGTCTACTCTATTTAGATCTCAGAAAGACACCAGCTAGACCTTCTCAGTTCTGCTTACAGAAATGAGATTAACAGAATAGTGTCAAGAACACCCTGTAGCCTCAAAAGAGAAAAGTTTGGCATCCTGAGCAGTCAGCTAAGAAAAGTCGTGAAGACTCTGCACATAAAAGCTTGTACATCAATATCTAAATCTAATCACTGAAGCTGGAACAAGACATGATTGAGACAACACAAGATTGAGAATTTTGCCTGTGCCTTTCTCACAAAGATCCAGTGTCATCTCTGACCTGACAAGAATGTATCTTCAACTATTACTTTGTTCTTGACCTCATCCCCTTTCCTTTACCTATAAAAACCCTAACTCACGTCCTTACTTTGAACTGGTTTGGGGAAGATTCTTCTAGTTCTTTACCTGTGCACTTGCAATAAAATCACTTTCTCAGTGAGAGATATGTTTCTCCTTTGTAGCACCAGATTGGGCAGGCCTTTCTATTGGAAAAACTTGCAGTTCCACATTTATAGTATCTTAAGATAAAATGTCTTTGGGAGCTTCCTTTCCAGTACTTTGAGGTCTACAAGACGTACCTAGAAACTTTACCACTGTGGAAAATGAAGACTTGCTTAAATCAAACGGGGGTTGGGGGAGAGCCTGTGGTTTTACTTTTTGATTAATTGCTATAACGCTGTCCTTCAGGCAGCTGAGGGAGTTTTATAGTTTTTACAGTCATCATTAGGTGCCAAAACTCTCTCGTAGCACAACTTTGATGCTATATGAATTCTGCCATTTTGATAGCACTAATATGGCTCTTGGTATATTAGAACAATTAACTTCATTCTTATTAATTTTTGTTGTACAATTTGTACAAATCTTACAAAGGGAGGTCCTTTATTTAGGTCCACATTGTATTTTAAGGCTGTATGTTCGGTTTTTATAAATTGTCCGAGCCCATCATGGCTGCCATCTTGGATCACTGTCACTTGAAGGCCCACTCCTTCTTCATAAAGAAATAATTTTGTTTATTTATAGCATAATTGGAGAAGTAGAATTAAATAAGGAAAAGTAGTGAGAAAAAGGTTAATATACTTTGCTTTCTGATGAAGTCCATATACATCCATCATTTGCTTGGTTTATGGCATTGGATTCCCTAACCAACCTTCTTCTCTCCATTTCCTCCTTTCTAATGCACTCTACATTGCAACCACAATTCATATCTCTAAATTGCAAATAGGTAAGTGGCCTGTCCATCCTTATCCAGTGGTGTGCTTGTAAATGTTTAACTGGCTTTACAAGGCATGGGGGATGTGATTAGCAGCTTTTGCCAATTTTTGTGGTATAAGTACTGCTACTTCAGCAAATTTCAAGCTACCAAAATTATGTCGACTTGTCCAAGATTCCTGAAAAACATAACAATCAGCTCCCATGAGCCAACACAAGCCAGCTCCAGCACATCACAGTGTACGCTTTCAACTGCTTCTTAAATCTTACAAGGTTGCCCTGTTTTATAATCTCCTATGAATATCTTTCTTCCCTCTTCAAACTGATGTCTTGCCATCTGCCCCTCACAACCAAAGTTTGGCACACTTCTGTCTCGTTAGTTCCCTGAATATCCCCAGTTCTCCCTAGTTTGGAGGTTTCGCATGGGTCCCAAACACTTCATTTTTCCTTGTCATGCTAACTCCCAGCCACCTTTAAGATTGCAGATTAGAGAAGAAGTCTTTTGAAAAATTAAAACTGACCTTGTCTTTAAATCCAGGTTAGAAATTTTTCCTATGTGTACTTCCCAATTTCCTATCCACTTCCTATCATAGTGCTTATTACTCCATATTTTTCTTGCATGTTTCTATGGGTCTGTATCACTCAGTTTGAGCAACTTGAGGGCAGAGACCATGCAGCATTCTCTACTGCACGCCAAGCTTCTAGCAGAGCACATGGTACTCAGTAGGCATTCCTTAAAAGACTGCTCAATGAATTATGAAATGAATAAATGCATGATGGAACTACTATTGTTAGGGAATGCATCCAGTACTAAGTGGTGCTCAAACCACACTCTGAATGAGAGAGGCCAGGAATTTTTGCACCTGTGGTGAACAAGGTTTATTGTAAATGGCTTCAGTCAGTATGAAGAGAGGGGTTATTAATTTATATTTCAGAAATATAAGTACTTTAGCAGGAGATTTATAAATCAGGAACTGAGATATATCAGGAGTTTTAGTAGCAAATTGTCACCTTGAAGAGATGACCACTGAAGTCATTGGAGGGTGTAAAAGGGGCTATGAGGGAAGTATAAGTTTCTGCCCCACCTTCCCAGTGCATCTGACCATGATCCCATCTCAGCTTTAATAATGGCAACGAGACTACCACCAACAGTAGCATAATTATAACTTATGGTGCTATTTAACATTTGCTTTATTTTCATTTTACTCTCATAACAACTGATGAGGTAGTTGCTATTACTACACCTGTGCAACAGATGAGAAAAAATAGATCAGAGAGCTTAAGTAAATTGCCCAAATTGCTTAAGTAACAGTATCAGAATATGAACACAAATCAGTTGTATTCTAAAGCCTGCATTATTTCTTTACAGTTTCTCACAGTCCTCTGAGGAACAGATGTTGATCTTTCTCTCAAAGTCCCCAACCTTAATCCCCATTTATGTTTTAGAGTATGTGTGAATCTCAGTAGCAGAGATTGAAATAAAAACTCTTAAACACAACCCTCTCACCTCAAATAGAATGAAATATTATCTCGATGAGGATGATGATTTTTATTTAACAGTTTTTGCACTGCTGATGTCAGCTAAAGTAAAACCAAGAGAACAAAACAAAACAAAAAATTATCCTGTAATGAAAGAAAAAAAACTTTGATTCCTTTGTTTTCCGCATTGGGTGGTTGGAAGTTGCATATTAAAGCGAATACTTGAAATAGAGATTATACTACCTGCCTTCCTTCAATCTCATAAGGTAGAGGAATAGGGAGGTAAGAAAGAAAGAGAATCAATCTAGGGACCAACTTTGGGGTAGTGGTCATGGAAGTTCCAAACCAAGAATGCCTTAATAAACAAAAACACAGTAATGGGATTTATAATTAGGACAGAAAGGATGGATTCAAATGCCCATGTTTCTCAAGATTGGTGCCATAGGGGATTGTGTTCATGGGCTTATCTTCTCTAAGGTCCTGGATGAAGTTCTGCCTCATTGGAGAAGCAAGGTTCAATGTCCTTCCTCAGAATTGCTTTCATCAGGAGGCGTTCTCTATTCCACAGAATTAGGAGGTGAGGAAATTGCCTGGAAAGTAAAACAACATCAATTTCTGGGCAGATGTCATCTCCTGCCTCTCCTCCCACTCCTTCCTATTATCATCATGATCCTTACCAATAATACGAACTGACTGATTATTATGGTGCTGAATGCCATATAAGCATTACACACACACATCTTGCTCACAACAAATATCAGAAGACAGTACAATTATTGTTAGCCTCATTTTTTAGTTGAGATCCCTGAAATCTAGAAAGAATTTGTGATTTCCCTGGGTCACACAGCTAGAAAGTTTATGAGAAAGTATTTAGACTTAATTATCTCTGTATCCAAAATGTATGCTCATAAATATGAAGTGCGCTGTTTCCTCTTACATGATCACATTGAAATTCTCTTCCAGCCTTCATTCCAACTCTAGCAGTCCTACAATCTCTAACTCCAGGAAAACCACAATTTGTTACCACATAAAAGTTTCCGTCCAGTTCCAAGAGTCGGGAGACCACCCAAACCCCAAGGGAGGTTTGCAGGCCAAGTGAATTATGAGTTATTTTGATTACTCACCTCTCTTGAATTACAGCAGTTTTTCTTGCACCACATGACTATGATGGAGATGTTTATGCACAATTCCAGAAGAGTGAGAATCAGCATTAAAGACACAAGGCCCTAGGGGATGTAAGGCATCACATCAAACCTGGTACAAGCATCTGGGAAAAAAACAAAGCTGAAAACCAGACAACAGTGTCTCCCTCTCATAAAACCTAATGAAGTGAACAAAAAATGAAGTTTAAAACATAAACACACAATGGCACACTCAAAGAGACACAACCCTAGTCGAACAGCATGGAAAGATTTTCCCTGGAGAGAGAGAAACACCTGGCGTGTCTGTATCAACCCATAAGAACTCATCATCAGAAGTTGGAGAGGAAAAATTCTAGAACTACCACTAATAGCCACCAACTTGAAGAGCCATATACTAAGGAGTTGAGGAGGCAGACCAAGCAAATAGGCAAAAGAAGGACTCCACCACCATTTTGTTAGTAGTACTTTGTAGAGATTTAGGCATTTGTACCATCGTAGAACCTAAAATCCTCAGGCAGAAAAATTAAACATGCAAAATAATTGTTGCTGGACAAGTGATCCTTCTATTATCACTGGGGCACCTAAAAGCAAACACACACACACACACACACACACACACACAAAATTCAGGAGGAAAAATACCACAAATTCCATAGAAAAATCAAACACAGATAAAGGTAAACTTAGATAACTAAAAATATGACACAGAAAAATGAGGAAAGAATCTTTCATGAGAAGAGTTGGCAAACAGGAAGATTAGGGGTCAGTCAGTAATTGTGGGTGAACCAGACAAATCTGAAGAGAAATACTAATTTCTAACTTGACCCCAGAAGAGGTAGAATAATTAAACACGAACAACAAAGAAATGCGGAGGGATCTTAAAGAGGTGCACTTTAAAAACACCATCCTTAAATAAATTCAAATGTGTCAAATGTGAAGTCATTCAAAACTGCAATGAGTTATGACTAGAAGACTACAGACCACAGAGAAAGCTGTAAATCTCTCCAGTTAGTTTTAGCAAGCAAGGAGATGTGAAAAAAGAAAAAATTATAATCTCTTCATGGACTATAATTAATAGTAATGACCATCATCATCATCATCATAATTATAATAATATAGCATGCTGTGCTAAACACTGTTTTAGTTGCTTAACAAATATTCATTTATTTCATTTTTACACCATCCCTATAAAATGAGCACATTGTTATCCTCACTTCAAAGATGAGAAAATTAAAACATGGAGAAGTTTCTAAATTGCCCATAGTCACAGAGCTATAAGTGGAAGAACCAAGATTCAAAACAAAGCAGCGTATTATCTGATATATTATTTTTCTGTAGTTTGGATTGTTTCAAATATTTTACACTTAAACGTGATTTTTAAAAACTTACCATTGATGTAGAGCCCACGTAAATGCATAAGTCTGGTGACTGGAATAACTGACAACTCTTGAAAGACATGCTATTAATTACTAAATTTATTAAGAGAAAAATAATGCCAACTATTGCAATTGTAGCACTGGAAATGTTCACCTCACAACTGTTTTGTATCTAAAAAAAAGAGTAAGAATTTTCAATTAATATATGCAGCACACATTTCATTATCTAAGCTATAATTCATTTAAACAAATATCAATTGACAGGTGTTTATCCACCCAGCAATATCCTAGATGCTGGGCAAACCCTGATGAATAAAGATCCCCACCCTCATGGAGCTCATCTTCTAGCAGCAAAGGCAAAGGAACAATGAACACAATAATAAGTAAATTATATAGTATTTTTAAAAGTTATTAAGTACCATGGGATAATAGAGCAGGGTAAGGAGAATCTGGAACCCTAGAGAAGAGTGGAGGTTTGTGATATTAAATAGGCATGACCCTTCAGAAGAGACATAAAAGATTTGAGGGGGTAAGCCATGGGGATATTTACAGAAATGTCCTTGCCATCAAAGAAACACTCATTCACTAATATGGGCTAATTGTAATGAGCAAACTCTGAGAGTTAAATTTGAGAGCATAGTTTATCAGGAGATAGAAAGAGGGCAGAGATTGGGCAATTGATGCTTAAGGAGTACAGAATGTTTAATAAGGTTGATTGTAAAGGTTTGGAAATAGATGGTACAATACTGTGTGATGTTAATACAATATTGTAAGTGTCATTAACAAAGCTTAGTGTGAGTGTGGCTGAAAAAGGAAGACAAAGGTCATGTATGTCCCCAGAAGGATAGGCAGAGGATAAAAACTGGGACTGTATAACTTAGCAAAACCTGGAGTGGACAGACAGTGGTTAATTGTACAAATATAAGAAAGTTTTTATATGAATTAGAACAAATGTATGTGACTATTACAATGCGTTAATAACAGGGTGGTATATGGGAAAAAATAAAATTAATGGAAGCTAAGGTCTACAGTTGACAATAACAGTGTGATATCCTTTCATTAATTGTAACAAAGGCACCGTACCAAAGCTGAATGTCAATAATAGGGGGAAATAAGGGAGATGTATGAGATTTTTTTTTTTTCTGTCTTTATTTTGGAAGAAATGGGAATGTTCTCATATAGTCTGTGGTGCTGATTGCATAACTATGTGATTATACAAGGAGCCACTGATTGTACACTTAGGATGGATTGTACCGTGTGTGAATAAAACCGTTAAAAAAAGAAACAGTTCAAAGCCCAAGGCCAGAGAGTCCTAGGTATGTTCTAGGGAAAGCATGGAGTCAAGGTTTCTGGAAAAGAATGACCAAAGTGGACAACATTAGGAGATGAAGACAGAGTTAACAGAGAACCTAGACATATAGGGTCCTCTAGGTCATGAAAAGGTCTTTGGTTCTTAATCTGAGGAAAATACTGAGCCACTGGAGGATTTTTAGCAAGGGATGACATAATTAGATTTATACCTTAAAGGGATCACTCAGATATCTCTATTCAGACTATTCTAGAGAGGGCCAGGTGGAATCAAGTCTCCCAATTAGGAAAGATGTTGCTTGAATGTAGAGGCAGTAGGATTTGGTGGCAAATTTGATGGAGGATTATGAAGGAAAGAAGGATCGGGGATAATTCCAAGTTTTTGTTTGTTTGGATTTTTGTTTTGTTTTAATCAAGAAGGATGGAGTTGTCATCAGCTGACATGACTTTGGATGGACAAGGTTTGAGGAGGAAGATTAGCAGTTGAGTTTTGGACCTTTTAGAGATCCAAGTGGAAGCGATTAGATACGCCAGACTGATGCTCAGGCTAGAGAGGTGGGGTGGAAATGCTCATTTCAGAGTCTTGCGCAGATTGAGGTTATTTGAAGCCATGAGAATGGATGAGACACAAAAGGAGTGAGTATAGATTGGGCATACCAGGTGGCAAAGAATTGAACTCTGGGGCACTCCAACATTACAAGATCAGGGAGAAGAGGAACCTGGAAAGGAGATTGAGAAGGAGAAACTAGAAATACAAGATGAAAAACAGCAAATTGAGGTGTCCTGGGAGCCAAGTGAAGAAATGATTGGAAGGAGAAGTGAATGACTGTGTTAAATGTTCTTCATGGGTCAGGTTAGATAAGGATCAAGAATTGATCACCATGTTAGCAATGAAGAATTCTTCAACAATCTTAAAGAGAGCAGTTACAGAGGTGTGGCAGGAAAGAAAAATAAAGCCCTGATTGCAGTAAGCTTAAATGAAAAAATGGGAAGACAGGAATTTGAAGAAGTATGAACAACTCTTGTAAGGAGTTTTTCTGCAAAAGAAAAAAGGAAGTGTGCCTGTAGCTAGCAGGGGAAAATAAAGTCAAGATAAAAAATATTTTTTTAAGCTGAGAGTAGTAACTGAATGCATGTATGATGATTAAAATGATCTGGCGAAGAGGAATAAGTTGGAGTGATATAAAAAAATAGGGAATGGAATCTAGTACATAAGTAGAGGGATTGGCTTTAAAGAGAATTACAGAGGTCATTTGTAAGAGGCTAGAAGGAAAAATATATTGGTACGGATCTGGCCATGGTGAAGATGCTATAATGGGGATCTGAAAATTCTCTTCTGATGGCTTCAGTTTTCTCAGGGTAGGAAGCAAGGTCATCAAAAGAGTGAGGATGAGAGAAAAGGGACTGTTGTTTAAGGATAGAATATAAACTATAAAATAGTCATCTAGGGAGGAGGGAGAATGAATGAACTAGGTAAGTGGAGTATAAATGGTTGAATCACTTAGTGGGAACAGAATACCTGGCACATAATAGGGACTTAATAGTTGTTTAACGAATGACTAAATAAAATTGAATTTTTGGTGTTCACTTATGGAACTAGTTTGGGAGAACCTTTGCTCAAAATAATTAGAATTGAACACATTTGACAATACACAAAGATCAGGAAACCTTTGTCTGGGCTTCAGCTCCATCAATTATAAAGACTGAGCATCTCAGGTTTGCATATTCACCATCTAGATGGTTTTCTTATGTCCTCAATATTTTCTCTACCTACGATCTGAATGTCCTAATAAAATAAAATTAATTTCCTTGTATATCACATAGGACCCAGTATCTCGGCAGGATTCACCAACCTTTACTCTCCTACAATTAAAGATACTTTATTTCCACACTCATGGTCAAAGAAAGAGAGGAAGAACTTCCACTTACCAACTTTCTTCTGGATGTTCTCCCTGCTGCAATAGACAAGGATCCTGAACTAATAAACTGTGTGAAAACAGAAAGCAGAGCAGATAAAGGAACACTGTCTCAACCATTTTCTTCTTGACCCACCTTGATTACCAAGTATTTAGCAAAAGTCATACAATACCTCATTTTTTATTCATATTCTAGAATACAAAATTACACATAATGTTCATCTTTTATATGACTAAAACTTTAAAAATTAGTTTAAATTTTCAGTAAATTTATAATCTTTTTGTTTTACTTTACAGGTTTCATTTCTTTTTTTTAATTTTATTTTACAGGTTTCATTTTCTTGTATAGGTTTATGTGAATACACATACTTTAAAAACATAATACATACATATATTTAAATACACTTGAATGTGATATAATTATCTTTATGCTTATGTTTATATTAAATGTACATGTATATATGCCATATTCCTCTCATATTCTTACCAAAGCTTCAGATAAGTGTCTGATTTATTAGAGATGTCTAAAAGAGTTTTTACAAATCGAAGTGTCTAGGTTTATATAGCCTCTAATTAGTAAAGAATTATTTTGATAGGCTATTGTTTCTATGATTGATAAATTGAATTACCTACACATTTATGATTTTCTCAAAATTCTATCCTGCATTGTACCTCATAAATCTTGTAACTATTAAGTCACTCCATTGGATTTAAAGAAAAAATGTCAAAATGATGGATAGCAAAGACTTGTACATGAAATGCAATTATTGAAATCTGGCTGAACATGAAGGAACAGAGTTGGAATTATGTTTCAGACATGTAAAGGACCATCACAGGAACCTCCTGAGTCTCTGTAGCTTTGTGGTTAAGAGCATAAACTCTGTGTTCTGATCCCAGCTTCATCATTTACTCATTCTGAAACCTTGCACAAATCATTAAACCCCTCTTTGCCACAGTTTCTTTTGCTGTAAAATGAAGATGCTCATATTTCCATGTTACTATCATATATCTTATATCTATGTAGGGATAAAATGAAATAACACATGCAAAAGACTTAGATATGTATCCAGGATGCAGAAAACACTTGAAAAAAGTTAACAGTAGCAAAGTTTCTAACATATATTTTTCCCATTTAATTTCACAGGGGCCCAAAGAGAAATTCCTTATCTTATCTCTATCATCCTGGTGAGGAAACTGAAGGGCAAGTTTTCAAATATTTTTTTCCCAAAGTCACACAGTTAAAAAGGATTAGTAAGAGAAAGATTGGGCAAATAGAAAAGAGTCATGAGAAGAAGTGAAGATACAATCAGGCATGAATACAATGGGAGGGGAGGGAGATTAGGTGACAGTCACAGATAAGGACCAATCACTGAGGGCCAAGTGTGTGATGTAATGGATCCTGGACTGCTCTGTTATTACTCTCTTTTCTACAATACGGGAGGTTGCTATTTAGATAGTCAGGTTCCATTATGCACAGCAAATTTGGACCCCTGGTTTTCTAGAAAGTGTCAGATTCTAACTATTCCATCACAATGATGCCACTAAATATCTAAATATTCCAGAAAGATTAAATTCTAAATTGCATGTTTTAGACTGTATCCAGAAGTGCCATATAATCTGTGGTCAGATTATGAGATATGGTTTTAGCCAGGAAATTTTGGCCAAATTACGATTTTGAAAAGATAAAAGCATAAATAAATTAAGAGTCCAAGAGTTATTATAAACTTCTTTTTCTTCATTTGTCAATAATGTGTCCCATTCACTGTTTTCAACTTGACTTTTCCATCTTAGATTTCATTGTAACATCTTTGTCTTCATGTACAGTTCAGGACTAAACATGCATAAATTCTCAGATTTCTAGTACCAGAATAGAGGAGCAAAAAAATAGTGAGTGATTAACAAATAGTTCGTTCTAGTTAATTTTTTTTAATCACCCACTGGAACAATCGGGTGGGTGATAACTGAATGACAAAGCTGAATAAGTTTTAAAGATCATCTAGGCTCCAAATCCTATATTTACAGCTTAGATTTTGTTCCAGATAAGGGAAATGACTTCTTATTTTCAGACAGGGATCAACAGGCAAATTTCTCCCAAGTCAGAACTCTCTCTGCTGTACCACAAAGCAATTCACCAATACTTATTTTTCAATGAACTTTCTTAGACTCCATAGATTTAACGCATGGATATCTAGTTAATGTTTGGAACATAATTCATATTCCACCTGAGTTGTGTTTCTTTTTTGTTTGTTTTTAATGAGAGGGGATTTTTTTACTCATATATGTCAAGAATCACAAATCAAACCAACAGTGTGTAACCTTCAAATAACCTATGAACAATCTTTTAATAGAAAACATTAAAAATCAAACAAAAAAAAACACAAAAAAACACAAAGAAAATTAAAAAAAAAGAACACTGAAAAACACACACAAAACAAACAAACAAACAAAAACAATCAAACACATTTCTAGCAGTGGTACCGAAGAAATAACCTATGGGTGTGGGACTCGGCATACTCACAAACACAGCGCCCCATAGTGGATAGCCTGTGTAGAAGGTGAAGAAAAAGGGGTGCCTGAAGAGGTGGGACAAATACAGTAAGGAGCCCAGAAAAACACCCAGGGCAAGAATCATTACTCCATTCAGGATCTGGATGGCCTGTAAGAAGAAAACAAAAGAAAACAAATGAAACAAAACATAAAGGTCATTTTAATTTTCCTCAGAAAGGAGATGTCAGTGCTTAAAGGAGTTAAAAAGTCAAACCCAAATGAATGGGGCAAGAGCTAATCCTAGCAGGAGGTTTTCCTTCCATGCTATTCCACCCTCACCCCTCTCTCAACCTCCTTTCACTGTCATGATCTCCTGTCAGAAAGTGCCAGAAGAGTAACGGAGATATGTCTGGGAAGATAGAGTCAAAGTATCTTCTCAGCGTGCTTTGGGACCAGGGGTTAAACAGCACTCTACTACACCTTTTCCCTCAACCCAACTTTTCAATTTAGAACACTGAATATGAGCTCCATAGAGCTTAGCCTCCCGATGTTGGATGGATAGAAGGCGCAAAGAAAGAAAAAAGGACCTTAGCGTCCATTCTCTAATGTTTGTTTTATAGGATGTTTTCTACCCTGAGAGGATGTTTCTGAAATTTCTGCATCCCAAGTCTAAAATATGCCTCAGTCCTCTCTTAAAGGACGAACATCATTGACTCAGCAAGGACTAGCTCAGAAATTCCCTTTCATGTACATAACAGGTTTTCCCACAAGATATTTTCTTCCCTTGTAAGCCCATTTTTAAATTAGGACTGACTTACCCCAAGGGCTTGCAGCTCCCCCTTCCGGCAATTTTGCGATCTGTCAATGGGCTGGCAGACATTCTCATTCACCAACTGTGGTTCCACGTGGCTGTCTGGGGCCCCACCTGCAGAGGCTTTCCCCATTTCATGGGAAGCCATTTGTGGTTGTTATTGGCTATCACGAAAAATAAATTTGAAGGCTTGGTGATTTCTCTTTAACCACTAGCAAATATTATTTTTGAGTGTAACAGAGGGGTTCAATTCTCTCTGTAGATCAAAATGAGTCTTCACAAATGAGGTAAAGAGGGGAAGAATAATAGTGTTTGTACAATATTCAGTTCCATTTTTGACTAGGAGAAATAGACATCATCAGACCATTGTAGCAGAGCTGTATACTTACTTTTGGAACAGAAAAGAGTAATCCCTTTCTCATTTTTATATGCATTGTTACATTATACAGTCCCTTTATCTCTTCCAATCTACCCTAGACAATCCAGATTTTGGATAAGTGATCCCTCATGTGGGGAAGATGGCTTTTGTGACATTCCAGTAATAGTAAATAGCTAACTTTCATCATCTACTTACCACTATGTGCCAGGCACTGTATAGTTGCTTTCAATGTGTTGACATATTTAATCTTCTTAACAGCTCTATGTTGTAATATTATTATTCCCACTTTATAGATGAGAAAATAGAGGCATAGAGGGGTTGAAGAATTTATCTAAACCCATGCTGCTCATAAGTGAGTTAAGATTCCACTAGAGGCATTTTACTGTAAGATCCCACGTATTTTAATCATTCCATTATATTGTACTATATTGAATATACCTTTCTAGGTAGCAATAGAGCAACATGGAAAGGTTTTAAATACTATGGAACCCAGGGAACTGGGTTCAAATTTGGATTTGGCCACTTGCTAGTTACATGACCTAGTGGTGGGAAACCCGATTTTGACATCTGTAAAATGAGATCGTCTTAATTTCCTATAAACATTGCAAGGGCCACATTTGATAACGTATGAGGATATGAAGTCCTTAGCCTATTAATCATTTGCTAAATGTTGACCTTTAACATATTCTGCCATGTGTCAAAAAGGACTTAAAGAATTGTGTACAAGTTTCCTCAGACAACTATCTCAACCATTACTGCTAAAAATATGTATCACTAAAGTATACACAGAAGGTTTAACCTTGAGTAATACAACTTCCTAGTGCATAGTGTCCTCCAGAACTAAAGGATTGCAAAAATGCTTATATGCCTTTAAATTGATGAAATGGATGGTATAGGATTAACCATGAACCCATTAAATACTGTAGAACACTGCCAAAACTATTGACTTTGAGTTTAGAAAAAGGATCTTAATTTCTACTTTGGCTACAAGTTATATACCACATCTCTTTTTCTAATAACTTTACTCTTTTTTGTCACAATAAATACATGCCATTCCCTTTTAAGATAACGTTTAGCTTTCTGATTCTCTTTTTTTAAGGGACATTTATTAAGCTTATTCAAATACCAAATCATTGATTTGGTAACAAAACATTAAGGCAATAACCTAAAAGGAGGTGAGAGTCAGAACATGTTCTAATTATATCACGCTGGGAATTGCTATTTGACCTCTCATAAAAGTCTCTCACCAACACTGATTTTCATGCCAGAATGGAGGTATGTGCTCTATTTAAACATTCATACAAGTGATATGACAAGATCCAAATCGTACTTTCTGAGCTCAATCCTAAGCACAAAATCAGAGTGAGGAAAGAGCAACAAAGCATGTAACAAACTCTATTTTAATTTATGCCTAGTACAATTTTACACCAGATGTAGAGGAATAAGAATGTTCAAATGGAGAATAGCCTTCTGTAATTCTCTTTCCCACCTACGTTGAACATGAGCTGGCAAAGCCCGGATTTAAAATGTATCAGTCAGAAAATGTGTATATCTTTTAGATGAAACGTTTAATGAGCAAAGACGCATGTAGGGTGGGGAGCTTTGTTCTTTGATGATCAGATAGTCACTTGCCTGTCCCCAACCTCAGCTCTCACCTCTCCTTATCTCAGAGCCAGCTCCAGCCTTGTTTGATTTTGTTCAGTCTTCAGAATTGCCAAGCTCTCTAATGTCTTCAGTCTTTCTCAGTACTACTCCTTTCTTCCTGAGACACACTTCCCCCAAAGCTTTATCTGGATAATTACTCCTTAAGACTGAATTGCAGCCCACATATAATACCTTCAAGGAGCCTTTATAGCCTGGCCAAGTCTGGATGAAGCACCCCTTTTAGTTACTCTCAGAATACCCTCTACTTTCTTTCTAAATATGCATATCAGTCTGACCTTTAATTGCCTCGATATTAGTATGTATTTCATCTGATTATTGCTGTAACACCAGTACCCAGCTCAGTGCTTGTCATTTGATGGGCACGCAGCTAACACATGTTTTATGAATAAATGAGCTCTCTTTTTTGCCAGGCTGATGTATCCAGGCCTTATGGATTATCAAGGGAAACACATTGCCAAAGGTTGGAGCCTCTCATACAAAGAAATGCCCGAGCAATTCTGAACATAGGGAATTTATTCCAACCACATTTTAAAATGTGCTTTTTAAAATAATCATACATGTCAGGGAGAATTGTCAGCCTTACAATAAAATAGACTGTATTTTGTAAAAATTACTCAATTTAACATTGTACTTATTTTTTAATCTGAAAAATGTAGATCTCCTAGGAACCTACCAGTAAAGGTTACCTATCCAGTTCTTCACATGTGCCAGGCATGGTTCTAAGTTCTTTAATCATGTTAACTAATTTTGTTCTCACAATATTCACATGAACTAGGTACTGCTTTTGTGATCCTTTCTCTGTTGCAGATGAGGAAGGTGAAGAACAGAGAGGTTAAGTAACTTGCCCAAGGCCACACAGCCAGCAATTGGAAGAGCTGGGGATAAGAACCTGGTAATCTGGCTGTAGTGTATCGTTAACCTCTACTGCCCCTCTGAGCTTACACTGAAACTTATTCACCAAACCCCACTCATTACCTTATATGACAGTCAAATTTGTGAGCACCATTTGGTTTTAATATATCTAAGGTGTGTGTGTGTATGTCTGTGTCCATGCCCACGCTTTTCCAAAGAAATAGTTATATTATTATGTCTATCATTTTCTACCATAACACCAGAGCAACAAATTCTAAAGGGAAGCCATCCTCATAGCAAAATGTTCCAAACTGCTACATATCAACCAAGGAGAAAGCATCCTCAGTGACGCAGTGGGAAGCAACTTTAACAGACACAGAAAAGTAAAGGAGCTTTCTATGGAGAGGGAATCTATAGTATTTACCTTGGAGTCTTCAGATCTTGGCTGACTTCTTTCCTCCCAAGTCCATCTTGTCACTGAGTAACAGACACTAAATAAGGATTGCTTCAGGGTCCTTTCCGGAAAAAGGCACCCCCTTCTACTACACACTTACTGTATATTTGCCTTATGCAATAATACTCTAGTGGAGTAAGTTTGTTGGGCAGACTAAAGGATGTGCTCTCCACATCTGTGTTGAAGCTTCCCCCAAAGCTCCATTATGATTAGGCAACTAGTATCAGGAGTAATTGGCTTCTGGCTTGCACACATTGCCTAACTCATCATTGGTACAGGAACTGTAAGTTGACAATGTGGGTAGATTAGAGGAAAGGAGTTTGAGTAGTGGAAGTAGAACAGTTCTTTGCATGGTAAGAACTCTAGCTAAATAGTACAAGCAGTGTCTGCAGAGGAATGGTGGTCACTCAGGCACTTATTTTACATTTTCTATTTGCAATAATGGTGCTATGTACCTCATGTGCACTGTCATGTTCAATTCTCACAGGCTTAGACAGGTTTACGCAGTCACCCAATGTCATGGATATAATAGTAATGCTAATTATGGCTTAACTGCATTGAATGATTACTATATATCAATCACCATCCTAAATGCTTTCTGTATGTTATGTCATCCTCACAATAATCCAAAACCAGGTATTATTAATCCAGCCTTATAAAAGAAGAAACTATGGCACAGAAATGTTAACCAGCTTTCTCAAGGTCACACAGTAACTGGCAAAGCTATGTGAAAATACAGGTTTTGTGTAGGGTCAAGTCCCAACTGTAGTTCTTATGCCAGTGTATCCTTTCCTTCTGAAGGTGTCCCAGTTAGACAAAATATTATGTAATCATACATATACATCAGGCAATAAGTGCCCTGATGGACAACAAGTGAAGGTTCAAATCACAATTACGCAGGTCACAGAGCAGGGCTTGAGAGTGAGACCTGGAACTAAGGCATAGATCCTGATCCATGGGGTGGACTGTGGGAAAAAGAAGAATGTGTAGAGAAAACTAAGTGAGTACCCCGTTCTGGAAAAACTGGAGCATAAGTAGGGACTTGGACATAGGAAAGAGGAAGAGGGCTAGTTACCATGGCCAAGTACAGCTTGGGGAGGGGAGATTGTGAACTAGGGCTCACTGAGGACAGTCAGGGAAACTTCATGCAAATCTACCGGAGCTGTGCAGCCAGGGCTGGAGCCAGAGCTCTGTAGGCTCATTCAGGAGAGAAGGAAGGGGCTAGATGATGGAGACCTAGACAGAAGTCATGAGAAAACAGCTGAAGGGATAGGGGTAAAAGATATGACCCTCCTCACCCCATTTTAGCCATAGCCGTTGCAGGTGGAACATTGAAGGAAAAAAGGAATAACAGGAGAGTGGCATAAAGGCAGTGGGAGGGAGAACCAGAAGGGAAAAGGCAAAAAAACAAAAACAGGAAGTAAGGGGGAAAAGGGGGTCCTTTGAACATACTTGTTTTGAATTTAGAGCTGTAGGGAGAAAGGGCCATTAAAGGAAATTACTTAAACTCTAGACTTCAGTTACTTCGTTTTAACATTAAAACCATGCTATCCACATTAGGAAACAATGTGAAGATTAAATGAGCGAATGCATGTCCAGGTCTTAGCAGCGGAGCTCAGAAAATGTTATTATTAATCATAGAACTACTAAATAACCTTTTAAAATGAAAATTACAATAAATGAAACAAAATGAGAAACCTCTTCAGTTTCTTAGAGAGACAATAATTGCGAAAAACTGCTTCCTAGAGAAGATCTGTACAGCATTCTTCTACTTGAATGCAGTATCCCATAATTACAAAGAAAATTTGATAGTGGGGAGGCTGACTAGCTTTCAGTGCTGAAATGCCTTAGTGAATTATCAAGTTCAAGTGCAAGTTGCTAATTTCCAAGAGCAAATTCTTTATTTGAATGAATACATCAATATTCTAGATTTTCATTCACACAGTTCCTCATTTTATTATTGGAAAAATGTTATATTTCTTAAGACTTGCTTGCCCTAATGTAGTTACTAAATATTGCTTGAATTGCTTGTTTTACACGTTGAGTCTACTATATAGTACAGAAAACAAAATTTAAGCAGATAAAATGAATTACATATTATTTAACATTACATTAATAAGCCAAATTCATAATGAGCTAAAGTACCTAAAAATATGCCTTTATTGAATCAGGGCCTTTACTAAGGGCATTTTAGGGATAAGATTCATAAGCAGAAATTTATACCAATTATTTTTCTCTGAAAAAAAACTTTATTTTCTGACAAAATTCACAATACTGGTTCCAAGCTTCCATTTCTCTTTAAGGGAGGAAGCCATTTTCACTATAACCTAACAAACCTAACTCTTCTGGTGTTGGCTCAAAGTCAGTCATAAAGGGACTGGGATTCAACTTTATCTCATTAGCAGTAGAAACTGGCTTAAGCCACACTGATTTCCTAAAGAAAAGAGAAAAAGAAAGTAGGATTAGGTATCTTGAGTTCCAGTACTTTCTGAGTCTAAACTTGGGACTATGTTATTTTTACCACCGTTAAACACCATGATCATTTTTGGAATGTTGCTTTAGGAGTGTGACAGTGTCAGAATCTTGTCTCCTCTTAGTAATGGTGGGTTGCTGGTATAGAATTTGGGCAGATATGCTTATAGAAAATCTAATTCCATAAGGTTTCCTCACTGTTTCTCTATCAGACTCACTGAGAGTAGAATGATGAGTGGTCTTAGATGAATTGTAATGCTTGCATCACTAGAGTACCAAAGTGCCCAGAAAGATCGATTTAGCCAAATAGATCCTAAGAATAGTAGGTAAAAGGTCTGAAAAGCTTAATCTGACTCCATGAGGTAGTGGCAGTGAAGGAAGTGTGTGTGTGTGAATGTGTGTGTATGAGTGTATGCATATAAAGCAGTAAACTACATGCACTAAAAACCTAATTTTACACCCTTGCTGGCCTGGTCTTCAATTTTTTTCTATGGCAGGTAAGCTGCAGACTACATAATTTACTATCAAAACAGAAATACCTTATATATCACATTTAGCCTGGTAGCCTACAAAGAGACAATAGCTCTAGGCATTAGGTCAAAACACTTCACATTACTCTAAGAATTTGGCTAGTATATAGGAAGCAAAAAATATATACACTACAGAATTAAGAGTTGGTTTCTATTTAGGGTTTAGCTGTTCCCAGAGTTTTACTAAATCCCTCAGCCTTGGTTTTTCCTTATGAAAATAAGCTTATGGGAAGATCAAGAGTACTCACTAAACTATTTGTATAAATTCTAATTTGGAGTTTGTTCTGAATTCTGCTATGGCTGAGCCATGATAAATTGTCTAAAATCTATCCTTCTGCAGAAACATCTGATAAGTAAAGGTAAAGGTAAAATATTCAAAAGGAGTCTCATCTGCTGGACTCACCTAGAGGCAGAACACTCCAAAGGGATTTTCTGACTGTCACAAAGCTTATTCCTTGGGATAAAGTACAGCTCAGTTTGAAAAAGGAGGGTATCCTCTGAAACAACCTGGAAGAGTGCAGAGTTTAAATAGAGTTATTTTTAGTAACAGAGGATGTAGCCACACATTTGAATACAGTGTAGAAGGTATTCAAGACTTCAAAAATGGCTACTGTAACTCTAAGATGTATAATGTAGATGTGACACCCCACTGGGAAAGAAAAGAAATGTCATCTCTAAGGGTAGATACAAAGTGTCTGGAAAAATCTTAGCAGTACACAGGAGCAAGATCAAACTGCCACTTTAAATTGTCTTTATGATCCATTAAATTCATAGTTCTTTTGAGAAAGATGATTTGGAGGTTAAATTACAGAGTTTAAAGGCCAAGCTTTGGAGAATGATTATTCAAGTTTGTCATCTACTCTGTCATCCACCAGCTGTGCATCCCAGGACAAATTGTTCAAGCACCTTTAAATGCCAGTTCTATAATTTCTAAAATAAAAACACCACCTTACTCATAGGTAAATATTAGAATTAGTCATTGACCAAAAATATTTGCATAATACAAATATAAATTGTTTAAACTGGGGTATTTGTGAGAAAATGGTATCCCAGGATAACACCACAGTTTAAAATTCTTGTTCAGCAAACTAACTACCAGAGCTTTTATTCCAATGCAAATCCACTCCATACCTTGATTTGCATCCTCATGGATCATGGGTAAATTAAAAAAACATAACCTTGAATATGATGAACCTTTCCAGGACTGATAATCTCCCCACATTAGGAGCATAGAATGACATTTAAAACTGCCCGCTAATCATCGGTGAAATACACGAGTAACCTAAAGATGACTTAAAATCAGTTCCCTGATCAGTCTGAAAATATGTACTCTAAGGTCTTACACACACAGATGGCAATGTTCAGTCAATGATAAATTAGGAACTCTGTTATTGCCTACCCATAAATTACTACAACTAGGAGCAAAATTATTTAAAAATAAAAACAAGGCAATTTTTTTTAGCACCGAACCTAAAGGCCTGACAAAATATTAAGAGATTATTTTTACAAATAGACACACTTCTCACCTTTGTTCTGATGCCACATTCATTAACAGGATATATAAAATCATATGCATATGTTTGTATTCGAGTCACGGGGCAACCCAAACCCAGGTAAAATTCATCGGCAAACAGATACAGATTCTTGCTGTGCACCCATGGTGTAATCGTGATCATCAACCAGTCCATAGAACAATTTATTTGCACTCCTAAAGAAACAAATTAAAAAATGTCAGATGTGTATGTATCCTAAGGAAGGGCTCTAAAAATATTCAGCTCTGCCCTCTATGATAAAGAAAAGACAATTTTTTTTTTCTAGCAAAAGTAACCATGGCTTAGAGAATAGCATACAAAATATCTCCATAATCATACCTCCAAATAAGTAGATTTCAGTTTTTTCACAGGGAAAACAATTAACATGCAATAAGAAAAGCCATACATTTAGAGCTCCCCAATTCCTCCTTTAAAAATTAGATTCCAAAGATGGTGACATATCTAGTACTGTGCATAGAGGCAGAAGTAAATTGCAATGCATTTGGAGTAATATATCCCAAGTAATACTTTCAGCAAGGGGCAAAGCAGAAAGGATGGTTCTTGTATAATAAAATCCATATCTAGAGCAGCCAGAACCAGAACTAATAGCAGTCATAAGAGGAAACAATCTGGAGAAAATCTGCTGCTTTGGTGGAGATGGAAGTACTATCAAAGTTTTGATACGAAACCTGCTCTTATCCTCTAATGAACTGCTTCTTCCTTTAGAAGAAATGAAAGTGTGCTGGATTCTAATTTAGTGTGCCAGTCAAACATGAACCAGAGATGCTGAGTTCAGATTCAAAGATCTTTGTATTGTACAGAATTGCAGAACTTACAATTTACCATTTGAGAAAGGGGCAGGGGAGGAGAGAGTGAAAGCTTAGCTAGCAATCCAAATTTTGGGGGAAAGTACTCTCCCAACTGGCTGGAAAAGAGTTTGAAATTGGTAGACAACCAATTGTCAGCTAAAAGAAAACTGATTAAAACTGCAATCCAATTTACTCATGAATAAGTGAGGGCTTGCAGAAGTGAAGACTCACAGTTGGGGTGAACACAGAGCAAGCGATTTGACTGAGTATACTGAAGCACTCAGACCAACCTGAGAACTGGGGGTCGAGTTGGTTTAAGTAAAAGTACACTCAAGTTGGAATGTTAAACTACAGAGGGTGGCATACATTTAAGATGAATTTATACTGTCATGTGTCTCCTTAGTCACTATGTGTGTTCTAAGATAGCCATCACTAAAGTGACATATTCAAGAAGCACTTGCATGTTAGATCTTTCTTTGGTATCTTAACAAAAACTTTAAAGTAAATAAAGGTAGTATCCTCTCATTCTGCTAATAAGTAATTTAATTGCTGTTATACTACCGTCAGTGCCTCCTGTCCCCTTCCACCACCCCAAGCAAGTATTCAAAGGCAGAAAAATTATTAAAGCAACAATAGGGTATGAACGTATGAAGATGACTAGCTACTTTCTCCTACAGAAAAGACATAAGGTGATGGTAACTTGGCTAAAGGATTCCAAGGCTAAAGCCTTAAGTGGCTGCCTTTAGAAGACATGTATGAACAGGTATGTGGACAGAAAAACCATTAGGTAGCAAGATTTCCTTCTTAAAGCAATGTAGACATCTAGTCACAGAGGTTTTTCCATTACTAATGCAAAACTTTAAAATATTTTACATGGCAAACATTGAAATTGGAGTTCATATATCTAAAAATAAAATTGTGTACCTATCTGGGCACACATCACATACATAATTGTTGAAGCATCCCCTTCACAGATATGCTTTGTACACACTCCCTTTACAGTAGCTATATAAATGCTAAGAATCAGGGGCTGATCTTTCCATGGTAAGAGCTCGTTAAGTTACCTTCCCTGTTGATGAATCTCTCTTCAATTTATGGATTGACACTAGGCTGGAAGAAACAGCCAAACACATGTCTTTAAAAATGACCATCTACTATCAGTATTTTAGATTTCCCTACTTCTCACAAACAAGCCTTGCATGCCTCTGAGCAAATCAGTCATGTGTCAGAGGGGTTAATAGTTCATTGATTAAATCTTTTCCAGTATGACTGATAAAAGCAATTATAGTAGGTTGGATCATCCAATGAAAAGAATAGGCAGTAGTTTAGACCAAAACCAGTAATAGGGATTAATAGGCCTTGGAGGACATTCAGGATATTCACAAATGCTTTGGAGGAGCTGAGTCTTCCCAGAATGGAAAAAACATATTTATATGATTAAGAAGAAGGTGACCACAGAGGCCGCCAATGCCACTTGAGCCTGGAAGCCCTTGGCCAATACAGAAATCATAATCAAGAAGGTAAGAAAATGCAGAGAGATGTTTGCGGAAAGGTGGGGGTTGGAGAGAAGCAGGTGTCCTACATCTGTGACGGCAACCTCCAATCACTTCTCTCCATGTGTTTACAATATTATTCATCACCTAGAGAACATTATCAGGAAGATCCTAAAGGAAAAGAAGTTTCCAACAGTTGGGATTAAAGACGGCTTTGAATTGATACGTAGACATAGAAACACAGGGAGTCCACTCTTCTGGTTTTGCTTTGCTTTTTTTCATACTATTTGTATGAAATACTAATTTATTTCATAATATTTGAGACAAGTTTCAGCTTGAAATTCTGCGGCTGTCTATCAAATAGTTGATAAATCCCTTGAGAAAAGGTCTAAAGATCACACACAGCCACTGGCTACAACAACAACAGCCAGGCCCGAAAGCCCTTCTCACCCCATCTCTCAATAGACAGTATTTTTCCCTGGCTCACCAGCCACTGCCCTTTCTCCTCATGTGCTGCTCATTTCCAAAATTAACTGCTGCATAGTGAGCTTTGCTAAGTATGCATTCTGAAAGAAGCTTTTTAGGCTGCGGAAAGATACCAGAAGTTATATGTAGTCTTTCCTCATAAACAGTTTACAGGCTAATAGGATAAATAAATTTGCATATCCGTTTCAAAGCGAGTCATCACTTCCAACAGAAGGAAACAGACAAGAGAAGAGCAGGAGACATTTCTCTAAAAACAAGAACACAAAAAGTAATATTGAAATTCTACCTTAGAGCAGATGACATTTAGCCAGGCCTCGAGGCTGGGAAGCATCTGGATAGCACAGAAATGGAGGAGGTTCCAGGTAAAAGAATAGCAAAGGAGTATTAGAATCAACTTGTGGAAGGTGCAGAAGTTGATTCAGCTTTATCCTATTGGCTTTGCAAAACCACTGATGAATTTGAGGTGGGTAAAAGAGTAGTATATTAAAAATAAAGCAGCAGTATCACAGAGGACAAACAATTAAGAAGATACAACTAAGCATCTTAGAACATGATACTATCAAGTACTGGATAAGGTAATTGTCTGTGGGTTTGAAAAGGCAGACAGAAACACAGAGCCAAAGGCCACTTTTGAGGAACATCTGCAAATGTGGATCGAGAGAGAGAAGACCACAACAAAGGAGAAAGAAAGAAAGCCTCTGAACTCAGGCATTTAGCTAGAAAGAGAAAATGTGCAGTCAGTATATTGGCGCAAATCTATCTGGCCTGGGAGTATTTCTATTCTAGCAAATCATAATGAGATCAGACCCCTGAAAGGAAGCGAGTGCATGCATGGAAAGCGATCATTATGTGTAACCCCTTCAAGGAAGCATCCCATAAAACTGGTCATTTACCACTGATGATCCCAGTGCAAGGCCATATCATAGCGGCAAGGAAAATCAGGCCCTTTAAAGCCATAGAGACTTTCATCGAGGCAGACCCCTGGCCCGGCACTACTGGGTAAACAGGAAGTTGTTACTGGCTTAAGCGATTTTATATGGCTTTCCATGCTGCTCAGCTGCCTTCATTTTCCTACTTATTTGGATGGTCCATGAGGTGCTTTTACCACAGAGTCAACTATCTAAAGCATGAGACTCTTTCCTGATTGCCCAAACACAGAAACTCAAAGAGGCACATCAGGCAAAAACTACTATTTAATAACTGCATCCACACGAGGCCTGTTAAAGAATTCTGGAAAGCTGGCGTGGTACATAGAATTTCCAATAAACACTAAATGTAGGGAACTGTTTTTATGAGATAATTTTCAGGTGTCAGAAGTTTCCATGTAATATGCTGAGCAGCCTAAATTCTACATACTTGAAGCCAAATGACTGTTATTTCTTCATTTTTATGGGTTTGGATGGAAGACTCAGCAGAAGTGATAAAGTGACAACTAGGAAAGTAAATCCCTGAGACGAGTTGGAGGAAGGGATGGGGACCCAAATGAAAAACAACTTTTATGGCATAGAGAAAATCCATAGCTTCATCTCTGTGTTTTAGGTACGTCAGGTCAAGGTTTATAATTATTTGCTTCTAACAGAGGTGAGCATGGTTAGTTTTAGGGTTTAACGCAATGTTCTAAGGATTACTCAAAGTCACAGAATGAATAAAACCAATTTTCCTAAAATTCCAATTTTAATACAAAGTTTTGCTATGAAAAGATAATGGAATTTAAATATAATTTTAATGTAAAAATGGATTGAAATATAGCAGAGATAGAACAAAAAGATCACATTTTTGGACAATTTCAAACTATAGGAAAGTTGCACGTATAATACAAATAATGTTTTTTTTTAAGCCTTTGAAAGTAAGTTGCTGAAACGATGCCCCATCACCCTCAAATATTTTAGAGTGAATTTTCCACAAACAAGGACATTCCTCCTTTATTGTGCTCTTCTCTCTCTGGATCCTCATTTGCAAACATGCCTCAAAAGTCCCCAGTGCAGTAGTTCTTAAGGTGTGGTCCTTGGATATCAGAAATGCACAGGATAAAAATTATTGCATAACAATACTAAGACATTATTTTCCTTTTTCACCATGTTGACGTTTGCACAGATGATGCCAAAGCAATTGTGGGCAAAACACAGCAACTTCATAACAATCAAGGCAGTGGAACCAAACTATGCTAGTCGTCATTGTATTCTTCACCATAGTATACTCACAGCAAAGGAAAAAAAAAGTCAGTATTACTTAAGAACTGAAGTAGTAAAAATTAATCATTTTATTAAATCTCAGCCATTAAGTACATGTCTTTTAAAAATACACTGCATGATAAAATGGAAACTATGCATAAAGCATTTCTGCTATTTACGCTAATATGAAGATTGTCTTAATGAGAAGCTCTAGTGCAACTTTTTGAATTGTGAGCTGAACTAGCCACTTTTTTCATAGCATACCATTTTTATTAAAGACTGACTGTCAGATAAACAAGGATTATTTGGACTTGGATATTTAATAGGCATTTTTTCATGAAAATGTACAAAGAAAGCCTATCACTTCAGAGAAAATAACTGGCAGTATTTGTAGCAAATGATAAATTTGAGATTACAAGTAAAAATTAGAATTTTGGAAAACTCGTGTTCCCCACCATGAGCTTGACAGATCAGTGGTGGTATTATATTAAAATTGTGACTTTTTTGTAACAAATAATGAATTGTGTCTATCCTTGGAAGATCTGTATAACTCAGTGCACTAATATTTTCCAAATGATCAATGCATGATGTTACAGAATCATGCATGGGTAAAAGTTTCGTTCAAAGGGCAAAAGAGAGCAATGGATTTTAATGTAACTGGGTAGAGAAAGTTAATTGATTTGTTTTCAGATTCCACACTGCAACTGACCTTGAAAAAAACTCCTCCTTGTTGAGTTTTGGTGTACTATCAAAGAAAAACAGCCACAATTATCTGAAAAGGCTGTTGAAATATTGCTCCCTTTTCTAACTAAATATCTCTGTAAAGAAGGAATTTATTCATATACATTAACCAAAGCAACCTATCACAAAGACTGAATGCAGAAGCAGATATGAAAACAAGATGTCTTCTATTGAGTCAGACAAGAGCCTTGCAAAATAGTAAAATAATGTCACTTGTGTTGGTCTGAAGCTGCATGTACTCCAGAAAAACATACTTTTAAGTTTAATCCATTTCTGTGGTTATAGACCCATTGAAAGTAGGACTACCTCAGTCACAATAGGTCTTTATCCTCTTACTGGAGTCCTTAATAAGAGAATGATATTCATACAAAGAGGGAGAAAGCCATGCAAGCAAGAAGTTGAAAGGTTTCATTGTTTTCATGTGCTTTGCCACACTGCAGAGGATCCAAGGATTACCCATAGCCAGTCTTTGGAAAAAAAAGCCATTTTCCTTGATGATACCTTGACTGGGCTTTTTCTCAGCCTCAAACTGTAAGCTAATAAATTCCCATGTGTAAGCAACCCCCTTCATGGTATCTACTTTGAGCTGCCTAGGCAACTAAAATACCCCTCTTTATTTTTTTAGAAAATATTTTTTTCATAAAAATGTATGTGACTTTTGTTAACACATGATGGGCTTATTATTTTAAATCATGTAAATAAATATTCTTAATTATATTTTAATTTCTCATATGGTAAATTTGGAGAGAGAAAATTTACATAAACAAAAGCTTTTGGGAATTCTCTATATTTTTAAGAGTGTGAGCAAGTCCTGACATGAAAATATTTGAACATCTCAAAATAAAAAACTTAACATTGATATGTTACTGGTTCTAATCCTTACACTTTATTACAATTTCACTGATTGTCCCATTAAGTTCCTTTGAAACAAGAAGAAAATAAAATCTAGTTCATAATCATGCATTTATCTGTCATATCTATTTAGCTTCCTTCAACATTTTCTCATTCTTTCCTTGACGTCCATGACCTTGACACTTGTAATTTGTAGAATCACTCACTTTGTGTTTGCCTCATATTTTCTCATTAGATTCAAGTGATGCGTCTTTGGCAGGAATATCACAGAAGTGATGCTGTGTACTTATTGCATCCTATCTTGTGGTATACACAATGACAATTTTCCCCATCTTGATGATGCTAATTTTGATCAATTGAGGTGGTGTTTTCCAGCCTCCTTCACTATAAAGTTACTCTTTTTCACTTTGTAATTAGTATGTAATTTGTGAGGAGGTACTCTGAGACCCTGTAAATTTATATATCTTAAAAACCATGACTTCAAATCAGTTTTTCCCATCCAAAACCACAGGGTTCATTTCAGTTTTCCCTTCTCTATTTTTAATTCCCTTTTCTAACAATGAGGAACTTGGCTCCTCCTATTATTTTTTATAATTTACATTTTGTGTATAGATCCCTGAGTGATGCAATCTACTGTATCTATCACCTCCTACCCAATCCCATGCGTCCCATACTTATCCCACCGTTCTAGTTTGTTACTGCTGCTGGAATGCAAAATACCAGAAATGGATCAGCTTTTATAAAAGGGGGTTTATTTGGTTACAAAGTTACAGTCTTAAGCCCATAAAGTGTCCAACAATCCGGTACCTTCGCTGGAGGATGGCCAATGGTGTCCGGAAAACCTCTGTTAGCTGGGAAGGCACGTGGCTGGCCTCTGCTCCAAAGTTCTGGTTTCAAAATGGCTTTCTCCAAGGATGTTCCTCTCTAAGCTTCAGCTTCTCTCCAAAATGTCACTCTCAGTTGCTCTTGGGATGTTTGTCCTCTCTTAGCTTCTCCAGAGCAAAAGTCTGCTTTCAAAGGCTGTCTCCAAAATGTCTCTGTAAACTGCATTTCCTCTCATGTCCTGTGTGTTCTTCAAAGTGTTGCTTGTGGCTGTAGCAAGCTCCCTCCTTCTATCTGAGCTTATATAGTGCTCCAGTGAACTAATCAAGACCCACGCTGAACAGGCGGGGCCACACCTCCATGGAAACCATCCAACCAGAGTCATTACCCACAGTTGGGAGGGGCACATTTCCATGGAAACAACTTAATCCAAACATTCCAACTTAATCCCCACTACTATGTCTGCCCCACAAGATTGCATCAAATAACATGGCTTTTTCTGGGGGACATAATACATTCAAATCAGTACACCCACCTGGGCTCCAACACCCTGAACCAGAACACTGCTGTGCCCCCCACTACCTGTGGCCACACCCCTCCATGTGGACAACCTGCTCACCCCATCTGTGCTCTGAAGCCCAACACCACATTCCCTCCCAAGCAGATGCCTTCCTCTCCCTGCTAGGGCTCCATTTCAGATCCAACACCCTGAGCCGAGCCTTTCCATCCCCCACCCAATGTGGCCACTATCCTAATCCCACTTGTCCTCCAACACTCAACTTTGGGCCACAGCGACTACTTGCAACCCCTGGTGGGCTGCCTCCCTCGCTCAATCCTACTTAATTGTCTTTTGCACTAAACGAAGAGGAAGAAGAAAGAAGCATTTATTTTTTTAACACAAAAGATATCAAAGAAACTTCACCCTAGTGTATGGTACCTTTCAGTTGCATTCTCAGACAAAGGAGAGAAGCTCTCTTTTTACTTTCTTCTGCCAATAAGGGGTGCTTAGGCAGAAAAAAATTTCATAGCATAAAATTTATGAATTTAGTTATAATAGTTTAAGACACTGTGTCTATTGCAGACAGAAAAGCAGGTGAATGTGAAAGTCAGTGTTTCTGGAAAGATTATTTTGGTGGATGATAAGAAAACTAAATGGGGAATTATAAAGGTTTTTTATTAAAGAGCAGACCAAGGATCAATCCAGGGTACATAGTCTCATAAATTTCATATTCTTTGATCTTTTTCAAACCTTGGTGATTCACTATTCTACACCTATCTCAATTACACTTCTTATTGATGAAACTTTGTGCACTTCACACAATGAGTTTTCAGTAACGAGTGTTTTGAGTCTAAAGATTACATCTGATTTTGCTGAACATGGAGTTTATAGTTATTTTTTCCTTCATTGACACTTTTGCATGACATTCAGGAGAAGAAAGAAGTTGCTGTCTTATAACACAATGTTAATAAGCCCTGTAGCTTTGTACTTTCTTCACTTCTTCAAAAATTTTATGGCTCTGTCACCTTTATGTTTGAAAATCCCTTTCACCCATCATCGTAGGTACCTTTTTATTTCAGGAGTTCACCTCACATAAAAGTAGGAGAAGAGTGGGAAGGCAATTACCACATTCTGCACTAGTAAGAGGAAAGGCTCTAGAAATACACACCGTGGATTCCAATGTTGCATTACATGATGCCAGTTTTCTAATCCTTACTCAGGTTCACATCTGTAAAATGGGGATTAATTTACATTGTCCTCATTGGGTTGTTGTAGGGATTAAATAGCTCAATAAATATAAAACAGTGGTAAGTAGTAAAGACAGAGATTACTTTTGAGTGAAAGGAGGCAAAGCAGGGAGAGCTGGTAATGCTCTATTTCTTTATCTGTGTGTGGTACATGGGGTAGCTCAGATGATAAAGTTATGATCTGAACCCTTCTCTGTATTTTATACTTCAGAAAAGGTTAGTTTTAAAAATGACTAACATTTAGCCAACCACTTTGAAAGGTGCAATCGACTAGCCTAGAATTATCTGTAAGTCACAACAACCCCTGTAGCCCCCACTGCTGCCACTACAATTCAAATAAGGACTATAGGACCCTTTTAAAACAGTAAAAGCTTTTTATTAACTTGATTTTACCTTCATTATAAAAGAAGAGAGAAAAGTCCCTCAGACTTTGGGGAAGATGGCAGACTAGGGAGCTCCAGAACTCAGTTCTTTGACCAAAACAACTGTCAAACAGGCAGGAATGATCTGAAACAACTATCATGAAACTCCAGAGGCCAGAAGAACACTGCATAGCACCCAGGGAAGAGCAGAAGTGGCTGATATATATCCATGAAGAACTGTAAATTTTTCTCTTCACATGGTAGCTACCAGCACCCATCCCCCACTCTCATGGCAGGCCGCCATGGGTCCTGCCAGTGGCTAGCTGCTGGTGACAACAAGGGTCACAAAAATCCTCTTCTGCAAGAACAGGGGTGTGCATGGCTGATCACTGATCACAGCTTTTGATTAGTGAATTTGGATCACTGGGTCCTTGCTCGGAGAACAGCTATGGTTTCAACCCACCCCTGCCAAAGGCAGTGGCAGCCATTGTTTCAAACCTCCCTGGACAGGGGCAGAGGCGGTGGAAATTTAAAGACGCAGGGCCTCCTCAGGCATGCAGGGAAAGTTAGCTGAAGGGCTGAATTTGCTGGGCAGACCAGGAAAGCTCAGCTTTGGGGATCCATTGGAGAAGTTTTGGGGGCCCTTCCTGACCCACTCCACAGGGCACTTTGGAGCCAGTCAGCAAACCCCTGGCCCTGTTTTGGCCAATTCCAAAAATTGAAGAGTAGGGAACACTCCCTAACTCATTCTCCAACCACTACAATGGCTATTGTTAAATAAGCAGAAAATAACAAGTGTTGGAGGCATGTAGAGAGATAGGAACACTCATTCATTATTGCTGGGAGTGTAAAATGGCACAGCCATTGTGGAAGACAGTTAAAAATAGAATTACCATATGACCCTGCAATCCCACTTCTAAGTATCTCCCAAAGAATTGAAAGCAGGGACTCAAAGCAAACATTTGCACACTGATGTTCATAGCAACATTATTCACAATTGCCAATAATGGAAGTAACCCATGCAACACCATGTACTACCTGCTTCCTTGTATGATGGAAAGAGAAGTTTAGATGTAGAAGATATGATTAATGGCAAAATTCTTAAGCAGATATCCCTGTAAAGAAAAAAATGACAGACACAAAACAGCTGCCTAGTTGATTGCTATAATTCAACAACTTTCACAAGGTCCAAAAACCAAATTTCCAACCTTGAGACTCAGTATATGTCTACCACTTAATCATTCAAGTTTAGGAATCATAAATAAGATAAAGGTAGTATGGATTAATAAGTGTTGGTATTTTCCATATATGGGCAAGACCTCAACTTTTCTGGAATCATCCTGACATCAAGGATTAAGTCAATTTATCACAAATAAGGATTTAAAAATTGTTCAACAGAGTTGTGGAACATAAACCTTAATTGCTTCTGAGATTAAAAAAAAAAAGATCATTGCTCCTCTACACAGTTCTTTATGACTTCCTTTTACAGTCGGCTCAATAGAAAACTCTTCATTAAAAAGATATTTCTTTCATGTTTTTTTTGTCTTTAGGGCTTCCAGAAAAAGGACTGTGGTTATATTAAGCACATGGCGCAAAAATATCATTCTCATGGTTTACTATCATTACCACTGCTGTGTCTTATTTAAGATATTTACCTTAATTTTTTAACCTAGAATAAAAACTTCTGGGCATCCTGATATGGCTAATGTAAAATAGTTTACATCGGGGGCACAATTGCTATTTGGTACCTGAGTAAAAGGCAATTATGAAGTTTCAACACATTTTGCCTCAATAACAAGAGGAATCTGTGACAGATAATCTGTATATATCTGTGATAAAAATTAGGAATAATGGTGATATCATTTGTGAACTAAAAGCTAGTTTTTAGTAGGGCAAACGCCATTCTTCTAAGAAATCTGTCTGTTAACAAAATGCATAGATAAAAGTAATTACATATATGGTCAACTGATTTTCGACAAGAGTGCCAAGACAATTCAATGGGGAAAGAATAGCCTGTTCAACAGATGGCACTGGGATAACGGTATATCAGCATGCAATAGAGTGAATTTGGAGCCCTTCCTTATCCCATATATAAAATTAACTCAAAATGTATCATACACCTAAATTAAGAGTTAAAACCCTTAGAAGAAATCATAGAGGCCAATCTGCAAGACTTTGTGTTAGTCATTGGTTTCTTAGCTAACATTAAAGTATAAGCAACAAAGTAAAGGTTTTAATATTAAATAAAATATAAAGAATAATTGCATATCTTGACACAAGGAAGTTCTTTCTTTCTTGTCTTTGACTTGATGCCAGGAAAAGATTTGGTTACATAAATATGAAAATATTTGTTGCATTTTTCTTGATTAGCAATTCTTAATTATGAAAATAATATTCATTTTTAAAAACATCAACAATAAAGAGTTTGTATAAAGTAAATTATTTTCGCCTTCTTCATTTCTTCAGTCCCTTACTCTATAGGGAAGTACTTTTAATGTTTGTATTATGTATTTACAGACCTTTCTTAATACATATATACACATACAGTGTATGTACCTAATAGATAACCTTTTAAAAACAAGAGTCATATCTAAGTGATATTTGTATCTAGCCTTTTATTCTCAATAGGATCTTATAGTTATCTTCCTTGTCAGTACATAGAGATCTGCCTCACACTTCCTCACCAGCTGCCTTTATATTCTATCATGTGAATGAATCATATTGTATTTAAACAATCACTTCTTAATGCATATTCTGGATTTTTCCAATTTGGAAAAACTTTATTACAGAAAAAGTTACAATAAATAGACAATGGTTTCTGTTATTAATATGTGTAAGTGGTTCTTTCAAATCAGTAATAAAAATACAAACAGTACATTTACCTAAGAAACACCATAAAATATGATATTTACATAAGAAAAATGGACAAAAATATGAAACCAGCAATTCAGAAGAAATATAAATGTCAAATAAATATATGCAACATTTTTTTGCATTTACTAGTAATAGGACAAAAATCCAAATTAATGAGATCCATCTTTACCCAGCACATCAGCAAAAAGGGAGTAAAAAGAATGACAAAAAAAAAAGTAAATACCAGTGTTGAGAAAAAGGCATTTTTATAAACTACAGGTAGAATTGTTTCATTGGTACGTACTCTCAGCAGGGCAGTTTGGTCAGTGACTATTAAATGCCTTAAAACTATTCATACCTTTGTGTTCAGTAAGTCCATTTTAACTAAGACTATACCTTTAATTTTAACCAAAGCTGTATTTCAGTTATTTTTTAATTATGAGATCATTATGGGATTGTTTATGATAGTAAAAAATAACACATATCCAATATTTGGGTTGTAGGACATTCATAAGATGGACTGTTATGCAGCTATTAAAAATGGTATGGTTGAAATAGATATACATATAATTATGTAAAAACTACAGGCTAAAAATAGTTTGCATCATTTTAAAATTTTGTGTGCATATCTATATGCATACATATGCATAGAAAATTCCACCACTAAGGTTAGCTATAATTGATTGTCTTCATTTTGCTTAACTTTATTTCCAATGAAGACACATTACAAGCATCTAATATAAGCAATAAAATGTTAAAAAAAAAAAAAGCACAAGCAACAAAAGAAAAAAGATAAACAGGACTTCATCAAAATTTAAAACTTTTGGCTTCAAATGATAGCATCAAGAAAATTAAACATGATCCACAAAATATGACAGAAATTTGGAAAAGTTTGAAAATTCCATAAAATGTTTAGGATAGAGTTATCATATGACACAGCAATTCCAATCCTAGCTCTACACCCAAGAGAAATAAAACATGCTTCCACACAAAAACTCATACATGCGAGTTCATACCAGCATTATTCACAATAACCAAAAAGTGGAAACAGCCCAACTTCCCACCTACTGATGAACAGTATATCTATACAATGGAGTATTATTTAGCAATAAAAAGAAATGAAATTTGATACACGCAACAACATGGATGAATCAGAATTACTACACCACCTAGGATTTGATATGTCTCATGGAGTGATAATAAAGAAATTAGACTACACACTAGGGGGTAAAAGGCACATAATAGAGTAATTAAACCCCTAATATGAGAAAAATATCGAACCAATTCAAATGTGGCAAAAAGAGTAGGGAGAATACTCTGGGAGTAAGCATGGCTTGTCTAGACATTGATTTTGGATTTCTAGTCTCCAAAACCACAAGACAATAAATTCTTGTTGCCTTTGTGTGATATTTCTTATAGCAGCTCTGAAAAACAAAGACACTCTGTAAGCATTACTATAGTTGTACTCCGCAGTATGGTGGTTTTAATCTGTATGTACCCCAGAAAAACATGCTCTTAAATTTATTCCATTCCTGGGAGTGTGGACCCATTTAGTTAAAGTGTGACCCACCTCATTCAAGTTGGGTCTTAATCCCTTGCTGGAGTCCTTTATAAATGGAATGACTGCAGAGAGAGAAAGCCATGGAAGCAAGAAACTAAAAGCAACAAAACCAAGAAGGGAGAGACCAGCAGGTACCGCCATGTGCCATGCCATGTGACAGAGGAGCCAAGGATAGACAGCAGCTGGTTGTCCAGAAGAAAGCATCACCTTTGTGATGCCTTGATTTGGACATTTTCATTGCCTCAAAATTGTAAGTTCATAAACTAATAAATTTCCATTGTTTAAGCTGAACCATTTCATGGTATGTACTTTGGGCAACCTAGGAAACTAAAATAGATTTTGGTACCAGAAGAGTGGGATGCTGTTATTGCAAATACCAAAAATGTGGAAATGGCTTTGGAATTGGATAAAGGGTAGAGGCTGGAAGAATGTGAGATGCTTGATGGAAAAAGCCTAGATTGCTTTGATCTGTAAATTGAAAAATGTTATAAAGTAAAAAGTGAAAAAAATTAATTGGCAATAAAAACAAGTTTGAGATAGGTCTGCCTGTCTCAATCGTTTTTCATCGAATATCTACAATAACTCCACTACACATTCGCTATCTCTCTGTCACACGCACAACACACACACACACACACACCACAACACACACGCACACAGATGAGCAATATAAAGGAGAAACAGCAAAATCCTTCTTTTAACATTATGGAGGGTTATCTCAACTAATTCAATGAGAAAAAAAATATAGGAATATATTGATCTTACAAAAGGAAAGAAAATTGCCTTTGTTTTTAGATTTAAATATACACAATGATGATTGAAAAAGACTCAAAAGGAAAAATTACACAACCATGATTAAAGGGAATAAAAAATGGAAAAAAGAAAAAATATGTATAATTTATAATTATATATTAAAGAAATAATGTGTCAATTATCATCAAGTTGATCTATAATTTTAAGGAAAAATTGAAAAATATATTTGGAGCTTTAACAAATAATTTTAAAAATTCATATAGAGACATAAAAATACAAGTAGATAAGAAATGGTGGAAAATAACCACATAGAGGAGGAATTTGTCCTAGATGATTATAAGAATAATTGTAAAGTTATACTATGCATTTAAAACAATGTGGAATTTTCACAAAATAAGAAAAAAATGTCACTGGAATTGGAAGACCCCAAACCACATGCATATATTTGAACTTGAGTATAGTAAATGATGGGCTGTTCAGTGAAAAGTTGTGGAATTTTTAGCTTTTCAAAAGGATGAAGATGAAGAAGATGATGATAATAATGATGATGTTACACTCTTAATAGGAAAAATTATTTATAGATATATTAATACTCATACTCTAAAAAGCAATACTTTAAAACTTTAATAAGGTAAATAATGTTTCTATGGCCTTCAGATAAGGGAGTTTGCTTGTATAAAATATAAAATGCATAAACTATGATGAAAAAGCTAATAAATATGACCAGAAAAGTCATTAAAATGAAACAAAACAAAAATGGAATGAGAAAAGATATTTGTACCAAATATCATTTAAATAATATAATTAAACTTCATGTACTTCATGAGATATTAAATTCCCTATATAGGTTAAATTTCAGGTGAGGTTAGATTAGGGCTTGATTTCCATTTTCTAAAATTATCTTGTGTTACCTTCAGCTTAAAACTTAGGCCAGCTTCTCTCAACGCTACCTAATATCTTCTAATTCCAGCTGTGTCTGAATATGCAAAAAAAAATGATGAGAGGGAAGGTCATGTTTCACATTTGTCAAAAAAAACTCCTCACCTTGATGATGGTTCCACAATTGAATCAGGCTCTGGTCCAGGGGAAGGTCATGGGTTAACACAGTCATGAATGGAATTGTCCTGATGGATTTAGACCTACAGGGCACAAGTCTGAAGCTCAGGGTGAGGTTAACTCCACCCAAATTGCCATCAAGTGGGTGGTGAGAGGTAGAATGGATGACGGACAGGCAATCATGATGTCTCCTACAGGCTGATGTATTTGACCAAAGATTTTTAGCAGATTCCTTGGAGAAATAAAAAGAAATAGTTTTTTTCACAATGAACTGCTCTTATTTCATATACATCCACATTTTAGCATTTAGTGGTCCTGAACAGAAAAGTGGGAAAATGCAGCAACTTGTCAAGCCCACAAATTTCAGGGTCCTTCCACGCACACTGAGTTCTTTCTTAATCCCTGCCAAGGATCATGAGAGGCAGTAGCACCAAAACCAAAGTTTGCACCAAATTCAAGGTTCTTTTTGTTCCATTTGTCACATTCCAAACTAAACCCAAATGGATTGCAAGGATGACCAAATGAAAGCCCTGTTTGTTTAAAATTTCTTCAAATTTTAAAAGCAAAAGCAATCCATTTAGAGGGATCATGTGTGTTTACAAGTGTCTTCACGTGGCTTTTCTCTAATTTGACCACCAAGGACTTTGAGAGCTGGCAGGTCTGAGTAACCCTGGTGACTGTTCTTCTCACCATATCAAAACCTGAGCTAAAAGAAGGCATCAGCTGATGATGACAGCAGAGAGTGGCAGGGCTGTGGGCCCAATTTTCATTTCCCAGGCTGCTGGAGAATAAAGAAATGTGGTTCCAAAACTAAATGAGGGAGACCAGAGACTCTTTCCAACCTAACCTGATGGTTTCTGGCCAAAGTATGAAAGTGTCATGGAAAGTGTTGAGTGGTGATGGTACAGGGAGAGACTTCAGGAGGAAGGATAAAACAGCACCCGTAGATAAAGGGGTGGGGGGGGGTAGGGGAAAATATGGGGAAGGCTCTGAAAGAATTCCTCATCAAAGGCAATTTCAATTTCAGAGGGGAGCAGTGGGGGTTACAATCTATTCTTAGCCAAGGGTAGATGTGGAGAGTGGGGAGGGGTAGGACGATTGCTTGGAAGGGGGTAGTCATTTAAGACTTAAAAAAAGAAACTGGGGAGTGCAGATGAAGCACCCCCCCACACAGAAACATACCCAGCAGTAGTCCCACAAGCTGTGACCTGACACCTTCACATCTATCCTAATAAGCCACCCCAATGTGGAGGGCTCTTGCTGAGAGAGAAGGAAGGGGGAAAGTTGGGGGTGGAGAAGGAGGAAAAGGCAGAGACCCTAGGCCATGTAATCCTGTGATCTGTGATCATGTCTTTTTTCACAGTTGAGTTAGATGTGCCACATGGTTATAATGGGAACCAATTTAAATAGACTCTCTTGATCCCAGAAGTTCAACTATGTGGCTCGTGGTTACACTTGACAGTATGGTTTGTTATAGCACAATTTATATATTTCAAGTGGACAAAAATTAGTATCATTTAATACTAATTAATGGAAAATGTGACTTAAGAGGCTTTAGATCTTCTAATACCATAGCAGATCTGGTTTTCTATTAATCTAATCTTAGCTGTCTACTCTATTTAGATCTCAGAAAGACACCAGCTAGACCTTCTCAGTTCTGCTTACAGAAATGAGATTAACAGAATAGTGTCAAGAACACCCTGTAGCCTCAAAAGAGAAAAGTTTGGCATCCTGAGCAGTCAGCTAAGAAAAGTCGTGAAGACTCTGCACATAAAAGCTTGTACATCAATATCTAAATCTAATCACTGAAGCTGGAACAAGACATGATTGAGACAACACAAGATTGAGAATTTTGCCTGTGCCTTTCTCACAAAGATCCAGTGTCATCTCTGACCTGACAAGAATGTATCTTCAACTATTACTTTGTTCTTGACCTCATCCCCTTTCCTTTACCTATAAAAACCCTAACTCACGTCCTTACTTTGAACTGGTTTGGGGAAGATTCTTCTAGTTCTTTACCTGTGCACTTGCAATAAAATCACTTTCTCAGTGAGAGATATGTTTCTCCTTTGTAGCACCAGATTGGGCAGGCCTTTCTATTGGAAAAACTTGCAGTTCCACATTTATAGTATCTTAAGATAAAATGTCTTTGGGAGCTTCCTTTCCAGTACTTTGAGGTCTACAAGACGTACCTAGAAACTTTACCACTGTGGAAAATGAAGACTTGCTTAAATCAAACGGGGGTTGGGGGAGAGCCTGTGGTTTTACTTTTTGATTAATTGCTATAACACTGTCCTTCAGGCAGCTGAGGGAGTTTTATAGTTTTTACAGTCATCATTAGGTGCCAAAACTCTCTCGTAGCACAACTTTGATGCTATATGAATTCTGCCATTTTGATAGCACTAATATGGCTCTTGGTATATTAGAACAATTAACTTCATTCTTATTAATTTTTGTTGTACAATTTGTACAAATCTTACAAAGGGAGGTCCTTTATTTAGGTCCACATTGTATTTTAAGGCTGTATGTTCGGTTTTTATAAATTGTCCGAGCCCATCATGGCTGCCATCTTGGATCACTGTCACTTGAAGGCCCACTCCTTCTTCATAAAGAAATAATTTTGTTTATTTATAGCATAATTGGAGAAGTAGAATTAAATAAGGAAAAGTAGTGAGAAAAAGGTTAATATACTTTGCTTTCTGATGAAGTCCATATACATCCATCATTTGCTTGGTTTATGGCATTGGATTCCCTAACCAACCTTCTTCTCTCCATTTCCTCCTTTCTAATGCACTCTACATTGCAACCACAATTCATATCTCTAAATTGCAAATAGGTAAGTGGCCTGTCCATCCTTATCCAGTGGTGTGCTTGTAAATGTTTAACTGGCTTTACAAGGCATGGGGGATGTGATTAGCAGCTTTTGCCAATTTTTGTGGTATAAGTACTGCTACTTCAGCAAATTTCAAGCTACCAAAATTATGTCGACTTGTCCAAGATTCCTGAAAAACATAACAATCAGCTCCCATGAGCCAACACAAGCAGCTCCAGCACATCACAGTGTACGCTTTCAACTGCTTCTTAAATCTTACAAGGTTGCCCTGTTTTATAATCTCCTATGAATATCTTTCTTCCCTCTTCAAACTGATGTCTTGCCATCTGCCCCTCAACAACCAAAGTTTGGCACACTTCTGTCTCGTTAGTTCCCTGAATATCCCCAGTTCTCCCTAGTTTGGAGGTTTCGCATGGGTCCCAAACACTTCATTTTTCCTTGTCATGCTAACTCCCAGCCACCTTTAAGATTGCAGATTAGAGAAGAAGTCTTTTGAAAATTAAAACTGACCTTGTCTTTAAATCCAGGTTGAAATTTTTCCTATGTGTACTTCCCAATTTCCTATCCACTTCCTATCATAGTGCTTATTACTCCATATTTTTCTTGCATGTTTCTATGGGTCTGTATCACTCAGTTTGAGCAACTTGAGGGCAGAGACCATGCAGCATTCTCTACTGCACGCCAAGCTTCTAGCAGAGCACATGGTACTCAGTAGGCATTCCTTAAAAGACTGCTCAATGAATTATGAAATGAATAAATGCATGATGGAACTACTATTGTTAGGGATATGCATCCAGTACTAAGTGGTGCTCAACCACACTCTGAATGAGAGAGGCCAGGAATTTTTTGCACCTGTGGTGAACAAGGTTTATGTTAAATGGCTTCAGTCAGTATGAAGAGAGGGGTATTAATTTATATTTCAGAAATATAAGTACTTTAGCAGGAGATTTATAAATCAGGACTGAGATATATCAGGAGTTTTAGTCGCAAATTGTCACCTTGAAGAGATGACCACTGAAGTCATTGGAGGGTGTAAAAGGGGCTATGAGGGAAGTATAAGTTTCTGCCCCACCTTCCCAGTGCATCTGACCATGATCCCATCTCAGCTTTAATAATGGCAACGAGACTACCACCAACAGTAGCATAATTATAACTTATGGTGCTATTTAACATTTGCTTTATTTTCATTTTACTCTCATAACAACTGATGAGGTAGTTGCTATTACTACACCTGTGCAACAGATGAGAAAAAATAGATCAGAGAGCTTAAGTAAATTGCCCAAATTGCTTAAGTAACAGTATCAGAATATGAACACAAATCAGTTGTATTCTAAAGCCTGCATTATTTCTTTACAGTTTCTCACAGTCCTCTGAGGAACAGATGTTGATCTTTCTCTCAAAGTCCCCAACCTTAATCCCCATTTATGTTTTAGAGTATGTGTGAATCTCAGTAGCAGAGATTGAAATAAAACTCTTAAACACAACCCTCTCACCTCAAATAGAATGAAATATTATCTCGATGAGGATGATGATTTTTATTTAACAGTTTTTGCACTGCTGATGTCAGCTAAAGTAAAACCAAGAGAACAAAACAACAACAAAAAAATTATCCTGTAATGAAAGAAAAAAAAACTTTGATTCCTTTGTTTTCCGCATTGGGTGGTTGGAAGTTGCATATTAAAGCGAATACTTGAAATAGAGATTATACTACCTGCCTTCCTTCAATCTCATAAGGTAGAGGAATAGGGAGGTAAGAAAGAAAGAGAATCAATCTAGGGAACAACTTTGGGGTAGTGGTCATGGAAGTTCCAAACCAAGAATGCCTTAATAAACAAAAACACAGTAATGGGATTTATAATTAGGACAGAAAGGATGGATTCAAATGCCCATGTTTCTCAAGATTGGTGCCATAGGGGATTGTGTTCATGGGCTTATCTTCTCTAAGGTCCTGGATGAAGTTCTGCCTCATTGGAGAAGCGAGGTTCAATGTCCTTCCTCAGAATTGCTTTCATCAGGAGGCGTTCTCTATTCCACAGAATTAGGAGGTGAGGAAATTGCCTGGAAAGTAAAACAACATCAATTTCTGGGCAGATGTCATCTCCTGCCTCTCCTCCCACTCCTTCCTATTATCATCATGATCCTTACCAATAATACGAACTGACTGATTATTATGGTGCTGAATGCCATATAAGCATTACACACACACATCTTGCTCACAACAAATATCAGAAGACAGTACAATTATTGTTAGCCTCATTTTTTAGTTGAGATCCCTGAAATCTAGAAAGAATTTGTGATTTCCCTGGGTTACACAGCTAGAAAGTTTATGAGAAAGTATTTAGACTTAATTATCTCTGTATCCAAAATGTATGCTCATAAATATGAAGTGCGCTGTTTCCTCTTACATGATCACATTGAAATTCTCTTCCAGCCCTCATTCCAACTCTAGCAGTCCTACAATCTCTAACTCCAGGAAAACCACAATTTGTTACCACATAAAAGTTTCTGTCCAGTTCCAAGAGTCGGGAGACCACCCAAACCCCAAGGGAGGTTTGCAGGCCAAGTGAATTATGAGTTATTTTGATTACTCACCTCTCTTGAATTACAGCAGTTTTTCTTGCACCACATGACTATGATGGAGATGTTTATGCACAATTCCAGAAGAGTGAGAATCAGCATTAAAGACACAAGGCCCTAGGGGATGTAAGGCATCACATCAAACCTGGTACAAGCATCTGGGAAAAAAACAAAGCTGAAAACCAGACAACAGTGTCTCCCTCTCATAAAACCTAATGAAGTGAACAAAAAATGAAGTTTAAAACATAAACACACAATGGCACACTCAAAGAGACACAACCCTAGTCGAACAGCATGGAAAGATTTTCCCTGGAGAGAGAGAAACACCTGGCGTGTCTGTATCAACCCATAAGAACTCATCATCAGAAGTTGGAGAGGAAAAATTCTAGAACTACCACTAATAGCCACCAACTTGAAGAGCCGTATACTAAGGAGTTGAGGAGGCAGACCAAGCAAATAGGCAAAAGAAGGACTCCACCACCATTTTGTTAGTAGTACTTTGTAGAGATTTAGGCATTTGTACCATCGTAGAACCTAAAATCCTCAGGCAGAAAAATTAAACATGCAAAATAATTGTTGCTGGACAAGTGATCCTTCTATTATCACTGGGGCACCTAAAAGCAAACACACACACACACACACACACACACACACACAAAATTCGGGAGGAAAAATACCACAAATTCCATAGAAAAATCAAACACAGATAAAGGGAAACTTAGATAACTAAAAATATGACACAGAAAAATGAGGAAAGAATCTTTCATGAGAAGAGTTGGCAAACAGGAAGATTAGGGGTCAGTCAGTAATTGTGGGTGAACCAGACAAATCTGAAGAGAAATACTAATTTCTAACTTGACCCCAGAAGAGGTAGAATAATTAAACACGAACAACAAAGAAATGTGGAGGGATCTTAAAGAGATGCACTTTAAAAACACCATCCTTAAATAAATTCAAATGTGTCAAATGTGAAGTCATTCAAAACTGCAACCACAGAGAAAGCTGTAAATCTCTCCAGTTAGTTTTAGCAAGCAAGGAGATGTGAAAAAAGAAAAAATTATAATCTCTTCATGGACTATAATTAATAGTAATGATCATCATCATCATCATAATTATAATAATATAGCATGCTGTGCTAAACACTGTTTTAGTTGCTTAACAAATATTCATTTATTTCATTTTTACACCATCCCTATAAAATGAGCACATTGTTATCCTCACTTCAAAGATGAGAAAATTAAAACATGGAGAAGTTTCTAAATTGCCCATAGTCACAGAGCTATAAGCGGAAGAACCAAGATTCAAAACAAAGCAGCGTATTATCTGATATATTATTTTTCTGTAGTTTGGATTGTTTCAAATATTTTACACTTAAACGTGATTTTTAAAAACTTACCATTGATGTAGAGCCCACGTAAATGCATAAGTCTGGTGACTGGAATAACTGACAACTCTTGAAAGACATGCTATTAATTACTAAATTTATTAAGAGAAAAATAATCCCAACTATTGCAATTGTAGCACTGGAAATGTTCACCTCACAACTGTTTTGTATCTAAAAAAAGAGTAAGAATTTTCAATTAATAATGCAGCACACATTTCATTATCTAAGCTATATTCATTTAAACAAATATCAATTGACAGGTGTTTATCCACCCAGCAATATCCTAGATGCTGGGCAAACCCTGATGAATAAAGATCCCCACCCTCATGGAGCTCATCTTCTAGCAGCAAAGGCAAAGGAACAATGAACACAAGAATAAGTAAATTATATAGTATTTTTAAAAGTTATTAAGTACCATGGGATAATAGAGCAGGGTAAGGAGAATCTGGAACCCTAGAGAAGAGTGGAGGTTTGTGATATTAAATAGGCATGACCCTTCAGAAGAGACATAAAAGATTTGAGGGGGAAAGCCATGGGGATATTTACAGAAATGTCCTTGCCATCAAAGAAACACTCATTCACTAATATGGGCTAATTGTAATGAGCAAACTCTGAGAGTTAAATTTGAGAGCATAGTTTATCAGCAGATAGAAAGAGGGCAGAGATTGGGCAATTGATGCTTAAGGAGTACAGAATGTTTAATAAGGTTGATTGTAAAGGTTTGGAAATAGATGGTACAATACTGTGTGATGTTAATACAATATTGTAATTAACAAAGCTTAGTGTGAGTGTGGCTGAAAAAGGAAGACAAAGGTCATGTATGTCCCCAGAAGGATAGGCAGAGGATAAAAACTGGGACTGTATAACTTAGCAAAACCTGGAGTGGACAGACAGTGGTTAATTGTACAAATATAAGAAAGTTTTTATATGAATTAGAACAAATGTATGTGACTATTACAATGCATTAATAACAGGGTGGTATATGGGAAAAAATAAAATTAATGGAAGCTAAGGTCTACAGTTGACAATAACAGTGTGATATCCTTTCATTAATTGTAACAAAGGCACCGTACCAAAGCTGAATGTCAATAATAGGGGGAAATAAGGGAGATGTATGAGATTTTTTTTTTTTTCTGTCTTTATTTTGGAAGAAATGGGAATGTTCTCATATAGTCTGTGGTGCTGATTGCATAACTATGTGATTATACAAGGAGCCACTGATTGTACACTTAGGATGGATTGTACCGTGTGTGAATAAAACCGTTAAAAAAAGAAACAGTTCAAAGCCCAAGGCCAGAGAGTCCTAGGTATGTTCTAGGGAAAGCATGGAGTCAAGGTTTCTGGAAAAGAACGACCAAAGTGGACAACATTAGGAGATGAAGACAGAATTAACAGAGAACCTAGACATATAGGGTCCTCTAGGTCATGAAAAGGTCTTTGGTTCTTAATCTGAGGAAAATACTGAGCCACTGGAGGATTTTTAGCAAGGGATGACATAATTAGATTATACCTTCAAGGGATCACTCAGATATCTCTATTCAGACTATTCTAGAGAGGGCCAGGTGGAATCAAGTCTCCCAATTAGGAAAGATGTTGCTTGAATGTAGAGGCAGTAGGATTTGGTGGCAAATTTGATGGAGGATTATGAAGGAAAGAAGGATCGGGGATAATTCCAAGTTTTTGTTTGTTTGGATTTTTGTTTTGTTTTAATCAAGAAGGATGGAGTTGTCATCAGCTGACATGACTTTGGATGGACAAGGTTTGAGGAGGAACATTAGCAGTTGAATTTTGGACCTTTTAGAGATCCAAGTGGAAGCAATTAGATACGCCAGACTGATGCTCAGGCTAGAGAGGTGGGGTGGAAATGCTCATTTCAGAGTCTTGCGCAGACTGAGGTTATTTGAAGCCATGAGAATGGATGAGACACAAAAGGAGTGAGTACAGATTGGGCATACCAGGTGGCAAAGAATTGAACTCTGGGGCACTCCAACATTACAAGATCAGGGAGAAGAGGAACCTGGAAAGGAGATTGAGAAGGAGAAACTAGAAATACAAGATGAAAAACAGCAAATTGAGGTGTCCTGGGAGCCAAGTGAAGAAATGATTGGAAGGAGAAGTGAATGACTGTGTTAAATGTTCTTCATGGGTCAGGTTAGATAAGGATCAAGAATTGATCACCATGTTAGCAATGAAGAATTCTTCAACAATCTTAAAGAGAGCAGTTACAGAGGTGTGGCAGGAAAGAAAAATAAAGCCCTGATTGCAGTAAGTTTAAATGAAAAAATGGGAAGACAGGAATTTGAAGAAGTATGAACAACTCTTGTAAGGAGTTTTTCTGCAAAAGAAAAAAGGAAGTGTGCCTGTAGCTAGCAGGGGAAAATAAGGTCAAGATAAAAAATATTTTTTTTAAGCTGAGAGTAGTAACTGAATGCATGTATGATGATTAAAATGATCTGGCGGAGAGGAATAAGTTGGAGTGATATAAAAAAATAGGGAATGGAATCTAGTACATAAGTAGAGGGATTGGCTTTAAAGAGAATTACAGAGGTTATTTGTAAGAGGCTAGAAGGAAAAATATATTGGTACGGATCTGGCCATGGTGAAGATGCTATAATGGGGATCTGAAAATTCTCTTCTGATGGCTTCAGTTTTCTCAGGGTAGGAAGCAAGGTCATCAAGATTGAGGATGAGAGAAAAGGGACTGTTGTTTAAGGATAGAATATAAACTATAAAATAGTCATCTAGGGAGGAGGGAGAATGAATGAACTAGGTAAGTGGAGTATAAATGGTTGAATCACTTAGTGGGAACAGAATATCTGGCACATAATAGGGACTTAATAGTTGTTTAACGAATGACTAAATAAAATTGAATTTTTGGTGTTCACTTATGGAACTAGTTTGGGAGAACCTTTGCTCAAAATAATTAGAATTGAACACATTTGACAATACACAAAGATCAGGAAACCTTTGTCTGGGCTTCAGCTCCATCAATTATAAAGACTGAGCATCTCAGGTTTGCATATTCACCATCTAGATGGTTTTCTTATGTCCTCAATATTTTCTCTACCTACGATCTGAATGTCCTAATAAAATAAAATTAATTTCCTTGTATATCACATAGGACCCAGTATCTCGGCAGGATTCACCAACCTTTACTCTCCTACAATTAAAGATACTTTATTTCCACACTCATGGTCAAAGAAAGAGAGGAAGAACTTCCACTTACCAACTTTCTTCTGGATGTTCTCCCTGCTGCAATAGACAAGGATCCTGAACTAATAAACTGTGTGAAAACAGAAAGCAGAGCAGATAAAGGAACACTGTCTCAACCATTTTCTTCTTGACCCACCTTGATTACCAAGTATTTAGCAAAAGTCATACAATACCTCATTTTTTATTCATATTCTAGAATACAAAATTACACATAATGTTCATCTTTTATATGACTAAAACTTTAAAAATTAGTTTAAATTTTCAGTAAATTATAATCTTTTTGTTTTACTTTACAGGTTTCATTTCTTTTTTTTAATTTTATTTTACAGGTTTCATTTTCTTGTATAGGTTTATGTGAATACACATACTTTAAAAACATAATACATACATATATTTAAATACACTTGAATGTGATATAATTATCTTTATGCTTATGTTTATATTAAATGTACATGTATATATGCCATATTCCTCTCATATTCTTACCAAAGCTTCAGATAAGTGTATCAACACTGATAAGTCTGCCCACACAAGATTACATCAAAGATAATGGCGTTTGGGGGACATAATACATTCAAACTGGCACAACTTGCCTCACTTTTCTGACTTGCTGATTGTAAATGTGGTCTTCTCACTTAACTTTTAAGATGACTCTTAGTGTCCTAATTGATAAAACAGGAATTAGACTAAGAATAATTGAAAACTATTAAATTTAAGTCTGAAAATATAGACTTCTTTTGCAAATCCAAAGGAATACTCTTACACTTTTTGAGAGTATTGAAAAATATGTATTCTCAATTATGTTTTATCGGTTGGTGTAGATTAGATGCCATTGTCTGGAGATAAGCATGGGATATATAGAGCAAAGGCATATAGGGAGCAGTGTTGGTGAAAATGTCTATTTATATATGGAGAGACATCTGTTATTGTAGTCACTGAACCACTAAATTTAAGTGGCAACTATTAACTTCTATTTCATACACTGAAACAAAAGAACATTAATTGTGGACCCAAGATTTGCTATTTATTGCATAGTTAATGGAAAATACGGAACCATTTTAGCTTCTGAGTTCAGATAGAGGGTTTGGCAAAAAAAAAAAAAAAACCTATTTACTCTCTGATCCCTAAGCTTGTATAGTTTACAGTGAGAATTCCTATAAACAAAACAAAATTATCTCAATGCATTTAGTTCCTTGGTTGAGATAAAAATAATTTGAATAGCAAGGGTTATGTGTAGGCATGTTTGTAAATATACAAAGGAGGAAGAAGGGGAAGTATTGATTTGTATTCTCATTTATTCTGCAACCTATGTATGGTGAGAATAGTGCAACAATATCCTCATCTGTAAAAGTTATAACACGGCCACTATTTTGTGATATCAAATAAGGTGACTATAAATTTCTGAAAATTAAATACTATTCTGAAACTTTAAAAAAAATAGAGGGGCATATAGGGAAAAATATACCTATTGCAAACTAATCAGTTAGTATTTTAATATTCTTTCATCAACAGTAACAAATGTAGCATACCAATACTATGAGTCAACAATGGAGTGGGGGTAGTTAGGGGTATGGGAGGATTTGCGTTTCCTTTTTTTTTTGTCTGTATTTCTTTTCTGGAGTAATGAAAATGTTCTAAAAATTGAAAAAAAATTAATTGTCATGATGGATGCACAGCTGTATGATGGTACTGGGGGCAATTGATTGTACACTTTGGATCTCTGGATAATTGTAAGGTATGTGAACAATCTCAATAAATAAAAAAAAATTTAAATAAAAAATGCATTAAAAATATCAATTGGCCCAAAGTGTGAAGGTTTATTTCTGAAGTACCAGTTTGATTCCTGTGGTCTATATGTCTGTTCTTGTGCCAGCACCATGCTGTTTTGACCACTGCCATTTTAAAATAAGTTTTAAGATCTAGAAGTGTGAGCCCTCCAATTTTCTTCTTCTTTTTCAAAATGTTTTGGCTATTCAGCTTACCCTTCCATATAAATGTGATGACAAGTACAAAACTAGTTAAGGATTACTGAACCTTCAAAAAGAGCATGGTGTTAGAAGGCGGATAATGGATACTAAAGGAATCTTAGAGGTTGAAGTCATGAGCCCTAATGAACTGAGGAACAGCCAAGGTGCATAAATGGGGCCAAATCAAGGCAGGGGGCCTGGCACATTTGCCAAGAGAGTTTCTCAACCTGCACCCTCTTGATATTTCAGGCTAATACATCAATTTGTTTTCCTCTATGGTTAGTGCATTTTGAGTTTTAATGAGTCTTTCCTTTCACCAAAACCATGAATAAATTTCCTCTATTCTCTTCTGAAAGTTTTACCCATATGTTCTTCATATTTAAATTCTTATTCAACTTGTATTAATTTTTTGAATAGAGTGAGGTATTTGACCATATGTGTACCCAAATGAATATTGACATAACCTAGTCCTTTTTATTTAAAACTGTCTTTATCCACCTCTCTGCAGTCTGTTCATCATATCAAGGATCTGTAAATATATATGTCTATTTTCATGCTGGGCATTTTTTCCATGGGACTATTTGCTATTCTTGTACCAATATCACACTGTCTCAATTAGCATCAGTTTATAGTTTGGATATCTGGTACAGTAAAGCATTCTACATTTTCTCTTTTTGAGAGTTTTTATTATACTTGAACAATTGTCACTCTACATAAATTTTAAAACCAGCTTGCCAAGTCAATTGGAATCAATGTACAATGCATGAGACTTCCAATCAGTGAACATAGTACCTTTCTATCTATTTAAGTCTAAGAAGAAGCTTTCTGTTTTGAGTTGTACATATTTTCTTAGCTTTATGCCTAGGTGCTTTGGTTTGTTAAAGCTACCAGAATGCAGTGTATCAGAAATGGATCAGCTTTTTACAGTGGGCACTTATTAGTTCACAAATTTACAGTTCTAAGGTCATGAAAGATGATACCTTCTTTGAATAAAGACTGACGGCATCTGGGGTCCTCTGTCACATGGGAAGGCAGATGGCTGGAGTCTGCTGGGCATCTGAGTTTAGCTTCTGGTTTCCATGGCTTTCTCCCAAATATCTCTGGGCTTCTGTCTAAGGTTCTCCAGTGGGCAAACTCTGGATTGCATATCTTAGCTTCTCTGAGCCCTCTCCAAAATGTCTCTGCCTTTTATCCTCTCATAAAGGACTCCAGTAAAGGATTAAGACCCACCTTGAATGGGAAGGATCAATCTCCATGGAAACAACCTAATCAAAAGATCCCACCCACAATAGGTCTGCCCCCACAGATTAGATTAAAAGAGCATGGCCCTTTCTGGGGGTTACAAAATAGATCCAAACAAGCACTACATATTTGATATTTTCATATTATTGTAATCAATATCAATTGCTACTTGAATATTGTTAACTCAATTTATCTGTAAAATTCTTTTGTATTTTCTATTTGCACAATTATTCAGCTGTGGAAAACAAGGATTTTGTTTCTTTCTAGAGAACTATTTTATCTTCTATCCCTTAATGTTGCCATATACTATACCTAAATCTGCAACCCAGGGCTGAGTAAAAGCTGGATTAGTGAGGACCCTTGTCTTATTCCTGATCTCAGTGGAAAAGTTATCACATTTAATCATCTAGTATGATATTTGATGTAGGATATTTTTGTTTAACTTCAAAATTAAGGATGTTTCTTCATATTAACGTTGTGCTCAATGTTGGTATCTTTGATGAATATTATCAGTCTAGTATTATTATGAAATACTATCATATATTTTTCTAATATTAAAGCCAAATTTTATTATTGATGTAAGTCAAATTAGTTTTTGTCAAGAGCTGAGTAAAGCTGAAAGAGCTGAGCAGGGCTGTCAGGAGTTGGAATAGCTGATTAAGACAAAGCCAAAATGAGATAACATTCAAGCCATTAATCACCTATTGAAACTGTAAGAGGCTAACCGGGAGAAAGCAACAGCCCCTTCTGTGTTGTTACTCCCCATGGTACTGAGGTGGGCGAGGGTCAGATAAGTGCAAATATGGGTGTCATCTCTCTGCTGAGGGAGCCCCAAATAAAAGGCTCCTGCCATGTTATAGACCGGGGTGCTGGGGGAAGAGAAGGGGGAAAGGGCTGGGATTGGAAAAATAGGTCGACCCCCCACCCACCCTGTTAAGGACGTCTCAGCTTCAGCACCCAATTGGGAGGCTCTGAGTGGAGGTACCTGGATCAGACATACAGCATGCTTTAGAGCACGGCTGACCAGGAGGCCTGATGGCAGCTCTCTTCAGAACTACAGTGCCCTGTCTCTGCACCAAATCTGGTGTGGGAGGGCAGCGTTCCCCCAAGAGTCCGCCAGATGAAAAAGCCTTTGTGATTGGCCACGGTCAGGCCTGAAAGATCACACGTAGGTTTTAGCCAGGAGTTGATTCCTCAGTTGTCATGTATTATCTTTCTTTATGAATTTCTGGATTCGGTTTTTCTAATATTTTGTTGAGCACATTTACATTTATGTTCATCAGTGAGAATGGGGACCTGTTATTTCTTTCTTTTATTTTCCTTGTCAGGTTTTATTAAGATCAACCTAGCTTCACAAAATAGGGTGGGGATTATTACCTCATTTTCAATCACTCAAAGGACTGAAATTTTTTTCATAAATTTTTGCTAGAAATATATGAAAGCAATTGAGCTTGGACTTAATTTATGGAAATGTTGTGATAATTGGTTAGTTTCTTTAATGGTTATAGGACTATACTCTTTTTTTTAAAATTTATTCTTGAGTTGGTATTGTTGAATTATAGTCTTCTAAAACTTTGCCAATACCAGCTAACATTTTAAATCTATTGGCATAAAGTTGTTCTTTATGTCCTTTTATTTCCTGGTTAATGTGATGCCCCTTTTTCATTCTTGATATTCAAAAAATAAAAAAAAACTTTATTGAGCCTTGTAATTTTGTTTTTTTAAATATTTAAAAAATAAATCTATGCTCTTAAATGTATTCTTCATTTACTCCCCCACTCTTTGGATATTTTTGGCTTTACAAATTTTTGAAATGGTTGTTTAATATATACTGTTCAGTGTTTCCTTTTTTCTAATATATACTTTTTATGCTTATAAATTTTTCATCACTCTTTTAATTATGACATTTTGCAATCGTTTTCATTCTAAATATTTTCTAATGACCACTATGACTTTTTTAAAAAAGTTTATTACTCAATTTTCACAGAGTGATTTTTTTAAAATATTGTTTTATTTTTGAGTTCTAAATAAATTGTCAAAAATCACATTCTGTATGATTTTAATCCTTTGAAATGTATTGACTAATTTAATGTTGGATTTTGTAAATCTTTATAAAACTGAAAAGAATATGTATTCTGTTCTATAAATGTCATAAGGTTACTTTAATAGTGTCCAAATCATTGATATTACAAAGAATTTGTGTGTGTTGTTGAGGAAAGCATACTAAAATCTTCTATTGCTGGGACTTTCCCTTTCTCTTTTTTGGGTTGTCAGTTTCATTATGTTGTTTCAGGGCATATTATTATTACATTCTAAGTTAAATCATTTCATCATCCATGTAAGTTGAACTCTTTCATTTTCAGGTCATCTTCATTTCAAATTTTATTTTATCTGATAGTCACATATTAACACCCAATTTCTATTGGTTAACACCAAATTGTGCATTTTGTCTTCATTTTATTCCAAACTTATTTCTAAAACTTGTATATTAATAATGTTTCTCTTCTCTATAGTGGCATTTACACTTATTTAACCAGACTGATAATCTGGGTCATTTACTGAACATTTAATCCATTTTATGTTCAAAGTAATTCATGATCTATGTATAGTTATTTTTACCACTTTTTTGCCTATATTACCACCTGTTTCCTATATTTGTTCTTTGTGTTCTCTCATTTCCTTGTTCTTTTGATATTGACCATTAAATTTTATCAATCCACTTTTTTCTAGTCAGCTGCTATTAATGTACTCCATTTCTAATCTTTAAATTGTTACCCCCCCAAATTGCAACAAGCATTTCTAACTTATCAAAATGTAAACTTGACTAAAATCATCATCCCCCTCCTGGAATTTCCCATCATGGGGTAAAGATAAAGTTGCTTTTCTACTGACCTGATCTTACGGCCACAGGCCCCAGTGGGGCTTAGTTCAGTCCCAGGGTTTCCCTCCCGAGTTCCCTGGGCTGGCCTGTGGTCTGATCTCTGCCTCTGGCCCTGCATGGCCCAGGCAGCTGAACCCCAGCTTCTGTTTCAGCATACGCCTCAGGCATCAATGTTGGTGCTTTCCCGGTACCAGGCTTATACTCATATTTAGACCTTGGTATTTCCCACTTTCTTAGTTTGCCAGGGCTCCTGTAAAAAAGTACCACAGAGTTGTTGGCTTAAAAGTCAGGAATCATATTCTCACAGTTTGGGAGACTCTAGAAGCCCAATATCAAGGTGTCTGCAGGATCATGCTGAATCTGAAGGGTGTAGTGTTCCTGCAGTGGTTTGCCAGCCATCAGTAGCTCAATCCCTGCCCCTGTCACACGGCCATCTCTCTCCCCATCTGTCTCCAGCTGACTGTGTCCAAATTCTTAAGGACCCAGTCATAGCGGATTCAGGCCCATGCCGATTCAGTGTGGCCTGATCTTAACCACCAACATCACAAAGATCCTATTTTTACAAATGAGTTCACATCCACAGGACCAGGGGTTAGGACTTGAACATGTCTCTGTGGGGAACATGATTCAACCCAGAGCAGCCACTGTGTATTTTAAAAATATTTTATTCCCCAAATTTTTCATTCTTTTAGCTGCAGTACTGATCTTTAAAACCTAGGCCACCTGCAAAAGGAGAAGCCAAGCCTACTTACAATAGTGCCCATCAGAGAACCTCTTTTGTTGCTCAGATGTGGCCTCTCTCTGTGTCAATAAACTCACTGCCCTCCCCACTACATGGGACAGGACTCCCAGGGGTGTAAATCTCCCTAGCAATGTGGGACATGACTGCCGGGGATAAGCCTGGACCCAGCCTCATGGGATTAAGAAAGCCTTCTTGACCAAAAGGGGGAAAAGAAATGAAACAAAATAAAGTTTCAGTGGCTGAGAGATTTTACATGGAGACAAGAGTCATTCTGGAGGTTATTCTTATGTGTTACATAGACATCCCTTTTTAGCTTTTAGTGTATTAGAATAGCTAGAAGGAAATACCTGAAACTGTCGAATTGCAATCCAGTAGCCTTGATTTGAAGATGATGTATAACTATATAGCTTAAATGGTGTGGCTGTGTGATTGTGAAAACCTTGCAACTGACACTGCCTTTATCCAGTGTATGGACATTTGAGAAAGAAAATAAAGACAAAATATAAATAATAGGGGAGATTAAGATGTGTGGGATGTTTTGGGTATTCTTTTTAATTTTTATTTCTTAGAGTAATGAAAATGTTGCAAAATTGAGTGTGGTGATGAATGCAAAACTGTATGATGATACTGTGAGCCAGTGGCTGCATACTTTGGATGGATTATTTGGTGTGTGAGTATATCTCAATAAAATTGCATTAAAAAAAAAAAACCTAGGCTGCCATTACCAGATAACTCAAAAGTCTTCATATTGTTACAAAATTTTCCTTAAAATTTACAGAGTTGGAATGGCTTAGGGATGTGTCAAATAAAGTTGATAGCTATATCTCATCTGTCCTCAGGTAAATGTATGATCCAAAATGCTCATCCAGATAGACAATGAATTCTTTGGATAAATATTGGGTATTGTCTATCCTTTCAAACTTTGAGATTCTGTTGAGCAAACTCTACTTTTCTTATCATGACATTACTGTGATTTCTAGTAAAGTTGAAATTTTTAAATGGTTATTAGGCATTGATGTGAATTGCTGGTTTTTATAGTTTTTCTATTTTCTTATATAGTGCTTATCTTTTTTATGGTTACAATTTCTGTAATCTGGTTAAATTTTTAAAATTACATGTTTCCAATGCTTTCTGTCATTTTTCTTCATAATTTGGTTATCAAAATGCAGACATTTATATTTTTTAATGATTACTGCATATTGACTCATGCTTACCTAATGTTACCCATTACCAAATTATAGAGAAAAATTCTGGTTTTTATTATTCATTTTTTCAAAATTATATTTAGCTCTTTCATCCATTACTCCCTTTATGCATAAAATGAAGGACTGCTTTTCATAAAGTCTTAACCAATAGTCACTTTCCTTACTAAAAAGTCTATTTCCCACCTCATCATAAACTGTCTTGTTAAATACATATAGGTCTATTTCAAGAACCAGTATTCCCATGTTAATATTACTATTCTCATGAAATGTAATCATTATGTAATCATTATAGTTTTATTGTTCATTCTTGTAATTAGATGGGTAATTACTAAGAATTTAATTTCTTTAACTTACTTTTTGTCTTCTATGTGTGTTTGTTTTTTCAAATACTAGCAAAGATATACTGTAGTTTTGAAGAGCACAGACTCTGGAGCTCTGCTTCAAAGTCATATGATCTTGGGTGAGTTATTCAACTTCTATTTCCCACAATTATTTGTTTTGTATATGAGGACAAAAGTAGTAAATGTACTGCAGAGGGCTACTGTGCAGAATAAAAGATGAATTCAGGTAAATCACTCAGATCGGGGACTGGCAGTATTTTTCCTTTTTTATAATCTGTTCATATAATGAAATATACTAGTTAAGTGTGTAATACTAATATTAGTATCTATATCCTCCTACAAGAAATTTACCACATTTTTAAACATGTAATAATTTGAGATTTTATTTACAGACTTTTTTCAAATTCTTATGTAAAACTTTGTCCTAAAAATCAGTTTCTGTTATCTTAGCTCTTCAGTATTTATCTATTTGCATTTACATTTAAATATTTTTGAGAACATGGCCTAATAATTCTGTCACAGGGGTTCTATATGTGACACAATGAAATCTTTAATTTGACTTACTGCTGGATATCTTCACACCTTCAGAGTCTGGCTAAGGGTGATAATATTTTATGTTCAACAAAATCTAAAAGTATCTTTTGCTGACAAATAAATTCTAGATACAGGAAAACTTATAGGATGTCTGAAGTACAGAAAAATGAGTAAGCAAGAAGCTTGTGAAATACAGGTAGAATTAACAAGATGTGTTAAATATAAATTAGTTGGTAACTGGGAAGACATGCCAACAATAGAAAAAATAGAAAATATGATGGAATAAACAAGACTGTTACATTGAGAAAAAAAAAATGATGTAAAGAACAGCCAATGGTCATACCACCATGTACCATGTGCTCACTGCTCTCTACCTCACCCATTGTTGACGTCTAATATGGAATCATTCTGGGCTCATATGCACTATTCCCTCCCCCTCCCCAACAAAAAACCCAAACAGGTAAATCCCATAAAATTACACCACGTTAATTGATGAATTATGGCCATAACCAGGTGTGGTAGGTTGAATTTTGTACCCTAGGAAAAAAAAAATGTCCTTAATCTTAAACCACTTCTTTGGCTGTGAACCCATTGCAAATAGGATGTTTGGAAGATGTTATTTTTAGTTAAAGCGTGGCCCAACTGAATAAATTTGGGCCTTAATCCTATTACAGAGGCTTTATGAAGACAATGCCACCTGGGAGGATACACGCCGGAAGTCAGTGGAACCCAGAGGGAAAGAAGAAGATGCCACGGTGTGCATTGCATTGCCATATGATGGAAAAGCCAAGGACCCAAGCAAGGATCGCTGGCAGCCAGCCTCAGAATGCCACAGTCTTCAGGGAGGAAACATCACCTTGCTGATGCCTCAATTTTAGACTTCTAACCTCAAAACCATAGAATAATGAATTCCCATTGCTTAAGCCAACTCAGTAGTGGTATGTGTGATCACAGCTGGGGAACTCAGACATCAGGGATCCTTGCCCTGCACTTCTCTGATAGAGGAAACATGGGCCATGGACCCTGAACACCTTCCGTGGCTGCCTTGATCAGTTTTCAATCCTGGCATTGTAATCACACCATCAGAAAGGAAGGCTGATAAAACAGACAGAAAAACAAGATATATAAATACAGCATAACCCCAGGATTCCAGCAGAGTGGTTCTTCCATTCTTCTTGCACACTGTCTTAGATGTGTTAACTCCTTCCCACACACAACCCTTTCCTGTTGCTTTCTGCTGTAAGTTTTAAGTTCATTTTCTACAATGCATGATTATTTGGTCTGTGCCCTTTCTGTTCTATGAACTCCAGGAGAGATAGGTTTGTAGTTACTGCTTCAAGGATATCCCCACCCAACACCTTCCTTATAGAAAATCTCTTTTTGTTCTGTATTTGATTTCCTTTTACAGCTATTTTGTAGGATTTCTTTTTATTTCAGGTTTTCTAAATTTTCATCTACATAATTCTAACAGAAGTTTGAAAATTGAGAAATAGCGTATACAACTTCTTATGTATGGGATAGTCATTGACATGTGGCATCGTAGCAACTCAAACAGCCCGAACAATTCTCAAATTTAGTTGATATAGGTAATATATTATTTGGCACTCCATAGAGGGGGAACAAAAAGTATTGCCTTATAAATTGAAGTAAAAATCACATTCTTCTTGCAGGATAGGGATTTTCTTTATGGAGCAGGTAAAGTCCTTTTGTGTTTTATTAAAAGAGAAAGGAAGTGAAGTGGAAAATAAATAGGGAAATAGAGGCAGGAGAGTAAAGCAGCAAAATATGGGGTACATATTTACTTAACTCTGTAATCCAAGAAGTAGCAGCATTAAAGACATATTTATGGGCTCTCTCTTCAATAATTCCCTCTATTTTTCTCACAGGAGAATTCAATTCTCAGCCCATTATTGATCAGGAAGGGAATCTCTCTACAATCTCACCTGGATTTCTGACGATCTCTCCAGGAGTCACCCTGGCATCCAAACTCTTGCATCATCGAAAGCCTATGTGGCAGGGGTTCCCTTCTTCTGATTGGCTGGTTAAGTCCAAGGAAGGGCAGATATTCCAAGATAGATTCATTTTACCCTGGGAGCTAATCTCTAGTCTCAACAAATTTACAAGGAATAAAGAGGATATTCTGATTCATGGCTACCATTTTAGTTTTGTCAACTGAATCCAAATCAAGAAAGGAGTAAGTTCTAGAGAACCCATAAAAGCATGTAATTTCTACAAGATTTTTCACCTTCTGCCATGTAATCCACTATTTAAAAGTCAATAATATCTGGACAAGAAAATTAGACAAGATTCACATTTGCTTTAATGCTGCTAAATTTCTGCTAGCTTTAAGTGGAGTCTTTTTTTTTTTTTCCCAAATATTGGACTCTTCATATACAGCAAGATGGATGAACTTAAGTTTTCAAACTGATTTGAAATTATAACCACATAGAACAGTGATACAAAGAGAAAAAATAAAAAATAGAAGAAAGCTAGGAGTAGTGTCTTAGTTTTCCAGGGTTGCTAAAACAAATACCATAGACTGGTTGGCTTGAAAAATGGACAATTATTGACTCACAGATTTGAAGGCTAGAAGTCCAACATCTGAGTATCAGAAGGCCATGTTTTCTGCAGTAGTTGGTAGTGCTCTGGGGCTGGCTCAATCTCTGCCTCTGTCACAGGGTGATCTCTTTCATTCTCCTTTTCTGATTTCCACTTCCATTTTCAATTTCACCTGCTTATAAGGACTTCAGCCACATTGAATTAAGGCCAACTCTCATTCAGTTTGGCCACACCTTAACTAATAACACCGTCAAAGGTTCAATTTACAAATGGGTTTACACCCACACTTTGACTAACCTTAGCCAATAACATCTTCAAGGTCCTATTTACAAATGGGTTCATACCCACATAACTGGGGGTTAGGAACTGAACATGACTAAGTGGGGCATGATTTCATCCCCAGTAAATGGTGAATAGAATAAGCCTCTATTCTCTTAGCCAGTTACAGAGAGAACTTTGATTTCATCTTATTTCACACATAAGAAGGAAGTGAAATAGGGACAGATTGGAGAACTAGATGATAACTAATTAGTTTCCACTGGGAACAGTGGATGATGAGCCAACCCATTCCTTTCACAAAATGCAGTTCTCAGATTCTGCAATGCCCTGAGTTAGGAATTCTACTTTCTTCAAACAAGAGAAATAACCATTAAGAAATGTGAAACTTTATTTTCTTAAAATGCCTTCATTTCAAATAAAAAAATAGGAATTCTCCTTTTTCCCCCACCCAAATTCATGAGCATGGTTTACAGAACAAATGCATTTAAAAGCTACTATTAAAAAGATAAAAATGATATCCAAAGGCATTAGTCCAACTTGTAAGAGTCAAGGTGATCCTCAGGTAGTCAGAGTTAGTAACATTGTGTCACCTTTCAGAATTTATAACTTAATCTTCCCCTTAGAGAAAGTGACCACAAATTCATATAATTCAACAAAGGAAAAACTTGTCCTGTAAGGAAGAAAAAGAAACAGTCATGCAGTAGTACTGACTGGAAACTATTACATAAAAAATGCTCAGCTAATTCATTGTGGCTCAACCAGGAGGGAATACAGGGGTTGGGTATGGGGTGGGAGGATATCAATTTTAAATCACAGAACTTATTACAATATTGTATTGATTTAAGTATTTTAATGCATCACTTATATATAGTTATTATTGATAAATGCCTATAGATTTTATGTAACAGCAGTATCTCAAATTTTGATTTAAGATGGTCAATAGATCCTTGAAACAAAAATTTACAATTTCTATCCCTTCTGGCATGCTAAAGTCCAAGGGCTAGAGGTCATCTGAATCATTCTTATGGCTGTCCGTCACATTTGAGAAGAGTTTTCTCTTAGAGGCATTTTCTCATTCCAGAACAAAAAGCAGATGCAAGTGTTAACACATCTCAATTACCATCTTCATGAGAATTCCCCAATCCCTTCCATGATGGTGTAATGAAGTTTTCCCTGGTTGGGTTGTAATTGATAACTGATGTGGCAATTGAGGAGACAATTGCAAGTCTATTTCACCAGAGAAAATAATGAGAAATGCTGTGACCAAATATATCCCTAATCACCCTAAGAAAGTATGATTACAACTATCCTGAAATGAAATGGTACAATGTACGATCTATGTCACCACTTTACTGGATACTTGTCTTTCTTTTCCATAAATGTACTGGAAAACATTCACGGTACTAAGACAAAATACCCTTACCCAAATAACACTTCTGGAAGGATCCCCTCATTTCCCACCTGAGATGATGTTACGTTTTCCCTTACAACAGGCACAGTGATTGTTTCTTCCTCCAATATCCTCTTGTTTTCAACATCTCTTTTCACGAAGATGAATGAAATCTTTCTATTAAAAGAAAAATGATATACAAGTCTTTGAGGCTGGCTTATAGCCTACAGTTTGTTTTGATAGGTGGTTTGGAATGTGGGGGATAGAAACTACGCAAGATAGTTTTGGGGGATAAGTGATAGAACATCAAGTTGAGTAGTTTAGTAAAAAATGGAAATTGGTTATTTCAAAGAACACAAGGAGAAGTTTCTAACATAATATTAATTAAGATTTCCCATTACTCCAGAATTTATTATTGGTATCCAAAGCTCAGAGCAAAAAAGTGTCAAATACTGGAAACTCTTTAAATAAACTAGTGGCTGAACCAGCTCTGTTAACTCCCCAAATTTTGCCCTACAGGCTACAGAAAATAGAGGCATACAGCTTTGAGGTCTTGGCACATTACTTTGGATGAAGGGGTCACTGAAGTGCTTCCTTCTTTATGAAGTCAAGTTAGGGTGTTTGAGGTGACCCCCTCAAATACTGATGGTTACCTACACTGGAGACTCATGACATGTCCACAACGGTTACTTGCTTAGGCAATAGACTGTTATATCTACCGTATGTGCCTATGTATTCAGGAGATAAAGACACTTTGAAGGTAAGAGTAGAAAAAGAGATCGAGTGGAAGAGTAAACTAGAACAACCTTTAGTAGATTATTTCCAATGTTTGCCTGAGTTGCTGCCATTTCTTCAATACACAAACCACTAATATATAATCACCTCCTATAGAAGACCCCAAGAAATAAGATACTCTATGATGGCGACAATGATAGAGAATGGGGAGGGGGTCAGAGGTGACATAAGTGTGGAACCTGTTAAGCCTTATTTAGATTGACTCATCGCAAATATGCAGGGGGTATACCTACTCCCAAAATATTCAGATATCCATAATTTGAGGTACATTTAATCCATACTACATAGCTATTTAGACAGTGTTTCAATAAATGGACTACAATTGTACCAGGTTCAGAGACACTCACTCTTTACCTCCTCTTTCATCTTTTTTTCCTACTTTGGAAAATCATAGGGGTAGGTGAAAAAGTAGGAGAGAAAGTATTTCTAGATTATGCTGCATACTTTCGCTCTCCAAATCCTTTGTGTCCAGAGCTGGCAGTAGGGAAGGAGTAACACTAAATTTGATATGAAATTGAAGATTTCATTGGACTTAAATTTATTTTTCATATATGAAAAAAGCCAAAAACATTGAGAAAGGATAGGAAGGAGAGATTTTATTCAGCATAGTTGATGTCAGTTGTTATAAAATAAATACAACCATTTAATTTGTGTCTCCAGAGAACTCAGATTGTTCAAAAATTAGATTAGGTTGAAAACTCCAAGTGCAGAGAAAGCAGATATGTAATTGGACTTCATGAAAACCCAATTAGGGCAAGCACAATTGCCTCAGCCCTGTATCTACAGGCTCTTCTCCTTCATACTCTCAATCCAGAAGAGTTTCCCAAACAAGGAGAGAACACTGGTCATAACAAGTCTTGATTTTTATTTCACAAATTAAATCACCAGAGACTCACTCAAATCTAGTTTGAAAATGTTAGAACAAAAAAATACATTTTGCATCACTGGGTCATCCTTTTCTGAGATAATCAATTTCATATAAGCAGTATGGTTTACACAAGAATCTGACAGCATTGGACAGGCAAGGTGGGAATGGTGGGTACAGACAAAGGACACCTAAGACAATGGAAGTTTGCTAACAAAAGCCTCTGGTATATTCTCTTGGTTGACTCTAGTCTTCAACTCTAAATTACCAAGTGGGTCTTTAAAAAGGACAAGACAAAACCAAAAGAGCTGTATAAAGTACAAGACTACTTGCTTTCAGAGCAACCTGACTTTCATGAGCAATCATTAATCATGGGAAAATGAAATTTATAGTGATAGTGTCCAGCCCTTTCATCTAAGGATTATCAGCATCTTGATAGTTATTAAGTTATTTCATGGCAGAGTTGAAAACTTGGGATGTGAAAACAAAACAAAAAAGCTGGCTTCTGACTTAACAATTCATCTATAAATGAAGCATAAACTAACAGGCTCATTTTTTTAATTAAGAAAGCACACTGAAAGAATAATTATATTTATATATGTGTGTATTAAACTAACAGGCTCATTTTTTTAATTAAGAAAGCACACTAAAAGAATAATTATATTTATATATGTGTGTATTTTTTCATGTGATATACTTTGTTCATATGGATGAATGAAATATTGTAGATCAAACTGAGACCAGAACTCTACCTCAGCATATTTTCTAGCAGCATTACTCTTATCAGAAACACATGACAGCTAACGAAAATGTTAGATAACCTTACTATCTGCAGTGTGTTAGACATACCTTTGAATAGTGCAGGCAATGGGTTTCTGACCCCGGATATTCAACAAGATTGATTCATAAGTGAGTGAACTTTCAATGAGAATGTCCCATATGCGTTCCTGAGAGCAAAAAGTTCAGTTATTTTAGTTAAATCTGAGGATTTAAAAACAATTTTAAAAATTAGAATTAGAAAAATGTAGGAATTTTTATTTTTACATTAAAATATATAGTATCAGGACAGCAGAGTTAAGTGATAAAGAGTTTGATTTTAGTGATAAAGAGTTTGATTTTTAGAAGAGGACCAAGCAACGGCTCCTGACAGTGTCAGAGACACTGTATTTGTTAGGATGTTGAGTATGCATAGAAAATTTTGGGGTCACAACCTGTATTTAAGCATAGAGTGTGATTTAGGCAGATTGGGATTATAGGGCAGGTTCTGAAACTTTCTCTGGGTATAAAATTTGATTAAATATTTGAGGACTTGAGAGAAGAGTCCACATTGCTTATTTGTAAAATGGAGATAATATAAACCAGGAACTTGCAACTTTTTTTGAAGCCAGCAGTGAGTAAGTATTTTAGTATTTGCAGACCATACTTCCTTTTAGTCAAACATTCAGTTCTGCCCTTGTAGTGTGAAAGCGGCAGTAGAGGACACCTAAATGAATGTGACTGCCCCAATAAAACAATTTACAAACACAGGCTGCTAGCTAGGTTCAACCTGAGTCCTATAGTTATGGACCCAGATATAAGCCATTATTTGTAAGACAGAATATAGTATATTCAACATATAATACTATTAAACACAAATATATCTGAAGAAAAATAAGCTATATATAGTCATACACCCGTATGGTGAATTCCATGGGAAGTGCAAACCAACAGGTGTACCTCAAATCAAATGTTAAAACTTGAAATGTTCGTGTTAATAGAATGGAAACCAAGAGCCGGTATCAACAATGAGAGCAGTCAACTCTTTTATGCAGTCACAGACTCACATTTGGATGTATTTCAACCTTAAATATACACATGTAATACTTTGGAAGTATGGTATTCAAAGTTCTTGCAGGTGTCTCATATTGGCAAGGTATAATACCATCTTTGGCCCCTACATTTGTGTGACAATAAAGAATGTATAGGTGAATCACTTTAATTGATAGAATGGCCATGGCAAGAATTTATAGGGTTGAGCACTTTAGAGATATTACTTAATCTGAATTTAGCATGAAAGAGAATATATTGGTACATTCACCTGAGGAATCCAAAAGTAATTTTGATTTTGGTTGGATAATAGTACCCCAATCACACTGTTAAGTACCCGTTCCTCTCTCTCCCTTTGTTACAACTTTGTAACTTCTCCTTCTGGTTTGGCCTTTTTTGCAGACAGTTTCTCCCTTTCTCCCAGCATTGACAAATAGAAACCCAAGCATCTATCTGATTAAAGATTACCAATTTAAAATCTCAATGCAAAAGAGTGAACCTCTTCCCAGAAATCCTAGCAAAATCCTAGAAAGTTTCCATTTGACCTGAAACAAAATTATTAGAACTAATAATTGACATAGCTTTCATATATTACAAAAATGTCCATAGAGTGCCTACATTTTATTTAATTGGTAACTATACACTGCTTGCCTAATGCCAGGCATTATTTTAGGTATTGGGGGGTACAGCAGTAAACAAAGGCATGGATACTGTACCTGGAACCAGGGGTAGAATCAGTCCACTAAAATGCACTAAAACTGGAGAAGACTTAGGTTCCAAAAGCAAAGGCAAGTTGCCATTACCAAACACAGCAATATGTTAATACAAAGTAAAGTAAACAGATGTGAGAGAGATCAGAACTTAGTGGATTAAGAGAACAGACACCCAATGTGTCACACAAAAAAGCATATGCTGACGTCCTAACTTCCAACACCTGAGAATGTGATTTAATTGGAAATTGGGTCTTTGCAGGTGTGATCAAGTTAAGACGAGGTCATACTGGGTTAGGGTGGGCCCTAGTGCAATATGACTGCTGTCCTTATGAGAAGAGGGAAATCTGGACATTGAAATAAAATGTTTTCCTCGAGTGGATTTTTCACAAGAGAAGATGAAGTCTCTCCATCAAAGGCAAGAGAGGTATGTTGGCAGAAGGTAGGTGAAAGGAGTACATGGTTTTTAAGGACTCAAATTCAATATCTCATTTACTGTGAAAGAGTCCAAAAACATAAGACAGAGAGTAGTCAATATTACATGAAGCCTAAAATCAATTAAAAATCAGTAGCACAGTTTTAATAACTGATTTTCTACCCTAAAAAATAGTACTAAATCATTTGTAGAGATGATAATTGTTCTTACATATCTCATGATGCCACAGTTAGAAATAGGGTACATGAACTCAAAGAAATCAAACAGCACACTGGTTACAGGACAGCCAGTTCCCAGATATAGCTCATAATGCTGGGGTTGCAGGTTTTCCAAAATAGGCGTTCGTCTAATTCTGACCCGGAGCCAGTATTCAGTACAGGTTACAGACACTGATGAAAGAAGAAAGGGAACAAGTCAGATACCATGTCTGTCCCTAAACAATAGATCAGAAAATTTCAACCTCTAAGTCAACCTAACTGCCCAACCCTAGAATGAAAATACTTTGGACTTATTTTTCTATTTCTACCATAAGAACTTAGGTGAATTATTTAGTGTCTTCATGGCTTAATTTACTCATGTAAAATTTACTCATGTATATTTTACTTCTTAAAATGATCTTATTTATATATTATCATAGTGCTACAATGATAATATAGTGGCACAACTAGGAATAAACTTGGCCACAAAGAATCTTAATTTAATCATATATTATTATGGTGGGTTTGAAGCTGTATGTACCCCAGAAAAAAAAACATGTCATTAAATTTAATCCCTTCTTGTGGGTATGAACTCATTGTAAGTAGGACCTTTCAATGAGGTTACTTCAATTAAAAAGGTATGGCCCAGAGAAGCTAAGATGGTGGCATAGAGAGGAGTAGAAGCTAGTTAGTCCCCCTGGAACAACTAATAAACAACAGGAACAACAAGTAAATAACCTGGAATAACTGCGGGGGACAAATGTGACCATCCACTCATCATACACCAACATGAATTGGGATAAATGCCCGAGATCACAGCATAAAGTCTGTAAGTAAAAACTACGGACCTGAGCCGAAAGCTCCCTCACTGATGGACGCCTAGAGAGCAGCACCCTCTGAACAAGCGAATATACCTCAGCCCAGCTCCAACTGGGGTTTTAATGTTAACTGCTCAATACAGACTGCAAATCCCCAATAAACAGACAGAGGCTTTTGGAGACGACTGACCTTGGAGAGTCAGGGGACATATCTGTCTCGGGATGGGGCGCCCAAAGGATCAGGTGCTATCTCTGGCTGATGGGTGAATCTGGGGACTGAAGACTGACCCTGAAAAGGGGCTTTCTGTCTCTTTCTCTCTCTGTCAACCTGGGCGGCTCAGTGGAGAAAGCCTCAACAGTTTTCAGATCGCAGTGCTCTGCAGTAAAGAAAGACTCAGCCATTTTAAACTCACAGCACTCTGACCCAGACAAGGGTGGAGATAGCAGAGTCAGAGAAACAAAGAATCTATTTATATGCAAATGATCTCTCTCTAGGGGGCAGAGCTTCCCAACAGAAAAGAGGTAGGGCCCAGCTCTACTACCTGCCTTACCGTCAGAACCTGACCCCAGAGCCTGGGGTTAAACAGCCCCTGACTACACCTCCTTACACCATTCTGGAGTTACAGGCTGACAGGCACCACCTGCTGGACAGAAAAGCACAGGGTGTGTCAGTCCTCTAAGACACACCATCAGGGAAACCAGATACTGAATATTTCCTCCTTCTGTGACCTGAGCCTGCTCTCGTCTGGGAAAACCTGATTGGGGTGGCCAAGGAGGTCAGATGCCTAGACAACAGAAAACTACAACCCTCACTAAGAAAAACAAAGTTATGGCCCAGTCAAAGGAACAAACTTACACTTCAACTGAGATACAGGAATTTAAACAACGAATGCTAAATCAATTCAAAAAGTTTAGAGAAGATATGGCAAAAGAGATAAAGGCTATAAAGAAAACACTGGGTCTACATAAGGCAGAAATCGAAAGTTCAATTGTGTTGAAAGGCACAACACAAGAGACAAAATACACAATGGAAACATACAACAGCAGATCTCAAGAGGCAGAAGAAAACACTCAGGAACTGGAGAACAAAACACCTGAAAGCCTACAAACAAAAGAACAGATAGAGAAAAGAAAGGAAAAGTATGAGCAATGTCTCCGGGAACTTAAGGACAAAATGAAATACAAGAATTTACATGTTGTTGGTATCCCAGAAGGAGAAGAGAAGGGATAAGGGGTGAAGTAATAATAGAGGAAATAATCAATGAAAATTTCCTATCTCTTATGAAAGACATAAAATTAGAGATCCAAGAAGCACAGTGTACTCCAAACAGAATAGATCTGAATAGGCCTACGCCAAGACTCTTAATAATCAGATTATCAAATGTCAAAGACAAAGAGAATCCTGAAAGCAACAAGAGAAAAATGATCCATCACATACAAAGGAAGCTTGATAAGACTATGTGCGGATTTCTCAGCAGAAACCATGAAGGCAAGAAGGAAGTGGTAAGATATATTAAGATACTGAAAGAGAAAAACTGCCAAACAAGAATCCTATATCCAGCAAAACTGTCCTTCAAATATGAGGGAGAGCTCAAAATATTCTCTGACAAACAGACAATGAGAGACTTTGTGAACAAGATACCTGCCCTACAGGAAATACTAAAGGGAGCACTACAGAGTGATAGGAGAAGACAGGACTGTGTGGTTTGGCACACAATTTTGAGAGATGGTAGCACAGCAATGTAAGTACACTGAAGAAAGGTAACTATGAATATGGTTGAAAGAGGAAGGTTAGGAGCATGTGGGACACCAGAAGGAAAGAAGAAAGATAAAGACTGGGACTGTGTAACTCAGTGAAACCTAGAGTGTTCAACAATTGTGATAAAATGTACAAATGTTTTTTCATGAGGGAGAACAAATGAATGTCAACCTTGCAAGGTGTTAAAAATAGGGAGGCATTGGGGGAATACTACAGACTATAATTAACAGAATCATTGTATTATGCTTCCTTTAATGTAACAAAGGCAATATACCAAGATAAATGCAGAGAAGAGGGGGGCATAGTGGAGTGGTGTGAGACTCTTGGCATTGGTGGTGTTGTCTGACTATTCTACTTTGATCTAAGACTATCTTTCCTTCTGCTGCTTCCTGGCTGTCATGTTTTTTTTGTTTGTTCGTTCATTTGTTTTTTTCTCCCTTTCTTTTTTATTTTTCTTTTGCCTCTCTACCTTCTTTGACTCTTCCTCCTGCTTTGTGGAAGAAATGTTGATGCCCTTATATAGATAGTGGTGAGGGTGGTGAACACATAATGGTTCCCATACAGGGAACCATTGATTATTTACCTAGGATGCAATGTATGGCGTGTGAACAAAATCATCTTAAAAAAAAATGGGTTGATGATGAAATCTTGAGGTCAATATACTGAGTGAAATAAGCCAGACACATAAGGACAAATATTGCAGGGTCTCACTGATAGGAACTAATTGTAATATGTAAACTCACAGACATGAAATGTAAGTTACTAAGATATAGAACAAGGCTAAAGAATGGGAGCAGTCACTTAATATGAGCAGAATGTTCAACTAGGATGAACATAAATATTTGGAAATGAACAGAGGTGATGGTAGCACCTTGTTAGAATAACTAACAGTGCTGAATGGTGCGTGAATGTGGTGGAAAGGGGAAGCTCAGAGTCATTTTTGTCACCAGAAGGAAAGTTGGAGGTTAAAAGATGGGAATGTATAAAACAGTAAACCTTGTGGTGGGCAATGTCTGAGATTAACTGTACAAATATTAGAAATCTCTTTCATGAACCAGAGCAAATGTATGATGCTACAACTAGAAGTTATTAATAGAGGGGTATATAGGAAAAAATATATACCTATTGCAAACTTTATACTACAGTTAGTAGTATTTCAACGTTCTTTCATAAACAGTAACAAATGTACTATACCAATACTACGAGTCAACAATGGAGAGGGGTTGATTAGGGATATGGGAGGATTTGTTTCCTTTTCTTTCTTTCTTTCTTTCTTTCTTTCTTTCTTTCTTTCTTTCTCTTGTCTTTATTACTTTTCTGAAGTAACGACAATGTTCTAAAAATTGAACAGAACTTAATTGTGGTGATGGATACACAGCTGTATGATGGTGCCAGGGGCAACTGATAGTACATTTTGGATCTTGGGATAATTGTATGGTATCTGAACAATCACAATTAAAAAAAAAAAGGTATGGCCCACCTCAATCAGGGTGGATTGTAATCCATTTACTGAAGTCCTTTATAAGCAGAGTAAAATTTAGACAGGGAGAAAAAGTGCTTGATTTCCTATCCCAAATCCATTATGTGAGCGATAAGAAATTAGAGTATATTGAGACTTGAGACTTGGATATATCAAACAAGCTCTAACAAACCTCATATGAAAGACTAAAAGAGCAGCACTCCCAGATGCTCTATGGAAACTATGTTTACCTCAATGAAAATATTTTCTTTACTTGACAAGTACTGAAAAGATCTATTCTGTGCCAGGTACTGTTCTATGTACTAGGAATTTGGGGAGAGGAAGCCCCCCCCCCTTACATTCTGTTGAATAGGTGAGAAACAAACAGAAGAGAAAGTATTTTAGATGGTAAATTTTGAAGAAAAATAAATCATGAAAGGGGATAAAAATTGCCGAGTTGAAATTTTAAATATGGTGATCTGAGAAGGCATGGATAAGAAGGCTACATCTGAGCAAAATCCTAATGAAGTAATTGGAGGGTCTTGAAAATATCTAAGGGACAAGTATTCCGGACAATGAGAAGAGAAAACACAAAAGACATGCTATGGGAGTGTGCCTGGAGATGCTGGGCAGGGAAGGCTTCAATGTGGCTAAAGAAGATGTAGCCAGTAGGACAAGATCAGGATGTGAGATCAGAGAATTAATAGAACAAATTATATACAGCCCTGAAGGCTCTAAGTGAGATGGGAAGTCATTGGAAGGTTTTGACCAGAGGATCTACTCACATTTTAACAAGATCCCTCTGCTCTTTGTGGAGAACAGATTTTTAAGTGGACAGGGGAATACATTGGAAAACCAATTATCAAGCTAGTGCAATAATGCAAGAGGATATATTGGAGATGTCAACTAGGGTACATTGGGGTTGGTGAGAAATGGTCCAATTCTTGATATATTTTCAAGGTGGAGGCAAAGGGTTTGCTAAGTAGTTGTACGTGTGCAGCAAGAGAAAGAGATGGCCAGGAAGGCACCACGTTTTCAGCTTTAGCAACTTGTAGGGTATAGTTGTCGTTGATTGAAACTGGAAATGATATGGGAAAAGCAGAAGTGGAGGTTAATAGCTGGAGTTCAGTTTGGAAATATTAGTCTGAGGTGCTATCATACTGTCAGGGAGACAGTAGGATATTTGCATCTGGAGGTAAGAGAGGATATCCAAGCTGGAGATGCAAAAGATGGGAATCATGAGCATAAAAAGGGTTTGTAAGGCCATGACACTGGATAGGATAAAAAAAGAAGAAAATAGACTAAGAAAGAGGTCCAAGGACTGATCTTTGTGTGATCAAAATCAAACAAATAAGAAGACATCTGTAAAGTATGTAGAAGAAATACAGTTATATAGGACAAAAGAAAGGAGAATGGCATGAACTAGAAGCCAGGTAAACCAAGGTTTTAATGGAGGAGAGAGTGATTTTTCCATGTGATTGGCTGGGTCTATGAATAAGACAAGAGCTGACAACGAAATGACCTTAAAATTTTACTACTTAGAAGGCATTAATGTCCTAGGTGAATACATTTTGATGGAGTATTTTTGATGGGAGGATGACTGGAGTGGATTCCAAAGAATATGAAAGAAAAATTGAAGAGAGTGAATACAGATAACATTTAAGGGAAGAAGAAACGTGAGGCAATTACTGGAAGGGGGAGTGGGATCTAGAAAGCCACAGATGTGCCAGGGGTTATCCACACAACACTGAGCCTTGTCCCAAAGGATCAGGAAATGTTTAGCTTTTAGGACACAGTTAGGGTGACTTAAATTTTGGAGAGTCAAATCATGTTAATTGGTTACTTTGAAGTTATAGAACAAATCTCCCATAGGTCCCTTAGAGATCATTCAAATTTCACACAGAAAATAGTGTCATGAATGAATATATCCTTGAAACTTAGCCAAGCAAAACAGTCACATGTCTGAGCTATGAATGGAAGAGTTTCAATATCTGGTTATAGCCATGTGGAAAAATTCTTCAACTGTTTTCATTTAAAATATTTTTTACTAAAAATATTTAAGCCAATAAATATTAGCTGGAAATGCTATGTGAAAGACTTCTACTGATAAAAAAAAATAATATTACAAGTACCTCAACAATAAGGCTTATTTTTGTATTGATCACTATTTGCCAGGTCAGTTTTTAGAAATATCTTATTTACTCTTCATTGTGTTCCCATAAGGTCAACATTACTATTATGACACACTTACAGATGTGTAAATGTAAAGTCACAAAGATTTTAAGTGGCAGAGCAGGATTAAAACCCATGCAGACTCTGTGAAGAGGCTCAACTCTGAAAAGGAATCAGTTATAATTAAACACAGCTGACTGCTGTCCACACTTTGTACCTCATAGCCATAGCCTTGAGAACCTTCTTTTCTAGACACTCAGCTGCCAATCCTGCTGTCAATATTCACCGCAATCATTTTAGATTTTAAAAGTACCAACGATCTCCAGAAAGAATATTCTGAGAACCTCAAATTGTTTTGCAAACAAATAAAGAAAAAGCAACAGCATCATGAAATCAGCCTATTAGCTGGCTTTAAGAGAAGCATGGTGGTGAAAAGGCAGGGATTCAACTGTGCATCTGAGTGGAAACTGGCATTCGTTAGCTGTTAGCACCACCAGGTTATAAATCGAGTCCCCAAAGTGAACACTATGTAGGAAAGCACCGCCAATGTTTGACATCACCACTCTTCAGAAGTCCCCTTTCTTACCATCATCTAAACCATGAGTTAGCGCGAAAAGCACGAAGAGCCTTCCTAACACGCCAGGAGCCTTCATCGCTTCAGCTCTCCAGCCAAGGTATCACAGGAAACAGGAAGTCAAGGTAAGTGGGCCCCTGTGGGTGTTTATAACAAACCTCTTGCCTCCTCAGCTGCAAGTGATGATATATCATTCCAAGAAAGCCCTCAGCACACTATCAGCTTCCATCCCTGGGGCTGAAATTCTAATCATTGTGATTCAGAAAGTTAGGGAAATCATGTGAAGAGTGGTTCTAGACTGTACCTCCTCCCAATCGTGCCTTCCTCAAACCTCTGGATGTCTCTGAAATGATATCTTATGTAATATTTGATGGGTGCCAAGACCACAGCTTTGCAAGATAATTTGAGGAGCTCCAAGTTGGTTATAAAAAGGATTTTTTAAATTTTTTATTGGCGACATTATTTGCAATAATTACTCTAGGTTCTTGTGAAAAAAATGGCAATTCCATTGGCATCACAGCCAGTAATTCTGATCTAAAAGTCTGGAATGAGATCCACTAATCATCCTTCTAACAAGTTCCAGGTGATTCTGATACAGGTAAACAAATTCACAAAACTGCAATCTAAGCTTTGAAATAACACTCCTTTCTTGTTTAATTTTGCTTTCCCATAAAACATTTTATAATGAATATGTGCATTTCCAGGGTGCTGAAGAAAAGGTCCTAAGAGTATTTTTGTGCAGTGTAAACTAAGAACACAAAATCATGAGAGAAAGGGATTATGGACTAAGATAATATTTTTGACTTGTTTTAATATTTTGGCAGAAACCAACCATTATAGAAGCTCCATCTTAAAAGCAAGAGTTAAATAAGTTACCCTTATAAATAATATAACACGTAGATTGCTCAGCTCTAAGTGCCAGGAAATTATTAGTGAATATAATCAAAATTAACAATAGGAATCTCCAAAATTATGATTTGATGTAGAAAAGAATAAGCAAAAAAGGTACTTCTATGATCATCAGAAATCTCAGGGGACAGTTCTTTCCACTAAATATTTTTATTGTATTATTTGTTTCTTAAAATCAACAGGTTTTTATTTTAGTATGCAAATCATCTAAGTTATAATTGGAAATGAATTCTTGCATCTATTTAAATTTAAAATGACAATATCAATGGATTGTAGTTGACAATACTTTTCAATTTTCTTGATTATTCAAGAGGTGAGATATTATTACTGTAAATAATTAAGAAAATATAGAAATATATAAAACTATAATTTCTACTTTATATAATGTTTATATCCTTTACCCCTTTACCTCCCTGATAGGTAACCACTGATACAATTTTATCATATTTATTGCATTTTATTTACATCTTCTCCAAGTCATGAATACATATATGTTGAGGTATTTATGACATAAATGGGTTTTATATTGTTCTACACTGAGGTTTATATAAAACATCTTGAAAAACTTTGTCATTGCCTTTGTACCTACCACTTTCTAGTGGTAGTATAGTATCCCATGTGAAAATAAAAAATATTTAAGGTCTGACATGCGTTTATGTGTTATCCTATTTTCAATTTATAAACACCTTCCCCCACCCCCACCAAGACTATTTTCCCTCTTGGGGTGTGCTGAGGGACACTTGTTATTGTCCTGGGGGATAGTGAGGATTGATATTGACAGGGCCAAATGTCCTATTGTGAAGACTCTCGTTCAATTCAGATTTTTGCAGACTCTCTAGGCAAAGGGAAATGGCTCTCCTCAAGAAAGGCGGAATAGCTTGCTTCAGTCTCTGGAGATATAACGGACCCAGTGGTTTCAATACCCGCAGGCTAATACATTGAATTATCTCATCCAAGCTCTCATGGTTGCATTCTTTCCCACTCAGGACTTTGACAAACAGTGCATTCAGTCTCTTGCAGAATATGCATGTGAATTATTTGGGGTCTCGTTAAAATACAGAGTCTGATTAAGGAAGTCTTGAATTATGCCTGAGATTCAACATTTCTTTCTAACAGGATGCTGGTCTGTGGCTCACATTTTTATCTGGAAGGCTGTACAGGCTACTTATTATATGAGGGGAGGGGGTTGGAACAGCAATGGAACATCTGAGAAAGCACAAGTTCATTTGAGAAAACAAATCTATTATCTCAGGGAAGTTAATTTTGCCTAACATTGGTGTATATATCCATAGTACCACAAGGTATGTTTGGATGCTAAACATCTTCCAGTTGCAATCTTACCATTACCACCGCTTTAAAGATATTGATAATGATTCTACATCTACATCAAACATAATACTACATGCATGTAATTTATGGGAGACTAATAAGGAACTATTGGAGTATACAAAATAGACATACTCTCCATTTTAGTGTTAAAGTACTGGCAAGAAGTATAAATCGCTGATGCAATGTGTGGGGAAAATCATTAGGCACTGACATTGTACAAGACTGACCACTGTTCCACCACTTCAGACACTTGATCATCACTGGTATCTGGTCAATGTCCCCAGTACCCATTGGAATTGAAACTTCAGGGAATACTTTACACAGATGATGATCAAGAGAAGATATAATAATGTACACTTAACTCAGGATGATTCAGTCACTGTCTTTTCTATGCAGATTGCAATCCTGGCTTAAAGGTACTAAGTTCAAAATCTTAGTTTAGAGCTATAAAATGATTATATCTTGTAGAATGTGACAAAGGCTTAACAACAAAAAATATAGATTGAATGAAACCTTTTATTCTTACACCAGTTTAGACGAGTTGATGTTTTCTGTTTATTCCAGGATCCATTCAAAAACTGATGACCCATGAAGCATATGATAGAGCATATTTTGGAAGAAGTCTCCCAAAATAGACTGACAATGCTTTCAGGGCAAGTATTGAGTATTTATTTCTATATCCACAAATCTCACCTAACTACTGACCCCCATAACAGATAGAAAAAATTTGACTAAAAACCTAATGAATGGATCTGACACCCAGGGGAGTGAATCTCCCTGGCAACATGGATTATGACTCCTGGGGAGTAATCTAGACCCGGCATCGTGGGATGGAGAACGTCTTCTTGACCAAAAGGGGGATGTGAAAGGAAATGAAATAAGCTTCAGTGGCAGAGAGATTCCAAAAGGAGCCGAGAGGTCACTCTGGTGGGCACTCTTACGCATAATATAGACAACCCTTTTTAGGTTCTAGTAAATTGGAGTAGCTAGCAGTCAATACCTGAAACTATCAAACTACAACCCAGAACCCATGAATCTTGAAGACGATTGTATAAAAATGTAGCTTATGAGGGGTGACAATGTGATTGGGAAAGCCATGTGGATCACACTCCCCATTGTCTAGTGTATGGATGGATGAGTAGAAAAATGGGGGAAGAAAAACAGAAAAAAAAATTGTACTCAGTGTTCTTTTTTTCTTTAATTGTTCTTTTTCATTTTGATTTTTATTCTTACTATGTTTGTGTATGTGTGGTAACGAAAATGCCAAAAATTAATTTTGGTGATGAATGCACAACTATATAATGGTACTGTAAACAATTGAATTGTATGCTTTGTTTTGTATGACTGCATGGTATGTGAATATGTCTCAATAAAAATGAATTTAAAAAAAAAAAACCTAATGAATGATTTTACCACAACCAAATCATAATTTTTGAAGAAAACTTTTCTGAATTAGCACAGAGAAAATTATTGGCACAAAGAAAACTAGGACACTAGCCAGAAATGGTTTTGACTCTACCTGACCAATAGCCACTCTATGTAAATTTAAAACCAGCTTTCCAAGTTTGTTTAAAAAAAAAAAGTTGTGATTTTGGTTAGGCTTGTAACCAGTCTACAGTGCATGAGTCTTCCCATCCATGGATGCAGTCTCCCTTCACTTATTTAGAACTTTAATGGCTTTAGAACTTTGCTGTCTAAGAATATAAAGTTATACAATTTTCTCTTTAGCGATATTTTCTAATATTTATTAAAAGTAGTAACTTTCAGAGGGAAAGGTAGCATTTCACCATAAAGTATAGTTGATATAGTAGGCTATGTTTGTTTACATTATGAAAGCATGTTTCTTTATATTACTAGTTCACTGATTTTTATCATCGTTGACTGATGAATTGTAGCAAATACTTTCACTGCATCTACTGAGATGGTTATATCATTCATCAACCTAGGATTGTTGTGAAATATTAGTTTTCAGTTTTGTCAAGAGCTGAGCAAAACTGAAAGAGCTGAGCTGAGCTGCCTGATATCCAAGTAGCCAACATTAAAGAAACAGTCAAATGGTTAATCATTGAGTGTGATGGTATAAACAAGAGGATATCCCAAAAGAGCACCAGCTCCCTTGCTGTTTGATTTTTCCCACGTAGAATGTAGCTGAGAATCAGATGGATCAGCACAGATGTGTGAGTCGTCTCACTGTTGAGGGAACGGTAAATAAAAGGTTCCCACCATTTCATGGACCTGGTTTTAGTTCTTTGAAATACATTACAACTTATTTTACTGTTGGATATTATACATTTTGGAAATCTTTATAATATTGAAAAAATGTGTTCTTTTCTAGTTCACTTCTTTCACTGCCTTATTAATTGCAGTTTCTTAGACTTGAAATTACTAACACATAGAAAAGGAAAATGATGCAAACAAACACAATAGAGACAAGTTAGGAATAGAGAACAGGCAGAGAAAACACTGATTTCATCATATTACACATAGCACAGGAAGGAAAAGTAATATGGATTAATAAGCAAACTAGATCATGGAATAACAGGTAATTAATTGCCACCATGAGCAGCAGGTGATGGTTAGTCCTAACCCTTTCAACAAAATGCAGATAACTAGCACTCCACAATGCCTTGTGACCCGGAACCTTTGATTTTTCAACAGAAAACACCTCTTAAGTTATGTAAAACTTTATTTTTTAAAATACCTTCATTTCAAATTTAAGATCTGGGGATTCTCTATCACCTCATCAAAAGAATTAATCGACATGATCTACAGAGAAAATTCATTTAAAAATATTATTAAAATGATAAAAGATTATATCATAGGCATTAGTCCAACTTCTAAGAGTCACTACAATCCTCAATGTAGCCAGAATACAAGAGTTAGTAAAGTTGCCTCACACTTTGAAATTATAGCTTAATTCCTTCCTTAGAGCAAGGGATAGGAAAATGATATAATCCAACAAGGGAAAAACTGTTCCTGTAAGAAAGAAAGAGAAACAGTCATGTGCTCGTACTGATAGGAAACTATTACACAAAAAATGCTCAGATAATTCACTGTGGTTCAACCAGGAGGGAATACAGGGGTTGGGTGGGTGGAACAGTTTCAATTTTAAACTACAGAATCTATTACAACATTGTACTGATTTAAGTAACATTGATATATTACCTATATGCAGTTGTTATTAATTAAATGTTAATATATTACCTATATGCAGTTGTTATTAATTAAATGTTAATAGGTTTTAACAGTAGCATCTCAAATGTTAAATTTAGGAGGTCAAAAGACCCCTGAAAAAAATTTTTTACAAGATCTGTCCCTTCAGGAATGGTAAACTCCAAGAGCTAAGGGGCATTTGAATGATTCTTATGCTGTCCTTCACGTTTGAGAAGGGTCTTCTCTTACAATCACTTAGTCCTTCCAAAACAAAAGCACAAAACACACAAAACAATTACTATCTTCATGGAAATTCCCAAACCCATTCGATAATCATGCTATCGTCAAAGTTTTCTCTGGTTGGGTTTGATAACATGATATGGCTACTGAGAGTACAAACACAAATCTGTTTTACCAGAGAAAATAAATATTATGATAAAATATATCTGTAGTAACCATAAGAAGTCATGGTAACAATGACCCTGAACTTTAGTTAAATTGTGCATAGTACAAAGTATGATCTATGTCATTTTACCCAACACGTCTTTTTTTATAAGTGCATTGAAAAACATTTATTGTACTATGTCAAAAGAGCCTTACCGAAATGACTCTCCTGGATTGATCCCCACAACTCCCACTTGAGATGATGTTGGGTTTTCCCTTCCCACTGACCCTGTAGATATCTCCCCAAATGTCCTGTTCTCACTCTTTATCTCACTTTTCTTCTGGGAAAATGGAAGCTTTCTAAAAAATAATAATAATAAAAAAAAAATAGAAATAGAAGTAAATAAATAAAAGACATACAAAGATTTGAAGCTGATATATATCCTGCTGTTTATTTTGGTAAGGATTGTGAAAGAAAACCTAGACAGCTCTCTATGGGTGGTAAGATAGAATACCAAGTTGAGAACCTCAGGCAGAAATGGAAATTGATAATTTCACAAAGCACAAGGAAAAGTTCCTAACAATGTTGATTAGAGTTCCGATTAACTCAGAATTACTTATTGGGAACCAAAGCTGAGGATAAAATATCAAATACCAGAAACGCTCAATAAGTGGCTGCACCACCTCTGCTACATCCAACCATCTCACCCTGTAGTCTAAGGAGATGAACTGAGACGTTCAGTTTTGAGTTCTTGCCGCATATTAGGTAGAGGGGTCACTGAAAGGCTTCTTTTCTTTATAAACAAAGAAACGTGTTTGAAATGAACCCTCAGACCTTGAGGGTACCAACACTGGAGAGTGATACCTCACTTTCAAGGTGACTATCTGCTTATGCAGGGGACTGCTCTATCTTCCTTATGTGTCTCTTTGGTCTGGAGACAAAGAATATGTGAGAGAAAAGAGTAGAAAAAGGAGCAGGGTGGAAGAGAAAAGTACCCATGAGTTCTTGGACCTCAGCAGTTTCACCAGTACATAAACAATACTTAACTGTAGAAAGACCCCCAAAATTAGAGACTCTTTGAACATCAGCAATGCTAGAGAAATGGGGAGGGAGGTCAAAGGCGACATTAGTGTACAGCAGTTATGCCTTATCTAGTTTGACCCCTCAAAAAAATAAAAATGCACTAGGGGTCTCTACTACTTGTTGGGCCCCTGAATGACTTAAAGATCCATAAATTGAACAATACTACGTCCATTCTGTAAAGCTATTTAATCAAAGTTACTAGAAATGGACTACAAGGTACCAGGCTGAGGAATACTCATCCATCACACCCTCATTCAGCCTTTTTTCCTACTTTGGCAAACCATGGTGATAGAGTAAACAGAAGAGAAAGTATTTATCGATTATGCTGAGTCTTTTCCCTCTCAAATCTTCTTTGCCCAGAGCTAGCAATAGTGAAGATTAACATTAACTTTGATATGAAATTGAAGGTTTTCTTGGAACTTAATTTCATGTGTGAAGAAGGCCAAAGACATTGAGAAGGGATGGGAAGGGACGATTTTATATAGCAGATGTGATGCCAGCTTTATAAAATAAATACAGCCATTTAATTTCAGTATCTCCAGAGAGCTTAGACTCTTTGAAATTAGATTGAAAACTCCTAGTACAGAGGACAGACCTGTATTTAGACTTAATGAACAATCCAACCAGGGACAAGTAGAACTGCCTGAGCTGTAAATATAGGCTTTTCTGTTTCATTCCCTCATTGCTGAAGTTTCTCAAACAAGAAGAGAATATTGGTCAATAAAAAGTCTTGATTTTTATATCTCATTAAATCTCAAGATGAATTCTAGTTTGAATATTTTGGAAGAAACACTTATTTTCAGTCTCTTAAGTCATCCCTGTCCAAGACAATCAACTTCATGCAGGTGGTATGGTTCATACAAGAATTTGATACAATGGACAAGGCAAGATAGAGATGATGGTGCAGATACAGGACACCTGAGAGAATAGTTTACTAACAAAAGCCTTCTAATGTATTCTCTTGCTTGACTAATTCAAATTTAACATACCAACTGTGTATTTAAGAAAAATACAAAACTTGGAGTACTAAATAAAATACAGAACCACTTGTTTTCAGATTAACCTTTTATGAGCAATCACTAGTCATGCTCCAATGACATGTATAAGTGCCCAACTCATTCATCTAAGGATTATCAGTATCCTTGATATTTATAGAGTTAATTTTTGGCAGAGCTGAAAATTAGGGATTGGGGTGGGATCTGGATCCTGGATCAAAAATATTGTCAGCTAGAAGAGAATCAAACTACTAGGGTCATTTTTTAAATTAAGAAACCACATTGAGAGGATTACATACACACACATCCACACATGCATATATATATATATATATATATATATATATACACACACACACATGCATATACACATACACACACTTGCACAAACATACTCACATGCCTAAACGTAACATTGCTGATCTTATTGAACCCATGACTCTAACTCAACTTTTCTTTTTTAACAGCTTAACTCCCAGAAATACTTGGCAGCCAAAGACAATGTTAGCTACCTCAATCTCTGAGGTTTGCTCGACTTACCTTGGAACAGAACATGATATCGGGCAGTAAGTTTCCATGTTTAAAAACACTGGTACATATGTGACTGAACTTTCAATGAGAATGCCCAACGTGCTATCCTAAAGGGGGAAAAAAATTCAGTTGAATCCAAGGGTTTGAAAGTAATTTAAAAATTAGAATTAGAAAACTGTATAAATTATCATTTTTACATTAAGATATAAAGTAGCAGGACAGCAGAACTAAGTGATAAAGGTCTGATTTAGAAAAGACCCAAGTAATAGCTCCCAACACAGTGACAAAGACATTGGATTTGTTCAGCAGTTGAGTTGACAGAGACAACTTTTGAGTCACCACTTTTATTTAAGTGTAGGATCTTTCTTAGGTAGGCCTGAATTATATAGTACAGGCCCTGCAACATATTCTGGCTATAAAATTTGCCTAAATATCTGACAACTTCAGAACAAGTTCCACTTTGCTTATTTTGTAAACTGGTGATAATATAAACCAGTGACTGGCAATGTTTTTTTTTAATCACCGAGACAATAAATATATTAGTGTTTGATGTCATATTTCATACTGCCCCTGACACAAAGACTCAGTTCTGCTTTTTTAATGGAAAACAACAATAGACAATACCTAAATGAATGTGACTGTTCCAAAAAAAGTTATTTTATAAACACAGGCTACTGGCTGGCTTTGGCCTGTAAGCTACAGTTGCAAAAAAAGATACTAAACTTTATTTGTAAAATGGAGATAATAATATGTTCAACATATAATACCAATTAACACACTTATAAAAAAAAATTAAGCTATATATGTAGGCATACCTCCATAATGGTAGATTTCTTGAAGAGTGCAAACCAACAGGAGGACATATATATTATACACTGTAATTTAACTATTTAGAGAATATAAAACATGAGCAAATTCAAAATTGAGACTTCTTAATTCTTCCATGAAGTCAGACATAAATATTGGGTATACATTTACCATGTTGGAAGTATGATATTCAAGAGTGCTTGCTAGTATCTCAGATTGCCAAGGTTTAGATACGATCTTTGGCCTTTACGTTTGTGTGACGATGAGGAATAACCATGCCTAGGCATTTTATTCTATAGAATGGCCTGGCAATAATTTATAGGATTGAGCATTAATACAGGGAAATATATATTTCACTTGCGAGGCATTCAATAATCCGAATTTAGCACAAATGGGAATATATGGGTCCATGTACCAGAGGAATCCCAAGGTAATTTTGACTTTGGAATAGCTGGATAATAGAATCCCAATCACATTTCCAGCACTTGGCTCTCTCCCTTCCCCGACAATGTTATATCTTCTCCTTCTCGTTTGGTCTCTATTTCAGACTGGGTCTCCCCTATAGCCAGAGCTAGAAAATAGAAACCTCAACTCCTATCTACTTATGATTATCCATTAATAATCTCAATGAAAAAGAGTGAATCTTTTCCCTAGAAGTCACAGAAATGTTCCAGTTGACCTGACAAAACTATCAATTGACATGGCCTTTTCACTTATTTCACAATTATTTACTCAGTGCCTGCATTTTATTTAACCAGCACCTGTATTGCTTGTCATCCACCAGCATTATTTTGCTTTCTGAGATCCTAAATTGTATGTACTATGAGTGGGGCAGATGTGGTCCCAAAAGGAAAACCAAGCTGCCATTACCAAACACAGAAGTTAACATAAAGCAAAGCGAATAGATTTGAGGGCGATCAGATTTTACTGGATTAAGAACAGATACTTGTTTTGAATCCCAGATCCACCAATTGCTAAGTGTGTGACACTGGGCAAGTTTCTCAGTCATTCTAGGCCTCAAAGTCTTCATCTTTAAAACAAAAATAATTCTACTAGGACTTTTGTGAGGGTTAAGTAAGTAAATTTCCAGGTACATGATAAGCACTGTTGGCTTATTACATAAGTAAAATATGTACTTGATATCCTAAGGATCAAAAACTAAAGCCCCTGAAATACTCATCAGCACAATTGGCACAAAATTGCTTAATAATTGTTATTTATTCCTCTCGTTTTCCTGTCGTCTCTCTCTCACATCATGATTCCTTGAGTCCTGATGTTTAAGGTAATAACAAGTATTCTGGCTTCAGAAAACAATAGCTCAGATATTTTATTTTTAGTTCAACAAAGGGTAGGGGGTTGTGGGCCTACTTCAGATACATATTTGCCTCACATTTGATTTGACCCCCGAGAATTTGAATTCTCTCCAAAGGCAAGAGAAATGTGTTGGTAGAAGGTAGGTAAAAGGAATACCATGGTTTCTAAAGATGCAAATCCAACGGATCTCTCTGCTACTACGAAATAGTCCAAACATAAGACAGAGAGTAGTCAATATTACATGAGGTGTAAAATCAATTCAAAATCAGTAGCACAGTTTTAATAACTGGTTTTTGACCCTTAGAAAGAAAAGGCTAAATTATATGTTGAAATAATAACTGCTCTTACATATTTCCTGATGCCGCAACTGGTTAGAGGATAAATGAACTCAAAATAGTTATGCGTCACTCTGGTTACACTGCATCTGTTTCCCAGAAATAGTTCATAACGCTGGGGTTGCAGGTTATCCACAATAGGCAATCGTCTAACTTTGACCTGGAGCCATAAATCAGTACAGGTTACAAGCACTGATGAAAGAAGAAAGCGAAAATGTAAGATACCATGTCTGTCCTTTAACAATAGCTCAAAAATTTTCAACCTTATACTCAAGCTGAATGCAGTGCTTTGGTTCTATTTCTATATTGTCCACTGTCAGATCTTGGGTTAATTATGTAATGTCTGCGTGGCTCAATCTGCTTCTCTGTATGTGGGAGAAATTGCACATACAATTTCTTACTGGGAGGTACTTACTGGGAATATTTTGAATATTAAATTAGATTAGTCCGTAATAGCTTTACATTAGTACCTGGAATCTAGGGAATGCTGAAAAATCACTTGATATTACTGATAAGAAAATAATTATCTAACAATGAAAGTTTCTTTACACTTAATTTTTTCTCTAAAATGAGCACACACTGCCCAAAGAGCCAGCTCGAATTCTACTTATGAACATCTGCCTGTTTTATCAGAAACTATATTCTTTTTAGAGCACTTATAGAACTAAAAATGAAAAATTTTATGTTGCCTGCATGAAAAGAAATATATTGTCTTCTTTATATTTTCAAGCTGTATATTTTATTGTAATATGATCCTAATAGAGTCTGCAATTTTCCAATGCCATATTGATTTGAATATTGTGGCTTATAATATTTTCCGATATTTAGTAAGTGAAGTCACCTCTACATTTTAACTTTCTACTTCAGACTGATTTCCCATTTCCTAGTCAGCAATGTGGTACAATATTACAAAGGTCACATGGCATAGTTTAAAAATAAAATAGACATTGCCCTTAGCTATGATTCCTTGCTCCTATACAAGATTCATCCTTTGTTAATAAAGGAAGCAATCACAGGCATATTATAATTCAAAAGAAGACATCCCTTTTTATGTGTGGCTATGGAAGAGTTATAAAACTTGTTAAATTGTAATTCGAAAGTTATCACCTTTTTGTATATATATTTCACAATAAGGAAGTAACTAAAACTATGGTACTGTAAGTCATAACATTTTTGGAAATTTCCTATATAACTACTTGCTAAATCATACTTAGAAAGATAATACCTTTTTGCATATATGTTATATTTCACGATAAGGAAATAACTGAGATTGTGGAACTGTAAAACCCATAACATTCTTTGAAATTCGCTAACTACTTGTTAAAAGTGATAACTTTCCAAGTGCAATTTATGTATGTATGTTATATTCTACAATAAAATATGATTTAGAAAATTAGGCATAAGCTTGGCCAAAAACAAAAAAACCCACCTTAATATATAAAATATTACCAAATTTTATGAGCTAAATTCAGTTATTGTCCAATAAGATTAGAAATAAAGTAACATGATCATAATACATAATAATTTGGAGCAAAGAAAAATTATGATTAAAAATAATTATGAACTTCATTGAAGATACTTTAGAACCCACCAACAGCTTTAATTAGAAGCTGTGATTCAAGGAAGTATCTCTCTCCCATCTGAATTAGATGATTTTCAGAATTCCCATACATTTACTTTATCCCCTCCTTTTGAAATGTACCTACTTACCTCTCCTCCTATCTCAAATATCAAGGTTTCATTAGGATAATTTTCTACTAATTTGCTTTTCTTGAAACAGAGAGCAGACATCTTGTCTAAAATGTGCGTCCTGAACAAACAGCACTAGCATAACCTGGAAACTTCTTAGAATTGCAAATTCTTATGAGTACTCTGCTCTACCTAATCAAAGACACTCTCGCCTTGAGCCCCAGCCGTCTATGTTTTAACAAGACCCCAGCTGATCCTGATGCAAGAAAAAGTTTGCCAACAACCCCTTGAAGGATTTTTTAAAACACTCATATGTTCACAAATAGATACATATTTAGACATTATCTGTTTTCTTTCCCCATTATGATTCACTCTTTGTCAAGTGGTATATGTTTTTGTTTTCAGTGCAGGTGAAAGGAAGAGGCCATGTGTAGCCTTTGTTAGGAAAATTGTAATGAATCAACCATTTAAATGACTGCACAAAAGACATTTTGCTATTGATTTCATAGCTGTTATTATTGTGCTTTCTCCATTGTCCTAACCTTGTCCAAACTTCTCCAAGTACTTGATTTCCCATCCAATTCAAAACAACCATGTAGTGTGATAAAGAAGAAATCAGAGGATATTAAGACATGGTTATATCAAACATGCCCTAACAGACCTCAAAAGGAAGATTAAAAGGATACCAGTCCTGAATAGTCTGAAAAACCTATGTGTGCCTCCTAGAAAATATTTCGTTTACTTGGCAAATACTGAAAACTTATTTGGTATCAGGCAATGTGTTCTATGCACTAGAAATATTGGGACAGGGAGACTATTGTTCATTGAGTTATATTCTAGGCTGGGTGACACACAAAGAAGAGTTATGTTAGATGGTAAAAAAAAAAATTTGAAGAAAAAACATGGAAAAGGGAGAAAATAGTTGAGAGATTTGAAATTTTAAACACAGTGATCTGAGAAGGCCTCAATAAGAAGGACACGTTCACACGAAGTCCTGTGGTAAGGGAGTGGAGGTTATGAAAATATTTAAGGAAAGAAAATCCCAGACAATGAGGAGAGAAAAACACAAAAAGACAGCTTTTGGGAGTGTGCCTGGAGATGCTGGGTAGGGAAGGCTCCAGTGTGGCTAAAGAAGAGGTAGCCAGTAGGACAAGATCAGGATATAAGATCAAGAATTAACAGAACAAATTGTTTACGGCCCTGGAGGCTCTCAGCAGGCACTTGGCTCTGAGTGAGATGGGAAGCCCTTGGAATGTTTTGACCAGAGGGATTACTGGCGTTTTAACAAGATTCCTCTGGCTGCTGTGTGGAAAACAGATTTTTGAGCAGACAGGAAGATACATAGGAAACTAGTTACCAGTCTAGTATGATGTCTAAGCCAGAGATACTTGTGATTTGGAGCAGGGTAGGAAGTGGGTTGGTGAGAAATGGCCTGATTCTTGGTATATTTTGAAGAAAAAGGCAAAGGGTCTGCTAATTAACTGAATGTGTAGATAAAGAGAAAGAAGTAGTCAGGATGGCATCAAGTTTTCAGCTTTAGCTACTTGTAAGGGTCAGTTGCCATTGATTGAGACTGGAAATGATGCAGGAAAATCAAAAGTGGAAGTTAATAGCTGGTGTCCAGTTTGAAATGTTAGTCTGAAATGCTATTAAACATTCAAACATAGATGTCAAACAGGCAGTGTGATCTGGAGATAAGAGTGGATACCCAGGCTCGAGATGAAAAAGTTGGGGATTTTGAGCATAAAAAGGGGATGTAAAGTCATGGTACTGGATGATAACCAAAAATTGAAAGGGAAATACGTGGAATAAAAAAGAGGTCCTTACACTGATCCATACATGACCAAGATCAGGCAACTAAGGAGACAATGGAAAGGAAAATACAAGAAATGGGCAGTGAAATGGTGCAAAGAAAGGAGAATGGCATGAACTAGAAGTCAAGTAAAGAAGGTTTTGAATGGAGGTGAGAGGGATTTTCTGTACCATGGGCTATGTCCAAATCATATAAGACCAAGGCTAACAATGAAGAGACCGTAGAATTTTGCTTTTTGGAAGTCATTGAAGTCCTAAAAAAGGGTGCACTTGATGAAAGACTGATTAAAAAGGATTCAAAAGAAAATAAAAGAGAGCTGTGAGAAAGTAAATACAGATAATGCTCAAGTAGAAAAGTTAGGCAGTAACTGGAAGAGGCAGTAGAATCAAGAAAGCCACACCTGTGTCAGAGGATGTCTACAAAATGAAATGAAATGAGTCCCATAAGAACATGAAATGTTTAGCTTTCAGTAGGATATAATTAAGATGACTGAAAATTTGGGAGAGTCAGGTCATGCATGTTAGTTACTAAATGAAGTTACAGGACAAATCTCCCATGAGTCCCTAGATAGCATTCAAATTTCACACAGAAAAGAGTCTCACAAGTGAATATACCTTTGAAATTTATGCAAGCATTATAGATACAAGTCTGAACTAGGGATGGAACAGTTTCAATATCTGGTTATAGCCACTTAGAAAAATTTATCTGCTATTTTCATTTTTAAAAAATTTTTGACTCAAAATATCTGAGCCAAGAAACATTAGCTTGAAATGCCATGTGAAAGTAGAAACTTCTATGAATAAATAATATTTCAGGTACTTAAACAAGATTTATTTTTGGATTGCTTACTATTTGCAAGTATTTTAACATGTCATTTAATCTTCATTGGATCCATATGAGGTCAGTTTTATTATCCCATACTTACAGATTGTGCTGGTTTGAATCTGTTATGTACCCCATAAAAGACTATGTTTTTTAAATCCACTCTTGTGGGGGCAGACCTGTTGCTGGTGAGATCTTTTGATTAGGTTGTTTCCATGGAGATGTGACCCACCCAATTGTGGGTGACAACTTCGATTAGATTATTTCTTTGGAGATGTTACCCCCACCTATTCAAGGTAGGTCTTAATTAGTTTACTGGAGTCCTTAAGAGAGCTAAGAAAGATGCTCAGAGAGAAAATGCCTACAGACATTTTGGATATAGTGGTTGAAACCAGAACTAGGAGAGAAGCTAAGATGAAGCACAGAGTTTGCCCTAGAGAAGCTCAGAGAGGACCCCCAGATGCTTAGAGAGAAAAGCCCTGGGAGAAACAAACCAGGATGCACAGGAGCTGAGAGAGAGAAGCTAAGACAGAATCCCAGAGACATTTTGGAGAAAGCAACGGAAACCAGAAGCTAACCCTAGAAGAGGACTAGCAGACTCCAGCCATGTGCCTTCCCATGTGACAGAGGAACCCCAGATGCCTTCAGCCTTTCTTCAGAGACAGTAGCCTCCTATTGAGGCCTTAACTGGGACATTTTCATGGCCTTAGAACTGTAAATTTGTGAACTTATAAACCCCCATTTTAAAAGCCAATCCAAAGCATATAACTATATAGCTTATATGATATAACTATGTGATTGTGAAAACCTTGTCCCAGTGTATGGACAAATAAGTAGAAAAATGGGGACAAAAAGTAAATCAATATGGGGGAGGAAGGGTATGGGACATTTTGGGTGTTTGTTCTTTTTATTTTTATTCTTATTTTTATATTTTGGAACGATGAAAATGTTCAAAAATTGATTGTGGTGATGAATGCACAACTATATGATGATATTGCGAACAACTGTTTTACATTTTGGATGATTGTATGGTATGTGAATATATTTCAATTAAAAAAGAAGTAAAAAAAAAGCCAATCCATTTCTGGTATTTTGCATACTGGCAGCTTTAGCAAACTGGAATACAGATGAATAAATTTAAGGTCACTTATTTGCTAAGTGGCAGAGCCAGTTATAAAGCCCATGCAGAATCTTTGCAGAGGCTCAACTCTGAAAAGGATTCAGTTACAATTGGATAGAGCTGACCACTGTCTGTCCACACTTCAAACCTCACAGCCTGAGCCACAAAGAGCTAAGTAACCTTCTCTTCCAGCCACCCCACTGTCTCTCCTGCTTTCAACCATCACTGCAATTATCACGGATTCAACGAATTATCACAGTCTCCAGAAAGAATATTCTGAGAGCTTTAAATTGTTTTTCAAGCAAAGAAAAAAAAAATAGCATCATAAAGTCAGCCTATTGGACAGATCCAAGGGGAGCATGGCAGTGAAAATGCACGGGTTAAACCGTAGATCTGAGTGGAAACTGGTAGTCATTGGTTATCTTAGCAGATGGCCACTAGGTTATAAAACCAAGCCCCCAAAGTCAATAGCATGTAAGAAAGCACTGCCAATGCTTGAAATCCCCACCTTCCAGAATTCCCCCTTTTCTTACCATCATCTAAACCGTGAATCAGCACCACAAGCAGGAGGAGCCCCCCTAACACAGCAGAGACCTTCATCGCTCCCGTCCTTGATCCAAGGTATCACAGGAACCAGGAACCAATGGAGGAGGACCTCCTCAGGTGTTTATAAACCTTCCCTTCTCAGGTGCAAGTGATGATACATCATTCTGGAAAGCACTGAGAACCCTCAACATATTATTGGCTTTTCCTCCCAGTCTGAAATTGTTACGATCATCATGATTGAAAATATAAGGGGGAAAATACGAAAAGTTTTTCTCAACTATACAACCCCAAAATGTATCTTCCTGAAGCCTATGGATATGTCTAAATGACATCTTATGTAATGTTTGATATGTGTCTAATAGACTGCCAAGACAAAGACTTCTCAAGGCAATTTTATGAGCTGCTGATACTGGTCCATGGATCACACTTTTACATGAAGGTTGCAGAGGCTACTAATAGCACGAAGATGCTAATGCTGAAAGGGGGTGATAACAAAAGAATTATGTAAGATTCATTTGACAGTGTTGTGTATCATAATCAGTTCTGGCCCCTCATCTCACAATTCAGATTCAATAAACCTGAGTCAATACCCATTGATTTGTCCTTCTAACAAGCTCCGTGTAATTCTAATTCAGGTAAATGAATTCACAAAACTGTGGTCTAAGCTTCCAAAGAGCAATGCTTTCTGGTTTAGTTTTGGTTTCACAAGAAGAAATTTTATCATTAGTTGGTAAATCTTCAGAGTGCTGAAAATTTCTCCACAAATAATTTTGTCCTGTCAAACCTCGGAATGTAAAAACCCTGAGTAGGATTATGCATTAGAATAACAACTCGCTTGGCTCAGTAATTTGACAGAAACCAACCTTATGGAAGCTCAAAATGAAAAGGAAAAGTTTAATAAATTAACTTTAGAAATAATATAACACATTATTTAGCTTCCTAGTGCCAGAAAATTGTTGCCAAATATTATCAAAAATCTACAGAGTTTTCCAGGATTATGCATTGAAGTAGTGAAAAACAAGGAAAAAGACGTCATTATCAGAAATCTCAAAGGAAAATTCTTCCTCCTAAATATTTTTATTGCGTAATATATATTTCTTGAAAGTAACAGGGTTTTATTTCAGGGTACCAACTATTTAAAATGGAATTGAAAATAAAGGCCTTGCAGTAGATTTAAATTTACATAATATCAATTATTTTAGTTGACACTACTTTTCAGTTGTCTTTATTACTCAAAAGGCAAAAATTGTTATTAATTTTATTTAGACAGTATGAAAGTGTATAAAATAAAACTAAACTTTCTACTTCTCCAATAATGTTTACACCTTTTACCCCCCTGTTCAATTAACCACTGATACTATTTTATTGTGGAACTACCTGGTAATTTTCTTTTTATGCTAGGGAATCTGTTTTGGCTATTTCTCTAATTCTTTTTTTTCTTAGTTTTTCCACACGAGGATTGAAAGTGTATTGTTGACGATACTGAAACCATTCCCACCATATGGGGGATTGCAATAGGGGAAGGGGGAAGAGGAGGACCCTAGCACACCTGAAGCCCTTTTATCTTTTGAGGAAAGAACACTTTTGGCTTCATCATTTCAGTCGAGATAAATAACGGCACTAACTGTTGCCTTCGGTTTACTTTTTTAACCTAGACTCTACTTTAATGTACCCATGAATCATGTGGTGTCTTGTTAAAATATAGTGTCTGTTAGGAGGTCTTGGATTTGACCTGAGATTCGACATTTCCTTTTAACAATCTCCCAAGTCACGCCGATACTGTCCATGGATCACACTTGTATATGGAAAGTTGCAGAGGCTGCTAACACCACGATGATACTAAGGCTGAAATTGATAACCTAAAAAAGCACACGTTCATTTGAAATAAAAAGCCTATTATCCTAGGGAAGTTAAGCCACATTAAACCTGTTTAATATGTTACAGCTGTGCTGGCTGCAGTCTCCCCACTCTCACCCATTACAGGACTTAATAATGATTCTACATAAACATAAAACACCATGCATGTAATTTTTGAAACAGACTAATTACAAACTATTGGAGTATTTCATGTAGGCATTTTCTCCATTGACGAGGTGTTAAAAGACATGCTAAGTATCAATCACTTGTTCATTGTGGGGGCAAATCACATCAGTCACTCAATCTTCACTGTCAGATCAGTATCCTATTACCAACTGGAATTGAATGTTGTGGGATAACTATAGAACTGAAGTGAAGAAATGATAAATGTCATAATGTACACTGACTCAGGTTAAGTTATTTAGTCACCACTATCTTCTCTACACATACTACAATATAGGCTAAAACATACTGAGATCGAAATCTGCCTTCAAGCTATAGAAGATGATAAAGGATAAGCAATAATCAAAAAGTTATGTGATAGGAGCCATTTATTCTTATTCAAACTCAGACAATTTGATGGTTTTTATTCTTTCTAGTATCCATTCAAAAATTGAAGACCTATGAAGCACAATCAGAGAAATCTCCCAAAATAGACTGACAGTGCTTTTAGGGAAGGAACTGGGTAATAATTTCTTGGCACCTCCAAAATCTCTGCTTGACCACTGCAACCTTGGTAGGTAAAAAAACACAAGCCAAAAATCTGGCAAGTGATTTTCCCACAACCAGACCAGAAGCTATGAAGTGGCCTTTTCCGAATTAGTTTGATGAATATTATTGGCACAAATAAAGCTAAGAGCCTAGCCAAATTTGAAAAGTCTTTGAAAGAATGATCAGGTGCTGCCAATGTTGAAGTTATCAACTTATAACTCCCAATCTTCCATCTCTCTCACCATAGATCTATGCCCCTAGGTGCCAAATTTGTCTTGTAATTTAACAAGCTTTCTCACATCTTTATAAAGGGGCAAAAGAATGTTAATTTTCCAGTCCTTTATAATTGCCTTTGGTCATTCCTCAGAGATCATACATACATGCTTGGCCATGAGCTGGACTTCTCAGTTATTATGTATTATTATTTTACGTCTTTTGGACTTAGTTTTTCTAACATTTTGTTTAGAACTTTTTTTTTATCTGTGTTCATCAGTAAAAATATTTCCTTCTTTTATTTACCTACTCAGGTTTTATTATCAAGATTATCCAAGTTTCATAAAATGAGGTGGAAATTATTACCTCTTTTTCAATTCTCACAAAGAGTTTAAGATTGAAACTATTTTTTTCTTAAATGTTTGCTTGAAGTAAAAAGGGAAGCCACTGTGCCTGGAGTATAATTTATGGAAGTTTTTTGATAATTAATTAATTTCTTTGATAATTATAGAACTATTTGGTTTTTAAAAATTTATTTGTGTATCAGTTTTGGCAAATAATATTTTTCCAGGATTTTTTCAGGGTCATAAAACATCGCAAATCCATTGGCATAAAATTGTTCTTATGTCCTTTTTTTGCCTGCTTTATATGATGTCCCTTTTTCATCCCCAATATTCAAAAAATCACAAATAGCCTTGTTGTTGGTTTTGATCATTATTAATCTATACTCTTAAATTTATTATTTATTTACCTCTCCGTTATATGTATTCACTTTACTCTTTGAACTTCTTGAAATGGTTGTTTAGTGTTTTCTTTTCAATCATTACTCTTTTCTAATATATAAATGCTATCCTTATAAATTGCTAAATAATTTTTTATACACACCCTGCAGGTTTTGATATGTGGCATTTTAATAACCATTTTCACTCAAAATATTTTCTAATTACCATTCTGACATTTTGCAAATCTTAAATATGTTTATTGCTCAATTGTCACACATGGTAATTTTTAAATTTTCTTTTTTAGTTTGTAATTCTAAATAAATTATTTTTTGTCAGGAAATATATTTTCTATGATTTTAATATTTCAAATGTGTTGACTTCTTTTAATATTGGATATTATTTATTTTTGTAAATCTTTGTAAGATTGAAAGAATACATATTCTGTTCTCTAAATGTTATTAGATCATTTTCGTTAACTGCCTTGTCCTAATCACTGAGTTTCCAAAGAATTTGTGTGCATGTGTATTTTTGCTACAACATTTACTAAGAAAGGTATATTAAAATCTTCCACTATTTCACTTTTTAAGGTTATCAGTTTCATTATGTTCTTTCAGGGCATGTTATTAGGTGAAATCTAATTTAAAATCATTTTGTCTTCCAGGTAAGTTGACCTCTTTGAATGTCAGGTGATCCTCTTTGTCCTATTAGAGCTCTACTTTTCAAATTCATTTTATCAGATATTTATATACCTACCCCCTTCCTGTTGGTTAGTGTTGAATGGTGCATGTTTTCATCACTTGATTGTATTTTGATACACAAAATAAAATTTGAAGATAAATGACAGATTGATAAAATTGTATTATCTTTTCATCAGTAAAAATGGACTTGGTATTCCCTTCTTTTATTTAATGTCTCAGGTTTTATTATCAAGATTATTCCAGCTTCATAAAATGAGGTGGCAATTGTTTCCTCTTTTTCAATTCTCACAAAGAGTTTAAGATTGAAATTATTTTTTTCTTAAATGTTTGCTAGAAATAAAAAGGGAAATTTCTATATATTACATGCTAATTTCTATATATTTCTATATATTACATGCTAATTTTTCTCTTCTCAATAGTGAAACCTATTTCTATGTATTACATGCTAATTTTTCTCTTCTCAATAGTGATTTTACATTTATTTAACCATATTGATTATCTAAGTCATTAACAGGAGCATTTAATCCATTTTATATATTTCTATATATTACATGCTATTCCTATATATTACATGCTAATTTTTCTCTTTATTTCTATGTATTACATGCTAATTTTTCTCTTCCCAATAGTGATTTTACATTTATTTAACCATATTGATTATCTAGGTCATTAACATAAGCATTTAATCCATTTTATATATTCAAGGTAGTTAGCAACACCTAATGCCATAAAACAAGACCCAGCCTGGCTGAGGTGGGCCATATCTTAGCTGAAGTAACCTTATCAAAAAGTCTGTTTCAGATTCCTAGGTTGTTCAAAGCAAAGACCATGAAATGGGTTGGCTTAAACAATGGAAATTTATTTGCTCACAGTTTTGAGGCTAGGAAAATGTCCAAATCAAAGCATTATCAGACAATGCTTTCTTCCCAAAGACTGGCTGCTAGTGATCCTTGGCTCCTCTGTCATATGGCAAGCGCATGCGATGTCTGCTGGTCTCGCCGTTTTCTTCCAGGTTTTGTTTCGGTTTCTTGCTTCCTGTGACTTTCTTCTCTCTCTGTCTGAATTTCATTCTCTTATAAAAGATTCCAGTAATAAGTTAACCCCCATCCTGATTGAGGTGGGACACACCTTAACTGAAGTAACTTCACCAAAAAGTTTTACTTACGACTTTTTTTCACACCCACAGAGATGGATTAGATTTAAGAACATGTTTTTCTAGGGTACATACAGATTCAAACAGTGTTTATCTTTTCCCTTTTAATAGTTAAAATTTCTGTAATCTGGTTGTTAACTTTTACAATTGTGTATTACAAATATGTTCTATCAATCTGTCATTTATCTTTAAATCTTGCTTTGGGCATCAAAACACAAACATTTATTTTTATTTTTTCTCAGTGATTATGGCATATTGACTCATGTTCAGTATGTGGTATCCATTACCAAATTATTGAGAAACATTCTTTTTATTATTATTCAGTTTTCCAGAATTATATTTAGCTCTTTCATTCATCTATGATTCACTTTTATGCCTAAAATGTGGTTATGATGTACCTAAATTCCTTGAAAGTATTAACCAGTAATCCATATTCTTCATTAGTCAGTTCTTTCCCCATATGATTATTGAGTATATGTAAAATGTGTACAAGTCTAGTTCAAGAACCTGTGTCCCTGTGCCAACATTCCTATTCTGATAAAATATAATATGTAATCAATTAAAGTTTTAGTATGCATGCTTATAATTAGCTGGGTAATTACTACAAATTTTATATAACTTCTTTTATTACTTTTTTCCTCATAATTTTTCCAATACGAGCAAAGCTGTAGTGTAATTTTTAAGAGCACATACTCTGGGGCTATGCTTTAAAGTCATATAATCTTGGACAAGCTATTTAACCTCTAGTCACCTCAGTTATTTGCTTTGTAAAATGGGAATTAAAATAGTGAATGCACTGTACAGCAATATTGTCTAGATTAAAGCTGAATGCATGTAAATTACTCATATCAGGGCCTAGAAATGATTAAATTCTTCCTCTTTAATCTGTTCATGTAATGAAATACATTAGGTGAATGCCTAATATTAACATGAATTTGTCTTGATTTATATTTTTGTAAGATGCTGGATTTAGTGTCTGAATATTTTATACTTCTGGATGTGTTTTCATAAATGATATTAATGAACATACAACACATTTTTCAAAAGCAGTATAAGAAGATTTTCTTGGAGTTTTTTAAACCATTCATGTATCTTATGAGTAATAACTAAATTATTTCTCCATATTACTTGGTGTTTTGTATTGTTTTCTTTTCAAGCTCACTTTCATTTATTGATCTAATGCGCCTCATTTTTATAAAGTTAATTCTTTAGTGATTTGGAAATTCTTAAATACCTAATTCTTTGGAATTTTACATTTTATTTGTTTTAGAAATTACTTCTGAATTTTCAAAAAAGAGAATCAAAAATTTTCTGTAGTCATCTAAAATTAATATCTATATCCTCCTACAAGAAATTTACCACATTTTAAAACATGTGATAATTTTCCTATTATTACCAGAGGTTTTTTTTTAAATATATTCTAAAAACAACTTAGTCCTAAAAGTAAATTTGTGGTGCTTTAGCTCTTCATTATTTGTCTATTTGTATTTGCATTTAAATCATTTGGAGAACACAGGCTAATACATCCATCACAGGGGTTCTACACCAGATATTTAAGGAAATCCTCATTTTGTTTTACTATCAGATATCTTCACATGCAGAAGCTATGGTCAATAGTGTTTTAAGTATATAAATATCCATAAATATACCTTTTTCTTCAGAAATGAATTCTTGATAACACAAGAAGTTCATGAAAGACATGCAGAATTAATAAGATGTTAGATATAGGTAAATTAGTAACTGGGAAGACGTGTCAAAAATAGAATAGAAAATGATGGAATAAGCAAGATTGTTACAATGAGATAGAAAAATATGGAAAGGACAAGCCACGATCATGGCACCACTGGGTTTACAGCTCCATCACCCTAAATCTTTCCCCCATTGTTGAGACTGAATATTGTACCATTCTGAGCCCATATGTGCTCTACCACTTACCCCAACACACACACACCCCAAAACACAGCTAAATACCATGAAAGTACCTTGTCATAACTGGTGAGCTACACCAGGGATATTTGCTCCTGAAAGAGCAAATGTGTGTCATTGGCCCTAAGCCCCTTAGAAGGAAGACCTTCCTTCTGAGGTGACCATAATTAATCCTCAGCATGGCCCTAGTAACCACACTACCAGAAGGGAAGGCAGATTAAACAGACAAAGAAATGGGACACATGAAAACAGCATACTCCTGGATTCACATAATGTGGTCATTCCATTCTGTTTGAACCCTAATCAATAAATGAATTAATTCCCTACAATGCACAATTTGTTTCCTTTTATTTTTGCTGTATTTCAAATTGATTTTATATTCTGTATGATATGACCATCATCCTTTGGTCTGCAGACTTTCTGTTCTGTGGCCTCTGGGAGAGATTGACTAGTATGTACTACATCAAGGACTTCCCCTGTACCTTACTTGTAGAAAACATATTTATTGTACTACTTTAATGTCCTTTTAAAGCTATTTTGTAGGATTTCTCTTTATCCTTGGCTTTCTAAATTTTCAGCTAAAAATTCTAACAATGACTTCTTTCCGATACATGCAACAACATGGACAAATCTTGAAGACATCATGTTGAGTAAAATAAGCTGGACATAAAAGGACAAATACTGTATAATCCCACTGACATGAAATAATTAGAATAAGCAAACTCACAGAGTCAGAACCTAGAATATAGGGACTGGGTAGCAAGCAGAGTGGGGATAGGGAATAGGGAGTTAAGGCTTAAATGTACAGAATTCCTATTTAGAATGATGGGAATATTTTGGTATTGGATGATGGTGATGGTAGTGCAACATTGTGAATGTAATTAATAGCACTGAAATATATATCTGAATATGGCTAAAAGGGGAAATATTAGATTATATACATGTTAAAAAAATAACATTTTTAAAATCCATGAAACTGCACTACACAGTGAACCCTAAATTAAATTGTGGATTATAGTTAATAGTACAATTATAAAACTATGCTTTCATCATTTGTAACAAACGTACCACACCAATGCAAGCTATTAATAATAGGGTAGTGTAGTATATGGGAACCCTATATGTAGTATCTTGAAGCTGTTATGTACCCCAGAAAATCATGTCCTTAAATTTAAACCATTCCTGTGGGTGTAGACCTCGCATAAGTGGGACCTTTTGATTGGGTTATTTCTATTGAGATGTGACCCACCTCACTCCAGGTGGGTCTTAATCCTTTTACTGGAGTCCTTTATAAGAGGATAAAACACATAGTGATGAAATTACAAGAAGCTCACAGAAAAAGCCCCAGAGAAGCTGAGAGAAACACCCAGAGAAGGTTAGAGAAAAAGCCACAGACGGAGAAGCCAGGAGCCAAAGGAACAAAACCCAGGAAAGAAGGGCCAGTAGATATTGCCTTGTGCCTGGCCATGTGACCCAGAAACACCAGATCACCAGAAGCCTCTCTTCAGAGAAGGCATCATACTGTTGATGCCTTAAATTGGACACTTTCACAGCCTTAGAATTATAAATTTGTAAGCTAATAAATCCCCATTGTTGAAAGTCAGTCCATTTCCAGTATATTGCATTTCATCAGCTTTAGCAAACCAAAACACTGTATTTTATTGTCCTCTAATTTAAAAAAAAAAGAAAAAGAAAAAAGGACTTCTATTGAAAGAATTGAGAAATAGGGGACATATTGCATGTATGGGACCAACTCAACTAGTCCAAACAAATTATACTTGAATATGATTGATTTGGATGATACATTCTTTTAACCTCCAGAGAATATGTAACATATTTCCTTATGAATGGAAGGAAAAAGCACATTCTTATTTCAGGGATGGAGATATCCCTCGTATCAGTAAGATGCTTCAGCACTTTATTAAAAGGGAAAAGGAATAGAGTAGAAAATAAATTTAAACAGGGAAATAAAAGGAGAAAAGTAAAGCAGAACAGTGTGGAGTAACATATTTCCTTACTCCACTAACCAAGGAAAAGCAGCATTAGAGACATATTTACGTGCTTTCTCCTCAGCACACACTCAATTTTCCTCATAAGAGAGTTCAATCTTCACTGCATCCTGACTCTCTGGTGGTTTCCTTAGAATCACCTTGGCCCCATGATTAGGCAATCATGGGAATTCTAGGATTCAACAGTCCTTTTTCTCTGGTTGGCTGGTGTTTTATGTCTGGAGACCCCTGTTTTCCTTTCAGTTTTCCCTGTGGCAATGGGAATGTTTATCCTATGAATGTCCCTCCTTTGTATATTGAAAGCAGATAACTTGTTCTAAGTTTCACAGGTCCACAGCCAGAGGGGAATTTTGCCTTAGAACAAACCACACCTGTAACTGATTTTGATAAGACTTTGTATTTCCCTATTGTTATTAAATTATTTAAGCTTTCGTGAAATAGTGATGGAATGAATGTATTTTGCATAGGGAAAGAACAGGTCTTTTTGGGGTCCAGAGTGTAGAATGTGCTAGTTTGAATCTGTCATGTACCCCATAAAAAGATGATGTTCTTTTAACCCACTCTTGTGAGGGCAGACCTATTATGAGTGGGATCTTTTGATTAGGTTGTTTCCATAGAGATGTGACCCTGCCCATTCAACGTGGGTCTTAATTAGTTTACTGGAGTCCTTAAAAGAGCTTGAGAGAGAGACAGAGCTCAGACATTTGGAGATATTAAGCTAAGAGATGAAGCCCAGTGTTTGCCACAGATGCTTAAGCCACTGGAATCATAAGCTGAAAGCAATGCAGCCCAGGAGCAAAGGACCAGCAGAAACCAGCCATGTGCCCTCCCAGCTGACAGAGATGTTCCAGATGCCATCAGCCCTTTCTTCAGAGAAGTTATCGCCCTATTGAAGCATTAACTGGGACATTTTCATGGCCTTAGAACTGTAAATTTGTGAACTAATAAACCCACATTGTAAAAGCCAGTCCATTTCTGGTATATTGCATTTTTGCAGCTTTAGCAAACCAGAACAGCTGGGTAAATGCAAAGAGAGGCAAAGATTTGAACAACAACAACAACAACAACAACAACAACAAAACCACTTCTTATCCAGGGTGCTAATCTCCATTTTCAATAGATTTACAAGGAATAAGGGTGTATTCTGATTCATGACTCCCTTGTTAGTTTGTCAACTGATTCAGATTTGAGAAAGGAAGAGTGAGTAGATCCTAGAGAATACTAAAATTGTGTGATTTTACAAGATTTTTTTCAAATGCTACCACAAATCTACTGTTTTTAAAATGAAGTTATATGGACAAGAAATTAGACACAGTTCACTTTTTTTTTTTTTAATCATCATTTTATTGAAATATATTCACATACCACGCAGTCATACAAAACAAATTTACTTTCGATTGTTTACAGTACCATTACATAGTTGTACATTCATCACCTAAATCAATCCCTGACACCTTCATTAGCACACACACAAAAATAACAAGAATAATAATTAGAGTGAAAAAGAGCAATTGAAGTAAAAAAGAACACTGGGTACCTTTGTCTGTTTGTTTCCTTCCACTACTTTTCTACACATCCATCCATAAAATAGACAAAGTGGAGTTTGGTCCTTATGGCATTCCCAATCCCACTGTCACCCCTCATAAGCTACATTTTTATACAACTGTCTTCGAGATTCATGGGTTCTGGGTTGTAGTTTAATAGTTTCAGGTATCCACCACCAGCTACCCCAATTCTTTAGAACCTAAAAAAGGTTGTCTAAAGTGTGCGTAAGAGTGCCCACCAGAGTGATCTCTCGGCTCGTTTTGGAATCTCTCTGCCACTGAAGCTTATTTCATTTCCTTTCACATCCCCCTTTTGGTCAAGAAGATGTTCTCCGTCCTACGATGTCAGGTCTACATTCCTCCCCGGGAGTCATATTCCACGTTGCCAGGGAGATTCACTCCCCTGGGTGTCTGATCCCACGTAGGGGGGAGGGCAGTGATTTCACCTTTCAAGTTGGCTTAGCCAGAGAGAGAGGGCCACATCTGAGCAACAAAGAGGCATTCAGGAGGAGACTCTTAGGCACAAATACAGGGAGGCCTAGCCTCTCCTTTGCAGCAACCGTCTTCCCAAGGGTAAAACTTATGGTAGAGGGCTCAACCCATCAAACCACCAGTCCCCTATGTCTGTGGTCATGTTAGCAACCATGGAGGTGGGGTAGGCGAATACCCCTGCATTCTCCACAGGCTCCTCAAGGGGGCACTACATCTTTTTTTTTTTCCCTTGTTTGTCTTTTTTCTTTTTTTCTTTTTTTTTAACTTTCCCTTCTTTTTTAAATCAACTGTATGAAAAAAAAGTTAAAAAGAAAACAAACATACAATAAAAGAACATTTCAAAGAGACCATAACAAGGGAGTAAGAAAAAGACAACTAACCTAAGATAACTGCTTAACTTCCAACATGTTCCTACTTTACCCCAAGAAAGTTACATAATATAGCAACATTTCAGTGAACTTGTTCCTACTACATCCATCAGAAATTAACAGACCATAGTCATTTCTGGGCATCCCCAGAACGTTAAATAGCTTATCTGTTCTTCTTGGATTATTGTTCCCCCTTCCTTAATTGCTCTCTACTGCTAGTTCCCCTACATTCTACATTATAAACCATTTGTTTTACATTTTTCAAAGTTCACATTAGTGGTAGCATATAATATTTCTCTTTTTGTGCCTGGCTTATTTCGCTCAGCATTATGTCTTCAAGGTTCATCCATGTTGTCATATGTTTCACCAGATCGTTCCTTCTTACTGCCGCGTAGTATTCCATCGTGTGTATATACCACGTTTTATTTATCCACTCATCTGTTGAAGGACATTTGGGTTGTTTCCATCTCTTGGCAATTGTGAATAATGCTGCTATGAACATTGGCGTGCAGATATCTTTTTGTGTCACTGCTTTCCGAACTTCCGGGTATATACTGAGAAGTGCAATTGCTGGATCGAATGGTACCTCTATATCTAGTTTTCTAAGGAACTGCCAGACTGACTTCCAGAGCGGCTGAACCATTATACAGTCCCACCAACAATGAATAAGAGTTCCAATTTCTCCACATCCCCTCCAGCATTTGTAGTTTCCTGTTTGTTTAATGGCAGCCATTCTAACCGGTGTTAGATGATATCTCATTGTGGTCTTAATTTGCATCTCTCTAATAGCTAGTGAAGCTGAACATTTTTTCAAGTGTTTCTTGGCCATTTGTATTTCCTCTTCAGAGAACTGTCTTTTCATATCTTTTGCCCATTTTATAATTGGGCTGTCTGTACTATTGTCATTGAGTTGTAGGATTTCTTTGTATATGCAAGATATCAGTCTTTTGTCAGATACATGGTTTCCAAAAATTTTTTCCCATTGAGTTGGCTGCCTCTTTACCTTTTTGAGAAATTCCTTTGAGGTGCAGAAACTTCTAAGCTTGAGGAGTTCCCATTTATCTATTTTCTCTTTTGTTGCTTGTGCTTTGGGTGTAAAGTCTAGGAAGTGGCCTCCTAATACAAGGTCTTGAAGATGTTTTCCTACATTATCTTCTAGGAGTTTTATGGTACTTTCTTTTATATTGAGATCTTTGGTCCATTTTGAGTGAATTTTTGTGTAGGGGGTGAGGTAGGGGTCCTCTTTCATTCTTTTGGATATGGATATCCAACTCTCCCAGCCCCATTTGTTGAAAAGACCATTATGGCTCAGTTCGGTGACTTTGGGGGCCTTATCAAAGATCAGTCGGCCATAGATCTGAGGGTCTATCTCTGAATTCTCAATTCGATTCCATTGATCTATATGTCTATCTTTGTGCCAGTACCATGCTGTTTTGGCAACTGTGGCTTTATAATAAGCTTCAAAGTCAGGGAGTGTAAGTCCTCCCACTTCGTTTTTCTTTTTTAGAGTGTCTTTAGCAATTCGAGGCATCTTCCCTTTCCAAATAAATTTGATAACTAGCTTTTCCAAGTCTGCAAAGTAGGTTGTTGGAATTTTGATTGGGATTGCATTGAATCTGTAGATGAGTTTGGGTAGAATTGACATCTTAATGACATTTAGCCTTCCTATCCATGAACATGGAATTTTTTTCCATCTTTTAAGGTCCCCTTCTATTTCTTTTAGTAGAGTTATGTAGTTTTCTTTGAATAGGTCTTTTACATCTTTGGTTAAGTTTATTCCTAGGTACTTGATTTTTTTAGTTGCTATTGAAAATGGTATCTTTTTCTTGAGTGTGTCTTCAGTTTTTTCATTTCTAGCATATAGAAACATTACTGACTTATGTGCATTAATCTTGTATCCCGCTACTTTGCTAAATTTGTTTATTAGCTCTAGTAGGTGTATTGTTGATTTCTCAGGGTTTTCTAGATATAAGATCATATCATCTGCAAACAATGACAGTTTTACTTCTTCTTTTCCAATTTGGATGCCTTTTATTTCTTTGTCTTGCCGGATTGCCCTGGCTAGCACTTCCAGCACAATGTTGAATAACAGTGGTGACAGCGGGCATCCTTGTCTTGTTCCTGATCTTAGAGGGAAGGCTTTCAGTCTCTCACCATTGAGTACTATGCTGGCTGTGGGTTTTTCATATATGCTCTTTATCATGTTGAGGAAGTTTCCTTCAATTCCTACCTTTTGAAGTGTTTTTATCAAAAAGGGATGTTGGATTTTGTGAAATGCTTTTTCAGCATATATTGAGATGATGAATTGATTTTCCCCTTTTGACTTGTTAATGTGTTGTAATACACTGATTGATTTTCTTATGTTGAACCATCCTTGCATGCCTGGAATGAACCCCACTTGGTCATGGTGTATGATTTTTTTAATGTGTCTTTGGATTCGATTTGCAAGTATTTTGTTGAGGATTTTTGCATCTATATTCATTAGGGAGATTGGCCGGTAGTTTTCCTTTTTTGTAGCATCTTTGCCTGGTTTTGGTATTAGATTGATGTTAGCTTCATAAAATGAGTTAGGTAGTGTTCCATTTTTTTCAATGTTTTGAAAGAGTTTGAGTAAGATTGGTGTCAGTTCTTTCTGGAAAGTTTGGTAGAATTCCCCTGTGAAGCTGTCTGGCCCTGGGAATTTATTTGTGGGAAGATTTTTGATGACTGATTGGATCTCTTTGCTTGTGATGGGTTGGTTGAGGTCTTCTATTTCTTCTCTGGTCAGTCTAGGTTGTTCATATGTTTCCAGGAAATTGTCCATTTCTTCTACATTATCCAGTTTCTTGCCATACAGTTGTTCATAATATCCTCTTATAATTTTTTTAATTTCTTCAGGATCTGCAGTTATGTCACCTTTTTCATTCATTATTTTGTTTATATGGGTCTTCTCTCTTTTTGATTTTGTCAGTCTAGCTAGGGGCTTGTCAATCTTGTTGATCTTCTCAAAGAACCAACTTTTGGTGATATTTATCCTCTCTATTGTTTTTTTGTTCTCTATGTCATTTATTTCTGCTTTAATCCTTGTTATTTCTTTTCTTCTACTTGGTTTAGGATTGGTTTGCTGTTCATTTTCTAGCTTCTTCAGTTGATCCATTAGTTCTTTGATTTTGGCTCTTTCTTCCTTTTTAATATATGCGTTTAGTGCTATAAATTTCCCCCTCAGCACTGCTTTTGCTGCATCCCATAGGTTTTGGTATGTTGTGTTTTCATTTTCATTCGTCTCTATATATTTAGCAATTTCTCTTGCTATTTCTTCTTTAACCCACTGATTGTTTAGGAGTGTGTTGTTTAACCTCCAGGTATTTGTGAATTTTCTAAGTCTCTGATGGTTATTGACTTCTAATTGTATTCCATTGTGGTCAGAGAATTTGCTTTGAATAATTTCAATCTTTTTAAACTTATTGAGGCTTGTTTTATGTCCCAGCATATGATCTATTCTGGAGAAAGTTCCGTGAGCACTAGAAAAGTATGTGTATCCTGGTGATTTGGGATGTAATGTCCTGTAGATGTCTGTTAAATCTAATTCATTTATCAGATTGTTTAGGTTTTCAATTTCCTTATTGGTCTTCTGTCTGGTTGATCTATCTATAGGAGAGAGTGATGTGTTGAAGTCTCCCACAATTATTGTGGAAACATCAATTGCTTCCTTTAGTTTTGCCAGTGTTTCTCTCATGTATTTTGTGGTACCTTGATTGGGTGCATAGACATTTACGACTGTTATTTCTTCTTGCTGAATTGCCCCTTTTATTAGTATGTAGTGGCCTTCTTTGTCTCTCAAAACATCCCTGCATTTGAAGTCTATTTTATCTGAGATTAATATTGCTACACCTGCTTTCTTTTGGCTGTAGCTTGCATGAAATATTTTTTTCCATCCTTTCACTTTCAGTTTCTTTGTGTCCCTGTGTCTAAGATGAGTCTCTTGTATGCAACATATTGATGATTCATTTTTTTTGATCCATTCTGCGAATCTATATCTTTTAATTGGGGAGTTTAATCCATTTACATTCAACGTTAAAACCGTGAAGGCATTTCTTGAATCGGCCATCTTATCCTTTGGTTTATGGTTGCCATATTTTTCCCTCTCTCTATTAATATCCTTTATTGTACCCATACCGAATCTCTTTAGTACTGAACCTTTCTCCAAGTCTCTCTGTCCTGTCTTTGTTTCTCTGTCTGTAGGGCTCCCTCTAGTATCTCCAGTAGGGCAGGTCTCTTGTTAGCAAATTCTCTCAGCATTTGTTTGTCTGTGAAAAATTTAAGCTCTCCCTCAAATTTGAAGGAGAGCTTTGCTGGATAAAGTATTCTTGGCTGGAAATTCCTCTCACTCAGAATTTTAAATATATCGTGCCACTGCCATCTTGCCTCCATGGTGGCTGCTGAGTAGTCACTACTTAGTCTTATGCTGTTTCCTTTGTATGTGGTGAATTGCTTTTCTCTTGCTGCTTTCAGAACTTGCTCCTTCTCTTCTATGTTTGACAGTGTGATCAGTATATGTCTCGGAGTGGGTTTTTTTGGATTTATTCTATTTGGAGTTCGCTGAGCATTTATGATTTGTGTATTTATGTTGTTTAGAAGATTTGGGAAGTTTTCCCCAACAATTTCTTTGAATACTCTTCCTAGACCTTTACCCTTTTCTTCCCCTTCTGGGACACCAATGAGTCTTATATTCGGACGTTTCATATTATCTATCATATCCCTGAGGTCCATTTCGATTTTTTCAATTTTTTTCCCCATTCTTTCTTTTATGCTTTCATTTTCCATTCTGTCATCTTCCAGGTCACTGATTCGTTGTTCAACTTCCTCTAGTCTTGTACTATGAGTGTCCAGAATCTTTTTAATTTGGTCAACAGTTTCTTTAATTTCCATAAGATCATCCATTTTTTTATTTAGTCTTGCAATGTCTTCTTTATGCTCTTCTAGGGTCTTCTTGATTTCCTTTGTCTCCCGTACTATGGTCTCATTGTTCATCTTTAGTTCTTTGAGTAGCTGCTCTAGGTGCTGTGTCTCTTCTGGTCTTTTGATTTGGGTGCTTGGGCTTGGGTTATCCATATCGTCTGGTTTTTTCATATGCTTTATAATTTTCTGTTGTTTTTGGCCTCGTGGCATTTGCTGAACTTGATAGGGTTCTTTTAGGGTTTGTAGACCTATTGAAGTCCTTATCTCTAATTTATCAAATCTACAGCTTCGTGGAGTACACTTTCTCTAACTAACCAGCAGGTGGCGTCCACGAGCTACCTGTTCTCCACAAGCCAGTTCTCCCCTGCTTAGCCTTTTTGGTGAGTGGGGGAGTGAGTCTTGTGGGGCCCAATTGGTGTACCAAGCTTGCGTGTGTAGTTGGTGTTGCCCGCCCTGTATGTGGGGCGTGTTTCTGGGCAGTCGGGGAGGGGGGGTGGCCCTAACAATCAAATCTCCCTGATGATCCTAGAGTTTTAAAGCTGCTGCAATAGTCTAATCCTTCAGTTCAGTCCTGCCACAGTTTGTCTCTGCCACTGACCCACAAGTCTTTGGTATTGGCGTATGGCTCCTGAGACTTGCAAGTGGGCCCCTCTTCCAGGCTGTGCACCCTGGTTCCTCTGTTGAGGGATGACTGTGCTATGTCACAGGTGAGTGCCGTCCCCCCAGGGCAGTTCTGGGCTGCTGGGCTGTGTAGGGAGGCTCCCAGTCTGCTCAAATGATGGCTGAATTGGGCTTTGTTAATTCACACTGCTCCACCTTCCCAGCTCTGGGACATTCAGCTGAGGTTGCAGGGAAGGCTAATGTCCACGCCCAGTTTTGTGGTGTGTGCCTGTTATTTGAAGCCCTTCCGTCACACTGGGTTGTCTGGGGCAGCTCTGGGCTATGGGGCTGGCGATGGGCAGGAGTGTTTCCTGTCCACCAGGATGGTGGCTGTGAGCGGACACCCCCCTTTTCTTGGGAAGTTGTGGTGTTTAGTGAATTTTCTCAGCCACTGGATTATTGCCTTTTGTCTCAGAGCTCTCTTAGTTCTGCTCTTGTCTTGACGTGCCCAAATTGCAATTCTTTGAAGCTTTCTGTATTGGGCTTCTTAGAGTAATTGTTTTATTAAAAGAAAAAAGGATTTAAAAAAAAAAAAAAAAAAAAAAGGGCCCTCCTCAGAGATCTAATGGGTTATTGAAATGCTAATAGACAAAGCAACCAGGGCCATTAAGGAAAGGTCCACAGGGCAGAGAGATCAGCTTTGCTTCGGGATTTGCATATGCGCCTCAAGGCCTGAGCTCCGCCCTTCCCCTTTCTGTGTCACCAGAACTCCAAAAATCCTCTGCTTTTATTTTGGAGTTTTTCGTGTTGTTTTTTTTCTATGCCTGTCTCCTCTCTGCTGGGCTGGCTGCTCTCAGAGTCTCTGGTGTCTGGTCTCAGTCTATCTATGGTTGGAGTTTGAATCAGTAGAATGAGTTTCCGATAAGAGCAGCCACTGCAGTTCTCCCTTCTCCTTCCTGGAGCTGACAGCCCCTCCTCCCCCGGGACTGAGCCTGGCAGGGAGGGGTGCGGGTCCCCTGGCCGCAAAAACTTACAGATTCGCTGATCTCAGCAGTTCCACGTTTTCATGAGTGTTGTATGAAGTATGCCCAAAGACAGATTGCTCTGTGGTGTCCAGTCCATGCAGTTCCTGGCTTTA